>NC_141693.1:292220141-292873891 GCF_964263255.1 Lissotriton vulgaris
TTGCCGCTAGGCCTACATAGAGATAAATATCGCTATTTGTTGGTAATTTGCCCCTGAGTTCTCCTGCCCTGATCTTCGAAATGTTTACATTTTTGGACAGTAACTTACTTATTGTCCATTGTTACCAGCATGGGAATGACTGCGTCCATTATCATTAATTTTAAGTGCTATTGAGTGATGACTTTTGCACATATTGTTTTTATGCGTTAATAACGTTTTATGTGCTTTCATGGCCCAAGTGTCAATTAAAGTTCTTTTGATTAGTTAAACATTTACTATAAAACAAGGTGTTCTAAGAAATAAAGGTGCTAAAAGTGTCCAACGAAGCAGTGATCAATGTGCACTAATAAAAGGGTGTAGTGCACATAAAAAAAAAAAAAAAAAAACCTAAATTATGGTACTGGTAGAGCACTTAGGGGCATATTATCAAGAAAGGCGAGAAAATTATCGGCCCTTTAGTGGAAGGAAAATGCCGCTAAAACGGCGATAATGGGCTTGATAATAAGCCCTTGTGAATTCCCATAGCAGCCCAGGTTAACACCAGAACCTGGGCTGCTATGGGAATTCACAGGGACATATTATTAAGCCCATTATAGCCGCTTTATCGGCATTTCCTGCCGCTAAAGTGGCGATATTTTTATCGCCTTTCTTGATAATATGCCCCTTAGTACCTTATGTGGGGAGCTGAAGCCCTTGTCCATGTGATATCACGCTACACCATGTGGTGTGTGGTTAAACGTGTGTTCTTTCATTTAGCTTATGTAGGAAGTGTCTCTATTTGTATTTATATAGAAAGTTCGCTTTACAATTGTTCAGAGACATATAACATCAATAACATCACAGTCAAGAAAAATACAGGATAAGCCAGCACCCATATAAGGGAGGGTACGACACAACGTCAGAACCGATAAATCGAAAACAATGGCATAGCAGGAGAGCAGCAGTCATGGATAATTGACGTGTCAGGGGCCATTCCCTTTCAGGCCGGTCTTGGCACATTCTACAAAGTGAAAGTGAGCCAACCTGAAATGATAACAGACGCTGATGAATTGTCTGGCATTGTTGTCGTGGCACTGGTGCGACTTATGAAAGTGCGAACCACACCCTGTGAGTTGTTTTGGAAGTCCTCCTGTTGTGCAAGAAGTTGGCGCATATAGGTGTCGTATCGTCTGCCTGACCTTGTCTGCGACAGGGCAGGCGTAAGTGGATGGGGAGGAGCCGGGGGGAAAGGAAGTTAGTTCGGGGACAGGAAAAAGAAAGTAAAGCTGCGTGTACCCCAAGCTCCTCGTGTGCGTCTTCTTTGGTGGCAAAGTCATTATACAGGCGACGAGGGTGGGATCGTCACGACCCACCGCTTCTGCCCCACTTTGCTGCTGCGTCGGGTGCAGAAAGAGCAGCTGAGGATCGGCCCTTCTGGAGCGCCGAGAAAAACGAGCACGAAAACGCGATCAGAATCGCGCAGCGAAGGGTGCGCTAACCGAGCGCCACATCAGAGGACTGGAGCGGTATGGCAAAGGGTGAGTGGCTGCCCCTATAAAGAAGGAAACGAAGTGAAGCAGCAAGAAGCTACAAATGCCATGCCTGCATGAAAAGACCTGTGTCCCTCATGGCGGCCATTTTGAAGTCAGGCACCATATATAGGATGTAATGTAAAATGTAATGTAAAAAAGACTTATATAGCGCAACTTACACCGGACGGTTTCTTGGCGCTGTTCACTAATTCAACGGGAGGCATGTAGGGGAGAAAAAAGAAGATTATGTGTAGACGCTGCGGAAAAGGTGGGTTTTAAGGAGAGACCTAAAGTGAGGGTAAGAAGAGGAGAGTCTAAGTTCCAGCGGGAGAGAGTTCCAGAGTGAGGGGGCCAGAAAGGAGAATCTGAGACCTCCGTGTTTTTTGCGCTTAAACCTAGGTGTCTGGAGGAGCGCATGGTGAGAAGATCGGAGGTGTCTGGGAGGGACATAGGGGTGCAGAAGAGAGGAAATGAAGGAGGGACCGATGCCGGCCAAGGATTTGTGGGTCAAACAGCCTAGTTTGAACTTACAACGCTCCGATACAGGAAGCCAATGAAGGGCTTTGAGCAGAGGACGGACGTGATGATGTTTTGGTTGATGGTAAATCAGGCGGGCTGCCTGATTCTGTATTAGCTGAAGTCTTTTAATTTGATATTGTGGGATACCTGCATACAGGGCGTTGGCATAGTCGATCCGAGAGATGACTAATGCCAGCAACACCAGGGTGAGAGCTTCGGTAGTCAAAAAATGGGCTATTTTACGAATTTTCCTAAGCTGGAAAAAGCAAGAGGACACTGTGGCACTGACCTGATGTTTCATGGTGAGATCGTGTGAGATGTAGACCCCCAGGCTTTTTACCTTGTCAGCAGGACAAGGAGAGGGGCCAAGGGAAAGGGGCCAGAAGGTGGAATTCCAGGGGTTGGATGGGCCTCCGACAAGAACAAGCTCCGTCTTGTCGGGATTAAGTTTGAGATGGTGAGCGCCCATCCAATTGCTGATATGGCAGAGGGTAGACTGGAAGTCCTGAGCTGCTTCATCCGAGGAGTCGAGATTGAAAATGAGCTGAATGTCATCTGCATAATTAAATGCAGTGACATTCCTTCCCCAGAGGGAGCGGATCAGGGGGGTGAGGTACAGATTAAAAAGGAGTGGGGACAAGGACGACCCCTGCGGCACACCGCAGGTGAGCTTCTTCCTGTCCGCCGAGAATTGGGAGAGTCGGACAGATTGGTGGCGGTTCGTCAGGAAGGAGCGGACCCAATTAAGGGCCGTCCCTCTGATGCCCGCCTCTTTGACACGGTCGACCAGGATGGTGTGGTCGACCGTGTCAAAGGCCGCCGACAAATCCAAGAGAATCAAGGCTTGGCTAATGTTGGAATCAGCGCCTCTACGAAGTTCCTCCATTACAGAGAGGATGACCGCCTCTGTCGAGTGGGCGGGTCTAAACCCTGCTTGCTGAGAGTCTAGGAAGTTGGAGTCCTCAATAAAGGAGCTGAGGACGCTGGTTACATATGCCTCAAGTACTTTGCTTAAGTAAGGAAGGAGGGAAATGGGACGGAAGTTGCCCATAACCGTGGGGTCGGCGTTGGGTTTCTTTAATATGGGTACTACCTCCGCGTTCTTAAACTGGCTGGGGACCTCACCGAGCAGAAGGGAGCTGTTCAGGAGGGCCAGCGGAAGGACGGGGCAAGCCAAAAAGGCAGCCCGGAGAATCGCGGGAGGGCAGCAGTCTGTGGGGGAACCAGAGGAGACTTTGTTGAGCAGGGCAAGGAAGACTTCTCTGATATGGGGGGGAACTGAGTCAAGGAATGAGGGTTAAGAGATGGGGCGGCCTCTGCGAGGGGTGTAGCCGGGGGTCCAGGAGAAATACTATTTTTGATTTTGCTAATTTTTTCTATGAAAAAGCAGTTAAGGGAATCACAGAGTGCCTGAGATGGAAGGGGTTTGATGGTCACCCTATCTGGATGTGAGAGCTCCTCCACAATGGCGAAAATATCTTTAGATTTTTGCGCGGAGTTAAGGATTTTTGCGGAGAAGTAGGCAGTTTTGGCGGCAGAAATTGCCAGTTTGTATTCTCCAGATAATTTTAGGAAGTGTAGTTTCTCTGAAGGGTCATAGCTTCTACGCCAGCGGCGCTCGGCTTGGCGGAGTCCTAATTTTAAGGATTTAAGGCTATCAGAGAACCATCGATGGGCGTCGTGGGGGCGCTTAGTTCTAATTAACTTAAGGGGGGCGACCTTGTCGCTGGCGGACTCTAGCCATTTGACAAGTGCGTCTTCTTGGGAGTCTATAGGGCCAGAGCTATGCAGAACCGAAGATGATAAAGAAGTAAAAAATAGGTCAAGGTCTGCTTTGTTCCAATTACGAGCCAAAAGGCTAGGGCCTCGGCTACGGGAGGGCGGAGGAGGGACCAGGAGGAGAAAGGAGATTAAATGATGGTCTGACCAGTGGCAAGGTGAGATCGTAAGTGACTTAATTTCAAGATTATAGGTCCACAACTGGTCTAGGATATGGCCCTTAGAGTGAGTAGGTAAGTGAACGTGTTGAAGGCCATTAAGCCCAGTTAGTAGATCAGTAAAAGCCAAGGATTGGGAGCTTTCATGGGCGTCTGACGGCCAGTAGTTGAAGTCTCCCAGGACCAGGAGTTTGGAGTTATTAATTGTGAGCTGAGAAAGCAGATCACCAAAGTGAGAAGGGAAGTTAGGCATAGATTGGGGGGGCGGTATACCAGGATACAGGTAAGAGGGGACACCGAGGATTCAAGTCTAATTGCCAGCCAGTCCACCTGGGGGATGGTGAGTAAAGAAAGGGAAGTGAACCTGAGGGAAAGTTTGATGATGGCGGCTACGCCACCTCCCGGTTTACCGGCTGGCCGATTGGCTTGAAGTATGTAATACCCCGGAGGAATGGCTGCCAAGATGTCAGGGGAGGAATCCTCATTCAGCCAGGTCTCTGTTAGGAGAAGAATGTCAGGTCGGTCTGAGTCCAGGAGGTGGCAAATGTCAAGTTGGTGACTGACTAGTGATCGGGTATTGAGGTAAATAATTGCTAATTCCATGTTAGCGGATGCCTGAGCGGGCAGGGGATTAGAAGGAAGGAAGGGGACTGTGGGCTTAGAAGTGAGGAGAGACGGGAGGGTCCGAAACTCAGGAAAAATACTGCGGGCTTGATAAATACCTAGTTGTAGCAGTCTAGAATAGCTGGTAGATTCAAGCGACCGGAGTGAGTGTAAAGCAATCAGGTCCCCAGGAGCATAGGAGGTGTGTTGGGCAGAATGACAGGCCCCAGGCCCCTGCCGGCCGCGGACGGGCGCAGACGGGCTTGCCTTAGGCGCGCCTTCGGCGCGCAATCGTCGCGCCCGCTGCGCTCGTCCGCTGCGCTTCCGGTATGGGCACATCCTATATACAAGTGTGAGGGGGGGAGGGGGGGGGGGAAGGGGCGTGGCCTAAGTGGGTGGGCGTGGCCTGCACGACGCGCGAATGGCGGCAATTGGAATCAGAGCCAACCTCGCCCGCTGCAGCGCTAAATCCGCTGTTCGCGGGTGTTGTAGAGCCAAGGGAAATCCTAGGTCAAGAGCAGGCAAGTTTACAATATTAAAACACAGAAACAATACAGTTTTTTAAAATGATTAAAGATCGTGGCTGTGCCTCAGGAGAAGTAGTGAGTCAGGGCGGCGCTAGTGTTCAGCGCTTTAAATGCAATTGCCGAAAAAGGGGCGTGGCCTAAGTGGGTGGCGCGAATGGCGGCAATTGGAATCAGAGCCAACCTCGCCCGCTGCAGCGCCAAATCCGCTGTTCACGGGTGTTGTAGAGCCAAGGGAAATCCTAGGTCAAGAGCAGGCAAGTTTACAATATTAAAACACAGAAACAATACAGTTTTTTAAAATGATTAAAGATCGTGGCTCCCGGCTGTGCCTCAGGAGAAGTAGTGAGTCAGGGCGGCGCTAGTGTTCAGCGCTTTAAATGCAATTGCCGAAAAAGGGGCGTGGCCTAAGTGGGCGGGCGTGGCCTGCACGACGCGCGAATGGCGGCAATTGGAATCAGAGCCAACCTCGCCCGCTGCAGCGCTAAATCCGCTGTTCACGGGTGTTGTAGAGCCAAGGGAAATCCTAGGTCAAGAGCAGGCAAGTTTACAATATTAAAACACAGAAACAATACAGTTTTTTAAAATGATTAAAGATCGTGGCTGTGCCTCAGGAGAAGTAGTGAGTCAGGGCGGCGCTAGTGTTCAGCGCTTTAAATGCAATTGCCGAAAAAGGGGCGTGGCCTAAGTGGGTGGGCGTGGCCTGCACAACGCGCGAATGGCGGCAATTGGAATCAGAGCCAACCTCGCCCGCTGCAGCGCTAAATCCGCTGTTCACGGGTGTTGTAGAGCCAAGGAAAATCCTAGGTCAAGAGCAGGCAAGTTTACAATATTAAAACACAGAAACAATACAGTTTTTTAAAATGATTAAAGATCGTGGGTCCCGGCTGTGCCTCAGGAGAAGTAGTGAAGTAGTGAGTCTACTAGAGTGAGGATACTATCAGGTCCTAACACAGCGGCCATCTTGAAGTCAGGCAAGTGCTGGAAACCTCATATAAACCTGCAAATTTCTGCAAATAAAGACTTGTACGGCCAACTGAGCCTATATCCGTATTCAAGATGTCAGTTGAATCTGACACCTCGCGCCCAGCAGCCACAGGGTCCACCCCGCAAGCCCCGCAACCGCATCCAATGCTGCTAGGAGTGTCGTACCTACGCCCGCCAGAGCCTCTAGAGTTGACATCTGGGAACAGCTTGGGGTCCAAATGGAAGAGCTAGGCAGAAGATTTTGAGGACTTTATGATGAGGTCCCAGGTGCAAGATCCCAAGCAAAAGCTGATAGCTTTGCGAAATCTGAGAGGAAAGGACATCGCGCAGATTATCAAAGAATTGCCTGCGGCCAATACCGCCTCATACGAAGATGTAAAAGGAGCTCTGGATCGGAAGTTCCTCCATAAGAGAAATGTAGACTGCAAGCGATACATGTTCAACCTTGCTTCCCAAGAATAGGATGACCCAAAGTGTGACTTCATCGCTCGCATTCGGCGCCTAGCCCGGTACTGGGAGTTTGACGTGTTCAACACCAAAGATGCCGTACGACTGCGCATTATTGAGAGGTGCCAATCAGAATCACTGCACCGCCGATTGCTGAAGAAACACTACACGCTTGAAGAAATCGAAGAACTTACATGCATCAATGATCAAGCCGAAGACCATGCTAAGAAAATGAAAGCCAGTAAGTCTGAAAAAAGAAGCAAGCTTTCCGAATGCAGTCGCACATGGACTCGAAGCTCTACCCTGACCGCCGCAAATAAGGAAGACCGACACAGACCCTCTGAGCAACCTCTTCGCGCAACGGAGCCCGAAGTTATCGGACGGGCAGGCCAGCCTCAAAATGCTACAGATGTGGACAAGATTATCCACATTCGGGACAATGTCCTGCCATAGGACAGCTGTGCCACCGATGTGGGAGTGAAAATCACTTCGAAGTAACCTGTCAGACACAACGGTCAGAAACGAAGAAAGGCAAGTCAAGTTCAGAAACCCGTCACCATGCAAGGGCAGTAAGAGGAAGGAAAAGTCGCTCCTCTAGCTCATCAAGGTCAAGTATTCACTCAACCAACTCATATAGATCTCAGATGTCAACATCGCGGGAATCGTCCTCCCCCACGCCTGTGTCACAAGACAGTGACGAATACGTGTGTATGGTGTCGGACCCCGACAGACTGAAAAAATACACACAGCTGAATATTCAAATAGGAAGTCATCCGGCCAAGTTTGTATTAGACTCAGGAGCATTCCTGAACTACATATGTGCCATGGAATATCACAGCATGAAACCTCAGCCAAAACTGGAACCAGCTGCAGTTCGAGTCTACACTTGGATGTCCAGGAAGCCCCTACCTTGCCTGGGACAGTTCCGCATGACTCTGACCTTCAAGGACCGACAGATCCAAGCACACATCCGTGTGATTGAGGGTCCTGACGCAGCGGATTGCCTCCTCAGTCTGCCGACAGCAGAGCGCCTCAAACTTGTCCAACTCCTATACACCGTGGATGACTCCCCGGACATCCTTAACAAATTTTCAAACCTCTTCAAGGGCCTCGGGAAGCTCAACCAATTCAAGGTCAAGTTACACATTAATGAGCAGGTGTCATCGATAGCGCAACACCACAGAAAGGTGCCGTTTCATCTACAACAGGCAGTGGATGACGAGCTACAAGACCTACTGCAGACGGACATCACCGAAAGATCCACAGGACCCACTCCATGGGTATCACCTGTGGTGGTAGTGCCCAAGAAAGGACAAGATAACAAAGTACGCCTATGTGTTGACATGCGTGCCCCGAACACAGCCATTGAGAGGGAAAGACACCCTGAACCCCATATCAGTGATATGATTGCTCGTCTAGACGGAGCAACTATGTTCTCGAAGCTGGACCTCAACAAGGGATACCACCAACTGGAATTGCATGAGCAATCCCACTACATCACCACTTTCACCACCCATCTAGGTCTATTCTGATATAAACGCTTAAATTTAGGCATATCCTCCGCTGCAGAGATTTTTCAGGGAGCCATGCGGCGGGTCACCCAAGGTATCCCAAATGCTTTCAACTACAGCAACGATATCCTATTGTTTGGGGAAAACCAAGAGGAGCATGATAAAGCCTTGGACCGAGTGTGCCACGCCCTACTCAACGCCAACCTCACCCTTAACCTGGATAAGTGTGAGTTCCACAAGTCCACGCTAACATTTTATGGACACATCTTTTCCAAAGATGGCATGAAGCCAGACCCTGAGAAAGTGTCTGCCCTCGCGGACACTCCACAACCACAGGACGTTGGTGATCTCCGCTCCTTTTGGGAATGGCAAGCTATTGTGCCCGCTACATTAAAGACTATGCCACCATCAGCTACCCGCTCAGAGAACTCACCCGACAAGGCCAACAATTCCTGTGATCACCTGCATGTGAACAAGCATTTAATACAATCTAGAAGGCCGTGAGCACTGCCATTAACTTGGCATATTTTGACACCAAAAAAAAGACTGAAATCACTGTAGACGTTAGTCCGGTGGGCCTGGGTCCATCCTGGCACAATGCAACAATGAAGCAGACCAACGCCATGTGGTTGCCTATGCCAGTCGTAGTCTCACTGACACGGAGAAGGCTTACAGCCCAAGAAGGAAAGTCTCGCAGTTGTCTGGGACTGTGAACACTTTCATCTGTTTGTATACGGAAAGAATTTTACGCTCATCACGGACCACCAAGTTCTTATCACCATCTTTGGCAATCCGCGAGCAAAGATGCCTCCACAAATAGAAAGATGGGGCCTCCGTCTGCAAGACTACATCTACACCATCGTTCATAAGCCTGGCAAAGCAGAAACCCCAGCAGACTACATGTCAAGGCACCCACAATCCCACACACGTGAACGATGCTCTGTAGCAGAGGAATATATTAATTTCGTCATCGACACTGCATGTCCCCCAGCTGTGCCCCTAGAAGCAATTCGTGAAGCATCGGGCCAAGATCCCCGGTTCAGGCCATCATGGTCCAGATACGCGCTGACTCCTGGAGACATCTGGACACCAGCCATCCGGATGCGACTGTGGATGTTCAAGAACTAGGGGCATTCCAACATGTCCAAGCAGAACTATCGATCAGCACGGATGGGTTACTGCGTAGAGGAGGAAGGATAGTCATTCCTCAACGACTTCG
Organism: Lissotriton vulgaris; assembly: GCF_964263255.1. Classification (NCBI taxonomy): domain Eukaryota; kingdom Metazoa; phylum Chordata; class Amphibia; order Caudata; family Salamandridae; genus Lissotriton; species Lissotriton vulgaris. The sequence continues at coordinate 292,229,400 of NC_141693.1, forward strand.
CCTAGGGATCATCAACTTGACTCGTGAAGGGCACAGGGGAGTCGTAGCCACCAAGAAAGCACTCCGAGAACGCGTCTGGTTCCCATCCCTCGATCAAATGGTGGAGGCCACACTCAAAGACTGTGCCTCATGTCAGCTAGTCGGTCGAGATGAACCACCAACCCCTTTACAGATGTCTGAACTACCTGATGGGGTATGGCAACAAGTGGCTATTGATTTCTTCGGGCCATTAAAATCAGGCAAGTACATCCTCGTCATCATGGATGAATACTCCCGCTTCCCCACGCGCATCAAGTGTCCTCCACAAAAGAGTCGGCTGTCATCCCCGTCACGAAACATTCGCAGCATGGGGAATCCCCATAGGAGTAAAAACAGACAACGGACCACCGTTCAACAGCCATTAATTTGCTGAGTTCGCGAAAACCTCAACTTCAAACATCGGAAAATTACTCCCTTATGGCCCCAAGCCAACGGCATGGTTGAGCGATTCATGGGACACTTAAGAAGACAGTTCAGCAAGCGGAACTCGCTCACAGTGACATTCAGCAAGCGCTAAACGAAGTGCTACGAGCATACAAGACCACGCCACACAGTACCACAAATCAATGCCCTACCACCCTGATGCTCGGGCGAGTTCCTCGGACGTGACTGCCCACGTCAAATGCCGTCACGCAATCCCAAATCGTGACCACCGATCATGACACCCTGGTAAAGTTAGATCAGGCAAAGAAAGCAAAGATGAAAGACTATGCCAATCAGAGCAGGAGTGCGCGACAGAGGGACATTCATGTAGGAGACTGGGTGCTGGTAAGGCAAGAGCACAAGACCAAGGCAGACAGCCGATACTTCGCTCACCCACTGCGAGTCTCCAGTCAAAAGGGGACTATGAACACCGCCGAGTCAGAAGAAAAATAGAACATATCCCACTTTAAGAGATGCATCCCCTCTGCTCATACTCGATTCCAAGACAGCAAGTCTAACACGGACTCCTCGAGCCAAGAGGAAACAGTGATGGAGCACGGCCTAGGCCAGTGAGGCTAGAAGACACGCGTGACTGTCTTACTCCTGAACGAGCACGGAGCAGTCGCCCACGAAGAGTAATCAAACGACCTGTTCGACTCATTGAAGAACTCTGAGAGACAGTAAGCATTATTGTATAAAGGGGGGAGTTGTTGTATCGTCTGCGACAGGGAAGGAGGAAGCGGATGGCGAGGAGCCGGTGGGAAAGGAACTTAGTTCGGGGACAGCAAAATGAAAAGTAAAGCTGTGTGTACCCCAAGCTCCAGGTGTGTGTCTTCTTTGGTGGCAAAGTCATTATATTAGGTAGCCAGCACAAGGCACGCGCCACTTGCCATGTAACCACTGTCACAGGGTAAGGCTGAAGCACCCCAAGTAAAAGGAATATCCTCCTCTGAAGAACGGCAAAATATATGAAACAGGTGTCAGGAGACTTCCGGTATGACAGGACATTTATTCGGCTGCAAAATAACTGAAATGTAAGCGAATTAAGTTTTGCATCGGCAGCGACTTGTGCAGCAACAACCATGGTGGTTTCGTAGTAGAGCACATTGGAAAAGCTTCAGTTCTGAAATGGTGGGACTGTGAAAGAACTACATCGAGTCTATTTGAAGTTACTTCAAAGGCAGTGAATGGTGGTACCTGTAAAAGATTTTTTTTTTCACCCGGAGGGTGAGGGCAAAAATGGAGAGCCCAATAGGCACCCGCCTAGCACCTGCTTTTTAGCACTGACAGTGCTGAGCACCAGTAAGACCCGGCACACTTAAAGCCCTGCTGGCGATGTCCAGAATTTCACGGAATAGCATGAACTAGCCATGGTGTACCCTGTTTGAGGTAATCAATGGGCAATAACAGCATATGAACTATAGGTTAGTATGAGTGGGCACCGGGAGGGACCAGCCTTCAAGGGGGGGGCATGGGTGCAACATGGATAAAACGAAAGAGTCACTGAGGTCAGACAGCTATAGAAAGGGTTCAAGTGTACAGGCAGTGCGCCTGAGGGCTGGCGGCTGTAGGAAGGCTTCAATCGTGCAGGCAGCATGCCTGAGGTCAGGTGGCTATAGGAAGTGTTAACGTGTGCAAACAGCGTGCCATAGGTCAGGCAGCTATAGGAAGTTTTCAAGTGTGCAGGCAGCGTGCCTGAGGTCAGACGGCTATAGGAAGGGTTCAAGTGTGCAAGCAGCGCGCCTGAGATCAAGTGGCTATAGGAAGGGCTCAAGTGAGAAGGCATATTTACAACAAGGGGTGGTGAGGGACAAGCAAGCAAGCCGGGCCGAAGACGGCTGAAATGCCAGAAACCGGTCCCCGGTAGCTTGTCTCCTTTCTGGTAAAGAATTGGCTTGGTAGTTTAGTCTGCCCTGTTCCCATGATGCACTGGGCCAGGGACAGACTGATTTGCATATAGCCAGGTTCTGAGCTGGGATGGGGCAGTGAGATAAATAACGGTGATGGATCAAGCCCTGATCTTTGGACTGGGTAAGAGTGGTCTGCTCAATTCAGACACTCTGTTCATCACCACCCCCTTTTGTAAATCGATTTTGGCCACTATAGGTGTGGCAGGGTATACTCAGACATGAGTCCCTTTCTCACTGCTCCATCAGGATTCAAGCAAGCCGGGCCGAAGACGGCTGAAATGCCAGAAACCGGTCCCCGGTAGCTTGTCTCCTTTCTGGTAAAGAATTGGCTTGGTAGTTTAGTCTGCCCTGTTCCCATGATGCACTGGGCCAGGGACAGACTGATTTGCATATAGCCACGTTCTGAGCTGGGATGGGGCAGTGAGATAAATAACGGTGATGGATCAAGCCCTGATCTTTGGACTGGGTAAGAGTGGTCTGCTCAATTCAGACACTCTGTTCATCACCACCCCCTTTTGTAAATCAAGTGAGAAGGCAGGCACCTGCAATCAGTTTCCATTGAGTTGAAGGTCAGCCGGCCTGTTTGCACTTGTACGCCCATCATAAACATGTGGACAATCCATAAGTCATTGCAGATTAAGGATTTAAACATTAAGCAAAATATCACAGACAGTAAACAGCTAGGAGGAACTCAGACATAATCAGGTGCAATACGTAAATGTTCAAAAAGTATAATAAGTCCCCAAGCAATAAAGCCAGGACACCAAGGGCATCACAAGTCAGTGGAACAAAATGCCTTGTAAACGTGATGATGGGGTGGTAGGGTGTGACTACTAGTGAACAAACAGAAAGTTAAACAAGCATTGGCCGCATGGCCGTGAAAGTGAAACGGTTGCACGGCCCACGAAAGTGAAAGTGAACGAGATCAAAGACAGATGGCGGCTGCGCGCGTGCACGCTCGCATGAACGCAGGCGCTAGGCCACCAAAAGCCTGTGGCAGCACTTTGAATTAAAATCCCACACACTAAATTTCTCACAGACAGCGCATGCGCTTGCTCAGCAAGACCTAAAAAGCGCTACAACGTGGTCAGGGCTGGAAGTGTCATTGCACTTTCTTTCTTTTACTTTCAGCCATGCTGTACAGCGGCTGCAGTGCTATACAATATAGCTAAACAAAAATACCCAATATCTCTTGTGTGGTTGAGACCTATTGGCTTGGCCAATGATTGTTCTCTCTCCAAGGTGCCAGGCTTCTGTGACTGCAGCAATGCCAGTGTGTTATTCTCCCATTGTGTGCTTGGCACATAATCCCACAAGCCATCCTCGCTGAGGAGGCCAGAAGAGAAGCAGCTCCAGCCACTGCCGCCAGAGGGCAGCTTTTAACAGATGATCATTGGGGGGGACTTTTAGTCACCAAGCGCCCCCCCCAAAAAAAAATCATCCGTCTGACCCACAGCTCCCTGGGGGTACACTCCCACCATTAATTACTCTAATATGAAAAATGTGCAGCCGGCCTAGTTTGAACAACTGGGCCAGAGTGCAGGGACTGACAGGCAGACACTCTCTCTAAGCTACTGAAATAACATATGCAGAAAGACAGGGGGAATATTATCAAGAACTGCAGTAAAATTATTGCCGCTTTATAGGCAGGAAACCGCCGCTAAAATGGCGATAATGGGCTTGATAATATGCCCTTGTGAATTCCCGTAGCAGCCCAGGTTAACACCAGCACCTGGGCTGCTATGGGAATTCGCAAGGACATATTATCAAGCCCATTATCGCCGTTTTAGCTGCTGTTTCCTGCCGCTAAAGCAGCAATAATTTTATTGACGTTCTTGATAATATGCCCCAGGCCTTTCAGTTTCTCGATGATTCAGCGGGCAGTTGCCTCCAAACCAGTCTATAGACCGAATTGTGAAGGTTGCACTTCTGGCACGTGTTATTGGACCAACAAAGTGAACGGACAATGGTGCTTTCCATCGAGGAGCGTTTGAATTATGCGTTCAGTTGCAACTATCCATCTGAGACTGAGAACCATACTGTGCATAGTTTAGATGCTAAGCGGTTGACTTTACAGCATCGTACGCAGTATGTTTGTTATACAGGTTTTAATAATACGACTTAGGCACTGCATTTGTACATGTATTATTGCATCGGGATGTTCTACATTGTGCAGCCGTAGTGTTATAGGGCCGCGGCCGCCGCAGTGTTTCGTTGAAAGGGAAGTTAAGGTGGTGCTTCTGAATTGAGTGTTAACTCCTGCCTCCCCTCCTGCAATGAAATAAAACAAAAAACACTATGACGCGGTCAGCACTGGCAGTATTACAGCGCTTTTTGTTCACATACCCTCTGTCGATGTTGCCACCCCTACATGCCATCTCTCCGTGCTGCCTCCCGCTCTCCTCCTGCACCACCAGCAGTAAAAAAAAATAAAAAAAAATACACACACACACCCACACATATAAATATGTGTATATATATATATATATATATATATATATATATATATATATATATATATATATATATATATATATATATATATATTACAAATCCTGTAATAGACGCCACGTCTTGAATCACACGCAGGAGTCAAACAGGACACAGACCCAGAATTCGTGCTGGTTACTCATTTATTTTTCCCAAGTGTCTGAGACGCGTTTCGCGGCGCGAATGCCGCTTGTTCACTCGACAATCTGTTTTTACCCAGAAGGCATTTTTAAAGTGGCAGTGCATGTAATAGTGCATCACATGTTATCTAGTTGCAATAGACATAGAAGAGACATTTCATTCATCATATAAATCTGGTTTGTACATTTGTTGGGCTATCACTTGATATAAAATTATTTGTAAAATAAATTTTTGTATTAAAATCAACCAATCAAGCAAGCATGATAATAAAATCTATATCAGCTTTTCTAGCAAATCCTTGTAAAATATGCTGGCCCTCAAACTATTACATTGACTCAGTAAACATTTCATCCATTATCATTGGCGAAAAAACATCCTTAAAGTGCTTAAATGTGCTAGTGACGTTAAAATAATTCCATGCCTGGCCTGGATGTGGAGGTGTTGGCGAATTACAGACCTATTTCGCTCCTGCCGGCCTTTGCGAAGGTCATTGAAAAGCATGTCCATAAGGTGCTTGCCGATTACCTGGAGTCCCACGACCTACTGCACCCTACCCAGTCGGGTTTCCGCGCCAATCTTAGCACCGAAACAGCCCTCCTGGAAGTCTCGGAGGCGATTAAGGAGGTGCTGGATTTGGGCGGGAGAGCGATGCTGGTGATGCTAGATCTGTCGGCGGCCTTTGACACCGTCCCTCATGAGGGTCTTCTTGCAAGACTCTCAGAGGCTGGTCTCCGAGGGACGGTGCTCCAGTGGTTTCGATCTTTCCTGGCAGGCCGTCGACAAACGGTCTGGGCTTCTGCCTGCTCCGCCGAGATGTCGCCATTGGGTGTCGGAGTTCCTCAGGGCTCTGTCCTGAGTCCAACTCTATTTAACATCTTCATGACCCCTCTGGCGGCATTGGCAGAGTCTTTCGGGGCCCAGATCGTTTCTTATGCCGATGACACCCAGCTCCTCTTCACCTGTGAGAGGGGTGCGGACTTCGATGGAGGTAGGATCCAGGGTTGCCTTGAGGCTGTGTTTCAATGGTTCCATCACAACAGCCTCAAGTGCAACTCGGATAAATCCGAGGTCCTCTTTTTTGGGTGCAGTTCGGATCCGGACTGGAAAGTGTGGTGGCCTGAGAACATGTTTCCACCAGCAAGTTCGTCCCAGGTGGCTAAAAACCTTGGGATTAAGATCGATAATGGCCTCACACTATGTTCACAGGTAGTCGGTCTCACTGGTACCTGCTTTGGCCTACTCCGGATGCTACGTAAGTTCCTTCCCCTGTTATCGGAGGAACATAGGAAGATCACGGTGCAGGCGATTATAGGCTCGAGAATTGACTATTCCAACGTCCTTTATCTCGGCTTGCCAGAGTATCTGCTCCAACGGTTACAGGTTGTCCAGAATTCGGCAGCACGGGCCATCTTTGGACTATCTCGCCGTGCCAGAGCCTCGGGTCTTCTGGAGGCTCTGCACTGGCTCCCTGTCCGGAAGCGGATAATTTTTAAAACTCTTACTCTGGTGCACAAAGCCTTGCACGCCTCCGGAGCAAAATACCTGCAGAAGAGGCTGGCCTTTTATTTGCCTGCCAGGTCGCTCAGGTCTGAAGCCCTGTTTCTTGCGGCGGTTCCTCGCGTGAAGAGAGCCCGCATCGGAGGCCGCTCTTTTATTTATTTATTTATTTATTGACATTTGTAGAGCGCGGCGAATACCCGTGGGCGTCTCGGCGCTAGTTAAGGGATGGATCAGCAACTGGGGTAAAGAAGATATACAAGGCTATTGGTCAAATAACCACGTCTTTAGCTGTTTGCGGAATGTGAACAGGGAGGGACTTGCTCGGATATGTGCAGGAAGGGTGTTCCAGAGTCTAGGGGCGGCAACCAGGAAACGCCTGTCGCCCCAGGTGACTGTTCTAGTGCAAGGCACAGCCAAGAAGTTCTGAATAGAGGAACGAAGAGATCGGGTTGGGACATGATGGAGAAGATTCTCTTTGAGAAAGTGGGGACCTTGATTATTGAGTGACTTGTAAACAATACACAGCGATTTGAATTTGATACGGCTGCGTATCGGGAGCCAATGGAGATCCCTAATGATGTTTGTAACTGGTGCGAACTTGGGGATCCCAGCCAGCATTCGTGCGGCTGCATTTTGGATTGACTGCATCTTATTTGTCACTCGGACTTGGGCATTTAAGAATAGAGCGTTACAATAGTCCAAGGAGGACAGGACTAGTGAGCTGACCAGTGTTTTCCCGGCCGTGTTCGGTAGGAAAGGTAGTATTTTCCTAATCATTCTCAATTTCATATGAGCTGAAGCCGCAGTTTTATTCGCATGTGCCATAAAATTGAGGCCAGCATCGAAGATGACGCCTAGATTTCTCACTTTGCTAGCTGGACTCGGCGGGGGACCGAAAGATGGTGGCCACCAGACAGGTGACCAGCCCGGGGAGAGGTGACCGAAGATGACCACTTCAGTTTTTTCTGAATTGAGTTTCAGACAATTCGTGGCCATCCAGTCACCTATTGCCATCATTCCTCTCGTGAATCGATTGGCCACTTCCTCCCCGTCCCCTTTGATAGCCAGTACCAATTGGGTGTCATCGGCGTAGGAGGTCAGGCTCATCCCAAATGCTTTGATGACATTTGCAAGGTCCGACACGTAGATATTAAATAGTGTCGGACTCAGGGATGAGCCTTGAGGGACCCCACACGGCAGAGACACCTTCGATGATTGATAGGGTCCTAGAGATACTGCTTGTGATCTATTGGCCAGAAACGATACAAGCAGGTCCAGAGCAGTTTTCTGGACCCCCAGTCGTTCGACACGGTCGACTAAGATCTTGTGGTCGACCGTGTCGAAGGCCGCCGAAAGATCCAGCAGTACCAGGAGTGCTGTCCCCCCCTGGTCTCGTATGGCTCTGATGTCATCCGCAGCCTTTAGAAGGGCAGTTTCCGTGCCATGACATTTGCGGAATCCGAACTGGGTGTTATCGAGCAACTGGTGCTGCTCCACAAATTCCGACAGTTGCTGATTCATGGCTTTTTCTATTACCTTAGCCAGGAAAGGAAGACTGGCTATCGGACGATAGTTTTTCAGGTCATCTTTATTCAAATTGGCTTTCTTTAAGAGGGGTTTGACCAACGTATGTTTCAGAGAAGCCGGGAAAGTTCCGGAGCTAAACATAGTGTTACAAACATGAGTTATAGCCGGTATCAACGTGTCCATAACTGGCATAAGAACTTTGAGCGGACACGGGTCTAATGCAGAACCTGATTGAATCTTTTAAACTACTAGCGCCTCAGTTATGGAACAAACTGCCTGTGTCCCTGCGCAGCATTCCTAATTTGTTGGCCTTTCGGAAAGGGCTTAAAACCTGGCTCTTTTCCTCTTAGCTTCGGTCCCTATTAGGTTTCCTTTATCTCTGTTTCTTATTTTCCCTGTTGTGTTATGAGATTAGTGTGCAATCCAAAGCGTCGGGACACTCTTCTGAGTAGCCGCACGCTATACAAAACCCCTGCATAACATAACATAACATAACATTTGATCTCTTCATTTCTTACATTTTATACAAAACCAAATAAATTCAATTGAGATAAACTTTTTTGTTGCTTAATGCAATCCACATATTTATCATCTATGGTTACCATTTTTCACTCTGTCTATTTTTTTCTCTTTGTATATTTTTCATCTTTTCAGTTTTGGATACCCAATGCACATATTTTTTCATGAACTTTTTTATCACCCAGTAACAATTCTGTTGCTTAAGACTTGTCTAACAAGCATACTATTTATGTCTATACCAGTGTTTGATTATATCCCTTTGATACTAGATGTTTATATTTGATCCGATCTATAAATAATGTTTTAAAAGACATTTTAAGATATTTACACATATTTAAAATCATTTGTATCAAAAATATTCATGAAATAAATATATACAATATTTACAACATAAAACACCTTTTTCTTTCTTCCTTCATCTCTGATGTCATATAACTACTCTATGTGTTTTGTTGGGGAAATAAAGTAATACATTTTTGTGTGTGTTTCAACCGGTCATTTTCTTTTTATCTCAGAATCTATTATCTTCATGTGTATCTAAACCAGACAAGTATATAAATCTTCGGTCAGGTTCAATCCATTCGGATATTTTGAATCTAACAATAATATGTATCTGGTCTCCAGCTTCCTTAACTTATTCTCTCGATCACCTCCTCGTCTGTTGGGGGGGATTGCATCAATAAGGTAATAAGTCAAACCTTTATTGTTTGACCCATGGAATGCCTTAAAGTGTCGGGCCACCGGATATGTATTATCTGTGTTTGTTATGGCTCGAAGGTGCTGAAGTATTCGGACATGTGCTTGAAGTTTAGTTGAGCCCACGTAGTTTAACCCACATGGGCAAGTAAGCACATATACAGAAATTTCCGTCTTACAATTTAACATTTTATTGATCGTATATGGTTTCGTCTTAAATGGACTGAGATATGTTTTTGTATTAGTTCCATGTGTACAAGCTTTGCATGAAGGACATTTTTTAAAACCTTTTAAATTCTGGTACCAAGCTGGTTTACCAATGATTTCTGGATCGGATATGACTAGGCAATCTCTCATTGAGGGACCTCTGCTATATGTAATGGACACCCTCTGCGGTAGCAGGGGTCCTAATACTGGATCACTCAATAATGTAGGCCATTCATCCTGGATGATTTTCTGTATGGCCTTGTGTTGTTTGCTGTATCCTAGTACCAAACGAAAAAAAAAATCCTCCTCGTTTGCCTGGCCTTTACACTGTTCTTTGTCTTTTTTACTGACCAATAAAGTTTCCCTATTCAATGATAAGGTTTTGGCAATGGCCCTGTCTATAATTTGTCTGGAGTAACCTCTGGCTAGGAACTGCTGTTTGCTCTGTTTTTGGGCCTGCTCTAATTCTTCCTGTGTGCTGCATACCCTTTTTATCCTAAGCATTTCCCCATATATATATATCTAGCTTCAGAGCCAAGTCTACATATACTCCAGTCATGCTCAAAGACTCCATAGACTTATTTCATGAACAAGTTACCAACCAAATAAAGGATTTAAACATGAAAATTCACAGGGGTAGACATAAGTACGACAAGGAAACAGCAGACTACAGGGCTCTCATTTCCAAGTTACAGAACAATCGCAATGTAATTATTCGACCATCGGACAAAGGAGGGAATATTGTGCTGATTCACAGAGACATGTATATGAACTTACAACTAAACGACAGAACTTGGTATATCAGATTTTCAGGTACAGAACTTAAGACCATTTATACAAACTGCAACAAAAAACTATCTAAATGAAAATCTAAGGGCCTCATCACCAATCAAGAGCACAAATTCCTAAGGAACGATTATCTGGTGGTACCGACAATGTACTTTCTACCAAAGCTGCACAAGAACTCTACAAATACCCCTGGACGTCCTATAATTTCAGCTAGGAATAGCTGTTTGGAACATATGTCCCAATATGTTGATTTCTTCCTGCAGGGAGAGGTCAAAGGTCTTCCGTCGTATGTGAGTGATACCAGTGATTTCCTTAACAAAATTAAAAACATTGAATGGCAAGATGACTACATACTGATCGCACTGGACGTCTGTTCGCTGTATACCAGCATTGTACATTTGGATGGTCTTAATGCTCTTGATTTTTATCTGAAAAGGTCATTACCAGATATGCCTGACCATAGAGCAATGTTGTCAGACATGGTCAAAATATGCCTGGATAACAATATCTTTATGTTTAACAATATGATGTACAGGCAGTGGCAGGGTGTTGCCATGGGGGCCAGTTTCTCCCCCAGCTACGCATGTCTCCACATGGGCTGGTGGGAGGAGCTGGTCCTCGTGGTTCAACACTCAGTAACTATGCAATCACAGGTGGTAACTTGGTTACGCTTTATTGATGACCTTTTTGTGATTTGGAGGGGGGACATGACATCGGCTGAAATTTTTGTGTCAGACCTCAATAGAAACACCCTAAATATTCAATTCACAGCCACCTTGAGCAAGTCATCCATTACTTTTCTGGACACCGAGGTTTTCATTGAACATGGCAGAATAGAAACGAGACTACACCACAAGACTACAGCGGGTAATTCTACCCTACATGCTAGCAGTTCACATACCAAACACCTAATCAATAGCATCCCGTATGGCGAGATGCTCTGTCTAAAAAGGATACACAGTAGACAGACTGATTTGGAGGACGCACAGAGGGAGAGTAAATCAAGATTCTTAGAAAGGGGTTATTCCCCTAAAATCATAGATGCAGCGATTGTAAAATCCAATCAAAAAGACAGATCTCTTCTTTTGGCTGGTAACTCACAACCATTATCAAACTCTGAGGACATTGCCAAAAAAAACCTGAATTTAGATTCATTGTACAGTACAATGCCCAACACAAGGAGATAGAAAAAATTATCAGTAAAAATTGGCCACTAGTACTCAGTGATCCAGTGATAGGGAAAGATCTCCCTAAGAGGCCCAGCATAACATACAGTAGAGGGCAGTCTATGAAAGATGAACTGGTAAAAACCAGTCCTGAGGTCCTTGAAGCTTCCACTTGGTATCAAATGCACGCAGGATTTTTTAATTGCAAGGTATGCAAAGCCTGTCAACAAGCTATTAACAAGAAGAGTTACCATTCACCGTTTGATTGCAGGGAACACAAGATTACTAAACTATTAACATGTAAGACAGAATATGCTGTCTATGTGTTAATTTGTCCCTGCAATATGCTGTATGTGGGGAGCACGAAGCTCCCAGTACACAAAAGAATCCTACAGCATCCACGGGCAATTGGAAACCAGGATAATACATACCCTGTAGCTAGACATTTTAAAACAAAACATAATTCCAGAAGCAGTGACCTCAAATACTTTTTTATTGACTGTGTACAGGCTAGTAGAAGAGGCGGTAACAGAGAAGACAAGTTATGCCGCCTCGAAACACAGTACATAATTGCACTAAATACAAAGCACCCCTCAGGCCTCAATATCACTGAGGATCTTTACACTTGTCTCTAATAAGAAAATATGATGGCCTCCTCCTTAATATACAATTTGTGCAATTTTTTCTATGGGATTTGTAAATTATGAAGCATGTTTTAATTGCCTATGATGTCTATTTATATAAAATGCATATCAATTGCTCTATGTTATTTAAGATTTTAGCAATCTATTTATTCAAGGATTTTAGATATACTATATGAATTCATTTTTTAGCCTTTTTTAATAACCATTTTAAGGTTTTTACAGGCGTATTTATGAATCCCACGAATATTTGTATGTCTACTAATCACTGGGTATTGATTGCTGAACGTTTGAAAATCAAATAACAATAATGATGTCTGACTTTTAGAACATACATTTCTGTTACATTGCTGATGTAGATATGGTTAGCACTAAGGATTAATAATGTATTTTACAGATATTATTTCCTATTGTTTTGCAATACCAATTTTATCATTGGCAATATATGTCCTCAGTAGTAATCCGAAAACCTTAAATTCGCACAAGCACTTTTATTCTCTCCTTTTTGGAAATTTGCACATTTGAGTGAACGTGAACAACATATGGGGCTCCATATTGTTTTTGTTCTCAATCTGTATTTGACCGGTAACTATAACAAGCATTGGAAATGCAATAGGTCTCGCATTAGGAAAGTTTGAGCAATTGGTATTGTAAATGACACTTTTTTATTTATGTGTTGGTTTTGAAACTAGCAAAAGTAATAGCTTTGTCAGTTACAATGTCAATAGTTTTAACTTTCGCAAATGTGACACCTATAGCATTTGTAATGCAATGTGTGTTGTCTTTACGTGACTTAGATGTATTGATATTGCAAATAACAATGGCTTTTAATTTTGTAAATAATTAATACTTAAATAAAATTTATTGTAATTTATAAATGGCAATAGCTTAAACGTTTGTAATTTAATTTTGTGAAGATTATGTTCAGTGTATTTTATTGTGACGAAAATCCAAGAACATTGCATTTGCACCTGGTGGTGGATGTGGTGGTGGATGTGGTGGTGGTGGTGGATGTGGTGGTGGTGGATGCGGTGGAAGTGGTGGTGGATGTGGTGGTGGTGGTGGATGTGGTGGTGGTGGTGGATGTGGTGGTGGAGGTGGTGGATGTGGCGGTGGTGGATGTGGTAGTGGTGGATGTGGCGGTGGATTTCATGGTGGATGTGGAGGTGATGGTGGATGTGGTGGTGGATGTGGTGGTGGATGTGATGGTGGATGTGATGGTGGATGTGGTGGTGGATGTGGTGGTGATGGTGGATGTGGTGGTGGATGTGGTAGTGGATGCGGTGGTGGATGCGGTGGTGGATGCGGTGGATGTGGTGGTGGATGAAGTGGTGGTTGTAGTGGATGTGGTGGTGGATGAAGTGGTGGTGGGTGTGGTGGTGGTGGATGTGGTGGATGTGGTGGTGGTGGATGTGGCGGTGGATGTCGTGGTGGATGTGGAGGTGATGGTGGAGATGATGATGGATGTGGTGGACAGTGCACACAGTCAGAGCAGCGTGCACCAAAAACAAACACAGCCCATACAAAACCGAAACAGCGTGTATCAAATGCAGAGACGGTTCACACAGAACATGAGCACCGTGCACCTAAAGAACACAGCCTATGCACAACTGAAGCAGCATGAGAGGAGAGGGCATTGGAAGTCGTGGGAGTGGGACATCTGTACGCATATGCCCTCTGCACAGCAACCCCACACAGGACAACGAGACAGTAAAACCGAGGGACTCTGCAGTGGCACCTACGCCTCTTAATCACTTCACGAGTGCTTACCTGAAACTGATTTGGAGGCAGGTTTGGGAGTTTGTTCAACCGCTGTGTAAGAGATGGGTCTGCACTGTAAGAATGTCAGCTGTATCTGACCGTATACGTAATTACACGAATGATTTGGAAAGTAACTTACCAATTTATTTTTGTATTTATTTAATAGCGCAGCGCTAGTACTAGTCCCACTGGAGTGTGTTGGAGCGGCAGCGCTATGCATCAAACACACAGACATAGAGAATGAATCATGCAACCAAACGTGGTTGCCGTGATAAAAAATAAAGCGCCGTCCGTTTTTTAAATATGAATGCGTGCGGCAATATCAACCCTCTGAAGCATATGGCAGGCTGGAAGTGCTTGGCAGCCTATAATAATGAGCATGACTGGAAAAGAAGAAAGTTTACCGACTAGAATGCTCTGAATTTCCAGCGGCTCACAAAGGCAGGTGATTGTCATCACAGCACGGTCCTGCAAAGCTGGCAACTGATCCCTTGTTGTCTTCTGCGGAAAATACGGGCAAGCCTTTTTAAGGTGTGCATGCATGCAATGGCAGGGTGTAATGGAAATAAGCGGCGCCATGCTCAAATACAGCACGGACCCCGTGTTTAACAAGTATGAAAACAAGAATATTGAGAAAAGGAGAGGGGAGGACGGAGAGATGGGAAAAGAACGGAGAGAGAGGGATAGAGAGGAGGCGGCGAGGTAGCGAGACTTGGAAGTGTAGTTAGGACACTAATGGGGGTGGGGCAGTGGGGAGATAAAGTGACAGCAGCCTGGCGGCAGTGAAAGAAGTGTAATTAGGGGGAGGGAAAGTGAGGCCGGGTGTGCTGGAGAAGCAAGACGGAGGGAAGAGAGAGAAGGGGAGGGGGGAGGAGAAATGCGACATGGCGGGCAGGGGAGGGGGCGGAGCGGGGAGAGGGAACAGACGGAGGGAAGGCAGATAAGGGGAGGGGGGAGGAGAAATGCGACACGGCGGGCAGGGGAGGGGGCGGAGCGGGGAGAGGGTGTGAAAGCAGCAGGGGCCTGGAGTGCGGCTGAGGGAACTGATGTGCACGCGCTTTTAAGCTCAATGCGCATGCGCATTGAGCTTAAAAGTCACGGGCACTGCAAGGAATCGCCACGATTCCTTGCAAGTTAGTTAAAGAGTGGTTAAGCCCCCATAGTCTCGCAAGCTCGATGCGCATGCGCATCGACAGGCGAGATCTAAAAATGAAAAAAATGTGTTCTCAATACAACGAACACCAGTAGAAATACTGCACTACAAACATTAACTACATTGGAAAATCTTGATGTTATTCAAAAACATTCTGTTGTTTGTTATTTTATTTTAAAAATCACTATCATTATTTATGTATGTCAACGGTTTTTACATCCACAGCCTGTTTTGCACACTTCTGTTCGGTTTAAATTCAAAAATAGTAAATTACAGAACCGATAGCACTTTAGCAAACTTGAAGGTATTATAAACAGAGCCTGAGTAGTTTTTAAAGGTTCAACTCTTCTATTTCTATGCCATCTGTAGATTCTAGTTGTGGATTGTATTTAAACCAATGGCTGGTGATCAACTGTGTCATGTGATCAAGCGCTCTGTGAAGCGCAAAACGCGTCGTGATGACTGGGAGCACCATAGCTGCATAAATCACCTTTTTTGCACCAAGTTTGGGTTCGTGTCCGTATTTGCAGCCTCTTGAAAAAGCCTGCGCCGTACTGGATTATTCCTGGAATATATATATATATATATGTCCGATTTTTCCTCACCTCCTATATATATATATTGTAATTGTATTTATGTAGCCCTTAAGGGCTATATAAATGCAATCTTAACTCAATTAAACAAGCATTGCCAACACGTGAGTAGCAAGCAAATGTATGTAGCTAACATGCCACTGAGCAAGGGAAGCAAGTGAACCGAACCCTCCCTAGAACAGCTTCCTTGTCTCTTCCATCCATGCATCTGTCCATTCATTCCTTCACCCTTCCATCCACCTGGTGATGTTCACTATTTCACTTTTACATTCTGTCATCCATTCATTCTTTCATCCATCATTCAATTGTTTCCCCATTCCATCTATACACCCACCCACCCATTCATCCAGCTAATCTGCTGTCCGTCCATCCATCCAACCATCCATCCTCTCTGATACTGATTGATCCATCTACTCTAACATCATTCCACTATTCCATCCATCCTCTCTGCCATCCGCCCATCCACTCTGCCATCCACCCATCCACTCTGCCATTGATCCACTCATCCACCTGTACACCCAGCCATCCTTCCTTTCTGCCATCCGTCTATCCATCTATCGTCCACTCTGCCATCCATCAACCCATCCACTCTACAATTCATCCACTCTGTCATTCATCCAACAATGCATCCACACTGCCATGCATCCATTTATTCATCAACTCTGCCATTCACCCATCCACTCTGCCATCCATCCATCTTCCAATTCTGCCACCCATTCACTCATTTTACACACACTCATCCCATCCTTTCATTTATCCACTTATCCATTCCTTTACTCTACCATCCTTTTGCCTGTCCATCCACCTCTTCATTCACATCCATCCATCCATCCGTTTACTCTGCCATCTTTTCACTTGTCAATCCACCATGTCATACAACAGTGAAGCTGCTGTGCACCATGGCTGAAATTAATAAGAGAACATAACGCAAAATGACAGGCCAGCACAGGTGTTAGACCTGGAATTCTTGGCGTGGTTTTCCTCCTAACGTTTAACATTGAACCCTCCTACCTTGATGACTTAGTTTTTGCTGGCCTTCGGACTCCATGCGCTTTACCATTGCCCACTAGTGCTGAAGGGCTTGTGCTCTCTCCTTAAAACATTGTAGAACAGGCTTATACCAAATTGGAATATTTAATTTATTTGTATGTCAGTAGAAAAGAGGTACCACATGTACCCAGGGCCTTTAAATTAAATGGAATCGTGGGTCTTCAGCATTGATTGTGCCACCACTAGATTAGTCCTGTATACATCTCTCAGGGCTACCAAAGGAGCCTGTGTGTGCAGTTTTAAACATCCATTTCGGCCTGGCAAAATAAACCTTTTGCCAAGCCCAAACACTCCTTTTTGATACATATGTTACCCAGAGGGTAGGCCCTGGACATCCCAGAGGGAAGGTTTCAGTGTAATTTAAAAGTAGGACATGTACTTTTAACCGAATCTATGACAGAATTTCGACAGACAGAATTTCGACCTACACAAATATCGGCGTGATTATATCGATAGCAAAAATATCGACGCCCTATGTACAACATGGTAAGTACCAAAATATCGAAAAAATAATATCGATGTTAAAAATATCGATGTTAAATATATCGATTTTTTTTATTTAAAATAACATAAAAAATACTGTAAATAATACTTATTAATTACTTAAACATATTTAAATATATGTAATAATGGAAAATAAATAATAATACATATTTAATTTAAAAAACAATAATTAAAAATAATATATAATATATAATTACTTAACAATAATTACTATTCCCACTCCAGTGGGTGGAACAGTAGGGAAAACTGACCCTGAACCCTAAAAATACCCCTTTACCCAAAAACCTACAACTGACCCTGAACCCTAAAAATACCCCTTAATCCAAAAACTGAAAACTGACCCTGAACCCTAAAAATACCCCTTTACCCAAAAACTGAAAACTGACCCTGAATCCTAAAAATACCCCTTTACCCAAAAACTAAAAACTGACCCTGAACCCTAAAAATACCCCTTTACCCAAAACTGAAAACTGACCCTGAACACCAAAAATACCCCTTTACCCAAAAACTGAAAACTGACCCTGAACCCTAAAAATACCCCTTTACCCAAAAACTGAAAACTGACCCTGAACCCTTAAAAAACCCCTTTACCACAAACTGAAAACTGACCCTGAACCCAAAAAATACACCTTTACCCAAGAACTGAAAACTGACCCTGAACCCTTAAAAACCTCTTTACCCACAAACTGAAAACTGACCCTGAACCCTAAAAATACCCCTTTACCCAAAAACTGAAAACTGACCCTGAACCCTAAAAATACCCCTTTACCCAAAAACTGAAAACTGACCCTGAACCCTTAAAAAACCCCTTTACCCAAAACTGAAAACTGACCCTGAACACCAAAAATACCCCTTTACCCAAAAACTGAAAACTGACCCTGAACCCTAAAAATACACCTTTACCCAAAAACTGAAAACTGACCCTGAACCCTTAAAAAACCCCTTTACCAACAAACTGAAAACTGACCCTGAACCCAAAAAATACACCTTTACCCAAGAACTGAAAACTGACCCTGAATCCAAAAAATACCCCTTTACCCCAAAAACCAAAACTGACCCAGAACACTAAAAGTACCCCTTTACCCAAAAACCCAAAACTGACCCTGAACCCTAAAAATACTAATTTACCCAAAATAAATTAATATTACAATTAAATTACTTCCCACCCTATTCCCCTATAAACCCACAACCCGCTCCAGCAGTAAAACATATAATTTAGTTAAAAATATACATAAATTATCAATTAATTATTCTATTAATCAATTAAAAAAAATCATTGCCAATTAATATTCCATAGCAAAATTAATTAATCATTAAAAAATATTATTTTCATTACAAATAAATTACTTCCCACCCTATTCCCCTAAAAACCCACAACCCGCTCCAGTAGTAAAACATATAATTTACTTAAAGAAATACATAAATTAGCAATTAATTAATCAATTAATCAATGAAAATAATTCGTTGCCAATTAATATTGAATTGCAAAATAAATTAATCATTAAAAAAAATTATTTAATTACAAATAAATTACTTCCCACCCTATTCCCCTAAAAACCCACAACCCGCTCCAGTAGTAAAACATATAATTTACTTAAAAAAATACTTAAATTACCAATTAATTAATCAATCAATCAATTAAAATAATTCATTGCCAATTACTATTGAATAGCAAAATAAATTAATCATTAAAAAATAATTATTTAATTACAAATAAATTACTTCCCACCCTATTCCCCTATAAACCCACAACCCGCTCTGGTAGTAAAACATATTATTTACTTTTATATATTTTTTCTTTATAAAAACATATTAAACACATATTATAACAATTCATTTAAATACTTAACTAATATTTCTAACACATATTATTAAATCGAAATTACTTACATCGATATATATGCTATCGATATAAGTAATGTCGATATTACTTACATCGATATATATGCTATCGATATAAGTAATTTCGATATTACTTACCTTAGAGTCGATATTCTGGCCATCGATATTCTGGACATCGATATTCTGTCCCATCGATATTAGCAACTCGATATAAGTGTAAGTCGAAATAACACAATCGATATTTTGACTGTGTACCCTTTTAACCACGTGACTGCTATGGCTTTTCCCTTCCTGTGCTGGAAAAGCTTGAAAGGCTTTATTTCATGACGAGCTCAGCTCGTCATAAGAACACGACCAGTGTACTGCATGACGAGCTGAGCTCGTCATGAGCAGGGAAGGGGTTAAGGTTTACATGTCCTGGTAGTGAAAGACTTTTAGTTTTCTTTTTCACTACTACAAGGACAACCTCTCTCATAGAAGTTGCATTAGTGCATTTAATAAGCTGTAACATTAAAATGGGAACAGGTAACCAGTTCATGTTTGGTGTATTTTGAATTGTAATGAAAAATCCTCTATTATGGTAAAGTCAGATTTTCAATTATGTTAGAAATGGGGATTTCCGGTTGGCTGAGGCTTGCACCAAAGTAAGGCAGAAACCACCATTCTACATCAGGGCAAGGAAGTCACCCTCCAAAGATAACCCATGCTCACCCCCTTGGTAGCTTGGCACGAGCAGTCAGGCTTATCCCGGAAGCAATGTGTAAAGCATTTGCGCACGCACCAACCAGCAACAACATCCAAGGCCCCCCCCACAAAAGGAACTCCACACAAGGTTATATATAACAATAGCCTTTGTATTATACCAAACACATTAGAATAGTAATCACATTATGTACACTGTGCCAACTTGCACTGGGCAATATTTACAAGGGATTATGTACACCTCACAGGGCCACATGGACCACTGTCAGGACCATCACAAAGTGAACTTGGTAAAGGAGAACTAAAACATACAAGTAACAATAGGTCATAGAACGTACAGTCAGTAAACACTGATAATCACTGCACTTGCAACAGTCTGCACCATGAAATCCATCAATCACAGTATCCCACCAATCTAACTACAGTAGACCCTCACCACCTAAGTAAAACTTTACACTAGGGGTGGAAAACACACAGGGAAGTACAATCTCCCTAACATACCTAAACAGGTAAAACAACCTCCTATGCATAAGCCATGTCTAGAGGTATCAGAACACAGGGTGCGCAAAACATACTACACCCAGTACATTTCCTAACACCCAAAGCATTAGCACATCAAACAAATTTAGCACATAACTCACATCTTGGTCCAGGTGGCGCCACTTGCTTCAAAACCTAAACGTAGCACCTGCCCACTACTTGCTGGGCAGCTGAGGAGAAGGACAGGGCCTAAACGCTGCAGCTGGCACTAAGTGCTGTGCAGCTGGGGAAGGCCAAGGTAGGGGCGAAGGAATGCAACTCACTCCTGAGTCCAAAGACATGTCCCTAGAACGAAAACCCTAAACGGTGCAGCTGCCCACTTCTTGCTGGGCAGCTGGGAAGTAAACTGCGACAATGGCCCTCACTGGCCCTTAGGAGCAAAACTGAGCAAAGAGTTGGGGCCCTCTGGCTCTAGAAATAACTGTGCTCAATGAAGCACTCTGGCTCTAGAAATAAACACTTGCCCATCGTTGGAGCCCTCTAGGCTCTGAAAACAAATGTGCCCTTTTGGATCCACCAAGGCTCTGAAAATAATGTGCCCCAAGTCCCTTGTGGGGACTCTAAAAATCGACGGGGACCTCGTGGAAGCCACACGACCCTAAAACAAGTATGCCCCAAGGGCGAGCACTGGTGCTGGCAATCACCCTGCCCCCAGGGAGCCACACAGGGCTCAGCGAGATACTGCCAGTACACGGAGAGCAGCCCACTGCCAAACGGGGCCGCCCCAGCTTGTGCCATCAACAGGCACCGCAACATCCACCCGGAGCTTCCCCCCCAGCCTGTCAACACTCACGGGCTGTGGTGTGGGCTGGGGCTCTTCTGGTCTCCTCCTTGCTGGGGGACTCTGGCGGCAGCACTCCTCTGATGGCACGGGGCTTCACTGTCCATCCTGGGAGCCCCGCGCAGCCTTCGGTGGCCGCTTTACTTTACCCGGGCCCCCTCTTGGGACCCGGGACTTCTCAATGGAGCCGACGAGGCTCCGGGGCAGCTCTAGGGTGGCGAGCTGGACTTCCTGTCGTCAAGGGGAAGTCCCGCTCCGCTCCAGGCATCGGCTGCCTGACTTCCGCCCCAGCTGCACGGGCCGCGACGGTGATCTCTCCTTGGCATTAAATGAGGGGTAGGCACCTTCAAGAATGACAATAAACAGCTGGGTGGGCACCCGCTGCAACAAATGAATGGCAGGCTGCAATATTCGGGGTGGCACCCGAAATACAAATAATCAGCGGGGTGGGCACCCGCAGGGGAGCCATTTTTGGGGGAATCCCTACGCCGGGGATTCCCTCGGGTCAAGGGGCAGATCAAGCAAAAACCAAAAGCGCTCCACCTGGCAATACAAGCGCTGCGCCATAGGGGAGAGCACTCCCAGAGCACCACAGCAACAGAAGGGTCCTATAGGAGAGAAAACTCAGCGCTCCCAAGGATAAAAACAAAGCCAAAGTCTTTACAAGGTCCTGAAGCAGAAGCAAGGCAGAACAAAGTCCATCAGGCACCCAGGGGCTGGGCAGGGCCCAGGGAGGCAAGCCATCCCCTGGGCCCCAGCATCAGCACTTCCCTGGTAGATTCAAGTAGGAGAACAAGAACATTTAACATGAGGTCACAGTCTCTTTTTATACACAGAATCCCTTTGTCTCTAGGGTGCAGGGTGGGGGCAAAACCAGACGCAGCTAGTTGTGGAGCACTCTGTTGTGCTCAGCCCCGCTCCCCACTCACAGGCAGCGGAGTAGCTAGGGGGGGGGGGGCATGGGGGCGGTCCACCCCTGGTGGCACTATATTGAGGGCGGCGGACACGTGGCACTGACTGGCCCATTGCGGCGGCCTTTATAATTTATTTGGGTACAGTGTCCCAAATAAATTATAAAGGCTGCCGCATTACTTCTGTGAGACTTCGCAAAAAACACAGATCAATGCTCTGCTTCTGAGACTGAGAGTCATTTTGTATTGCGCCATGATTTAGCTCAGTGGCGGCTGCGTAGAAGAGCGCTCGTGCAGTCCAATCATACCCCGGAAATGATGACACTGCAGTTGCGCATGTGGGAGCAGCTGGAGCGCAGGCACAGGCGGGATCCGCTGTGAGCTGCATAGGCAAAGGGCAAACAGGCATAGCACCTCTCTTACCACACACTGCGCTTCTTCCTGACTCCTCTCTGGATGATACATTTGCATAAGGTATGAATACCTGGGTAGTCAGCTGTGCCCACGGATCCTGGTGATCAAATAGGAACACACAAGGCAGTAACAGCAAGAGGGCAGAAATAAACACAAGCACAACAGACAAGGAGCTAGCAAGGAGGAGTGCTTAACAGGAAAGGAAGGAAATGACAGGGCACACTTGGCAGAAACCAGGTAACAAACATCCAAGGCAGCAGAAGCAAAACAGCAGAATATGAAGACAGCAAACTAGGAACTGGAACCAAGGAATTGGGAAGAAAGGCAGGGACTGGAAGGGGATATACAGAAGGGGTGGCTAAAAGAGTATATTAGAATAGTGCAGGTTAAGAAATCAAAAATACAAAGTAGAATAGAAGGCAGAGATGGGGCAGGAACCAGAATTAAGCTAAGTTTCAGGAGTCAAGGTGTCACTGCAGGCAGTGCTGGTTCAGGAACAGGGAATTACTAAAGCTTCACGAGTCAGGGTAGCAGGAGTCAAGGTAGAACTGCAGGCAGTACTGGTTCAAGGAAACATGATATAGCTACAGCTGCTCAGGAAACAAGGAGTCAAGAGAGCACTGCAAGCAGTGCAAATCAGGAACTAGAAAATAGCTGGAGCCCAGGAACAAAGCATAACAGTAGCTCAGGAACTCGGAAAAAAAGAGCACTGCAGGCAGTGCTAATTCAGGAAAAAGGAACCGCTATAGCTCAGGAAATCAGGAAACAAGGTAGCACTGCAAGCAGTGCTAATTCAGGAGAAGGGAAACTGCTGCAGTTCAGGAACAAGGAATCCTAAGGCTCAGGAGTCAGGGTAGCACTGCAGGCAGTGCTTACTGACTAACTGACTGACTGAAGGTACTTATAAAGCGCTCCTATGCCGAGGCGTCTTGGCGCTGGGTACAAGATCGAGGCACACACTAACTTTAGCCTTGCAAGAAAAGCCTGGTCTTAATAGCTTTCCTAAAAATGGTCTGCGAAGGCTGGAGTCGAAGTGAGACGGGGAGAGCGTTCCACAACTTAGCTGCTAAGAAGGAGAAACGTTTCCCGCGCTATGTAACTCGCTTTATCAATGGTGTAAGAACCAGCCCAGAACCCAGCGATCTTAGGCAGTGTGATGGAACATACCGGGGGAAGAGTCGTTGTATGTCTTCTGCCCCGCCTCCATAGAGTGCTTTGTGCACAAGGCATAATGCTTTAAAGTCCACCCAGCGCCTGACTGGCAGCCAATGCAGTTGTTTGATGCTGGCCGAGGTGGAGTGATATTTAGGTAGACCTTACAAGACCCTAGCAGCTGCATTTTGAAGTGATTGGAGCTTATTGAGCTGTTTCACTCCTGCCCCTAAGTAGAGTGCATTGCAATAATCTATCCTTGATAGAATAAGAGCGCCAACCACCGTTTTCCTAAGGGAAAATGGAATAAAAGGAAGGATTTTATGTAGTATCTTAAGCGTAAAAAAGCAGGTAGAGACCACTTGGTTAAGCTGGGAAGCACAGGTAAGACCTTTATCAATGAGAAAGCTGAGGTTTCTGGCTTTACCTACCGGCGATGGGCAGGTGCCGGCTTCAGGGGGCCACCAAGAATGGCTCCAAAATGAGGGTTGTTAGCCAAATTCCAAGATCTCGGTTTTTTCGGTGTTTAGTTTTAAGAAATATGCCTTCGTCCATGACATCACAGAGGAAAGAGCGTCACGAAACCTATCAGCAGACGTACGTCACTGCTAATTCAGGAACAAGGAAAAATAGCAGCAGGTCAGGAACAAGGCATAACTAAAGCTCAGGAAACAAGAACATCAAAAGCTCAGGAGCACTGGAAACAAGGATCAGTCTCACCGGTAAACAGCTACAATGACCAACCTTGGCCTGAAGGGAACTGGGGCTTAAAAGAGCTCACAGTAATCACATGCATCAGGTGTGAGCAAGCTAGCAGCTGGCAGCCACTGGTGAGCTGAATTCCTCCACCCATCATTGGCCTGCAGGGGTGGAGACAAAGCAGTGAGAAGGGAATTCTGGGTAATGGAGTTTCAGGCATGAGTAGGCTGGCTTCATGTATAAGCAGGCTGGCTTTCACAAAACCCGGCATGGATTGGAAGTGAATGTCAATTCCCAATAAGTGTCCAAATGCCTGGAAGTCAGCATATTCATATCGGTGAGTTTCGGGAGGCATATTAGAACACTGGAAAGGCCCACAATTCGTCCCCCTGGTGGTGGGCACGAGAGCACAGGGAGTGAATCGTGACACCCCCAAAGCAGCCAACACTCCTGCCGGGGGTACCCACTGCCAAGTCTGCTGCCAGCATGAAGGTGATGTGACGCTGCACAAAAAAACAGTGCTGCCAACTCCATCTCACAAAAGATTGCCTGGGGCTGCACCCCTTGGCATTGCTGTCATCTACAAGGTAGGGCGGCTGCTGCTGGTTGTTCGGGAGAGAGGGCTGGCACCACCGCTCCCCTGGCTGCCCTGCTCTGCCATTGTACTGGGTGGGGTAAAGAAAAGAAACACGAAAAGGAAGGAAGGAATAAAGGAATAAGGGAGTAAAGGGAAAAATAAACAAAAACACAAAAATAATTGGAGAAAAAAACACCAAAAAATGAAAAACAACATAAAATAAACAGACACAAAAACACACACTAATACAATAAATAAGAATGAGGGGCAGATTAATTAGGAGGGTGATGAATTGAAAAGATTAAGAAGGAATTAAAAAACAGACCCAGCACAATAAACAGACTAAGAAAACAAGATGGCGGCACCCATGAAAACTGTGTGGTGCCGTTTGCTCGCAATTTTGAATGCAAGGATATGCTCCGCATTGAGTCTGTCATAAAATTGCATGGCAAATGCCCAACCCCGGACACTCCATCTGTCTGCAGAACTCCCCATAGCGCGGCATAGTTTTTTTACCACTCTGTGGAGTATTGTGACACGCAACTCCGCAAACTCCGCCAAGGCCTAATTTATTCCACATGTTTAGATGAGGGGACCATTTCAGCCAAACATCCTGCTAAGCTTGGGGATTTGTCTGGTGCTGTACCTCCATTAATATTCCAATCCAAAGTTCAAGACATGATTAGGGCTGCAGTTTCTGGAGCTTTATCCTTCTCAAGATCTAAAAGGGGCACCAGATGTTATGCAGAGATTCTTCTTCCTCTGACTCTCAACAGACCTTCTACATCCACAGGGAAATACCTCCAGAGAGAAGAAATATGGGACATCTTGTCTAATGTTAGACATAATTTTTGACTTCCTCCATTTCAAGCAGAGAATGAAGATGAAACTCTGTTTTCACATTATGTCAAACCATGTGCCATAGCAATGCAGTTCTGTGGGCCAAATAAATAGATGGTCATATCGGAATGGAAAGAGCTGGATAAGGGGTCAGTCCCGTGATTTCTGCAGAAGCTTTACATGCTGCACCACAACTTGCTGCTTCCTTTGAATCTTTCCTTACCACTTGCAGAAGCGATTTAGCTCCCCAAGCCAGGAATGTGGACAGCTTGGGAGCAAGGGTATTTCAGGATCTTGTTGTTTTTCCCGTCGTGGTGGCCATGGTCTGCTGCAGGCAGAGGTGAGCAAGGTCGAGGAGACCAGCAACATACCCTATGTGAAAGAGACAGTGGACAGTCTGCTCGGGGGACATATGAAATCCGCCTGAGGCCAAACTTGGAGGTAAGCCGATCTTGTCAGTTTCTCTGTCCAGCTAGGACTCCCATGATCTACCATTGCCCTGTGGGGTGGCTACAGAACAACCTATGTCTATGTTGAGTAATACTATGTGTGCGCTTTGTATAGTGAGTAGTTCAGCCCACTGTCTGCATTAGCAGATCTGGTAAGGGCAGGCTGCAGCTGCTCGGCTTAACTTTCTGTTAGTGACCTGTGTTTTACTTTTCATACTGACTACTGTGCTGTGAACTGTTACAGGCCCGATGGTGTCTGAGGCTTCGCGGGAAGAGTCTCCACGCGCATATAATATGCCACCAGATTTTATTGCCTCAGTCTTTAGCTTCCTACAAACACTTGTGCTGCTTTCTACAGCAGGTATCCACGTCCCCCGTTACTGTGCTCTTCACATGATTGATTGATTGAATAAAATTTATAACGCGCAAACAATAACCCGAAGGCATCAAGGCGCCTAACAAAACAGATCAAAAGAGAAATCGCTACATCACTGCATATACGCTTGCACAAAAAGGTGTGTTTTTAAAGCCCTTTTGAATGCCTGAAGAGTAGGTAGGGATCTTATTTCCAGAGGGAGAGCATTCCACCACTTGGGCGCTAGAGTAGAGAAGGCCCTGCCACCCCATTTCACTCTCCTGAAATGGGGGGGCAGATAGCAGGAGTCTGCCAGAGGACCGCAGATCCCTAGCGGGAGTGTAGCGGGACAAGATAGATCCTACACCAGTGGGACTGTTTCTGGCCAAAGCCCTGTATGTCATGCATAGGGTCTTAAAGTGAATGCGAGCCTCGACAGGAAGCCAATGTAGCAGCTTTCTGGCCGCTGTAGCTGAGGTACGCCTGGGAAGATCCAAAACAAACCTAGCAGCGGCATTCTGGACTACCTGTAAGCGCTGCAGTAGGCTCTTATTCATGCCCGCATACAGCGCATTACAGTAGTCCATTCTGGAGCCGATAAGGGCAACAGCAAGCTGTTTCCTTGCCTGTAAGGATAAGTAATGCCTAATCCTCCTCAAGACATGGATAATGCCCCAGCAGGTGGAGATGGTTCGGCTAACCTGCTTACCCATATCTAGGGCAGGGTCAATCATAACCCCCAGATTTTTTGCTGAGGAGGTGGGGGTGGGACAGGCTCCTAATGAGTCTGGCCACCAGCAGGATGACCATACGTCCTCTTTCCCTTCGAATACCATCACCTCCGTCTTCTCTCCATTTAATTTAAGCGAGTTTAGGATCATCCATTGACCGACTGCCTCCATACAAGATCTAAAATTGGAGGCAGTCGGAACGCTAGCCTGGGAGAGAGAGACAAGGATCTGGGTGTCGTCCGCATAGGAAACTATCTCCATCCCATAAGATCTGATAAGCCTGGCAAGTGGGGTCACGTAGATGTTAAATAGGGTCGGACTGAGGGCCGACCCCTGAGGGACCCCACACTGCACAGGAAGGGATGGAGATAGGTACTCCCCCAGCTTCACTCTTTGCACTCGGTGGGTGAGGAAAGACGTGAGTAGATCCAGGGCTGCACCACGCACCCCAATCTCCCTCAGCCGAGATGTTATTACTGAGGGAGAAAGGGTATCAAAGGCCGCTGTTAGATCTAGGAGGATCAGGAGGGTGGTCTGGCCCTCATCAACGCGAGTGCGGATATTATCCAACACTATGGTGAGGGCTGACTCAGTGCTGTGTTCCCTCCTGAAGCCATGTTGAGAGGAATCGAGACATTCCGAGCTCTCAACGAAAGCGGCAAGGTGCGCATTGAGATGCGCCTCTAGCATCTTTGCTGGGGCTGGGAGTAATGAAATAGGCCGGAAGTTTTTTAGGAGCGACGGATCCAGGGAGGGCTTTTTTAAAAGAGGTTTTACCACCGCACTTTTCCATTGGGTGGGAAAGAAGCCGTCTCTCATGGCTCTATTCATAATATCCACCAAAAGAGGCAGGAGAGTTTCCCTGCACACATCCAAAGGAGAGCCTGATTTAGTTTTTATTAAGGAGGCTATCCAGCGTCTCCACAGAGAGAGGGGGAAAGGAATCTAGGGTTCCCAAGGGAGATTTTTCAACCAGGGCGAGATCCATAGCCCCTAAAGCAGGGGGCCCACTCATAAGCGATTTTTGTAGCTCCAAGGCAGAGTAGATGTCTGATATTTTTGTCTGGAAGAAAGAGGCGATGTTATTACAGAGCTCTTGGGACGCCACTACAGGATCTGGGGTTTGAAGGGTTATAAGTGAATCTACAACCCTGAAGAGCTCTTTAGGGGAGGACAATGAAGTTGTCAAGGTCGTGAAGTGCTCTTGTTTGGCTTTTATAATTTCAGCCTTGTATTTTCTAAGCAGGATCTTATGAGCTTCCTTATCTTTTTGGTCCCTTCCTGTGTGCCAGAGGCGCTCCTGTCTCCTTACCTCCTGTCTCAGGAGTCTAAGCTGTTCTGAGAACCAAGGGACTGAAGGCCTTTTCCTGGCACGTCGGCATGGTTGGAACGGGGCTAGTTCATCTAGAGCTTCCGTCATGGTTCTTTCAAACTGCGTAGCAGCTGTGGAGACACTTTCTTCCTGAGATGGACACAAGTTGGATGCCCACGGGGAGAGGGAACTATTTGAAATATCCTTATAGTTCCTGCGGAGTTCATGTTTGCTGGGTATGTTTGCGGGCGCAGATGTGCGCGGACAGCTAAGTAGAAATGGGACTGCCAGATGGTCAGACCATGACAGAGGGATGGATTCCTCAATCGATAACCTCTCATCATTGGAAAAAAATTCCTTCGAGCGTATGTCCAGCTCGGTGAGTAGCCCCTTTAACCCGCTGGTTAAAACCACAGGCTGACATGATATCCAGCAGAGAGATGGTATCCTTGTTGTCATGCCTTTCTAAATGGAAATTAAAATCTCCTAGAATCGTGAAATCTTTTTGGCCAAAGAAGGGTTCTAGGGCTTGGAGCAACCGTTGCCCAAAATTAGTTCGTAGGCCTGGAGGGCGGTATACCAAGATTCCATTTAGGAGGGCTCTATGGCCACTTTTTATAGAAAAGGAGAGAGCTTGAAAGCTGTCCTTAGGGTCAGTAATAGCAACAGTGTGGCAGTGGAAATGGTCCCTATATAGAATTGCAAGTCCTCCTCCCACCCGGCCAAGTCTATCATGGCGGGCCAAGCAATAACCTTCCGGGATTGCTTCGATGAGGTCAGGGCCGGAAGAGTCCTTTGCCCAGGTTTCTGTGACGAAGACCAGGGAAGGCTTCCTGTCAGATATGAATTCCCTAAACAAAACATTGTTTTTAACGAGTGAGCGAGCATTAAGAAGAATACCACCTTCCTTCTCTACCCAGGTTACCGGAACAGTGTGTTGTTTAGGCCTATACCTAGGTAGAAGGGGGTGGGGCTTACCGTGTTGAATGTCCCGCAGCCACAAATAAGAGGGCGTAACAGATCGTCGGGGGAATAGGTATGTGAGCATGTGAGACTCAAGGGTTTAAGTGCGAGCAGAGTCTGAAGGGTATATCTAACTTATGGGGGGTCAGAAATATCATGACCAGACGTCCAGCTGTCCAGCCCGTCCTCAGCGCGGATGGGCGCAGACGGGCTGGACTCTGGCGTGACTCCGGTGTGTCCGCAAACGCATCCGCTACGCGGAGTGGGCCTGTCCCTTTTTGTAGAGAGCTAGAGCGCGTCAGGGCACAACCACACGCAATATGGCCGCTGTGACGCCTTCACCTCCCCGGGACCAACTCTCAGCGTCAATACTCAG
Source organism: Lissotriton vulgaris (assembly GCF_964263255.1). Classification (NCBI taxonomy): domain Eukaryota; kingdom Metazoa; phylum Chordata; class Amphibia; order Caudata; family Salamandridae; genus Lissotriton; species Lissotriton vulgaris. Next base: position 292,259,153 of record NC_141693.1, read on the forward strand.
CTGAGAGTGGCCCAGGCGGTAGTGGGATGAAGGAAGAGTCTGATCCGGTGAAAAACACTTTCTAAATAAAGCGGAGGTAAATTGCACTCACAATTTTAAAAATGGACTAAAAATGCCTTTTTAATCAAGTGTTGGTCTACTAGCAAAGTAGAAAGAGACAGAGCTTAAGAACCTCCGGCTTCCGCCTCAGAGGGTGAAATGAGTTATACTGCGCGCCAGAACGAAGCCCCTTTTGTAGAGAGCTAGAGCGCGTCAAGGCGCAACCACACGCAATATGGCCGCTGTGACGCCTTCACCTCCCCGGGACCAACTCTCAGCGTCAATACTCAGCTGAGAGTGGCCCAGGCAGTAGTGGGATGAAGGAAGAGTCTGATCCATGTAGATGCTAAGCGTTGCTCTCCCCCAGGGAATCTTGGAGTGCTGATATCACTTGAAATTTGTAAAGAAGAGGAGTTTGGTCCTGGGGTGCAGGGGTAGCTGGACCAATTGAAATATGAACAATAGAGAATTTGCTGGCCCCCACGTGGATACTTGTTTCAAATTTTAAGAAAACAAGTCAAGTCAAGTCATTATACTTTTATTCGACACATGTATCATAAAAAGTACAAACATGAAATACACACATAATTATAAAAACAGTTCATTATTTACAAAAAGACATATAAGAGTTATGTGGAAAAATTGACTTGATGAACATTTTTTAAAATCTTAGTCCTAATGATCCAGGCACATGATAAGAACTTTGCAACCCCACAAATAGTAACCATAGAAGAGGTGTCGGAGATAAGAATACGCAAAGCTGATTTGTAATCTCTAACACCAAGATTCTTTAGTACTGGTTTTAACCATTTCTTCCTAGGTAAGATGTATGCCTTACAGGCAAAGAAAAAGTGGCCCAATGATTCCTCGGGATTTGTACACCCTGGACACATTGTATCCTCTTCCCTCCTATTGTTCCATCTAGATGTAAGAAAACACAAACAAAGAAATTATCTTCTGCTTGTGGAGGTATTTTATTTAAACCTTTTAGAATTTTATCAAGTTTCTTTATATATTTTCATGGGTGAGAAAGATACTTATAAACCACATTTATACATATATACAACTATTATACAACAAACATATATACAAATATAGACAGTTTATGTACAATCTTCTTTTTCAAAAGCAACAATTTCACAAATAATGACTCTTTGCGAAATATTTCTCACTTATAATTACCACAAAATGAAATAGAATCAAAAAAAGGCAACCAAATTATTATAAGAAAGGTAAAAATAAACTTTGGAGAAAAAGTCAAAGTGATAAACAATAAATTCTTGTTCACTTTCTTTTAGTGCCTGCCGACGCATTTCGAATCTGGAGTAAAATTACAGATTCTCATCAGGGCTCTTTCATTGGGGGTAATCTGAATAAAGAATAAAGAATAAAGAATGCAAAAGAAGATCATTCAGTAACTAGATCTAGTACATAAACTGTCTATGTTTGTGTTTTCTTAAAATTTGAAACAAGTATCCACGTGGGGGCCAGCAAATTCTCTATTGTTCAGATATCACTTGAAAAGCCCAAGGTTCACTGGTGCTTTAATAACCACAGTGAATGTGCTACCTTAGGTGGCTGTAATGGCTGGGAGGAGTGTCACCAAAGTGCTGCCATGGTTTGTGTTTAGGGACTGGCAAGACAGTTGAGAAAAGAGAACATTGTGTAGTTAAGGACCATAACATTAATGGAGTCCGTGATTGTGAGCCAGCCGGCGGTACCGCCGTGGATAGGCGGTACTCGACACAGCACAGGGCAGCGGAGAGATGAGAGAAAAAGTAAATCCCGGTGCTAAAGCACGCACGGACACCCAGGGGTATCCATTACTGCATCCAGATGGCGAAAGCTGCAGATTCTGTGCGAGAATGTTGGGTGGTAGTGCTACCGCAGGGTGGACCTATCCAGTGTACACAGGTACCCCAGTTCCAAGGGAAGCACCAGAACTGCTTAGACATGAAATTAATGCAAGTGTTGTTAAAGATTTTATCAGGTGTGCAAATTCTGCAGAGTTCCAGGTTCAGGAAGACACTCCTCCCAAATGTAGAACTACGTTTTTCAGTAACTCTGCGGAATTCCACGAAAGTGGAACTGCACCCTATTGGTTCAGTCCTATTAAAGGCATTCAAGGACTGGAAACATACTCTTCTGTATAAAGGGCAATCAGATTATAAGAGGTTTTGCAATAAGAAAACAAGATCTTCTCCATGCCTGTATTCCAAATCTCATATCGCCCACTAGCAGAAGTAGTAGCCCAGGCGATTTTACCCTACTAAGGAATTCAATAAGAAGGGGCCAATCAAGAAAAGGTCCTGACAATTATGGTTCCTCTAGAGCACTTGTGGTCAGAGGGAGAAATCACCTCTTTTTGGAGTGTTGATACTGGGATTTCACAGACAAGTGGGTACTGGACATAATCAACAGAGGTTATGCAATTGACTTTAGGTAGCACCCTCTGAGTACAGGGATAAAGGTCACTCACCTTCCAGCAAAGGGTACTAAATGCCTGGTTCTGTTACAAGGAGTGGAACTGTTACCCAAAAAGCAAGCAATTGTCAGAGTGCTTCCAGAGAAGAGAGTCCAGGAGCATACTCAGTCCCTTTTCTGGTGCAGGAAATCTCAAGGGCATACAGAGCTGTGCTAGACTTGAAGTGGGTTTTTTCTATATTTGGACTCTTCACTTTCAAATGGTTTCTGTACAAACTAACATTTCTTTGATAAGATCCCTCCAAATATATTTGTGGTTTACTCTGGAGAACAATCACTATCAGTTCAGAGTCCTTCCTTTTGAGCTGAAGTCATACCCAGCGGTAACTCATCTGCAATGGCGGAGGAGCGTCACCCCATTGGCTCAGAGCCAGCAGCTGAATAATAAAACAATATTTTATTATCATTTTATTTTTCAGCTGCTGGCTGAGCCGCCGTGTGTATAGATGTGTGGGTCTGAGCCATGGGAGGGAAAAGGAATGGAGTGGTATGTGTACTTTTAAGTGTGCATGTCTGTTTGGCCGGCCATCCTAGGCCAGCCAAACAGACATGCGCAGTTAGGTTTCTCCAACCCTGCTGTACTGCACAGCCAGGTTTGACAAACAGCAGATTCCCTGTGCCTGAGAGAGCATTAAACCAGCCTGCTCGTGCCAATCTTGCACTGCTGTCATGCTTGGTAATTACATGAGAGCAACACAGAGTCTCTAATGCTGTCCCAGTGTCTTCAGGGACCAGGAAGCAGAGGGACACCAAGGCGCGATGCGACCAGCAGCTTTAGGTACGTCTTAATTTTTGTTATTGGTAATCCCCCCCACATTCCCACTCACATGCTCCCCCTTGCACCCACTACACAACTTTTTGTTTGTGTCTGCCGCCACTAATCATACCCCAGAGTTTTCATGAAGATTTTGGCACCCTTGATATCTCTGCTTCATTTCGAGGGGATATTTGTCATTCCATACCTTGATCACTGGTTAATACAGCCTGCCTTAGAGGGTCATACAAACAGGGAACTGGAGGTTCTTCAGATCCATGGCTTTCTAGTAAATTGGAAAAAAATCCAATTTAATGCCTGTGCAGGATTTCATTTTCATTGCAGCTCGACTTCTTACTAACCACTGGAGGGTTCTGCCCTCGCCTGGTCGAGCAGCTAAGCTTCAGAAACATAATAGATTTGATGGTGCACAGGAGGCCAAGGGTGGGGTCCTGGCTCAGAGTTCAGGGAGATCTAGCATCTACAGTTTTTATAGTACCATGGGCTGGCTTACAGCTTCAAAAATTGGTCTCTTGTATTTTACCCTACTGGAATCTGAGTTTGCAGGACATGGCACAATCTATTCCCCTCACCCAGGGAGTGAAAAAGGATTTAGCATGTGGCTGGGTTCAGACAATCTGTTGCAAGGGATACAGTTGGATCCCCAAGTTACTAGCACTTGCAACCACATATGCTAGTCTTTCAGTATGGAGAGCATGGGGCGAGGCATTTCTGGCAGAAGGGTTCTGGTCCTGCAGAGAAGAGCCTTGGCCCTGGAATTTGAGAGAGCTAGAGTCAGAAAGGGGGTTTCTTCTCGTCTTCACATAAACAATCCTCCACTGCTCGCAGACACCCTTAAAGTATGGTGCAAGGGTACCTGCATTGGCACTACACTGCTAAGTGTAACGTCGCCAGTGCAGGGGGAAATGCAAGGCTGCACCATGTCCTTGTATATATGGTGCAGCCTTGTGTTTCTGAAATGTCGGAGTGAGGCGTTAAGCCATGATGGCTAACGCCTCCCTCCACCACTTCCTAGAACATATGGCCCTAGATGTTTTTGGGGGGATCAGGGTTCTCTTATCTCTGAGAGCAATTCATATTAAGAGGATCTTCAAAGTGACTTTCTCAGTAGGAAAATTCCGTAGTCTCTAGAATTCTCCCTCGATCCTAGGTTGCTTTCCACCTTGATTCTTCATTGGGGTCTTCCCGGGGTTTATTTTTTTTTGCTTCAAGTCACAATGCCAAACTTCAGAGGTTTTATCCAAAGGAGAGGGAGTCTCAGGCTTTGTTGAGAGATGGACATTCACGTCAGTGGCCAAAGGACCTCCTGAATAGGGTTGGGAGGAACTCATGGAGTTTCGTTCTAAGGGATTCCAGAGTTACCTAAAAACTCAGTGAGAGTCCACAGAGTTCAGCGAGCTGCAGCTTTCTCAAAGCAAACGGTCATGACGTACCATGACTGCCGGCATTGGAAAATCTCGCTGAGTTCCAGTGCGTGAAAATTGCACTAGGGGATGCATCTTATCGCTGGCGAGCCATGTGCAAGAAAAAAACTCTGCCATGCAGCGGTTGGCGGAGTGGGAAAAGCTCTGCGAACTCCACCAGCAGAGCAGATATTTTTGCCCACTCCTACTCCTATATGCTTTTACTCTGTTTCCTCTCATCGGGCCTTTTCTGGTACAAGAGAGAAAAAGGTGTACACATGTGATCCTGATTGCTCCCCAAAGGCCAACGGTCAATTGGTTAATTCTTCTGTTGAAAATGCAGGTGTTGCCAGAAGTGTCACTTCCTCTGATTCAGTCTCCGCTGGACTTCCTGAGAATAGAAGTGAAGCGAAAGCTCTACTTAATGGTGTGGAGGTTGGGAGAAGGGGATCAAGAGGTCAGGTAGATCAAGAAGCTATGATTCCTACGTTACAAGATTCCAGGAAAAGTTGAACTTGTAGGGCCTATAATAGGCTCTGGGGTTCGTTTTCACAGTGGTGTGAGAATAAGGAATTTGTTCCAAATCTGGTCAATATAATCAGCGAATTTGCGGATTTTCGGTAAATTCCCGAGAGTTCGCGGATTGGGAATTTACCGAAAATCCGCAAAATCCGCGAGCGGAACGGATTTTCCGCCCATGCTTAGAACCAGGCTTTTAGAGGTCCGTGGAAGAATTCAGCAGATAAAGAGGCCTGGTCACTAGGTTATTGAAATTACTGTCTAATACTTGTGCTTAGTCAGTTAGATCTGTTCCTACCTGAGATTTAACTTTAGTTTCGGATGCTCTGACTTCAGTCCCATTAGAACCTTTGGAAGAGGTGGATTTACAATGGTTAACTCTTAAAAATATCTTTTTGGTGGTAATTAAATCAGCCAGGAGAGTTGGGGAGTTGGGAGCTTTGTTTTGACGATTTCTCTTTTGCAAAGGTTTTCCAGATATAGTGGTTTTAGAGAGTTTTTCCCTTCCTTGTCAGCAGAGAGCAGACTACTCTTGGTGAATGTAATGAGGACTCTTCTCATCTATCTGGAAAAGCATTCCTTTAGAAAAGTGGATTCACTTTTTATGTCGTTTGGCCTGGGAAAGAAAGGAAAAAATCTGGCTCCGGACACTTTGAGCGGAAGGATCAGGTTCTTGATTGCAGAGGCCTATGAAGTTCAGGGTCTTTTCCCGTCAATATCGATTCAGGGTAAATCGAAATCGACCCATAGTATGTCTTCCACGGTGGCAGCCCTCCTCGGGGCTTCTACTTTTGAGATTTGCCAAGCAGCTACCTGTACTAATTCCTCTACTTTTTCTAAACATTATAGGTTTTCTAAGAGTCAATACATTCATGATGTCTTTGGATACAAGTTCTTTCTTCTATGAGGTAATAGGAGCGCTTGGTGTTCTATTTGCAAAAATTATTTCCTTGGTGCAGCAGACATTGTAATTTATCCTGGTTTCCTAGCTTGTTAGATATCAATGCGTATGTTTTCAAGCGAGGGAGGGACGATAGGTTATTGCTTAGATTCCTCACGGTAATGACATAACTCTGAGCCCAACTCCCTCGCTTGAAGCCATATTCACTCCCACCCTCCTGGTTTGCACAACTGACAACTTTGTTGATGGAAGCTTGTGTATTGATTTGAGGAGCAGCGGAGGAGGGATTTTTACATGTCAAAAGAGCGTGTGATTGGTGCAGCAGGAAGGCCTCAATTGTTATGGCTACAAGCAAAGGAGTTAACCTCAGAGTAATGCCATTACCAGTAAGTAATTTAAGCTTTACTTCCTTCCAGTCGGGTTTTATCTGGGAGAAGGCTGTCCTGTCCCCTCCAGCTGCAGGAGCTGAATTGTTTTCACTGGTCTGTGTTCTCTTAACCACAGACCACTGCAACCATGCCCTGATATCTACCGCTGGAGCTGCAAAGCATTTGTCTTTCCCTCCAATTTAGTATGCAGCACCAAGCGGGTGGTGGAGGAGGGGGGGGGGGGGCTTCACCTCTGACTCTAACAAATGGTTCAATGGTGAATATTCAGATATAATCCCAATTGTGTACCATTTGTACCATTTCTCCTCCTGTGTCCATTGAGGCATTCACCAGGCACGAATGAGCTCCTTTCTCAGTCCCTGTGGATACATTTTATTTGCAGCAGCCGGCGCTCTAAGATTGTATGTACACCATGTTGGCTATCCAGTCACTCCCTTGAAACTACTTTCTTAGTTATAGAATTGAGTATTCTGTATAGCACAGACCACATAAAAAACAGGGCACTCTTGCAGTTGGCATGGTTCACCTAAAAGGTGACTCTGGACAAGTAACCAGCAACTGCTGCCTTGGGCCACCCATGCAATCGATGTCCCTAATTTTTTTCATTTTCATTTTCTTTAGATGTGCTTTTTTCACAAATCTGAAGCCTCCCTTAACATTTTGCCCTAGGCACCTGCCTATTTTGCGGATATGAATGGGCTATTCCAGGTTTAGATGTACTAAATCACACACACATACAGACCAAACTGACATGCATGACATAGCCACCATTGTTTCTGGTTGCCAGCTATAAAATATTAAAGATAAGTGGAATGATCGCAGCTGATTGGTCAAACATGGGAAGATGTGTGGATGTCAAAAAGACTAAGGGGAGTGGAGGGAACGCCTGTGTGATGAGGGCTGGTGGTGATGTCAGCTTCCACAAGCAAGATAACTCACTAAACATTAGGATGTCAGTGAAATGAGTACCACCGCAATGGATAATAATCTCACTGGTTACCACCGCCTAAAAACAATTCAATTTGTGGCGTGAGGCATATAAATGTACTAATATGATTATTATTCAATATTAATGCAAAAAAACTCAAGACTACTCATTGCTTCTCTCAGGATCATTATGCTGATTCTGAGTAATGACTTGGGCTGGTTTCCTAATGAGAACAGAGAGGCCCAGAGGCAGACAGGCAACTGGAACAGATGACAGTGTGAAGAGGCAGAGCAAAACAGAAACTTAATGTGCTGGTGAGATCTGAAGTGACAGAGGCATTAAAGACCAAGTGCGTTAACGCAAATTTTGCAGACATCTAGAAGCAAACTGCAGTTTACTGGTACAGTAAAGATAGAAGAGACCCAGATTCTCATTAGGTCTGTCCATAATTTTTATTATGTGAGGAAAACCGTGCATAAAACCACATTTATTGGGGTACGAGTAGCACTCAAAATGTTCTGTTTCTTTCTTTTGCAGGTATGCCAATTACGAAATGCAAGACTTGGCGAAAATAAAAAAAGAGCCTTGTGGGAAGCTTAAAAACTATTGACCTGATTTAAAGTTTAGTGGATGGGATACTCCATCACAAACATGACAGATTACATCCTGTGGCACTTGTAATGTGGCAGGCAAGATATGGGTAACATAAGGATAATTAGAATGTTTTTAACATACCCGGGTTCGTGGAGGCCGGTGGATATATGGTAGAATATTCTTTATTCAGTTAAAATAAACCATGAAAGAGGCACATAGGCACAATGTATACAACAATAATACCATCCACCACCCAATCATGGGATGCCATAGCTGACATATATCCCATCTCAGTTTGTGCAAAGTCTACACATATGTTCTTAGTTAATCCTGGGGATATATATGTTTTCATGTTCCTTGTCAATATGTACTGATATTAATTGGGGGGTGTTACTGATTGGGGCTTGGCTGTAGGCCACAGATTTTTTTCTTAATTCTGTACGACTTTTCACTTTCTCACTGCTTGGGAGGTTAAGGGCCCAAATTAATTATAGGCAGATAGTCCTTGAGTAATGCGAGATGCAACATCACTGTTTTGCTGATCGAACATGTGGTGCAAAATTGATATATGGGTGCAACTTTTGTGGTGAGGGTAACAAAGTTTATTACAACATTAGGAACTGCACGAGAACACTGCTTATATAGAAGAGAGACTTAAGCAGTAAGGGTTGAATTCACGAATACTACAGGCCATGGCAGACCAGATCAATAGACCCGATGCACTTTCCATCAGCAGCCCCAGTCCCAGAATGGAAGCTGCACATATGCTAACCTCATAGTCACAAGAGCAGCGTGTGCATCAAAGGCACGGTTGAGATTTATTTCCCAAAGTTTACAGCCTGAGCTCATACGTCATCTATTCGCGCATAGAAAAACTGATGTAACAGAACTGTGTTTTACTCCCACCTTTAACTCAATTAGAAGTGTTTGGAGGACATAATGCAAATGAAGTGAACTACATATTTTTGCCTTGAATTGCAAAGTAGAAAACACTGCTGCGAGGTGAAGTTTTAGAACAAAACACATGTCTACACAAAACAATGCAAGCAGAAACCATGCTTAGGGTATACTCGCCACAGGCCAGCCCCACACACTTGCCTCGGTGCTTCGGCCCATTTCTCAGCTTTTTATGGATAAGCATTCCAGTCCTGGTGCATTCACTTTATCCAATTTTTAATGTGTTTACATGTTTCAAGAGTATACATTGTTTTATAAACCTGCTCGCTTTCTCAAATGTGCTTGCAAACCCACCATTTGACCGTAATTCTTCCAAAATGTTCCTGGAGGATGAACTGCTCCACAACCGCTCCTATGTCAGCCAGGCTTGCTCACAACTAAAACTCATATCCAACGTTTACGCCCACCACTCTGAAATGTCACCAGCCACCACTGGCAGGCTGCAGTCTTTATTTTTCCAGAATTTATTGTGTTTTCAAGTTTCCCTGTTGCTTTTTTATTCATGAGTGATCCATGTACTGTGTCTGGCAGGTTTTCTGTGCATGCTGCTGTACTCCAGTAAGGACCTGCACGTTGTTACTGCTAATAGGATTTTTCAATATGACAATTAATGCTTTCCCCATTACTTATGATGGTCTCTTGTAGATCTTTCATTTATGGCTCTGTGTGTGTGTTGGTGATAGGTCAAACTCAGTGGTTGTCAACAATGATGTATTCAGTATTACAAATATTTCTGGAGACTTCTGTAATATCAACAATTCAGGAAGGGTTTATGTCTAACGATTACATGTCATATTAGTGTTAGGTCTTATGTCATGTTCTGCATTCACACAAGGGACAAGTTTGACATTTGCCTTCCTTGTTTCTCCTTACCTGCATGTAGACACAATAGAGCTTAGAGAGACACCAGACCTTCTCTCATCATCAATGTGCTTACACCTCACCTGTAAGCTAACCAACAACAAATAAACATGACACCTAAGAATATTGTTCTTGGCAAGAAAGTGGCCAATGCCAAGTCTGATACAACTGGAAAGAGTACAAGTATTCCCCAGTTATGTTATGTTAATTTATTTCTTCTATAGCGCTCGGCTACTCCGAGGAGCATCCCGGCGCTTTGGCGAAGAATATCAGCAGGTAAAACAACAACATAACAACTAAAATGCAGACAGAAAAAGAGAAAAATAACTATTTGGTAAAAAGCCACGTTTTAAGGTCTTTCCTAAAAGCAAGAAGACTGGGAGCCTGTCTTAGGGAAAGTGGTAGTTCGTTCCAAGCCTTCGGGGGTAGGAACGGAACGACCGACCTTCCATTCTTGCACGCCTAATGGCTGGGACTGTCATCTTGGACAAGCAGGATGACCTCAAGGTCCTGCTGGGTACATACCGGGAAAGACGTTTCCCTATGTACTTGGGGCCTGTGCCATGTAGAGCTTTGAAAGCAAATGTCAGGCTTTTGAAAAGAATTCTCTTTGCGATCGGTAACCAGTGTAAGGTGTTCAGTAAGACAGTGGCACCTGCTCTTCTCGGGCGTCCACAGATGGCACGGGCTGCCGAGTTCTGGACTACTTGCAAACGGGTCAAAAGATATTTCGGTAGACCCAAGAAAAGAACGTTTGCGTAGTCCAGTCGAGATCCAATCAAGGCCTGGACAATTATCTTCCTATGCTGGAAAGACACTAAAGGAAGAAATTTCCTCAGCATCCGTAGAATGCCGAAGCATTTACCTGAGAGGCACGAAATATGAGGCCCAATGGACAGTTCACTGTCCACAATCACTCCCAAGTTTTTGGCCTTGAAAGACACATTGTCAGGGGGAAACATATCTTGTGGCCACCAAGATTTCCAATTAGGTTCGGGGGCGCATCCAAAAAAGAGCAGTTCCGACTTATCGGAATTGCACTTTAAGCCATGACACCTAAACCACTCAAAGACCGCACCAAGGCAATCCCTAATCTGTATGCCGTCGAACGACCCGCCCCTATCACATGTGAATAGGAGCTGGGTGTCATCGGCGTAGGATACGATCTGGGCGCCAAAGGACTCCGCGACTGCCGCCAGAGGGGCCACAAAGGTGTTAAAAAGCATGGGGCTGAGAATGGAACCCTGAGGGACCCCCACCTCTAGCGGAGCCATATCAGCGGAGAAAGGGGGCGCCCAGATCGTTTGTCGGCGGTCGGCCAGAAAAGATTTGAACCAGTTCCACACCGTTCCTCGAAGGCCGCATTCCCAGAGTCTTGCAAGGAGGCCATCATGAGGAACGGTGTCGAAAGCCGCCGACAAATCAAGCATAACCACCATGGCCCTTCCCCAGAGTCGAGTACTTCCCTGATGGCATCGGTGACCTCGAGTAGGGCCGTTTCCGTGCTAAAATTAGCACGGAAACCGGATTGCGTTGTGTGCAACAGGTCATTTCCTTTGATGAAACTGGAAATCGTCCTATGCACGTATCTCTCGGTCACTTTCGCCAGAGCAGGGAGAAGGGAGATAGGCCTGTAGTTGGCATGAATAAGGGGGTCTAAGGTAGGTTTCTTGAGCAGTGGTAGGATCATGGTGCGCTTCCATGCCTGCGGTACCACCCCTGTAGACAGGGAGGAGTTCAAAAGGGGGTTCAACAAGGCATTTAAGGCAGGTGCCACTTTCCCCAGATGTTTAGCCGGGCACGGATCAAGTGGAGAGCCAGATTTCAAACCTGACAGAAGATCGAGAGATGTATTAAGACACAAATGGGGAAATTCAGAAAGAAAAGGGCCTTGACCCTCCACAAGAGATGAGGAAGATGAAGGACTCGAAACCAGCTGTGGGCAGGAGTAAGAAAGAGACGCTTGAATGGTTGTAATTTTACTAACAAAGAAGGTGGCTAGCTGTTTTATCCATAGTTCAGAGTGAGTATGAGAGGGAGTACAAATGGCAGGAGAAGTAAAGTCCTGAACCACTTTAAAAATTTCTTTACAAACATTATCAGCCTCATCAATTCGGTGCTCAAAATAGGCCTTTTTTTCTTCCCAGATCGACTGATGGTAGGCTTTAGTCATCGCTCGAAATTTCAATTTTTCAGTCGGATCATAAGCCCGCCTCCAGACTCTCTCGGCCCTTTTACAGTCCTGCCGTTGCGTCCTCAACTGGGGAGTGAACAACGGGGCCGGCGCTCTTCGCTCACCTGATTCAGGCTTTTTTTCGGGGATTAAGGTCTCAAATCTGGCTATAAGCCATTTATGGAAGAGAGCAAGATTCTCTTCTAAATTGCCCAAAAGAGGACATGGAAAAGTAGTGAGAGCCTCAGATAGCATATCCACCGAGAGCAGATGGAAAGGGCGCGAAGTCCGCGTGGCCTCTATTGATTTTCTCACCTGAGTGAGGGCGGTGGCAGGCACAGAAAAGGAGATTAGGAAATGATCAGACCATAGTACTGGCTGTATGGAGGATATATTGATAGATAGCGGTGGGTATGGTTGGAATTATAGTGCAAGTATGGGGCCGCTGCGGCACTGTTTTAAAAACCAGGTATAATAACTAAGAATTGAAAGTAAATACAAAACAGGTAAATTTAAAATTCAGCAGAAGCGCTCGCGAAAACGCGCGACTATTCTGCAGCAGCAGCGCTATGTATCCGCTCTACCTGAGGACACCTTCTCCAGGCTGCCCCCGCTTCCAGTTCTGCCTTAAGTAGGCCGGCTCTGCCTGTCGGTCCAAGCGCCGAGACCCGCATCAAGATGGCGACGTCTTGCTTCCACGAACTTACACAATATGGAGCTCCTACACCTACCCTAGATCGAGCCCGCAAAGTAGCGGTGGGTATGGTTGGAATTATAGTGCAAGTATGGGGCCGCTGTGGCACTGTCTGACACTAACTCCTTATTATTCTTTCACTAAAGTGTGCCGCATAGTGCACCTGGTGCATCTGCTTCAGGCAGTAAGCTATAGATAGCACTCCTGGATCCACTGTATCACTAATAAAATAATGTGTCCCTCAGAGAGAATAGCACTTTCTCTTAGTGTGGTAGTGGCCGCTGAAAGTAAGACAGAATCATCAAAGCAAACACAACAGAAACAAGAGTCAATTTCATCTTGAGGATGGAGTAGAGCAGGATGTTTTGCTTGCTTTATCATCAACATCTTCTTCAGCATCTCCTCCTTCATGAAAAACAAGGGCAAGTCCATATGCCTCTCCAAGTTACTCTTCAGAAGAAAGATGACAAGGAGTGGATCCGGAGTGCCACAATGGGTGACAACTCAAAAAAGAAACATTCAGAAAGCACAGCTGGAAATCATATCAGTGAGGAAAATAAACCTGCCCTTCTTCTCACTCAATCAATCAATCAATCAATCAGTGACACTTATATAGCGCGCTACATACCCGTAGGGTCTCAAGGTGCTGGGGGGGGGGGGGGGGGGGGGGGTGCCGCTACTGCTCGAACAGCCAGGTTTCAGCTTCTTCCTGAAGGAGAGGTGGTCTTGGGTCAGGCGCAGGTCGGTCGGGAGGGAGTTCCAGGTCTTGGCGGCCAGGTAGGAGAAGGACCTTCCTCCTGTAGTCGCTCTTCGGATGCGGGGGACGGCGGCGAGGGCGTGGTTGGCTGATCGGAGGTGGCGTTTGGGAGCGTAGAAGTTGATCCGGCTGTTGAGGTAGCTCGGGCCTTGGTCGTGTAGGGCTTTGTGTGCGTGGGTGAGGAGGCGGAAGGTGATTCTTTTGTTGACGGGGAGCCAGTGAAGGTCTCTCAGATGTCCGGTGATGTGGCTGGTTCGTGGGATGTCGAGGATGAGTCTGGCTGAGGCGTTCTGGATCCGCTGGAGTCTCTTCTGGAGCTTGGCGGTGGTACCGGCGTAGAGGGCGTTGCGGTAGTCCAGTCGGCTGGTGACGAGGGCCTGGGTGACGGTCTTCCTGGTCTCGGTGGGGATCCACCGGAAGATCTTCCGTAGCATGCGTAGGATGTTGAAGCACGCTGAGGAGACGTTGTTGACTTGCCTGGTCATGGAGAGGGAGGAGTCCAGGATGAAGCCCAGGTTGCGTGCATGGTCTGTCGGTTTGGGTGCGGTGCCCAGGGCGGGAGGCCACCAGGAGTCGTCCCAGGCGGAGGGTGAAGAGCCCAGGATGAGGACCTCCGTCTTGTCAGAGTTCAGTTTCAGGCGGCTGGTCGTCATCCACTCGGCTACCTCTTTCATCCCTTCGTGCAGGTTGGCTCTGGCGGAGGGGGGGTCGTTGGTCAGGGAGAGGATCAGCTGGGTGTCGTCGGCGTAGGAGATTATGCTGAGGTTGTGTTTGCGTACGATGGCCGCAAGGGGGCTCATGTAGACGTTGAAGAGGGTGGGGCTCAGAGATGATCCTTGAGGGACGCCGCAGATGACTTCGGAGGCCTCTGACTTGTACGGTGGTAGGCGGACTCTCTGTGTTCTTCCGTCGAGGAATGAGATGATCCATTCCAGCGCCTTGTCCTGGATTTCGATGTTGCTGAGGCGCTGTACTAGGGTGCGGTGGCAGACCGTGTCGAATGCCGCGGAGAGGTCTAGGAGGATGAGGGCCGCTGTTTCTCCAATGTCCATCAGGGCTCGGATGTCATCGGTGGCGGCGATGAGGGCGGTCTCGGTGCTGTGATTGGCTCGGAAGCCGGACTGTGAGGGGTCGAGGGATCCGTTCGTCTCGAGGAAGGCGGCCATCTGCTTGTTGACGGTCTTCTCGATGACTTTGGCTGGAAACGGGAGGAGCGAGATGGGGCGGTAGTTCTTGAGTTCGGTGGGGTCCGCTGTTGGTTTCTTGAGTAGAGCGCTGAGTTTGGCGTGTTTCCAGCTCTCAGGGAAGGTGGCGGTGTCGAAGGATGTGTTGATGATGTCTCGCAGGTGGGGTGCGATGACAGCGTCGGCCTTGTTGAAGACGTGGTGAGGGCAGGGGTCGGTCGGTGATCCGGAGTGGATGGAGTTCATCGTGCGGATGGTGTCTTCGGTGCTGATCGGGGTCCAGGCGTGGAGGGTGGTGGTGGGGGGTGGTTGTTCGGTCATGGTGTGCGTTGGTTGGTTGTTGAAGCTGTTGTGTATGTCCGCGATCTTGTTGTGGAAGTATGAAGCGAGGGAGTTGCAGAGGTCTTGCGATGGGGTGATGTCGTTGTTTCCTGCGCTGGGGTTGGAAAGCTCTTTCACGATGTTGAAGAGTTCCTTGCAGTTGTGTGCGTTGTTGTCCAACCGGTCCTTGAATGCTGTTTTCTTGGCGGCGCGGATCAGTTGGTGGTGCTTCTCACTGAGAGTTAAAATGAAGAAGTGCAGCTGATCTTGCTTCAGACTGTTTCAGTACAGAACATTCTGTCCCACAGAACTGGTGGAATTTGGCGACTCCATATTACTCTTGTAATACGGAGTACTGGCCAAATTCCGACATTTACCGCATGGCAGAATTGTTTCACTTGAGGCTCCAGAAATGCAAGCGGAATGGAGATTTGGCGTTCCGTAACACCATTTTCTGTCCCTTTCAAAGGGCTGCTCCTCCAGTAGATTTGCTGCCCCTCGAGTAGGTTTTCTACTTGAGCATCAGCAAAATCAACTCGAATGGCAGTGTGCTGTTGCACACCACATTGTGCCGTTCGCGCTGCTTTTTCAGCACACTGCTCAATCTACTGTCGCTAAATTGCAGCACGAGTATTGCAACATGCATATTTTCCTCCCATTTGTGGAACTCCGTGGAATTTCACAGACTTTTTATGTAACTCTGCGGAATTTCACAGAATAAAACTCCACGAGTTCAGCCCCCCCTTATTCAGTAGAACCATCACCCTCTATCTTCTTGAAATCAAAACAAGTATCAGAAACAACATCCACCTTAGACCCAGTGTTAGAATTGGGGGTCTCTAGATGGCACAGGTAACTACTTGAGACAGATAGAGACTCTCTCCTCTAATCGGAGTAAGGGGGATTACACTCCTAAAATAACCCCTGCTCACCCCCTTGGTAGCTTGGCAGGAGCAGCAAGACTTTATTTCAGAGGCGTTGTAATTTAAGCATTTGTGACCACATACAGTAACCCAGTGACAACATTACAAATGGACACCACACAAGGTTTTATATCCAAAATAAGTATATTTTCTATAGAGTTACCACAAGACCAATAAACGACAAAAATAATCCATATTAGATTTCAAGAGTTCTTGTAAAAAGGTTTTAATCAAGGTTCTGTGCGAGGCAGTAGCCCTGTCTGGCTGCAGCGTTGTTGAAATTACACAGTCGAGCAAATCCAGCGGACCATGGTGTTACGGGCTCACTCAAATGTCTGCAGACTCAGTCACAGTACCTTTTACTTGAGGCGGCTGGCACGGATGTGCAAGCCGGTTCCGGTGTTCGTCGTGGTGCAGAAAGGAAGCGTTGCAGGATGCGTTGTCCCTCGATGCGGTGCAGGCAGAGGCCCGTTGACAGAGTCGTGGATCTAAGGCTTGCGTTGCAGGGCGAGACTGTGCTTCGATGCGGTGCTTGCAGCTTGCGGTGCAGCGATAGAGCCGGAGTTCGGGAGCTGGCGTCGATCAGTCCAGACAGTGGTGCGAGTCGGGCGGTGCGTCGCGAAGCGTGCGAGGTGGTGCCCAACTCCGGTGCGGTCACAGGATTCGGAGTCAGCAGCAGGGACCTCTTCGGTCAGACCAGTACGAGTCGGTGTAGCGAGGCGTTGCATGTCGCGGTGTCCACCAGTCACAGTGCAGGCTTCGGCTCAGTGACGGCGTCAGGACGGAGTCGATGAGCCCAGAGCTTGCGTTGTTCAAGGTGGATGTTGCTTGATGCGGTGCCTACAGGACACTGGGCCGGTCTTGAGAGTCGGTCACAGCTCCCTGCCCCTGTAGCCACTGAAACAGCATTTCCAGCAGCAATTCACAAAGACTGGTGACGTCCACTGGCCCTGGGACTTCGGTCAGGGGGCAAGCTCTCTTCCAAGCCCTTGGAGATCTTTTGCACAAGTTGAAAGAAAAGTCCACAAAGTTCTTTCTCCTCTCTTTGGCAGTCAGGCAACCACAGCAGGCCAATCCTCAAAGCAGCCCTTCAACTTGGGAATAGTCTCTCCTCAGTTTCTTCAGGTTCCTTCTCCTCAGCAGAGGTTTCGTCTTGTAAGTCCAGAAGTGATCTAATTTCTTGGGATCAGGGTCCCAATATTTATACACCAAAATCCTTGGTTCTCTGAGGGGAGAGGGGCCTATGCCCAGTCCAAACCAGTTCTGAATCACTCTGTTTACCAGACTTCTCCTTTCCTTTCACAGTGCAGGGCAGGCACATCAGACGCCCCACAGGAGGTGGAGCCAGCATTGTAGAAGGCAACTACAGTCCTGGAGCACTTTGTTCAGTCTTCCTTCTCTTCTTTCAGTGTGCAGGGCAGAGACATCAGACGCACCACAGGGGGTGGAGCCAGCACTGTGGGGAAGGGCACAGTCCTATCCAGGTCCCAGGTGCAACTCCTCCCTCCCATCTAGATGCAGATCTCTCTATTCACTACTTGGCTGACTCATTCTGTGTCCTGGAATCCCCCATCCCTGCCACTCAAACTCCAGACAAGGAATACACAACCTCGCAGTGGCAGGCTCAAATGGTTAGGCAAGCAAATACCTACTTTCTAAAAGTGCTATTTGCAAACACAGAATATTAAAATAAACTTCACTAAAAGATGTATTTTATTATTATTATTATTAATATTATTAGTCCAGGCATACTAAACTCGAATTTCTACCATGTTCTCTGAGTCTGTTAGGATTATAAACATGTAATAATCTAGCAGCCCATTCTGGCCTATGGAGAACAGGTAGCCTTGCAATAGTGAAAAACGAAAATGGCTGTAATTCACTATTAGGACATGCCACACACATCAGGGCTTGTCCTACCTTATATTTACAATGCACCCTGCCCATGGGTCTACTACAGGGGTGACTAATATGAAGACAAGGGAAGGTTTAGGGACTGGCAAGTGGGTGCACTTGCCCATTCAGCATGAAGGTTCCAGACTGGACGCAGGCTCTGAAATGGCAGACCTTAAACACGTTTTACAAGGCTGCTTCTGTGGGTGGCACAACCAGTGCTGCAAGCCCACTAGCAGCTTTTGGAATTACACGCCCTGGGCACACTCAGTGCACTATACTACCAAATAGTCAATCATGGAATCACCTATTAATACATACATTAAATGACAATAGGGGGAGGATATGCACACTAGCACTGATCAGCAGTGGTAAAGTGCCCAGAGTCATTAAACCAACAAAACAGGTCAGAGAAAATACAGGAGGAAGGCAAAAAGTTTAGGGATGACCCTGGGCCAAGTCCAACACCCAGCCTACCCTGAGCTCATGGAGTCTAGCTCCCAAACATTTTCTGGATTTGGAACCACAAAAAATGATCTCATCCTTGGTTTGGAAATTTCTTCATCAATAAGAATTTGGACCACATTACAGACTGCACATATATTGTTATACTGAAGGGCATTGCATGCTGTTATTGCTCCTAAATCTGAAGTGGCCGAAAAAGATGAAAGTAGAGATGGAGAGAGAGATGAGGATGATAATGCACAATGTTGCCCAACTTCTGATACAAAGTCACCATGCCCTGCTGCTTGTAGCCTGATTTCAGCATCTCTAATAACTAGTTAGTGAAGGAAAAGGCAACATGCAGGGACTTTATTTAAGAATCACTGATTGAGTTTTAAGGGAAGGAGTGCATCCTTGCGAATTTCGTTTTTGCATTGCAATAGTAACTTCCCATTGAATGGTTGCACCCCATGGATAACTTGGTTGAGTTTCAAGGATAATATAGTGAACATCCATCACCTCAGAGACGGTTAAAATCATGGAACATTTTGAGTTGATTACGTGGAACAACGGTGGAACGGAACTGATGTGTATAAAGGCACTTCACTCGTGAGACACATTTGATTCTGACTGCTTCAATGGTTTCTTTTAGCATCTTGCACTCCAAGTCATTTTTTCATATGTTTTTTTTTCAGGCAAGACTATTGATCATGTCATGTTTGTTTATATATTGAACTTTCGTTATACATTTCACCGTTTGACACCGGGTTGGAGGGGCAATTTGATCAAGTCATAATGTGTTTTGTCTCCTGTTTGTTTTTATGTGGTGTGGGGAAAGTTTATGAATGACAACGAGCACATGGTGCCTGTCCGTTTTTGTTTAGCACAGCGCTTTGCATTATGGTACTTTGAGTTCAGCAAACAGTTTTTCATGATTTGTTGCCTTAAAAGGAAGAGGTCACGGGGCAGTATTAATTAATAGGGCACACCTGGGTGAACACCTACTAGCAACGGTCGTAAAGCTAGTTGAACACATGCTTTCATTAGCGCGTAGTTGAAATGGACAAGGAGATTTTCCAGCCTTTCGGGGCTCTTTCAGGTAACTGACTCAATTGAGCTTTTATGACACATGGGGATATTTAGTATTTATATTCAACAATGAATCTTGGGAATAGTGTAATCAGTAGTCCGGGTGTTGCAGAATAGATTTCATATGAGTTACGCATTGGTTATGTGAGGGTTCACATTAGTATAATGGTGTGCTTTTACTTAAGTTTTCTATTAGTTCAACTTCATGCACGGAGTGGGTGGGCGCTGCCTTCGGGAGTTTTCACGTACAGGAGTATTTTGAAATAGTTGGGCTGCGATAGGGTTGAGGGCTCAGGGGGGCACAGGATTCTGCAAATATAATGTAATTGATTTTGCTAGGTTATAGAGAGTGCATATTGAGCAGGTGATTGAGCTGTTTTTCTCGTTTTGTTCCAGTGACCCCTGACGAAGCGCCATAAGGGATCGAAATGCTTTGGGTGTGATCACTTGAGCCCACTTTGATGAATTCATAATTTGGACGTGACGCTGTAGAAGACCTGGATGGGGGCGCAGTGATCATTTGAAATTGTGGATTGAAAAAACCATTGTGGAATAACACTGTCTCCGTTGCGATCTCATAAACGTTTGTCTTAACTGAGAAATTCTAAGCAGGACAACTATTGGTATACCTTTGATAAGGATTAGTCAACATCGTAAAGAGTAGTTTATTGATTGGAAAAATCCGTCTTTCAGCAGTGCGGCAGACTGGCGCGCAATTCACGTGCCTCATTGGATACTGTGGCCGGATTTCAGCATCTCCAATATCTAGTTAGTAGAAGGATAAGAAGACAAGCACTGCAACTTCACAAAAGTTCATTTGGTGGGACTGTCACAGAAACATACAAAGCACAATCACTGCTAACTCCAGCAAGGAAGCACAGTACCAGTAAAACCATAGATCAGTCCATTGATGAAAAGGGAAGGTGACCAGAATGTTAGCACTTGACGTCTTTATGATTTCTTTGGTGTAAACGAGAATGTGTGCCCAAAATCGTAGTTTCCAAACTAGACTTATTTTTGAGTTATTGCTGTGCCATAACTATAAAGACTAAAGGCAGCATTGATTCCTGAATCACTGAAGGAGAGCATCATGCACGCTGTCTCCCTCACAAGACATGAGGAGACATGGAAGTGCTATTGGCGACATGAGCACACCGAGTCACATTCAAGTGGATTGACCAGAGTGCCTCAGCTACTGTACTGCTTGCTCTTCAATCAATGCCTGTACTAACCCAATGGGGAAAGAGCACGTAGCTGTGTGGACGCTGAAGAACTCAATGCCAGAATTTTTGAGTCCCTCAGATCAACAAAACTAGTCCCGGAGGAAGATCCTTCTCCTACTTCGCCAGCAAGACCTGGATCATGCTGCCTCTCCACCTCAGACAATCGCTGTCGCTGACCGAAGTCAGGAAGCCTCTCAAGACCTGGCTCTTCGACTGAACCACAGCACTCAGATGGTTCAGCAACCCCCCTCTTCTTACCCCCAGCGCCATGAGACCTTCACGGGTGAGTAGCGGGTTTAACAAACCCTGATTGATTGATTGAGTGGCTTCAGTTCATGTCTTTTATGATTGAATTAGTTGCCACTGATAATGACAGTACCTTGATCCATGAAAACTAGCTAGACGAGTGCTCCATCTTGCTATTTTATCAACTTGTTATGACAGAATTCTTAAAAAAATATAAAATAGTCCTTGATATACTTGTCCTCTGTTGCATGTTTTACACACATTTAGAAATTCACTTAAAGCCCAGGAACAGTATAGGTGCTTTGCAGGAGTTAAATAAGTATCGTAAAGACCCTCTTATAAGAAGGAAGATCCAGTTTGTAGGTAGTCCAGCGTATACATTCTACACCTATTTGAGCAGGTCAGGTTTCTCAAAGAATATGTGATGTAAAAGAAAGGCAATGCATCTGCCAAAGCCATGGTATTGACTGTTGAGCTATGGAGGTCAATGGAGTACTTCTTCAAAAGGCTTCCTCCTTTCGAGATTTTGACAACAGAGATGATGCTGCAATGAACCAAGTCATCCATTTGCTGGACTTGCTGCAGATGAAATGTTGAAGATTAAGATTCTGGTTTTGTCACCAGCATTCTCTGTTGTTTGTCAAAGGAAAATAATCCAATGGCGGACCTTCCAATCTGCACCTCACGCTAGTTTTGTTTAGCCGAGAGTCCTGCGCACAATTAACTCCAGCACCTGCCATTGTGTGGTGCCCCTATTATTCAGATCCTTAGTCAATAAAGCAAAGGGAGGTGTGCTAGGTTAGGTAGTTGTCAATTTTCAAAAACCTTTATTTTCACTTTTTTAATGGATTATAATTCCTTATTAACACATAGTGCTCAGCCAACGCATTTCGATCCATAAACAGCAGAAACTTCATCAGGGCTTTATCCTCTATGATAGTAAATTCAATCTCCACTGAGAACTTAATATTCTTGTTCCAGATCAGTGTGCATGCAGATTAGAGATTGTTCCAAGGCATCACCATGCCCATTAACAGACACCCTGATAAGTTTCCTGCTCCTTCCTTAAATGTATTGATACATTTAAGGATGGAGCAGGATACTTATCATGGTTTTTTGGTCACCTAACGGAGTTCTGCTTAGGGAAACTACGCAAATTACGCCAAGGCATATATTAATGCTGCCACTACCCAGATTTATCTTCGTCTTCTTTTCTTTAACTTCCCTATCCGCCTCCCTCTATCCCTACTACACATAGAAGCCCCCATACGCAATAACCACCTGCTAAATATTTTCATTGAACTACTCGGAAAAGGAAATGCTCTGCTGAACACCAAAGAGTAATTCGTTGTCTGCACAGTTATTCCCCATTCGGAGGGACTAACTCATAATTGCACAGTACTGGCCAAGTGTTGCTGCATGGTAACCAGAATTACGTGTGTGGAGTTTCTACTAAGCCCCGGCAGGTAACTATGCTCCGCCAGCATAGTTTACGTAGTTTTGCCTACTCCGCGTTCTGTTGCGAATGCGGAGTTTAGGCAAAACTACGACTCTGTGGCAGAGCGTAGATAGCCAGACCCTCCACCCTCCCAAAGTAATTAGAAAGGCACTTACCTGCCGTGGCTACCTCCTCCTCGCCATGGCTGCTCTCCTTCCTCCTCCTCAGTGCCCTTCTTCACTGATACGGTGTACGTCTTGCGAGTGCACATGCGCATGTGCAAGACGCACAACGTAGGGGTTATCTAAGAAGGACGACGGTGAGGAGGAGGAAGGAGTGTGGCCATTGTGAGGAGGAGGCAGCCACGGCAGGTAAGTGCCTTTTTTATTACTTTATAATTATTTTGGGAGGGGGAGGGTGCAGAGCGGAGCGAAGTTCCATGGAGTTGCTTTCCAACTACATGGAACTTCGCGTAGAGGCACTATGCCTGCTCCGCCCAGGGTTAGTTTCTACCCCTTCGGTACTATGCAACTCATAAACAGGGCACTGACGTGCAAGGGCCGTTTCTCCATTATGGCTCAGGGGCTGTGCCCTTCTGAAATTCCTACACATTTACATAAAACTTTAAATAGATTGATTTATTCAGTGATACGATCAGAACTCTAAATAAATCGATGTATTTAAGTCTGGGCTGTCTATTTCATGCTGCATGCCCTGCCTTACTCTGAAGCAGGAGATGTAAGCTAGGCAGTGAATTAGCTTTCTGAACTGTGATGCAGGGCGCAGGGCTTTCTGTTTTAAAGCCCTTCATTGCAAACAGAAGGAGAGTATGGACTGAGCGCTGAAAGTTTTCAGAAACTCACCCCCAGACTCCGACCCCAAGTCTATGGTTGTACACACTCAGTAGGCCAGTGAGGCAATCAGCATCACTGTTTTGGGCGTCGGAGACTTCATCCCTATGTGTTTTTAGATGTCCATAATTTAAAGGCATAGATCCCACCCTTTAGTCATACGTGAGAGTGTCTGCAAGTACGCCTGATCTGGTGCCTTGTTCTCTGTAATGGTAAGTGTTTGACTTGTAATGTTGTGTTATCTATATTGTGCTGAGACCCCTTATAACGCTGACCTCCCCCACTGGCACTGTGACACCCCAGGTCCTCACTGCAGATTGCTGATTCAATTGGAAGTAGAGCTGCTGTATTTGTTCCCCCGCGAAATGAATCCAAAGAAGGAATAGGGTTCTTGTTCCCTTGCGAAATTGATCCAAATATCCGAGACGAGCAAGGCGATAAATATGTGTTTACAGTGAACAGCTCTCTGATGTATGACATTAAAACTGTCCGTGCCTTAATACCCCAAACACTGATGCCAAAAACATGGATTGACTTGCTAACAATGAATGTTAAAAACGTTTAGGGAATGCATTCCAGCGATTTAGTTCCTCTCTTATTTCACATGCTTTACTTAATCTTGCATTCCCAGAGTGTTAGCGTTCTTATGAAATTTTTGTTTATCTGAATTTTTTTCTGTGCATACTGTGAGGCTTGACCCATACCATGTGTTTATAAGGGATTTGATGGAGCGAGCGGGCGCTAAGGCTGAAGCCAAGCAAAGTGCCTGTCAGTGGGTTGGCCTTGCTACAGAGCACACAGAACAGTGTTTCTGTATTCCATTTGCAACTGAAATTCTGTGGATATGTGTGAAGGGGGTACACAGATGTCAAAATATGTGCAAGGAAATAGTAAGAGAATTTAAAGTGCTTAAATTTGAGGAGTGCAGTGCAGAGATGCAAGGAAGTGCATACAGGGAAAAGTGAAAAGAGGATGCTGAAGAGGAAGAGAGGTGTTTGAAGATGTGCAGATTGACAAGATATGCAGAGAAAAAGAGGATATTTAAACATAAAAGCACACATAACTGAAGGCCAAAACTCCTTTCACAGGCCTCAATGCTATTTAATTCACAGACTCACAGTTTCAGAATTGAAACATTTTCAATGTGAATTATTTATTACAAATCATTGTTATTACTCATTTATCTTAAACAGCTAACACCCATTGACAAAACCAATCATACTGACAGGCTTTAGGTGTATGTCAGTTGTTGTGTCATCTATCTGGATACAATGACATCTTAGAGAGAAACCAAAATACTGGTCATGTGGCAGACTATGGGAATCACAGAAATGTAGTTGACATATTCCTTTATAGCATGGGAACTCACAAACCTTCTCTCAGGGGCCAAATTTACAGTGTGGTTTGGGTCCGAGGGCCGCACCAGTAGGGGCGGGGTCAGTGGGGCAGGGGGCGGGGCTAGAGCAACAAAGAAAACAGGCCATGAGATTGATCACTGGTCCCTGCAACGGACGCCTTTGTCCACTGAGCCACCAGACCTGGCATACACACATCTCTCTCTGTGTCTCTGTGTCTCTGTGTCTCTGTGTCTCTCTGTCTCTCTCTCTCTCTCTCTCCACTCTGTCTTCCTCACTGTCTCCCTTTCCCTCCCTCACTCTGTCTTCCTCACTGTCTCCCTTTCCCTCCCTCACTCTGTCTCCCTTTCCCTCCCTCATTCTCCCATTGGCTCCCTTTCCCTCCCTCACCCTCCCTCTGTCTCCCTTTCCCTCCCTCACTCTCCCTCTGTCTCCCTTTCCCTCCCTCACTCTCATTTTGTCTCCCTCTCTTTCCCTCCCTCCCCCTCTGTCTCCCTCCCCCTCCCTCTCCCTCACTTTTCCTCCCTCCCTCTCCCTCTGTCTCCCTTTCCCTCGCTCACTCTCCCTCCCACTCCGTCTCCCTTTCCCTCCCTCACTCTCCCTTTGTCTCCCTTTCTCTCCCTTTCCCTCCCACTCTGCCTCCCTTTCCTTCCCTCCCTCCCCCTCTCTCTCCCACCCTTTCCTTCCCTCCCTCCCTTTCCCTTTCTCTCCCTCTCATCCTCCCTTTCCCTCCCTACCTCTCACTAACTCACTCTCCCTCCCTCTCCCTTTCCCTCCCTCACTCTCCCTCTCCCTCCCTCTCCCTTTCCCTCCCTCACTCTCCCTCCCTCTCCCTTTCCCTCCCTCACTCTGCCTCCCTTTGCCTCCCCCCTCTCCCTCTCTCTCCCACCCTTTCCTTCCCTCCCTCCCTTTATTTATTTATTTATTTATTTATTACTAAAGCGCATGGTTACGCCACCGGGCGTGTCCCCGCGCTGAATTGGACTTGTTACTAGAAACTCGGTGCAAACATCTCCCAGAGCTTACACGCGGGAGGAGCGTCTGTCTTTATTTGCATCACAGTACAGAGGAGAAGAGCACGGTTTTCAGTTTTTTCCTAAATGTGGTTTCACATTGCTCAACTCTTAGAGTTTCAGGGAGCTTATTCCACAATTTTGCCACCATGTATCTAAAGGATCTTGACCCTATTTTGGTGATCCGTATTCTAGGGATTTTTACCACCGCCCTTCCCTCTGATCGCAGCTTGCGGCCTGGGATGTGGTGTACTACTAAAGGGTGCAGGTATTGTGGTCCTTTTTTCGCAAGAATTTTATGGCAGTGACACAGTGCCTTAAATTGTATTTTTCCTACCGGCAGCCAATGTAAGTCCTTCAACGCTTTTTTTGCAGATGCTCTTTTAGGGAGATTCAGTACCAGCCGAGCTGTGGCATTTTGTACTACCTGTAGCTTGGTTAGACCCTTTTTTGACGCTCCCAGGTATAATACATTCCCATAATCTAATTGGGATGTTACCAGGGAGTGCACTATGGTTTTCCTAGTGCTAGATGGAAGTAGATCTAATATTTTCCTCAACGTTTCTAGGGTACCGAAGCATTTACCCACTACCTTCCGTATCTGGGCATCAAAAGATAGTTTAGTGTCTAGCCAGACACCCACATTTTTTACCTCTGTTTTTGGAGTGGGTACGGGACCTAGTACTTTTGGCCACCACGCTGAGGACCATATGTTAGGGGTTTTACCCACTATCATCACCTCTGTTTTAGTTCCATTCAACTTTGGGCAATGATTGGACATCAATTTTGCCACATCCTCCAAGCATCTTGAGAAGTTGAGCGCTTTCTGATTGTTGTTTCCGGAGAATGTTACCTTCAGCTGGGTATCATCAGCATATGATACGATGTTTACCTGATGCTTTTCTACTAGTTCAGCTAGAGGTCCCACATAAAGGTTGAAGAGCGTGGGGCTCAAGATTGACCCCTGTGGGACTCCCTGGGATAGTGACACACTTTTTGATGTTTTCGATTGTTGCAATACTTGGAAACTTCGCGATGATAAAAAGGAAGTCAGCCATCATAAAGCAAGGCCTTCTACACCGCACTCTTCCAGTCTGTGCAAAGCAGCTTATGTGAGACGGTATCGAAGGCCGCACTTAGGTCCAGTAAGATTATTACAGCTGTCTGCCCCTCATCCACCCATTGTCTCATTGTGTCTGTAGCCAGTAGCAAAGCTGACTCTGTGGAGTGGGCAGCTCTAAAACCAGATTGAGAGTGGTGTAGTGAGCCATTTTCCTGTATATGTGTTGCTAGCTGATTGTTGACTAGTTTCTCCGCAATTTTTGCGACATACGGCAGCAGCGATATAGGTCTCAAGTTCTCTAGGACTGCTAAGTCAATAGATGGTTTCTTTTTCAGGGGACGTACTATTGCTTGCTTCTATTTGTTAGGGACTTCACCATTCTGAAAGGAGGTGATGATTAGTTCTGAGATATATGGTAAGATAAGATCTGCTCCCATCAATAATTTATCTGGGCGTTCATTAAGTTCAGCCATTTTAAATTCCTTGAGTCTTTCTCCTGAGAACTCCTTCATAGGTCCTACATTAGTCCCCTGTCGTGCTTCATTTGGAAAACTGCTATATATTTTGGCCTCCTTTCCTTCAAAGTATTCAGCAATATATTGCAGTTTTCCACTGAGTAAGTTACCTCCTTCTTATGGTTTTCATGGATTTTCAGAGATTTTAGTATGGAAAACATTTCCTTTGAGGAGCTACTCGCGCTTTCTATCTTTGCTGTGTAGAATTTGCACCTCGTTTCCCTAATTAGTGCATGATACCTTTTTAGTTCTTTTTTGTAACAGACCTTGGCCATGTTGAAGAAGTTTTCTCGCCACTTTCGCTCTAGCTTCTTGCAATCTTTTTTTGCCTTAGCAAGGGTCTCATTAAACCATGGTGCAGATGGCTTCTCTCTCTTTGGATTCTTGGTACTCCATGGTGCTATCTCATTGACAGCATCTGTTATCCATTCCTCAAACTGAGCATTGGCCATGTTTATATCTTTCCCTAAAACGGGGTTGTTTTTCCCCAGTGCTTGTGAAAAGGTGCTAGGGTTAAAGCTTGCCCATTTTCTATGTGTCGTCTTAATACTGGATCCCTCTGTCATTGCTCCAGGCACAGCTATTGAGAAAGGGATTAGATAGTGGTCTGTCAAAGGGATCGGCCGGGGTTTTTCTACTTCTATACCCTCTTGGTTGTTAAATATGGGATCAAGAGTGTGGCCCCCCTGGTGAGTTGCGCTCTTCACCTGTTGAAGTAAATTCATTGCCCCAAGATCATTACATAAAGATTGAACTTCTTTGTTGTCTTTCTTATCAAAATGTAAGTTTAGATCACCAAGTATCAAAAACTTCCCATAGCGTAAGGCTGGTTGCATTGTTTGTTCCCCTAGGCTTTCTATAAACTGTGTTGCTGGACCTGGTGGACGGTATATTAAAAAGCCCGCTATTGTGACATAATCAGCTGCAGCGAGTTTAAATAGAAGTGATTCACAGTCCTTTATCTTTGCCTCTGTTATACTGCACTTCAGGGAGGCTTTATGTATTATAGCGATTCCCCCTCCTCTAAGTTCCCTGTCTAGCCTTTGGATCTCATAACCCTTCGGGAGTGTATCTATGATGTCCGGGTCTGAGCTATCATTTAACCAGGTTTCTGTGAGGAATAGTATGTCTGGATTTCCTTCTTTTAAGATGTCATGGATTTCATATTTATGCTTTGACATAGACCGGCAGTTTAGTAATATTAATGACCACTTTCCGACCGGCTTGTGAGTATGACTCTTGTTCGTGGGGTTGAAGTTGCAGTGTTGGCATTTTAGGAATTTTCCATCAACATTTATATTATTTTTACAATTATGTAAGATAGGCTTACTCAGTCTCATTAGGTCTTCCCTTGAGTAAGCTTTCCTCCTCTGGCCTTCCAAAATTTCCTGATGCAGGGCCCTGGGCCCGGTCTGGCGCGGACGGGTGCAGAGAGGCTTGCCTTTGGCGCGCCTTCGGCACGCCGCCAGCACGCCCGCTGCGCGTCTTGTGTCTCATCCGGTTTTATCGACGACGGCAGGGACCGCTCAAACACCCACCTCCCTCGAAATCGGAAGTAGCCCAGTTCCCTCCACAACAAACGGGATTCTCTTGCGGTGCACTGGGGAAAGGCAGTAAGTGTCAGTGTTCGTGCTCACAATTTAAAACACAGGAAACATTTTCTTCTGTCTATGCAATACTAATCAAAACAAAAATGATCTATCTTACTAATTTTTAAAAGAGAAACGTAACTCTCGGCGCATTCAGCAGTGTCAGTGCTGCCAGCCGATCTCTAGTTCTTCCCTCCCTCTCCCTCTCCCTCTCTCTCCCTCCCTTTCCTTCCCTCCCTCTCTTTCCCTTTCCCTCCCTCCCTCTCTCTCCCTCCCTCTCTCTCCCTTTCCCTCCCTCCCTCTCCCTCCCTTTCCCTCCCTCACTCTCCCTCTGTCTCCCTTTCCCTCCCTCACTCCTCTGCCTCTCCCTCCCTTTCCTTCTCTCCCTCTCACTCCCTCACTCTCACTCATTCTGTCTTCCTTTCCCTCCCTCACTCTCCCTCTATCTACCTTTCCCTCCCTCACTCTCCCTCTGTCTCCCTTTCCCTCCCTCTCCCTCCCTTTAACTCCCTCACTCTCCCTTTGTCTCCCTTTCCCTCCCCCACTCGGCCTCCCTTTCCCTCCCTTACTCTCCCTCTGTCTCCCTTTCCCTCCCTCACTCGCTCTCGGTCTCCCTTTCCCTCCCTCACTCTCCCTCCCGTTCCCCCCTCACTCTCCCTCCATCACTCTCCCTTTCCCTCCCTCACTCTCCATCTGTCTCCCTTTCCCTCCCTCACTCTCCCTCTGTCTCCCTTTCCCTCCCTCACTCCCTCCATCACTCTTCCTTTCCCTCACTCTCCCTTTGTCTCCCTTTCCCTCCCTCACTCTCCCCTTGTCTCCTTTCCCTCCCTCACTCTCCCTTTGCCGGTCCCTCCCTCACTCTACCTCTGTCTCCCTTTCCCTCCCTCACTCTACCTCTGTCTCCAGCTCCCTCCCTCACTCTCCCTCTGTCTCCTGCTCCCTCCCTCACTCTCCCTCTGTCTCCTGCTCCCTCCCTCACTCTCCCTCTGCCTCCTGCTCCCTCCCTCACTCCCTCTCCCTCTCCCTTTCCCTCCCATACTCTCCCTCTGTCTCCCTTTCACTCTCCATCTGTCTCCCTTTCCCTCCCTCACTCTCCCATTGCCTCCCTCTCTCTCCCTCTCCCTACCTCCCTCTCTCTCTCTCTCCCTCCCTCTCCCTCCCTCACTCTCTCCCCCTCCCTTCCCCCCTCCCCCTCTGTCTCCCTCCCCCTCCCTCCCTTTCCCTCCATCCCTCTCCCTCTGTCTCACTTTCCCTCGCTCACTCTCCCTCCCTCTCCCTCTGTCTCCCTTTCCCTCCCTCACTCTCCCTCTGTCTCCCTTTCCCTCCTTCACTCTGCCTCCCTTTCGCTCCCTCCCTTTCCTTCCCTCCCTCTCTCCCTTTCCTTCCCCCACTCTCCCTCTGTCTCCCTTTCACTCCCTCACTCTCCCTCTGTCTCCCTTTCACTCTCCCTCTGTCTCCCTTTCCCTCCCTCACTCTCCCTCTGTCTCCCTTTTCCCTCCTTCACTCTCCCTCCCTCTCCCGTTCCCTCCCTCACTCTCCATCTGTCTCCTTTTCCCCCTCCCTCACCCTCTATCTCCCTTTCCCTCCCCCTCTCTACCTTTGTCTCCCTTTCCTCCTTCACTCCTCTCCCTCCCTCCCTCCCTTCCTTCCCTCCCTCTCCTTCCCTCCCTCTCCCTCTGTCTCCCTTTCCATCTCCACTCTGCCTCCCTTTCCCTCCCCCTCTCACTCTGTCTCCATCCCCTCTCCCTCCATTTCCCTCCCTCCGTCCCCCTTACTCTCCTCTCTCACTTCCCCCCTCACTCTCCCTCTCTCACTTTCCCTCCCTCACTCTCCTCTCCCTCCCTCCCTCTCACTCTCCCTCCTTTTCCTTCCCTCCCTCTCTCTCCCTTTCCCTCCCTCCCTCCTTTCCCTGTCTCCCTTTCCCTCCCTCCCTCTGACTCCCTTTCCCTCCCTCACTCTCCCTCTGTCTCCCTTTATCTCCCTCACTCTCCCTTTGTCTCCCCTTGTCTCCCTAACTCCTCTCCCTCCCTTTCCTTCCCTCCCTCCCTCACTCTGCCTCTGTCTCCCTTTCCCTCCCCACTCTTCCTCCTTTTGCCTCCCTCGCTCTCCCTCTGTTTCACTTTCACTGTCTCTCCCTCACTCTCCCTCGCTCTCCTTTCCCTCCCTCACTCTCCCTCTGTCTCCCTTTCCCTCACTCGCTCTCCATCTGTCTTCCCTTTCCCTCCCTCACTCTCCCTCACTCTCCCTTTCCCTTCCTCACACTCTACCTCCCATTCCCTCCCTCACTCTCTTTCCCTTTCACTCCCTTTCCCTCCCTCTCTCTCCCTCTGTCTCCCTTTCCCTCCCTCACTCTCCCTCTGTCTCCCTTTATCTCCCTCACTCTCCCTTTGTCTCCCTTTCCCTCCCTAACTCCTCTCCCTCCCTTTCCTGCCCTCCCTCCCTCACTCTGCCTCTGTCTCCCTTTCCCTCCCCACTCTTCCTCCTTTTGCCTCCCTCGCTCTCCCTCTGTTTCACTTTCACTGTCTCTCCCTCACTCTCCCTCGCTCTCCCTTTCCCTCCCTCCCTCACTCTCCCTCTGTCTCCCTTTCCCTCACTCGCTCTCCCTCTGTCTACCTTTCCCTCCCTCCCTCACTCTCCCTTTCCCTTCCTCACTCACTCTCTACCTCCCATTCCCTCCCTCACTCTCTTTCCCTTTCACTCTCTCCCTCCCTTTCCCTCCCTCTCTATCCCTCTGTCTCCCTTTCCCTCCCTCACTCTCCCTCTGTCTCCCTTTTCCCTCCTTCACTCTCCCTCCCTCTCCCTTTCCCTCCCTCACTCTCCATCCGTCTCCCTTTCCCTCCCTCACTCTCCCTTTGTCTCCCTCACTCCTCTCCCCCTTTCCTTCCCTCCCTCACTCTCCCTTTGTCTCCCTTTCCCTCCCCCACTCTGCCTCTTCCCTCCCTCACTCTCCATCTGTCTCCCTTTTCCTCCCTCACTCTCCCTCCCTCTCCCTTTCCCTCCCTCACTCTCCATCTGTCTCCCTTTTCCTCCCTCACTCTCCCTCCCTCTCCCTTTCCCTCCCTCACTCTCCATCTGTCTCCCGTTCCCTCCCTCACTCTCCATCTGTCTCCCTTCCCCCTCCCTCTCCCTCTATCTCTTTTCCCTCCCCCTCTCTACCTTTGTCTCCCTTTCCCTCCTTCACTCCTCCCCCTCCCTCCCTTTCCTTCCCTCCCTCTCATTCCCTCACTCTCCCTCTGTCTCCCGTTCCATCCCCCACTCTGCCTCCCTTTCCCTCCCTCCCTCTCCCTCTGTCTCCCTCCCCCTCTCCCTCCATTTCCCCCCCTCACTCCCCCTCCCTCTCCCTCTGTCTCACTTTCCCTCCCTCACTCTTCCTCTGTCTCCCTTTCCCTCCCTCACTCTCCCTCACTCTCTCTGTCTTCCTTTCCCTCCCTCACTCTCTCTCTGTCTCCCTTTCTCTCCCTTTCCATCCCTCACTCTGCCCTGCCTTCCTTTCCCTCCCTCCCTTTCCCTCCCTCTCACTCCCTTTCCCTCCCTCACTCTCCCTCTGTCTCTCTTTCCCTCCCTCTCTCTGTCTCCCTTTCCCTCTCTCCCTCACTCACCCTCACTCGGTCTTTGTCTCCCTTTGCCTCCCTCACTCTCTCTCTGTCTCCCTTTCTCTCCCTTTGCATACCTCACTCTGCCCTGCCTTCCTTTCCCTCCCTCCCTTTCCCTCCCTCTCACTCCCTTTCCCTCCCTCACTCTCCCTCTCTCTCCCTCCCTTTCCCTCCCTCTGACTCCCTTTCCCTCCCTCCCCCTCTCTCTTCCTCCCTTTCGCTCCCTCCCTCTTCCTCTGTCTCCCTCCCTTTCCCTCCCTCCCTCTCCAGCATCTCACCCTACCTGTGTGTGCCCGGGCTGAGACCGCTTCCTGGCACACACACACAGAGCCACACCTGAGCACTTCACAGGTCTTTAACAGAACATTGCATGTTAATAAGGCTGTGTTGTATTTCACTTTTAGCGCCGCAGCTCCACTCTGACTATGGCTGGCCCCCACAGAGCAGCAGAGTCTACGAGTCACACTTGTAGACGTCTGGAAGGTCCGCGGGCCGCCAGGGAAGGCTTGCTGGGCCGCTGGCGGCCCACGGGCTGTACTATGAGTACCTATGCTTTATAGAGAGTTCCCACTTTTTTCATTCCACTTAAAGCCCTGTCTGCACATATTTCTATATGACTGGTTGCAGCCAGCAGCTGTGGGTGCTTCTCGAAGTCTGGTCAGAGCATATTTTTCCAAAGTTAATGCTGCATGCAGTGCAGAGACACTGGGCAAGCACACATTTTAAAAGGCTACAGTTGTCATGCTGTACAATTTACACATTACTGTAACGTAACTGTTGAACATATTAATGCAGGAAGATAAGGGGTAGTTTTTAATGTGTTTAATATTTCAGGACTATACTTTCCCACTGCTTTATAAGCCTTGCTTTATCCCTACATTAATTTACTCTAAAATGCACCATTTGGCAATCTTTTTTTCGTGAAAGGAACTCAACCTGGACCCCCGATTTGTCCATTGAACTTGTTCACATCGCTCACTATATGAAAGTCATGCCCAACGTTTACAGCTTCACCACTTTCAAATGTCACCAGACGCCACTGCTGAGGGACATAACTTTCGGATGGTTTTAGGGAACTTGTATTGCGCCGCAATAGCCATACATTTCACACAGAATGGAATGAGTTATCTTTTTTGTCATTTAAATATTTTGAGGTCTAATGAAGACTATTTGCATCTACATAACCATGTCTTCAACACATAATCCATGAAAGGGGAGCAGTCAGAATTCAGAAGAATGCCAAACTTTGTAAAATCTCATAGCAAGAATCTTAAAGTGTTTCTAATGAGCTCCCTACATAATAAATATGCATTGTGCAAGCTGATCATTGATGAAAAAACAAACTGACACAGTTACACGAAGCGTGTGGAAAAAGCGACACACTTGTCATTACAGTAAATATCTTGAGACTACTGCTGAGTGAAAAGCTGTATTTTTTCACCCAATCTATTTAATTGTTTGAGGTATATCGGGGATTATACGTAAAATATAGATAATTGTGTGTTCCATGCAAGTGAAAATCGTGAATTTTTGGAGAATAACCTTTCGACCAGTATATGTTGAATGTTGACAATTTTCATGCTAATACGTTGGCTCTGACTTGTATCAATATTCCAGCTGGTCAAATGCCTCCGCAGGTAAATACTTACCTCATCTAATGTGTCACATCATTTAAAATAATCACGGGTTTGCGGTATAGTTTTCATTTTCCTTGGTACATACCTTAATGACTCCAATCACATTCCTCGGCCCCATAATTGCGGCCTCATTTCAGTGGCTCTGGCTATGACTGAGAAAGCAAATTGCTTTAAACATTTCTGTGACAGCATCTAGGGACCCATTTAGAGCACGCTGTAAATCATTAGCGCAGCATTGACTCTTGCCTCACAAAACTCTCAATTCCATGATCTACTTAGAATGGAAGCTGTTGTGAAGTCAGCACACTAGTAGTTGGGAGTGGGCGGAGCTAGGGGGCCAGAGGAAAAGGAGGAGCGGACACAGGAAAGGGTTAGTTAGAGTAGGGACAGGTCATGAGCAAGGCATACAAAATAAAGCTCCAAGTTACATAGCAATGAGTGTCTGTGTTTATTGTAGCAGGATGCTACAACTGGCGACGAGGGTGGGATTGCACTGACTGCAGCCCACAGGATCACAGAAAGGCACCCTGTCCCCTGCGGCGTCGAGGGAAGAGCTCCGCTGCCGAGTAAAGCTAAGGCCCGGTGTTTGTGGCCGAGAACAAGTGACTGCGACCCTAGAGAAGCCGGGGAACCCCGAGGAAATCCCGACCTGCGAGCGCTGAAACGCTCGGTCGAAGAAACCCTTGAGCGCTGAATGCGCGAGTCCCGCCGGGTGTGTGGGTGACCCAGCAACCGTGAAGAGACAAGAGTCGGGAGCCCACTCCGACCCCGTCCAGCAACCCGAAAGTAAAGAAAAGGTGCCCTGCTGAAGAGGACGCCGTCCCCGAGAGCTGACTGCCAAGCGCGGCTGAACGCGCCGAAACCGGAGCCTGAGTGCCGTCGGAAAACCTCACGCCCGATGCGTGAGGTTTGGCATGCTGTCGGAAAACCTCACGCCCGATGCGTGAGGTTTGGCATGCTGTCGGCGTAAGTGAGAGCGGGAACTGTAACAGTGAGCTGGGAGCCCACCCCAAGCTCACCTGAGGACTGCTGTGGCCTGCTGTGACCGAAAGAGAGTGCCTCCTGGTGTGGACTGCCCCCGCGAAGGTCCACTGTCAAGCGCTGCTGAGCGCGGTAAAATTGTAGCCCGGCGTCGGAAAACCTCACGCCGTACGCGTGGGTTTTGGCACGCCGCTGCCGAAGGACTCTGCAAAGTAAGGCGGGAGCCCACCCCAACCTCACCTGACTGTGGCCTTGACCAGAGGGAGCCAAATCCGGAGTATGCTGACCCTTGGAGCAGTTGCCGGTGAGTCCTGTGTGAAGAATTGGGTCGAATGAAGAGAAAGAAAGTAGTGCCTGCAGATAACCACAGCGGCCATCTTTGAGTCAGGCAACTTCTGGGACACCGTCCCTGTGCAAACTGCAGGCGGCCATTTTGAAGTCAGGCGAGCTGAGTTTAGCAACAAGCATTGGCGAACATAATAGAAACAAGCATTGGCGAAGACCAAACAAGCATTGGCGAAGACCAAACAAGCATTGGCGAAGACCAAATAAGCGTTGGCGAAGACCAAATAAGCGTTGGCGAAGACCAAATAAGCGTTGGCGAAGACCAAACAAGCGTTGGCGAAGGCCAAACAAGCGTTGGCGAAGACCAAACAAGCATTGGCGAAGACCAAACAAGCGTTGGCGAAGACCAAACAAGCACTGGCGAAGACCAAACAAGAGTTGGCGAAGACCAAACAAGTATTGGCGAAGGCCAAACAAGCATTGGCGAAGAACCAACGAGCATTGATAGGAACAAATAAACAAGCGTTGGTACGTGCAAGTCAACGAGCCTTGGTATGTACAAATAAACAAGCAATGGTAAATGCAAAGAAGTAAGCGTTGGCAAGGCGAATAAAACAAGCGTGAATAACGGCGCATGGACAACAATGAACATGTCTTGGCAACCAAACAGAATAAGCACATGCTAACACGAGAGTGAATCAACTAACAAGCAAGAGCAGCTACAAGAGTGACTTAACAAACAAGCATTGACAAAACAAAAGTCAGCACGGGTGGAAACGCGAACAGTGAGAAACGCAAGCGAATGCGCAGTGGCGAATGTAATGAAGTAACGCGTGTCCATAAAATAAAAGAAGCAACAAGCAAACATAACTAAAGACAACGCATAAATAATTACAATGGAATCAGCAACGAGCACGGGCCAATGCAAGTGTGGAGTAGCCGATGAACACACACAACAAGCAAGTGAAACCCAACATTGTCACTAACTATGGGAAAATTCAAGGACGCAATGTTGACCAAACACAAGTGAACTGAAGGAAGAACTGACAATCAAGCTCAAGCTAAAACACAAGCAGAAGCAACTGAACCCGAAGAAAAGTGTACAGCACAATGCCCCGCGTCTACGACAAATCAGAACCTCCTTTTCTCATGGCGGGAGGAGACGTAGCTCAACGTTTCAATTCACACCTTGAAGTATCGACCCCAGCGGCACGGATTGACGATTGGATCCAGGGCCTCAAACGGCACTGGTGGCTGGAAGCATTGGACAATATTTTGAAAGCCAACGGTGAGCAAAGAGAAAGAAAATGTCTGGTGCTACTCCTCCGTCTGGTGGGTCCCGGGGGCCGATGCCCAATTAGAACATTTTCCAAAGAAGAGGCAGACATCTATGATAGACTCCAAGAGGAGCTCTGTGCCCATCTCAATGCACAGGCAGAGGTGGATCATAATCGCATGGTCTTCAACACAGCACGGCAGGAACCAGGCGAACCATTGCCGCATTTCATCACTCGGTTGCAAAGTCTGGTACAAGGCTGCCATTTCAACATGTTTACAAATGAGGATGCTGTTCGGCTCCAAATAATTGAAGGCTGTGAAAACCCCGAAACAAGGCACGAAATACTGAGAGGGCATTGGTCGCTAAAGGAAATTATCAAGAAAGCCGAAATTGGAATGCAAGTCCAAACAAGAGACAAATTGAGGAACGTGCATCTGAGTACAAAACATCGAAATACCTGGGAAGAGAAAACCCCGAAATCCAACAAACACAAAAGGAGAGAGAGAGAAGGCAGACCAGCGAAAAGACAACGGGGGAGACACTGTGACAAGGAAAGTGACAAGGAGTACTCAGAGTCAGATTACTCAGCGTCCGACCACTCAGAATCAACCAAAGATTACTCGGAGTCAATCATCCAAATAACAACTCCCAGGAGTCATTCAAAGTATGACACACGCTACTCTGACGAGGAGGGAGCGTCCAGTGGGATAGATTGCACTCCTGGACAAGATGGCATTCTGCGTAACAAGTGGGGGAGAAAGACAAACCATAGAAGAAGGGGACGCAATGGTCAACAACGAACATCGACGCCGGAACATCAATCGCCAAGGAGTGAAGATGAGTCCGAGGAAACAGCTGGCAGGAGAACACATCACCAACAGATCAGAGATATTAGAGCACCAAACAATCGGGAAGGAGAACCAAATCGCGCAAGACGGACTGGTCCCTCACAACAACAAGCAAGAAAAGATCCATGCATCCATGGGCCCCGCGACAACGAACAAACAGAGCGGAGGTGGGTAACCTCAAGCAAGAAGGACGAAGAGGCAAAAGCTTGGGATCAAGCACAAGGAACAAACACGGAATCTTTAAACAATCTCCCAAATGAGACAACATTGAAGATGTTCCAACAAAGACACACGGAGAAGCTTTTCAAAGACAATTCCGAGGTGGAAAGCAGCTCGTCGCGGACTACCCGGTTCCGAAGACCACCTGGTAAGACATTCTCAAAGGAACACTCACAGAGGGAACTGACGGAGCACCCCTCTGATTCAGAAAGCACGTCGGTTCGATCCTCTGAGTCGGCAGAGTCGTGGTCCCGACAACGACCACGCGCAACATTCATAAAGGAACATTCTCAGAGGGAAGTGACGGAGAACCCCTCTGATTCAGATAGCATTTCGGTCCGATCCTTTGAGTCGACAGAGTCGTGGTCCCGACAACGGCCATGGCGCCAAGCACCTGAACACATCAGCGAACCAAGGGACACTCTTCCCGTCAAGAGCGACATGTCTCACACCAATGTCAATGCACACTCGATCACTCCACCAGACAACCTGTCACATCGATCACAGGTGCATCGCAACACAAATACTACACCGTCACCCTGGGTAGGGGCAGCAAGGTTGACTCGAAGGTCCTGGTCCTGGTCCTATAAAATGGAAACAGACATCGTGGCCATTAGCACCCAAATAAAGACGGACCAACCAGTCGATCTGCAAAGGAAGCCGGACACGTCAGGAGAGCCAAGTCATCATCGGATAAGAACGAAACACACAAATACCCAGCCGGTTCCAAGGTTTGCCTGTTCTAGGCGCGAGCAGGAGTGGGAGAGATAACCCGAGACAGCCAATCAATCTCCAAGCCATACCAAGATGACCTCCCCAGTTCATACCCCACCGGCTGGCTTCCCAGACTCGAAACAGGAAGACAGTGTTATTCTTGACTTGACAAGGCAAAAGGAAGTAAAAATACATACAGACACTCGGAAGGGAACTAGAATTACATCCCCTTGGAAAAGAGGCCGAGCGTCACGTGAGCACGAGTCACAAAGGAGGGCAGACTGCCGATATCAAACTGAGCTCCCCATAGGCACCTCAGACACTGAAGGCTCCATCTGTCCAGACTTCAGCAGCAGAGCTTGTCTATTCAAAGACGAACCAGTGGTGATCACGAAGAGGAAAGGAACCATGTTGACTGCGGAGTCCGAGCAGCGGCTAGTCACGAGAAACATCTCACACGTTAAGGAACTGTCACGGGGCACCTCCAGAACCCTGATGAGTGAAATGGACACTCTCAGTTCGGATGAACTGCATCCTGATGATCGTGAAAGCACCGCTCCGATCATTGAGACACTGAGTACTAATAGTCCGAGAGTCAGGTCGCCACGACCTCATTGCGACATACGTCCACCCAAGAGACTGATCGTAGAGATGTTTATAAGCAATATATCCCGAGCAGTTGCAATCCGCGTTAGGAAAAGCAATAAAGAAGAAAAAGTCTTTCAGTATCAATCTTCTTCTTTTAATGTTCTCAAAATGATATTTCTTCAGATCTTTAGCCTTTAGCCAACACGTGTTTCGTCTACAGCAGTTTATGCTGATAGACTTCGTCAGGGCTGTCTATCTGTTAGAGCTAGATCTGTATTTCAGATTAGATTTCTCCCATAGACAATTTCAATATCACTCGTAAAATCTTAAAAGGACTATCCAGTCCCATGAAGTAGCAGAAAGAAACTAATGTTCTTGGATCGCAAACCCACGTCTGGGTTGGTTAATTCCCTCAACTGTGTGCAGTTGAATCTGTATCTCACGAGTATTCCGGGCGCGGCGTTGATCGTAGAGATGGACTGAGAAGTCAGTATGTTTGTTTGTTTTGTTACAAAGGGGGGAGATGTTGTGAAGTCAGCACACTAGTAGTTGGGAGTGGGCGGAGCTAGGGGGCCAGAGGAAGAGGAGGAGCGGACACAGGAAAGGGTTAGTTAGAGTAGGGACAGGTCATGAGCAAGGCGTACAAAATAAAGCTCCAAGTTACATAGCAATGAGTGTCTGTGTTTATTGTAGCAGGATGCTACAGAAGCCCTGTGTTTTCTCCCCGGGACCACTCTCGGGATCCACCAGATTAAACATCTGACCCGGGAGCCACCAGGTCACAATGACAGTCATCCCACATCCCAGGGTCTAAATGACCTACCCTAGATTCCTGGTCTGTGATGGATCTGGTTGACCGGCAGCCCTCGGCCAA
This sequence comes from Lissotriton vulgaris, assembly GCF_964263255.1. NCBI lineage: Eukaryota > Metazoa > Chordata > Amphibia > Caudata > Salamandridae > Lissotriton > Lissotriton vulgaris. Next base: position 292,298,792 of record NC_141693.1, read on the forward strand.
TTAAAGTCACCGAGCTGGGGCTCAACAAGATATCTTTACAATTTTGTAAACAAAAATAATTGAAATAAGAATACTGCTGACTGATTTACATTGCAGAACCAGCTCATCATACATTGCTTTCCATGCCATAAGGCAGACTATTGTGGAACCCATTACCCATTATAGGACACACTCTGGAAATACCTCATTAACAGGACGTACAGGGAGTGTTACTGGTGGTTGTGGGACTCGTCTCACAAACACTACAGCAGGAGAGGAGAGGCTGGCCCTGTTTACCCCGTGCACTTCAAGGATGCCCGACCACCTCCCGTAGCACGGGACGTACAGGGAGTGTTGCTGGCGGTTGCGGGACTGATGGTCCCGTAAACACTTCACTAGGAGAAGAGGGCTTACCCTGTTTCTCCTACGCCACACGCTTCAAGAGTGCCAGACCACCTTCTGCGGCACGAGACACACACGGGCCGTGCCTGGGTAAAGGGCGGGCCTGTTCGCACCAGAAAGAGCCAGGGCAGGGCGACCCCATTGGCTCCATCATTAGATGTTCATTATTGCCTGGGCTAACAGCCCCCAACTATATCTGGAATTCTCAGCCACTGACTCTCCGGCGAAAGAAGAATAACTTTCAAACTGCTCACGCACACCTATAAGGCCCTCCACAACACTCCCAATACCTCAATGACCGCATCTCCTTCCAAACCTCCGAAGAGAAACCTCCGCTCAGCCGACCTCTCCATAGCCACTGTCCCATGCTTCTACAGGACCAGAGCAGGTGGAAAGTCCTTCTCCTCGCAGCCAAGACCAGGAACGACCTCCCCCTTCACCTCCGGCGAAGTCTGACACTGCACCAATTCAGGAAGGACCTCAAGACCTGGCTCTTCGAATGACCCCAACGGTACTGTTCATACCCACCCTCAGCGCCTAGAGATTCTAACGGGTGAGTAGTGCACTCTACAAAACTCTGATTGATTGACTTCTGCTCCGATGGTATCAGAATCTACCTTCTTTGACGTGCCTGTTGGGAGGGCCACATTTGTGATGATCTAAGGTGCAGGATCTAAGAGGCAGATGTGTGCTGTTGAACGTGGGACTTACTACTCCTGATCTCTGGTTGCTTGTTTGCATGGATGCTGTAGTGACTGGCTGGTCACAGCCTAGTTTATAAAATAATGTGTTTTCACCAGCCCCTCCTTGAGGGCTGGCTTCCACGCTCACCCCATAGCCATCCATCACAGGTGCCATAAAAGGGGCCCAGTGCACATGCCCAAGGCCAGCTCCAAACTGTACCCCCAAGGGTCTGTGTCATTGTTATCTCTGCCTGAGACCCTAACCCTGCCCATTAAAATGGCGATGAGTGGGTCAAGGCCCATGTGTGTGCTGGCGGCCGTTTCATGCTTGGTCATGGGGGGAAGTGCAGCCTGTGCATAAGGCACCCCTGCCGGCACGCTGCCATCAAACAAGTGAGGAAGATGGCACCCACAAGCGGATGCCATGCAGCCGCAGTACTGACCCGTCTCTCAGGGAGGGGCCCGTCATTAGAGGAGAAGTTGAGAACTGGTCCAACATTTCACTACCATGACCCCAGTAAGGCGGAGGTGAACTAGAAGAAGAGCCCGCGTACCCGCCAGGCGTGAGGTGAGCCCCGCAGCTGGCGAGTGACGCTCTGATGGATACACCCTGCTGACCGTCAAGAGTGGCACTCAGTAGGACTAAAACTGCATCATCATCATGACCCAGGACCACCTCGCCTTCAGGAGACAACTCAAGACCTCGCTGTTCGAGCAGTAGCAGCCCCCTTCCCCCAAGCGCCTTGAGACCCTTCCGGGTGAGTAGCGTGCTATACAAGTGTTTTGATTGATTGATTGACTTTTGAATGTCCCGAGGCCGCTGCACCGAATGCCCCCAGCACCTCCTTGCACAGCACCAAAATGAGCTGTAAGGCCCGTTTCATCAAGGAAGCTATCGTGGCCTGAATCGGATCCCAGCTCCGTCTCCCACACTGCTGAGGACCGAGAGCCCGTCGTTGGGAGAGCTAGGGCAGCCTGACTGACAGAGGGCTGTGCGCCCTCAATGGACTGCTGCCCGCACCACCAGTAAGTGCCAGCATGCGGCGACTGGATCGGCCTGTGGCTGCTTCCAACTTGAGTGAAACCTGCCCCCCAACAAGTACAAAAGTCCACAAGGAAAGGCGTGGCCTGCAGCACTAGGAAGGCTGCTGTGGCCTGCATTTAATGTAGCAACATCCTTGGGGCCCATGATGGAGTAAGGAGCGAGCTGTATTTTAGTCCGAGGCAGCTGCCCTAAATGTGTAGTGACTGCCTCTGCAGCCCCCAGGCGCGTAACACAGACACCCGCAGCCCATGCATTGCGGGGGCCCCCCCACGCTCCGGGGGGGCCCCCAAGGCTCACTCAGCAGCAGAGCCGGCAAGCGGCAAGCCTCTTCATTAATGATCATCATGAATCTTCGCACACGGGAGGCACACCGGCTTCTTAATAAATTAAATGGTACGAACGCCCGGGCCACAGAGGCCTCAATTGTCCTGGGTCCTAAAATGTGTTATCAGCAGAGCAGCAATGGTATTCTAAATATCTTTGCAGATGGCCTGCCACATTCGCCACTAGAACTTTCATGACGGGCTGTAGTCATGAAATAAAGTTGAAATGTGGCATGCCAGCGAAATAAGTTTTATGTTTATTCTTACTTTTTTTTTTTATAAATGGCCATTTTCAGAAACTCGGCGATATTAATATCTTCACGTCGAATCGAATACACACAGTGACTTTCATCTCTGCCTACACTTATTCCCACTCCTCTGAATCGAATCAGGAGGGTTGGCTTCCGGTTCCCATTGCACAGCAGTTAGTGCGTCCCCTGCACTGTGATCGAGTCTTTAAGGCTCCGGTTACCGTCAAATCATTACTTGGAAGAACTGATGCATTGAGTGGGCTCGCAGTGTAAGCCGGGGCCCCCCACACTCCGTCCGGGGCCCTATCGACTCACTCAGCAGCAGAGCTGGCAAGCTGCAAGCCTATTCATTAATGATCATCATGAATCTGTGCCGGAGGCACACCGGCCCCGGCTTCTTAATAACTTAAACGGTATGATCGCCCGGGCCTCAGAGGCTCTTCTTAAATTGTGTGCAAGTTCAACTTTGCACGCGCGGGGTGCAGGCCCCGGCCGGGCCTCAGTCTTCATTAATTAAACAGGAAATGGTGGGTGCTCTGCTCGTCGGAATGAGGTTGGGCATCTCAGGCCTCATACTCAGCCAGAGACTGAGAAGGACCGTCCCTTGCCAGAGAGTGAGTAACACAGGCCCCCGCGTTGCCGCGGTGGTTGGCGGGTGTTAGCCTCTTCATTTATTAATGGTGCGCAGGTCAGGGCCCCGGACAGGCCTCTGAGGGTTTTTATTTATTAAATGGTGCCTGTACTTTGGATAGTAACCACATCAGGAAGCTTGTGTGTGTGCTGCATACTAATCATACTATGTTATGCGCACTGTATATGCACCTGGCTAGTGGCTACATGATACGTGCTAAACAGTACCAACCTACCTGTTGTGCTCAGTTTAGTCTCCACTTGCTTGTGTATTATCAAGTTTAGCTGGTGTTACAAGGGGCAGTGTCTGCCAGTGCCTTGGCCTCTTAACGCCGAAAGCTGCCAGTTATGTTAGTTTTCGAAGTGGTCTCTTGTGAGTGCGCCACATTATGTTCACTAGACAAGCCCTGGACATTAACATGCATTAATGCATGCATTCTACATTCACCAGAGTGTGCACTTGATGCCACTAGATATTCACCAGTGGCTAGTTATCTTCCTTTGTGTATGCCTTACTTTCACGAGTGCATAGCACTAGCACACTGTACTTTCACCAGACAGCACCAGGTATTTGCCACTAGCTACTATTTCTGTCTGTGCATAAGCTGTACATTCACCAGGGTATACGGTAGACATAGATAATAACTATGCAATGTGTGCAGTGAGTCACCAGACCATACTGGGTGTATTGTACAGTCAGCACTAGATTGTATGCTTACTTTCATGTATGCTGTACATTCACCAGACTTCAGCCTGTACGTTCCCTGAGTGTTTGCATTGTCTGTTCACCAAACTATAGCTCACTCTCTGTACGTTTCACAGTCTATTGTGTATTGTAATTGCAAATGTAATTGCATTTATATAGCGCTTGCTACCCTTGATCAGGTTCAGAAGAACTTTATGGCAAGTAGTACACTACTCTGAATCCAAGGTCAGTGGTTAATCAAGTGGTATTGTTGGTCACTGGTCCCTGCAGCGGACGCCTTTGTCCTCTGAGCCACCAGACCCGACATGCACACATCTCTCACTCACTCACTCACTCACTCACTCACTCACTCACTCACTCACTCACTCACTCACTCACTCACTCACTTTCTCTCTCTATCTCTCTCTCTCCACTCTGTCTTCCTCACTGTCTCCATTCCCCCCCTCACTCTGTCTCCCTCACTCTGTCTCCCTTTCTCTCCCTCATTCTCCCATTGTCTCCCTCTCCCTCCCTCACTCTCCCTCTGTCTCCCTTTCCACCCCTCACTCTCCCTCTGTCTCCCTTTCCCTTCCTCACTCTCCATCTGTCTCCCTTTCCCTCCCTCACTCCCCCTCTGTCTCCCTTTCAATCCCACACTCTCATTTTGTCTCCCTCTCCCTCCCTTTCCCTCCCTCCCCCTCTGTCTCCCTCTCCCTCACTTTTCCTCCCTCCCTCCCACTCTGTCTCCCTTTCCCTCCCTCACTCTCTCTTTGTCTTCCTTTCTCTCCCTTTCCCTCCCTCACTCTGCCTCCCTTTCCTTCCCTCCCTCTCCCTCCCTCCCCCTCTCTCTCCCACCCTTTCCTTCCCTCCCTCTCTCTCCCTATCCCATCCTCCCTCTCACTCCCTCACTCTCCCTCCCCCTCCCTTTCCCTCCCTCACTCTCTCTTTGTCTTCCTTTCTCTCCCTTTCCCTCCCTCACTCTGCCTCCCTTTCCTTCCCTCCCTCTCCCTCCCTCCCCCTCTCTCTCCCACTCTTTCCTTCCCTCCCTCCCTCTCCCTCTCTCTCCCTCTCTCTCCCACCCTTTCCTTCCCTCCCTCTCTCTCCCTCTCCCATCCTCCCTTTCCCTCCCTCCCTCTCACTCCCTCACTCTCCCTCCCCCTCCCTTTCCCTCCCTCGCTCTTCCTCCCTCTCCCTTTCCCTCCCTTACTCTCCATCTGTCTCCCTTTCCCTCCCTCACTCTGCCTCCCTTTGCCTCCCCCCTCTCCCTCTCTCTCCCACCCTTTCCTTCCCTCCCTTTATTTATTTATGTATTTATGTATTTATTTATTTATTCATTTCTAAAGCGCATGGTTACGCCACCGGGCGTGTCCCCGCGCTGAATTGAACTTGTTACTAGAAACTCGGTGCAAACATCTCCCAGAGCTTACACACGGGAGGAGCGTTTGTCTTTATTTGCATCACAGTACAGAGGAGAAGAGCACGGTTTTCAGTTTTTTCCTAAATGTGGTTTCACATTGCTCAACTCTTAGAGTTTCAGGGAGCTTATTCCACAATTTTGCCGCCATGTATCTAAAGGATCTTGACCCCATTCTGGTGATCCGTATTCTAGGGATTTTTACCACCGCCCTTCCTTCTGATCACAGCTTGCGGCCTGGGATGTAATGTACTACTAAAGGGTGCAGGTATTGTGGTCCTTTTTTCGCAAGAATTTTATGGCAGTGACACAGTGCCTTAAATTGTATTCTTTTTCCTACCGGCAGCCAATGTAAGTCCTTCAACGCTTTTTTTGCAGATGCTCTTTTGGGGAGATTCAGTACCAGCCGAGCTGCGGCATTTTGTACTACCTGTAGCTTGGTTAGACCCTTTTTTGACGATCCCAGGTATAATACATTCCCATAATCTAATTGGGATGTTACCAGGGTGTGCATTATGGTTTTCCTAGTGCTAGATGGAAGTAAGTCTAATATTTTCCTCAACGTTTTAGGGTACCAAAGCATTTTCCCACTACCTTCTGTATGTAAATGTAAATGTATTGGCATTTATATAGCGCACTACTTACCCGTAGGGTCCCAAGGCGCTTCGACCGCTGCGAAACCCTTCCTGGCTTCCCTGAGAGATGGTCCCTTAATGGGTATCTCCAGGGTGAGACCAGGCATCCCCGGCGGTCTGGTGGGGCCTTTAGTGAAGATGAGGCAAGCTAATGCCCAGAGTTGCCGAGTGTGATCGCTGATCAGAGTGGGCACCGAGGCGAGAGAATTATCGAGTCCGCTGACCCTGGTCCAGAAACCTGCCGCGCCGGGAATCGAACCCTGGTCCCGGGCCGTCCTCTGCTCTCGGGTCTGCCGCCTCTAACCAGTGAGCCACACTACTTCACTCTGGGCATCAAAAAATTGTTTAGTGTCTAGCCAGACACCCACATTTTTTACCTCTGTTTTTGGAGTGGGTACGGGACCTAGTACTTTTGGGGACCACGCAGAGGACCATATGTTAGGGTTTTTTACCCACTATCATCACCTCTGTTTTAGTTCCATTCAACTTCAGGCAATGATTGGACATCCATGTTGCCGCATCCTCCAAGCATCTTGAGAAGTTGAGCGCTTTCTGATTGTTGTTTCCGGAGAATGTTACCATCAGCTGGGTATCATCAGCATATGATACGATGTTTACCTGATGCTTTTCTACTAGTTCAGCTAGAGGTCCCACATAAAGGTTGAAGAGCGTGGGGCTCAAGATTGACCCCTGTGGGACTCCCTGGGATAGTGACACACTTTTTGATGTTTTCGATTGTTGCAATACTTGGAAACTTCGCGATGATAAAAATGAAGTCAGCCATCGTAAAGCAAGGCCTTCTACACCGCTCTCTTCCAGTCTGTGCAAAAGCAGCTTATGTGAGACGGTATCGAAGGACGCACTTAGGTCCAGTAAGATTATTGCAGCTGTCTGCCCCTCATCCACCTATTGTCTCATTGTATCTGTAGCCAGTAGCAAAGCTGACTCTGTGGAGTGGGCAGCTCTAAAACCAGATTGAGATTGGTGTAGTAAGCCATTTTCCTGTATATGTGTTGCTAGCTGTTTGTTGACTAGTTTCTCCGCAATTTTTGCGACATACGGCAGCAGCGATATAGGTCTCAAGTTCTCTAGGACTGCTATGTCAATAGATGGTTTCTTTTTCAGGGGACGTACTATTGCTTGCTTCCATTTGTTAGGGACTTCACCATTCTGAAAGGAGGTGGTGATTAGTTCTGAGATATATGGTAAAATAGGATCTGCTCCCATCAATAATTTATCTGGGCGAGCCGGATCTAATGGAGACCCTGATTTAATTTTTTAACAATTACTTTAAGTTCATTAAGTTCAGCCATTTTAAATTCCTTGAGTCTTTCTCCTGAGAACTCCTTCATAGGTCCTACATTAGTCCCCTTTCGTGCTTCATTTGGAAAACTGCTATATATTTTGGCCATCTTTCCTTCAAAGTATTCAGCAACTATATTGCAGTTTTCCACTGAGGAAGTTACCTCCTTCTTGTGGTTTTCATGGATTTTCAGAGATTTTAGAATGGAAAACATTTCCTTTGAGGAGCTACTCGTGCTTTCTATCTTTGCTGTGTAGAATTTGCACTTTGCTTCCCTAATTAGTGCATGATCCTTTTTTAGTTCTTTTTTGTAACAGACCTTGGCCATGTTGCAGAAGTTTTCACGCCACTTTCGCTCTAGCTTCTTGCAATTTTTTTTGCCTTAGCAAGGGTCTCATTAAACCATGGTGCAGATGGCTTCTCTCTCTTTGGATTCTTGGTACTCCATGGTGCTATCTCATTGACAGCATCTGTTATCCATTCTTAAAACTGAGCATTGGCCATGTTTATATCTTTCCCTAAAACTGGTTTGTTTTTCCCCAGTGCTGGTGAAAAGGTGCTAGGGTTAAAGCTTGCCCATTTTCTATGTGTCGTCTTAATACTGGATCCCTCTGTCATTGCTCCATGCACAGCTATTGAGAAAGGGATTAGATAGTGGTCTGTCCAAGGGATCGGCAGGGGTGTTTCTACTTCTATACCCTCTTGGTTGGTAAATATGGGATCAAGAGTGTGGCCCCCCTGGTGAGTTGGGCTCTTCACCTGGTGAGGTAAATTCATTGCCCCAAGATCATTACATAAAGATTGAACTTCTTTGTTGTCTTTCTTATCAAAATGTAAGTTTAGATCACCAAGTATCAAAAACTTCTCATAGCGTAAGGCTGGTTGCATTGTTTGTTCCCCTAGGCTTTCTATAAACTGTGTTGCTGGACCTGGTGGACGGTATATTAAAAAGCCCGCTATTGTGACATAATCAGCTGCAGCGAGTTTAAATAGAAGTGATTCACAGTCCTTTATCTTTACCTCTGTTATACTGCACTTCAGGGAGGCTTTATGTATTATAACGATTCCCCCTCCTCTAAGTTCCCTGTCTAGCCTTTGGATCTCATAACCCTTCGGGAGTGTATCTATGATGTCCAGGTCTGAGCTATCATTTAACCAAGTTTCTGTGAGGAATAGTATGTCTGGATTTCCTTCTTTTAAGATGTCATGGATTTCATATTTATGCTTTGACATAGACCGCCAGTTTAGTAACATTAATGACCACTTTCTGACCGGCTTGTGAGTATGACTCTTGTACGTGGGGTTGAAGTTGCAGTGTTGGCATTTTAGGAATTTTCCATCATCATTTATATTATTTTTACAATTATGTAAGATAGGCTTACTCAGTATCATTAGGTCTTCCCTTGAGTAAGCTTTCTTCCTCTGGCCTTCCAAAATTTCCTGATGCCAGGGCCCTGGGCCCAGTCTAGTGCGGACGGGCGCAGACGGGCTTGCCTTTGGCGCGCCTTCGGCACGACGCCATTGCGCCCGCTGCGCGCGTCCGCTGCGCGTCTTGTGTCTCATCCAGTTTTATCGAGGAGGCAGGGGCCGCTCAAACACCCACCTCCCTCGAAACCGGAAGTAGCCCAGTTCCCTCCACAACAAACGGGATTCTCCCGCGGTGCACTGGGGAAAGGCAGTAAGTGTCAGGGTTCGTGCTCACAATTTAAAACACAGGAAAAATGTTCTTCTGTCTATGCAATACTAATCAAAACAAAAATGATCTATCTTACTAATTTTTAAAAGAGAAACTTAACTCTCGGTGCATTCAGCAGTGTCCGTGCTGCCAGCTGATCTCTAGTGCGTCCCTCCCTTTCCCTCTCTCTCCCTCCCTTTCCTTCCCTCCCTCTCTCTCCCTTTCTCTCCCTCCCTCTCTCTCCCTCCCTCTCTCTCCCTTTCCCTCCCTCCCTCCCTCTCCCGTTCCCTCCCTCACTCTCCCTCTATCTTCCTTTCCCTCCCTCACTCTCCCTCTGTCTCCCTTTCCCTCCCTCCCTCACTCCTCTCCCTCTCCCTCCCTTTCCTTCCCTCCCTCTCACTCCCTCACTCTCTGTCTTCCTTTCCCTCCCTCACTCTCACTCTCCCTCCCTTTCCCTCCCTCCCTCACTCTCCCTCTATCTACCTTTCCCTCCTTCACTCTCCCTCTGTCTCCCTTTCCTTCCCTCCCTCTCCCTCCCTGACTCTCCCTTTGTCTCCCTTACCCTCCCCCACTCTGCCTCCCTTTCCCTCCTTTACTCTCCCTCTGTCTCCCTTTCCCTCCCTCACTCTCTCTCTGTCTCCCTTTCCCTCCTTCACTCTCCCTCCCTTTCCCCCCTCACTCTCTCTCCATCACTCTCCCTTACTCTCCCTCTGTCTCCCTTTCCCTCCCTTACTCTCCCTCTGTATCCCTTTCCCTCCCTCACTCTCCCTCTGTCTCCCTTTCCCTCCCTCACTCTCCCTCCATCACTCTTCCTTTCCCTCCCTCTCCATCTGTCTCCCTTTCCCTCGTCTCCCTCTCCCTCCCTTTCCTTCCCCCCTCACTCTCCCTCACTCTCTCTGTCTTCCTTTCCCTCCCTCACTCTCCCTCCCTCACTCTCCACTGTCTCCCTTTCCTTCCCTCACTTTCCCTCCCTCTCCCCTTCCCTCCCTCACTCTCCATCCATCTCCCTTTCCCTCCCTCACTCTCCCTATGTCTCCCTTTCCCTCCCTCACTCTCCCATTGTCTCCTTTCCCTCCCTCACTCTCCCTCTGTCTCCCTTTCCCTCCCTCACTCTCCCTCTGCCGGCCCCTCCCTCACTCTACCTCTGTCTCCCTTTCCCTCCCTCACCCTCCCTCTGTCTCCCTTTCCCTCCCTCACCCTCCCTGTCTCCCTTTCCTTCCCTCACTCTCCCTCTGTCTTCCTTTCCCTCCCTCACTCTCTCTCCCTTTCCCTCCCATACTCCATCTGTCTCCCTTTCCCTCCCTCACTCTACCTCTGTCTCCCTTTCCCTCCCTCACTCTCCCATTGCCTCCCTCTCCCTCTCCCTCCCTCACTCTCTCTCCCTCCCTTTCCCCCTCCCCCTCTGTCTCCCTCCCCTCCCTCCCTTTCCCTCCATCCCTCTCCCTCTGTCTCCCTTTCTCTCCCTTTCCCTCCATCCCTCTCCCTCTGTCTCCCTTTCTCTCCCTTTCCCTCCTTCACTCTGCCTCCCTTTCGCTCCCTCCCTTTCCTTCCCGCCCTCTCTCTCCCTTTCCCTCCCTCACTCTCCCTCTCTCTCCCTTTCCCTCCCTCACTCTCCCTCTGCCTCCCTTTCCCTCCCTCACTCTCCCTCTGTCTCCCTTTCCCTAATTCACTCTCCCTCCCTCTCCCTTTCCCTCCCTCACCCTCCATCTGTCTCCCTTTCCCTCCCTCTCTCCCTCAGTCGCCCTATCCCTCCCTCCCTCTCCCTCTCCCTCCCTTTCCCTCCCTCACTCTCCCTCTCCCTCTCCCTCTCCTTCCCACCCTCCCTCTCTCTCCCTGTCTCCCTTTCCCTCCCTCCCTCTGTCTCCCTTTCCCTCCCTCACTCTCCCTCTGTCTCCCTTTATCTCCCTCACTGTCCTTCCCTCTCCCTTTCCCTCTCTCACTCTCCCTCCCTCACTCTACCCCTGTCTCCCTTTCCCTCACTCGCTCTCCTTCTGTCTCCCTTTCTCTCCCTCACTCTCCCTTTCCCTTCCTCACTCTCTACCTCCCTTTCCCTCCCTCACTCTCTCTCCCTTTCCCTCCCTCTCCCTCTCCCTCCCTTTCCCTCTCTTTCCCTCCCTCACTCTCCCTCTGTCTCCCTTTCCCTCCCTCACTCTCCCTCTGTCTCCCTTTCCCTCCCTCACTCTCTCTTTGTCTCCCTTTCCCTCCCCCACTCTGCCTCCCTTTCCCTCCCTTACTTTCCCTCTGTCTCCCTTTCCCTCTCACACTCTCCCTCTGTCTCCCTTTCCCTCCATCACTCTCCCTCTGTCTCCCTTTCCCTCCATCACTCTCCCTCCCTCTCCCTTTCCCTCCCTCACTCTCCATCTGTCTCCCTTTCCCTCCCTTACTCTCCCTTTGTCTCCCTTTCCCTCCCTCACTCCTCTCCCTCCCTTTCCTTTCCTTCCCTCCCTCACTCTCCCTCTGTCTCCCTTTCCCTCCCCCACTCTGCCTCTTTCCCTCCCTCACTCATTATCTGTCTCCCTTTTCCTCCCTCACTCTCCCTCCCTCTCCCTTTCCCTTCCTCACTCTCCCTCTGTCTCCCGGTCCCTCCCTCACTCTCCATCTGTCTCCCTTTCCCCCCTCCCTCTCCCTCTGTCTCCTTTCCCTCCCCCTCTCTACCTTTGTCTCCCTTTCCTTCCTTCACTCCTCTCCCTCGCTCCCTTTCCTTCCCTCCCTCTCCCTCCCTCATTCTCCCTCTGTCTCCCTTTCCATCCCCCACTCTGCCTCCCTTTCCCTCCCCCAATCTGCCTCCCTTTCTGTCCCTCCCTCTCCCTCTGTCTCCCTCCCCCTCTTCCTCCATTTCCCTCCCTCACTTTCCCTCCCTCCCTCTCTCCCTCTGTCTCACTTTCCCTCCCTCACTCTCCCTCTGTCTCCCTTTCCCTCCCTCACTCTCTCTGTCTTCCTTTCCCTCCCTCACTCTCTCTCTGTCTCCCTTTCTCTCCCTTTCCATCCCTCACTCTGCCCTGCCTTCCTTTCCCTCCCTCCCTTTCCCTCCCTCTCACTCCCTTTCCCTCCCTCACTCTCCCTCTGTCTCTCTTTCCCTCCCTCACTCTGTCTCCCTTTCCCTCTCTCCCTCACTCACCTTCACTCTGTCTCTGTCTCCCTTTCCCCCCTCACTCTCCCTCTGTCTCCCTTTCCCTCCCTTACTCTGCCTCTGTCTCTCTTTCCCTCCCTCACTCTGTCTCCCTTTCCCTCTCTCCCTCACTCACCCTCACTCTGTCTCTGTCTCCCTTTCCCCCCTCACTCTCCCTCTGTCTCCCTTTCCCTCCCTCACTCTGCCTCCCTTTCCCTCCTTCTCCCTCTCTCTCCTTCCCTTTCCCTCCCTCTGTCTCCCTTTCGCTCCCTCCCTCTCCCTCTGTCTCCCTTTCCCTCCCTCCCCCTCTCTCTTCCTCCCTTTCCCTCCCTCCCTCTCCCTCTGTCTCCCTCCCTTTGCCTCCCTCCCTCTCCAGCATCTCACCCTACCTGTGTGTGCCCGGGCTGAGACCGCTTCCTGGCACACACACACAGAGCCACACCTGAGCACTTCACAGGTCTTTAACAGAACATTGCATGTTAATAAGGCTGTGTTGTATTTCACTTTTAGCGCCGCAGCTCCACTCTGACTATGGCTGGCCCCCACAGAGCAGCAGAGTCTACGAGTCACACTTGTAGACGTCTGGAAGGTCCGCGGGCCGCCAGGGAAGGCTTGCTGGGCCGCTGGCGGCCCACGGGCTGTACTATGAGTACCTATGCTTCATAGAGAGTTCCCACTTTTTTCATTCCACTTAAAGCCCTGTCTGCACATATTTCTATATGACTGGTTGCAGCCAGCAGCTGTGGGTGCTTCTCGAAGTCTGGTCAGAGCATATTTTTCCAAAGTTAATGCTGCATGCAGTGCAGAGACACTGGGCAAGCACACATTTTAAAAGGCTACAGTTATCATGCTGTACACTTTACACATTACTGTAACGTAACTGTTGAACATATTAATGCAGGAAGATAAGGGGTAGTTTTTAATGTGTTTAATATTTCAGGACTATACTTTCCCACTGCTTTATAAGCCTTGCTTTATCCCTACATTAATTTACTCTAAAATGCACCATTTGGCAATCTTTTTTTCGTGAAAGGAACTCAACCTGGACCCCCGATTTGTCCATTGAACTTGTTCACATCGCTCACTATATGAAAGTCATGCCCAACGTTTACAGCTTCACCACTTTCAAATGTCACCAGACGCCACTGCTGAGGGACATAACTTTCGGATGGTTTTAGGGAACTTGTATTGCGCCGCAATAGCCATACATTTCACACAGAATGGAATGAGTTATCTTTTTTGTCATTTAAATATTTTGAGGTCTAATGAAGACTATTTGCATCTACATAACCATGTCTTCAACACATCATCCATGAAAGGGGAGCAGTCAGAATTCAGAAGAATGCCAAACGTTTTGCATCTCTTTGTAAAATCTCATAGCTTGAATCTTAAAGTGTTTCTAATGAGCTCCCTACATAATAAATATGCATTGTGCAAGCTGATCATTGATGAAAAAACAAACTGACACAGTTACACGAAGCGTGTGGAAAAAGCGACACACTTGTCATTACAGTAAATATCTTGAGACTACTGCTGAGTGAAAGGCTGTATTTTTTTCACCCAATCTATTTAATTGTTTGAGATATAGAGGGGATTATACGTAAAATATAGAGAATTGTGTGTTCCATGCAAGTGAAAATCGTGAATTTTTGGAGAATAACCTTTCGACCTGTATATGTTGAATGTTGACAATTTTCATGCTAATACGTTGGCTCTGACGTGTATCAATATTCCAGCTGGTCAAATGCCTCAGCAGGTAAATACTTACCTCATCTAATGTGTCACATCATTTAAAATAATCACGGGTTTGCGGTATAGTTTTCATTTTCCTTGGTACATACCTTAATGACTCCAATCACATTCCTCGGCCCCATAATTGCGGCCTCATTTCAGTGGCTCTGGCTATGACTGAGAAAGCAAATTGCTTTAAACATTTCTGTGACCGCATCTACGGAACCATTTAGAGCACGCTGTAAATCATTAACGCAGCACTGACTCCTGCCCCACAAAACTCTCAATTCCATGATCTACTTAGAATGGAAGCACTGTGTTTTCTCCCCGGGACCCATCTCTGGATCCACCAGATGAAACATCTGACCCGGGAGCCACCAGGTCACAATGACAGTCATCCCACATCCCAGGGTCTAAATGACCTACCCTAGATTCCTGGTCTGTGATGGATCTGGTTGACCGGCAGCCCTCGTCGAATTAGTCACTGAGCTGGGGCTCAACAAGATATCTTTACATTTTTTAAGCAAAAATAATTGAAATAAGAATACTGCTGACTGATTTACATTGCAGAACCAGCTCATCATACAGTGCTTTCCATGCCATAAGGCAGACTATTGTGGAACCCATTATCCATTATAGGACACACTCTGGAAATACCTCATTAACTGGACGTACAGGGAGTGTTACTGGTGGTTGTGGGACTCGTCTCACAAACACTTCAGCAGGAGAGGAGGGGCTGGCCCGGGTTACCCCACGCTGTGTCAGTCAAAAAGTCAAGTGTCTTCTGGTCATCCTCTACTACCATAATGTCCAGATCCTCCGAGTCTGATGCAGGCACACGGCTGGTCGGTGCAGGAACAGGCACCACATTGGTTCGGGACACACAAGGGGTATGGGGGAAAACAGTGTGAGCCAACGGACAGGGTGAAACATTGATGGTGGTATGGGAAGGGAGTTGGGAAACAACAGACATGACTGTGGCCAGGGAATTGACACTGGTGATGAGGGTGGCCAGAGGTCCGACAAGCTCCACTTGCATCATGCGTATCTCCAGACACACCTGCAGCATGATGCGAGTGGACATGTCTGGCTGGCCCTCACACATCCACCTCAAGTCCTCTGGAAAATCCACAGAAGGAACAACTCAGGGAGTGGCCGTGGTGGGAGTAGGAGGATGTGGTGCCTCAGGTCCAGAGCCGATATTGTGGTTGACCAGGCAGCTACGATGAGGGGGACTGGTTGCAGGGGATGCAACTGGAGTCCACAATGGAATGGGGGCTTCTGGAGGTAGGAAGGGACTGATGGCAGGCCCAAGTTATGTATTGGCCTGGCCCGAGGACACCTCGACGAACCCACAGGTGAATAGTCTGGGGAAGAGTATCACTCCATGGCCAGAGGTATTGGGGTCTCCCCTCACTTCAATATCCACAGCCTCCACCTGGGCTGGAGCACCAGATCTGTGTTCCTTGTCAGTCCAGGTGGGCGCAATCCCCTTACCTCCAGATGTTGAGGGTCCTTCGTCATCCTCTTCTTCCTCACTTGTCGAAAGAGGTCGTAGCCACCTGCACACTGATGGCCTTCCGCTCCGGTCCTGATCCTGCTGTTCGGCCATTTGGCCAGCTGTGCCCGCTGAAATGTAAGCAAAATCATGATGTAGTGGTTGTTTTATTCAGGACGGGACACATACATAGATGAGTCAAGGTCCGACTTTGTTTTCCTCTGATCACACTGTACAGTTGTCCATGTTTATGAGCTTACATTACGTGTATGTTCACTGTCATCTTCTGAAATGAGTTTGACATGGACATCTCACATGAATATTTGTGCCTTGCTCAACTATATTGGCCTACCCTCAACTTTGGCATTCTTGTGATTTGTGTGTCCTGTTACTGCTACATGTGCAGGTTCCAACACCAGACAACCAAAGGAGAACAGAGAGAGTCCAGATTTAATCAAAATTGGCCAGTGATATATAGTCGCAGCTCTTTGACGTCTGGACAAATGTCATCTGCTGTATAGCATTGTATGGGACAAGACTAATTCCGAATGTGGGTCACACAACCACATGGGTCTGGGCTATTTGTTTTGCTACTTTGTGAGTCCAGCCTTTTGATGTCCCCTCACAAAATCTGAAAATCCAGTGCCACATATTGACTTTGGTGACTGATAAGGTAGTGCAGTACACCGGTGACCAGTGGTGGGTCGTTGTGACAGCTGCATGTACATGTGCAATGGCTTACAAGCCACTAAGGGTAAGACGTGTGTCAGTGGACACACTTTGCAAATTTAGAAACACTTAGGAGTGAGGCAAGGATCTCAAGGTCTGTCTTGACTCCATGGCACATGATGATCTGTCTCAATTAGAACCCAAACACAGCAAACGCAATGCAAGTCAGAACATCCAATACCGTTTGGCCTGCCATACACACACTGGGCAGTGTCGGTACCATTGCTCATCCAATGCACACATCGGTTATGATTCCCTTGGTTCACTGGTAGTGGTGCTGGCAGAGCAAATAACAACACAAATCCACAAGTGTGGCTTATTTGCCCAGTTGTCATGAAGAAACTACAAATCCCAAAATGCACTCTGCCCTGTACAGGCCATATGCCGCAGTGTGACTTTTTATTCTTGATGACTGCGATAAGGACACAGAATAGGTGAATGGAGGCATGGAACACACAATGGTACAGCACTGTCTTCACTCACATCATACTCCCAGAGACATTATGCATAGGATGCACTTACCAGGTCTCTGCTGCTCATGCTCCTCCAGCTGAGCATGGACTCTCCTGTACAGCGGGAAGAGGCAATGATGATGGACATGGTGCTGGGAAGACTGGCCCACCAGATCCTCAGCCTTGTGCCGGGATTAGTGTTTTAGGTCCTCCCAGCGCTTGCGACATGCCCTAGCACTCCTGGTGTTGAGTCCCACTGCACTGCAGCGCTCACCGATGTTGGCCCATAGCCTGGCCCAGGCTGCAGTGCTCAGCTGGTATTCAGGGTCCCCATATAGCTGAGAATGTTTGGACAGCAACCCCTCTACCAAGATGTCTAATTCCCTTTCTGTGAAAGTGGGTGCTTTCTCTTCATAACCCTCAGCCATTTGGGGGCAAATAAGTTTAATAAGAGCAGCAGGATGGCAGAGAATCTGATCTGTGATAGAGGATGACTCAGAATTAACACAAAATGGCTGTAAACAACTTCCTGTGATGTATTTTTTCCTGTCTCCTACTTCCTGTATATCATTTCCTGTATGGAATAATGTGTTCTGGTTAATTTTTAGAGATTACGGCCCGAAATCATAGTTTCTGGTTCTGGAGAGGCGGTTCCGCATCCGCGTGTTACGGTCCAAAACCGGAAATTGACCCAGAACACATTATTTCATACAGGAAATGTTATACAGGAAGTGGGAGACAGGAAATACATCACAGGAAATTATTACCAGCCGTTTTGTATTCATCCTGATCCATCCACGATCACTAATCAAATCCACTGCCATCCTGCTGTTCTGTTGTGTAAAAACCTAGAATGACAGTGCAGGTGAGAATCATGGACATGTAACAAAAGGGGGAACAGACCATTTAATGACATTTCTGCATGGACGGGGGGGGGCTGACACAAAATCAAACCCCAGTTTCGTTTTCTCCTACTTTGCATTATGGTACATGTTGTCTAGATTGAGTGCTCATTACAAGAGTTGTGTGATGTGTTAAGTAACATTGGGGTGGAACAGTGCTGTATATCACAGACGTATGGTACCTGATTCACCCATGACATCATCATTCACGTTCTGGGCCCATCATTTGTGGATAGGTCAAATCTGTTGAGGGCACAGGCCAGAGACTGCAGTGGCACCCCTAGCAAAGGTGATTGAGACATGTGGGGTTAGAGTGATCTCATATGCTGATGATACTCAGCTCATCTTTTCCATCAGAGACCACTCACCCCTTGGTTTTATAAATCTTAAAACCTGTCTCTCGAACATTGTAGCGTGGATGACTTTGAACACGCTAAAACTCAACATGGATAAAACAGAGGTCCTGTTTTTTAATCAAGCAAACCCCATGCCACCCACCTCATGGTGGCCAGTAGAACTCAATCCACCACCCTCCCCGGTAGCTAGGCTGATCTGTAGAGTCCCTTACCGCCACTCCATTGCACCCCATCTTAGGAAGTTGCATTGGCTTCCAATCTCTGCTCGCGTCAGATTCAAGACCCTCATACTAGTCTTTAGGGCCCTGAATGGCAAAGGCCCTTTATATCTGAGAGAGCGACTAAAACTGGTTCATTCGTCCCTCAACCTCAGATCAAACCATCTCCGGCTCCTACTCCCCCCCCAGATTCCGCCTTGCTAGGAGGGGTCTGCTTAATTCAGACACTCTGTTCATCACCACCCCCTTTTCTGAATCGTTGCTAGGAGGGGTGGCAGAGCATTTGCAGTAGTTGTATCAAAAATATGGAACTCCCTACCCATCAGTCTCCATCTTGTTGACACTGAATCCCAATTCAGGGGCAAACTAAAGACCTTTCTATTCTCTGGCTGCTAATTCCTCCCTCCTGTTCATTCGCAATCCTTAGCGCTGGGACACCCCCGTTGGGGGTAGCCGTGCGCTCAACAAATGTCAATAATAAATAAATAATAATAAATGGTTATGGCCTTTTGTGGGTAAGTGACCCATCCTTATAAGGACCGGGTAGGTCTCTCAGAGCATGTATCGTTTTTTATCTGCGTGAGTAGATTGTTTAGGGACATCCACTACCCTGATCGCTGACGTGGGCACATGACCTGAGGCAAGCTCAACCTTTTGACTACTGTTCAACAGCCGTGATTTACATGCAGTTAGTGTGGCTTGCAAAGTAGTCTCATGAAGGAATTTATTGACAGAGTCGTATCTATCCAAGTTTCATCATTGACAACAGACAACAAACCACATGTTGTCCTTGACACTAAAGGTTGCTCATGTGAAAATGTAGCAACGAGCTGATCACGGACTTGCATACCCTGACCTTGGTTATGTGCAATAGCCTGGTTTCCCAAATTCAGAGCTAGCCGAGGTTCCAGAGGTAGGAGTAAGCCATGCGTTAAAGCAATGATGTGCAAAACACAACAGGCTAATAAGATCTTGCACACAACTTCAGGGGTGTAAAGCAGCACACCCCCTGTACGGTCAAGACATCTCAATCGCGACTTCAACAGACCAAAAGTGCTCTCTATGATGGCTCTAGTCCGTAGGTGTGCCCTATTGTATCTACGCTGAGGTACAGTGTTTGCACACGTGTAAGGAGATGTGGGGAGAGTGCATACCCAGCGTCGCCTGAGCTATATGATTCTTATTGTGCAATGGGTAATGTTGTGTGGCATTCAGACATTTCAATAACACATATCCCTCATTTTTAATGCTTGGTACTTACCCAGTAGCCACATGTTGCCAAATTCTCCCACAGCCATCCACCGGGCAAAAGGTGACATGCAGAATACGAAGCTGTTATGGGTGCTTCCCGGGAACACTACATGCACACCAATGAACCTCCCACTGGCATCACAGACAGCTTGCACATTGATAGAATACCATCTGTGTCTGTTGCAGAAGATGTGTGCAATGCGGCATGGTTGCCGAAGGGCCACATGGGTATAATCAATTGCACCCAGCAAACGTGGGAAGTGTGCAATAAGGTATAAATCTTGTGCTGTCCTTTGTCTCCTGGCCAGTGTATGGGGCATTTGTATGTGGTTGTGGGCACTAACAGTGATGCATCTCAGTACCTGATGCAGGCACCGTGACTGGTTTGTCTGGGAAATGCCCACATGGCCACTGGAGACCCTTTGGGAAGACCCAGTGGCAAGGAAATCAAGAGCAGAAAGTATCTTGAGATAGGCTGGTATTGCATGGGAGCAGCAGGTCACAGAGTCAAGTTCCTGCTCCCACTCACATACCATATCCAAGATGACTTTTGGAGGGAAGCGGTACCTGGCCCTTACATCTTGGCTGGACATTCCAAATAGGTAGATCCTCTGTCTGAAGATCCTCTCTGCACTCCTTCTCCTCCTCAAGTAGTTTTGCCGAATGGCAAGGGGTAGAGCAGCAAAACATTAAGCGACATGTTGAAAGGGTTTGTGTGTGTCTGCTCTGCATTTTTACATGCTGCAGGGCTGGGATTGGCCGCAGTGTGTCAGCTGATGCATGCTGGGGGGTGGTCGGCACTTGGACAGGTGTTTACTCAAGGAAAATGATCAACGGCCACAGTGCATGTATTACGGCCCGAAATCGGAGATTCCGGGCCCAGGGGCAGCTGGTGACATGAAAGTGGTGAGGCGTAAAAGTTCATGATGAGTGCCCTGTGGTGAGCTAGCATAGTGAGTGAGCCAGAGTATCATAGCAAGGGACTCTGGGGGTTCTCCCTCAGAACTTTTTTTGAAAAACAAGTGGGTAAATGGTTCATTTTCAAGCAAATTTGAGAAAGCAAGAAGAATAAAAAAAGCAATTGTGAAACTGTAGGAATAATGACATTAATAAAAATATTTCATATGATAATGTCACTGGTAGCTGCTTATTCAGTATATTCAGAGAATTGCTATGCTAACTCATTGGCCTGTTCACAAGGACCAGTGCATGCTTTTCTTTGCAAGTTTCCACTGGTGAAGCACAGGTTTGCGAAGCACTGAAGAGGGAGGGTAAGCACTCTGCAGCCGGTCATGAGACTAGCAGCAGTGCTACCCTGTGCCTCACCCACGCCAAGGTCCATTCTACCATCCTGTTTCAAGCCTCACTGAACATAAACAACACAAAAAAACAATACAATCATGTCTAGGTCAGTACTCCGGTACAATGCACACACAAACTTAAAAACAGAACTTTCACACAAAAAGATGCACAAAAGCTTAATTGGCTTGCCCGCTGATCAACCGTGTTGTAATAAATCATGTGTACATTTTCTTTTCCTGGCCTGAGGTTCACTCCAAATAAATTAAATGGCTGATTGTCATGAAATTAGAATCCCAAATCTAAAGTCCGAATACATATTGTTACCAACAGTTCTGACTTCTCAAGTCTCTCGCATTGCTGTATGTCTAAGGGCTTACTAATAACCGTTACTGTCAAAAGAAAACTCGCTTTGGAGTTTTTATCTGCTTGCTTTAGGTTTCAAGTGAGTCATGGGTGTCTCAAATGAAAGCTACTGTATATTACTCCCTTCCTCCCTCCCCAGACAAGTACCAAATTGAAACGTAAAACTCTTTGATACTTGCCCTGTGCAATTCATGTTTTCACACTTCCTCCTCTAACTAGCTCCGCCCAAAATGTCCTGGTTGTAGCACTACCACTGTAAACAGAATATCAATAAAATAATCCTTTTCACCCTGCTCTGTGAAATCAACTAATCAAAAGTAAACATTCACAACAAACTCGATGTTAGTCCCTTTCACATGTCTAAGGCAACAAAAAGCTTCAATCCCACCTCCTTCTGAGATATTAGACAAAGGGAGGACTTTTCTACTCTGACTGCCAACAACATTCACATATAATTTTTAGCAATAACATTTCAGACTAACTAGAACACAGCAGCTCTTGGTTCCTGGAACGACAAAAAGAGTATGCACAACAAGCAAAAATGAAATGAAGTTGTCATCTGATGCGTAGTACATCTTCTGCTAAGTTATGGTGAACATACACTAACTACAGCATTCTAAAGGTACAGAACCATGCATTATAGTTAAACCAAATATAAAATATCATGAGTACATAAGCAAGCAATAATTATGTTTTTTAAGTGTTCGACATAAGCATGTCATTAGATGCAAATGACAAACGGGGACTCTGCACTGTCCGTTTTGCCGTGAAGCTATGGAACAGCAAGTTCTAAAAATGGGACATCCAGAGTTGAAGGACAGAACTAAAGTTCAAAAGACAAATCATAATTTGAGAACACATATAATTAGTGTTAAAGTACTTCCAAAACAGACTTCTGCATAGACGCAACACAGGAGTTGCAACCTCCGTGATATCATAGGCAGAGCAAGAATAGGTAGAATACCACAAGGTGTAGATGAGCATGCGTTCTGAGCACTTTTATGACCCACTGACTGCCCTGTGAGAAACGTGCAGTACCTTCAGCTTCAACTCCAGTCAGAGGGCTCAAACATGGTTCACACACAACCAGAAATCACACACACTTTGAAGCTATATGCTGTTAATAAAAAAAATACTAAAACTACATCCTGGAAAAACCAACCATGCTTAAGAATGCAAGTTTAAGTGGAGCATGTGCAGTGCTCACAGGAGCCACATAGGCGCACGGAGGGACTGTCTGGATCTGCCACACTCTGTGCTCTCCTCACTGCCCACCGGATGTCTATCAAAGGGCCCGAGGTAAGACCACTTCACCTCGCTAAAACAAACGCTTGAAGGCGCTATGTGCGCTCACCTGAGTTATGCGTACTTGCTAAGGGTGTAAAAGTGACTCTCCTGACTTGTTCGGAAGAGGTCGCTCCCCCACCCTCCCAAGGCTTTGTGACTCCGTGACCAGAGAGCGCTTATAAGCTGTACCGTGGTATCGTAGCGCCTTCCAACTGTATCCTCAGCGAGACCTTTTCCCCCGCATTACTGCCGCTGCCTGCATCGCTCGTCTTTACATGTAATATTGAATTTGTGCATTGTGCGCTTTGCAATCTCTGTGCTGTACTGCCGAGTCTGCGCATTGTTGTCAGAGTGATGCTTCACTTTGTGCCCGATTGTGCCTCTGTTCATCCCCCAGGCTTGGCCAGTTTCGATTTCTCATTATTTGCAGCCATTTTGTTGTTTGTGGTGCTTCCCAGACCGTAGCTCCACCCCGCGCCCGCCTCCCAGCTGACCCTGCCTCCCACAAATAGTTGTGGATCTGCATCACCATCCCCGCGCCGTGACTCTCCTGACTTGTTCGGAAGAGGTCGCTCCCCCACCCTCCCAAGGCTTTGTGACTCCGTGACCAGAGAGCGCTTATAAGCTGTACCGTGGTATCGTAGCGCCTTACAACCGTATCCTCAGCGCGACCTTTTCCCCCGCATTACTGCCGCTGCCTGCATTGCTCGTCTTTACATGTAATATTGAATTTGTGCATTGTGCGCTTTGCAATCTCTGTGCTGTACTGCCAAGTCTGCGCATTGTTGTCAGAGTGGTGCTTCACTTTGTGCCCGATTGTGTCTCTGTTCATCCCCCAGGCTCGGCCAGTTTCGATTTCTCATTATTTGCAGCCATTTTGTGGTTTGTGGTGCTTCCCAGACCGTAGCTCCACCCCGCGCCCGCCTCCCAGCTGACCCTGCCTCGCCCCCGCCCCCTCCACCATCCATATATGACAGATGCTCCCGCGTGCAGCGTTCACGCGCAGCGGTCGCGCCCCATGCGCGCCGAAGGTGCGCCAAAGGTAAGCCCGTCTACGCCCGTCCGCGCCTAGCGCAAGACCCCCTGGCCCCCACAAACCCCACTCCACCCTCATAACATATGACGCCGCCACCCTCCTAGCCCTTAACCCCGGCCGCACACCACAATGCTATGAAGCTGCCCCAGGAAGGACCCAAGGTCCCTTCGCCTGCCACTCCTGCAAGTTTGCCTACATCAAGACCCACACCAAATCCACGACCTCCAAACACAGCTCCGACTCTAACCACCTGAAATGCATCCTGCTAAACACCCGCTCGATCCACAAACACGCCACAGAACTCTGGGACCTACTCGACACTACGTCACCGGACATCGCCTTCCTTACAGAAACCTGGATGAACGCATCATCGGCACCAGACATCGCCATAGCCATCCGTGTACAAGATTATCCGAAAAGACCGCACCAACCAAACAGGAGGCGGCATCGCCATCGTTCATAAGAACACCATCAGAATCACGACCAGCTTCGACGACTACCTTGCAACCGCCGAACACCTCCACTTCCAGATCCACACCGACCCCAGGACCACACTTAGAGGCACCCTCATCTACAGACCACCAGGAACTCGTAAACAATTCTGCGAAGACATCACTGACTTCATCAGCCCACATGCCCTCCCCTCCGAGAACTACATTCTACTGGGGAACTTCAACTTCCACCTGGAAAAGAAAAACGACTGCAACACCACCACCCTTCTGGACAACCTGGCCAAATCTCGGTCTCAAACAACTTGTTGACACCCCCACCCACCTAGCCGGACACACACTCGACCCTATCTTCACCTCCAGCAAACACATCTCCTTCAATCATACCACAGCTCTCCATTGGACGGACCACAGCTGTGTTCACTTCAGCTCCAAAACTACCACGACCCACAACCCCCCACAACCTATTCCTCGAAGAAACTGGAACAAAATCACCACCGACCAACTCTTCACATCGCTGAACCAAAACCCTCCCGCCCTCTCATCAGACCCAAACGAAGCTGCCACCAAACTCAAACAATGGATCACTCACAGCGCTTACGAATTAGCACCTCTGAAAAACCACCAGATCAAACAAGGTAGCAAAAAGGCCCCCTGGTTCAACGATGACCTTAAGAATTCCAAGAAACTATGTCGTACTCTCGAAAAAACAAGGAGAAAAAACCCAACCACTGACAACCTGACCACCTTCAAGGCAGCCACCCGCAAACACCACCAATTGATCCGTGCCACCAAGAAATCAGCATTCAAGGATCGACTAAACAACAACGCTCATAACAGCAAGGAACTATTCAACATCGTCAAGAATTTACCAACCCCACCGCAGCCTCAAACGACATCACTCCCTCCCAAGACCTCTGCGACTCATTATCCTCTTTCTTCTACAACAATCGCCAACATACACAACAGCTTTAAGAACATTTCGAAAGAACAGTCCACCTCACCCACTTCCAAAACCAAACCGCTCTCTAACAACCTTAATGCCTGGAACCCAATCACCACTGAAGACACCATCCGCCTAATGAACTCCATCCATTCAGGTTCACCAACCGACCCCTGTCCCCACCACATCTTCAACAAAGCAGACTCCATCATCGCACCCCATCTCTGTGATGTCATCAACTGCTCCTTCAACTCCGCTACCTTCCCAGAAAGCTGGAAACACGCCGAACTCACTGCCCTTCTGAAGAAGCCCACAGCTGACCCCTCTGAACTTAAGAACTACCGCCCCATTTCCCTCCTCCCTTTCCCAGCCAAAGTCATTGAGAAAGCCGTCAATAGCCAGCTCGCCGCCTTCCTTGAATCCAACAACTCCCTCGACCCCTCACAGTCCGGCTTTCGAGCCAAACACAGCACCGAAACCGCCCTCATTGCAGCAACAGATGGCATCCGAATGCTACTGGACAACGGAGAAACAGCTGCCCTCATCCTACTCGACCTCTCCGCCGCCTTCGACACAGTCTGTCATAGCACCCTCATACAACGCCTCAGCAAAGTCGGAATACAAGGAAAAGCATTAGATTGGATCATCTCGTTCCTCGCCGGGAGAACCCAGAAAGTCCGCCTCCCCCCTTTCAAATCAGAGGCCACCGAAGTCATCTGCGGAGTCCCACAAGGATCTTCACTCAGTCCCACCCTATTCAACGTGTACATGAGCCCACTAGCATCCATCGCTCGACAACACAACCCCAACATCATCTCCTACGCTGACACCCAGCTGATCCTCTCCCTCACCAAAGACCCTAACACCGCCAAAACCAATCTTCACGAAGGCATGAAAGAAGTAGCCGAATGGATGAAAAACAGCCGCCTAAAACTCAACTCAGACAAAACGGAAGTCCTCATCTTAGGATCATCCCCCTCTGCCTGGGACGACTCTTGGTGGCCATCGGCCCTGGGCACAGCACCCATACCCACAGACCACGCATGCAACCTGGGCTTCATCCTAGAATATTCCCTCTCGATGACCAGACAAGTTAACGCAGTCTCATCATCCTGCTTCAACGTACTCCGTATGCTCATAAAAATCTTCCGCTGGATCCTCACCGAAACAAGAAAGACGGTCACCCACGCACTGGTCACCAGCCAACTGGACTATGGAAACACCCTCTATGCCGGAACCACAGCCAAACTACAGAAGAAACTCCAACGCATCCAAAATGCATCAGCCAGACTCATATTGGACATCCCTCGCCAAGCCCACATTACCGGCCACCTGAAAGACCTCCACTGGCTTCCCGTCAACAAAAGAATAACGTTCCGTCTCCTCACCCACGCTCACAAGGCCCTCTACAAAATAGGACCCGAATGCCTCAACACCCGACTGTCCTTCTACACACCCATCCGCCAGCTAAGATCCTCCAACCAAGCCCTCGCTGCAGTTCCACGCATCCGCAGATCCACCATGGGAGGAAGATCCTTCTCCTACTTGGCGGCCAAGACCTGGAATTCTCTCCCAACACACCTCCGCCTCACCCAGAACCACATTTCCTTCAGGAAGGAACTTAAAACCTGGCTATTCGATAAATAATGCACCCCCTTCCCCCAAGCGCCTTGAGACCCTCTGGGTGAGTAGTGCGCTATACAAATTCCTGAACTTGAACTTAGTTTCATGTGCAGCTAGCAACAGCTTTTGGGGATCATGTCGGCATTATGAAAATCTCTTCCCTTAGGAACCTAGCTGCTCACATTCATTACCATCCTTTTTTATGTGTTCAAAGAGATTAAAGTGTACGTGAATTGCAGAGCCAAGACATTTGTTCCCTGAAAAATTTTGTACAAAAATGTTAACTGAAGAAATAATTAATTTATCCTTCAGCTTTTGGGATAAATAACTGCGCCCAAAATTCAGCGTCAACGCTAGCGAAATTAGATCAAAATGGGAACACCACCAAGCATCAAGGCTGTGACTCACAGGATATCAGATTACTAAACCACACACAGACATTGCGGACTCTGTTGGAGGGGTCAAGGGATGTGGAAAGGTCTAAGACCTGAGCAGAGGAAGGGTTTGGATGCAGGACCAGCATTTCACGAATTATTAAATCTGACAAAACACAATCTTAGATGATAAAAAGTAGTCAATGCAGAGAAGGTAATCAGCAGTGATTACTGTAATCTAATTGCTACACTAGCATATTTACCAAGCCTCAACTTTACACGAATAGAGAATAACTGCAGAACCAAAGACAAAAGCAACTTCTGCAGATATCTTATGTGCCAAGTGTAAGGGGTGAAACGAGTCAGCAGGCCGCAGAGCAGTGTACTCAGAGCAACTGAAATACAATCTGCACCAAAGAACATTCCAGCAAGGGTAATCCATGCTCTTGTATTCACAGTAACACCAGCCCACGCTTTGTTCTGAGAGGAGGGAACTCTTTGTCTGTACAAGGATTCAATAGTGTGCAAGGAGTCTATATTCATAGGAAATTTCTACAGCACGACTCGAGGCAGCCAGCCTTTAAGCAAACAGCGCAGAGTGAATGCGCTGCTTGTGACATCCAATAACTGGGCCACCAAGGCTTGTCACAGAAACAATAAAAGCAGGCCGCCTCTGAGAGAGAAACACGAGGCTGCGATTGAGGGAATTGAATAAGCGCCGGCCTCCAGGACCGTGCCGGGCAGGTACCTCGATTAGAAGAAGCTGGCATTCACGTTTATGCTCGCAATACGTGCGGGGGGTCAGTGGGATTAAAAATAAAGTAAACAAACTTGGAAAACTTACCTGAACTGGTCCGCGTCTGCGCCGCCTCTGCTGTCTGCTCCTGGGCCGGAGTCCGGGTTGGCGCCTTCGACGTCTTCTGCGTGAGTAGCTGGTGGTGGCACTGGCAACCCCTTTCTCAGCCAAACCAGGCTGCTCCAGCAGCGCCAGGATTGGCTTGAGCACGGACTGTCCCTGCCCATAGAAGCGACGACTGCCCACTGGAAACCCTCGCCCTCGCTCGCTCTCCTAATGCAGGGCACAGCAGTGCGCATGTTCGAGCTGAACAGAAAAATTATCAGCCCAAACCCGAACATGCGCACTGGGCCTGCCCTGCTGCTGTCACTCAGTCAACAACACAAACCCAACCCTGCAGTGCTGCCCCGCCCACCCCCTTCTGCGACGCGTCCTGACTTACTCCAGCGGCACGATTTCAATGAGGAAGAATTTGGCCTTGCTGTGTTAGTGGGGCAACGCCCCGACGCCCCCAATGGACGCACCACCACTGTCCGGGCCGTAAGCGGAGATTCCGGCTCGTAAGCTGAAATTCCGCTCTGGGTGCGGAAATTCCCGCCCGAGTGCGGACTTAAAGTTAGTAGACATAAATCCATTCTGTGAATACCAAAAGTAGTAAGTTCATTCTGTGAATACCAAAAGTAGTAAGTTCATTCTGTGAATACCAAAAGTAGTTAGTGCATTCTGTGAATGCTAAAAGTAGTAAGTTTAGGATTTTGTCTTGTTAGTTCTGTGAATCGGGCCCACTGTTTTTAACTCACTTTCTATCACTGTTTCTTTTATTCTCTCACGCAGTCACTGTTACTCTCTCTCTCTCTCACTCACTCTAACTCTTCTCACTCTGTCTGTCACACTCTCTTACTCACTCACATTTTCACTCACTCTCACTCACACTATCTCTTTCAATCACTTTCTGCCACTCACTTTCCTGCTACCTTGCTCTCTCACTCACTCTAATGCTCTTTTATTCTCTGTCACTCACTCTCTCACTCACTCAGTCAAAAACACTTTATTCGATTAATTAAAATCATGAAAGTACACAAAAACACAAAATGCAGAGCTCTACTTTACATAAAAAGAATCTAATTTTTTAATTTTTTTTAAAAAAACAATGCAGTTTGTAAGTGGGTGAGAGAATTTCATGTGATTCAATTTCTCTAGCAATCTAACTTTTTCTCTCCCAGTCATTCATTCTCTTGCTTACTGACTGTAACTCATTCTCTTGCATTTCCCCTCTTACTCTTACCATTCCTCTCTCCCTCACTCTGTCACTGTTACACTCATTCTCTTGATCATTCTTTCTCGCTCTCTCTCATTCTCCCACATTCTCTTACTCTTTTACTCTCACTCTCTCGTAATCTTGCGTGCCATTTCAGCCTCTATCTATCTATCGCTCAATAACACTCTCTCTCACTTACTATTTCTCTCATGAACCCTCTCACTCACTGACTAAAATATTCCTTCACTCAACCTCTCAATAATTTTTTCACTTATTCTCTCTTTCACGCCATTCACTCTCTTACTCTCTGCGACTTTCATAGCCTTTTTCTTCTTCACTCTGTCACTCCCTCTCTCTGAGCAGGGTATACTCAGACGTGAGTCCCTTGCTCACTTTGCCACTGGATTCAAGCAAGCCGGGCTGAAAAAGGCTGGAATGCCAGAAAACGGTCCTCGGAAGCTTGTTTCCGGTCCAGGGAAGACATGGCTTGGCAGTTCGGGCTGCACTGTTCACATGATACACCGGGTCAGACTGATTTGCATATAGCCATGTTTGAACTGGGGTGGCAGAGTGGGCTAAAGAACGGTGATGGATTAAACCCAGATCTCTTGACTGGGTGTGAGTGTCTGATTGATTCAGAAGCTCCGTCCATCACCAACCCCCTTTGTACCGCTTTTGGCCGCCGTAAGTGTGGCAGGGTATACTCAGATGTGAGTCCCTTGCTCACTTTGCCACTGGATTCAAGCAAGCCGGGCTGAAGAAGGCTGGAATGCCAGAAACCGGTCCTCGGAAGCTTGTTTCCGGTCCAGGGAAGACATGGCTTGGCAGTTCGGGCTGCACTGTTCCCATGAGGCACAGGGTCAGACTGATTTGCATATAGCCAAGTTTGAACTGGGGTGGCAGAGTGGGCTAAAGAACGGTGATGGATTAAACCCAGATCTCTTGACTGGGTGTGAGTGTCTGATTGATTCAGAAGCTCCGTCCATCACCAACCCCCTTTGTACCGCTTTTGGCCACCATAAGTGTGGCAGGGTATACTCAGACGTGAGTCCCTTGCTCACTTTGCCACTGGATTCAAGCAAGCCTGGCTGAAGAAGGCTGGAATGCCAGAAACCGGTCCTCGGAAGCTTGTTTCCGGTCCAGGGAAGACATGGCTTGGCAGTTCGGGCTGCACTGTTCCCATGAGGCACAGGGTCAGACTGATTTGCATATAGCCATGTTTGAACTGGGGTGGCAGAGTGGGCTAAAGAACGGTGATGGATTAAACCCAGATCTCTTGACTGGGTGTGAGTGTCTGATTGATTCAGAAGCTCCGTCCATCACCAACCCCTTTTGTACCGCTTTTGGCCGCCATAAGTGTGGCAGTGTATACTCAGACGTGAGTCCCTTGCTCACTTTGCCACTGGATTCAAGCAAGCCGGGCTGAAGAAGGCTGGAATGCCAAAAACCGGTCCTTGGAAGCTTGTTTCCGGTCCAGGGAAGACATGGCTTGGCAGTTTGGGCTGCACTGTTCCCATGAGGCACAGGGTCAGACTGATTTGCATATAGCCATGTTTGAACTGGGGTGGCAGAGTGGGCTAAAGAATGGTGATGGATTAAACCCAGATCTCTTGACTGGGTGTGAGTGTCTGATTGATTCAGAAGCTCCGTCCATCACCAACCCCTTTTGTACCGCTTTTGGCTGCCATAAGTGTGGCAGGATATACTCAGACGTGAGTCCCTTGCTCACTTTGCCACTGGATTCAAGCAAGCCGGGCTGAAGAAGGCTGGAATGCCAGAAACCGGTCCTCGAAAGCTTGTTTCCGGTCCAGGGAAGACATGGCTTGGCAGTTCGGGCTGAACTGTTCCCATGAGGCACAGGGTCAGACTGATTTGCATATAGCCATGTTTGAACTGGGGTGGAAGAGTGGGCTAAAGAACGGTGACGGATTAAACCCAGATCTCTTGACTGTGTGTGAGTGTCTGATTGATTCAGAAGCTCCGTCCATCACCAACCCCTTTTGTACCGCTTTTGGCTGCCATAAGTGTGGCAGGGTATACTCAGACGTGAGTCCCTTGCTCACTTTGCCACTGGATTCAAGCAAGCCGGGCTGAAGAAGGCTGGAATGCCCGAAACCGGTCCTCGGAAGCTTGTTTTTGGTCCAGGGAAGACATGGCTTGGCAGTTCGGGCTGCACTGTTCCCATGAGGCACAGGGTCAGACTGATTTGCATATAGCCATGTTTGAACTGGGGTGGCAGAGTGGGCTAAAGAACGGTGATGGATTAAACCCAGATCTCTTGACTGGGTGTGAGTGTCTGATTGATTCAGAAGCTCCGTCCATCACCAACCGCTTTTGGCCGCCATAAGCGTGGCAGGGTATACTCAGACGTGAGTCCCTTGCTCACTTTGCCAGTGGATTCAAGCAAGCTGGGCTGAAGAAGGCTGGAATGCCAGAAACCGGTCCTCTGAAGCTTGTTTCCGGCCCAGGGAAGAAATGGCTTGGCAGTTCTGGCTGCACTGTTCCCATGAGGCACAGGGTCAGACTGATTTGCATATAGCCATGTTTGAACTGGGGTGGCAGAGTGGGCTAAAGAATGGTGATGGATTAACCCCAGATCTCTTGACTGGGTGTGAGTGTCTGATTGATTCAGAAGCTCCGTCCATCACCAACCCCTTTTGTACTCCCTCTCTCTTACTCTCAAACCTACACACACCCTTTCTCTCAAACATGCACGCTTTCACACATTTGACAGTTTTTCTTTTTTATTTTATTTACCTTCTGCCACCCTTGGTCCTCCTCTAACCCCATAGCTGAGTCAATTGGGTACACAACTCTCTCTCTTTCAAGTTCATCAATGTAAGACCCACAGTCACACAAAGTGTGAGCGCCAACACAAGGCCTAATTTGGCCCTGTGCTGCAATCACACTATAAGTGTGAATCTTGACGTTGCCACTGGTTAGAGCACATAGAAGCAGGGCTCCATTACAGCGCATGTGAAGTCTGTATGTAGGAGATGTATGCTATAAAAGAGCACTAAATATACACACTGCACATGACAACACAGAACAAGATCTCCTCGACGGCCAAGACAGCACATTGTGTGTAGGCTTTTCACATGGTCAATAAGAATGTATGAATTCAGACTCTCACACTGACAGTGGAAAATCATACAGTGCAAAATGTGCATGTCTCCGCCGGTGAGGAGAACGTGTCCAGCTTGTAATGCACAGTTTGTATATGCTTTTCCACTGCCAGGCTAAAAGTCGGAAGCTGTGATATACATCTTCAGGTTCTGAGACTGGCAGTGGTAGAGGTGCCGAATGGCAACACCCGAATGCCTCAACGGAGGAGACGCGCCTCACGTTTCTCCTTTATTCTTTTCCCCATTTCATCATTTCTAACCTATTTTGCAATCTCTTTGTCTCTTCTTTTGCTTCTTTCTCACTTCTTTAATGATCTGTTTTTCTCTTTCTCCGACACCACGGCGAGTCCTTTGCTCTCCAACCTGAATGTAAGAATCCTTCACACAAAGAATAGGTACAGCCGGCCCTATACAGTAACATGTCAATAGAATAGGTTCATCATGACACAACACAACAGGCACAACACGCATCCTTAATTCAGAAAAAGGCATAATGACCAGCGGCTGCGAAAACTAAAATTTCCAGCACTGAGAGCAGCTGAGCTGAGCCCGCCTTTGTTGCACAGAATAGGCACCGCAGTGGACGCCTTTCTCTCATCACAGGTACAGATAGAGGCCATGTACTGTGCAAGACTCCTTCACATAAAGTCATAAAAACCGTGGACAGTGGCTGCTGACGCCCCATTAAACAAGCACAGCGGGAAGGCAAGTAGCAATGCAAACCTCCCACCCAAAACCTGCTGAGCACGGCCATCAACTGACCAAGCCGTCCTCACAATTATTTTTAGCAGACATGTAAGTCTACTTCAACGACAGTAGAGTATGTATGTGCAACTGTGAATGTATAGTTGTGCCCCACAGCCAAGCAGCACAGTGTCAGTTCTGACACTCTGAGCCACTCCTGTCTTTTTATCCAAAGGATTTCTCTAAACTCTGATTTCGAATTCCTTTCTTACAAAAATAAAGAAAAAGCTGAAACCCAGAATGCACTGTCATTTTGGATGCAAAGCTAGGCCTGGCAAAAGTGTTCCATTTGACATGTATTCGCTTGACAGCAATGTGTGTGCATGTATGCAACTCATCCAATGTGATCGAACGTGGTGAGCGCAGTTGCACTTGCGCATTCGCTGCAGTTAGGTGACGATTATTAGAATGTATGTTTGAAAACTCTGGTAGTGGGGCTCTACAAAGTTTTAAATATAGGTTTCTCTGCAATCTGCAGCGTTTAATACATGCATTTTAAAGTTCAGGAGTTGATAAAAGTTTTGCAACAAACCTCTTAAAGCGAGCCGGGTGTCTCTCGCTTGGCTATGCCATTTAACATAGGTAAGAAAACTCCCAGTTTGCAGTATCCATTTTGAGAAAACAGGCCAGCGAGGGTCACCATGCTGCAGGCCTCCCATTCAATGGTACTCCGGAAACCCCCAAACTGATTCGGGCCATGTCACACACAGTGACCTGTTGGTTCACAGGCATGTGGAAGATAACCAGGGTCAGACTGGGACAGAAAATAGGTTCTTGCACCACCATAAAAGTAGTGTTACGGCGGGATTTTTGATCTCTTATCAGATCACTATAGATCTAAATCCCACTCAGGTCGACTGAACCTTTATTACCTGTCATAGAGTAAAAAGCAATCCACTACTAGGTTAATCAGTTCAAGACTTTACACGACTCTGAAGAACCACTTACCACGAATAAGTTTTAAAGTTTTATTATAAAGCCAAAGATAACTGGAGATACAAACATCTCAATATAAGGCTCAAAAGATACACTGGCATCAATACAAACATGAATTCTCTAAATGCTCTTAGGCGACAGAAGAATATCACCAAGACTAATTCAAAGATCAACAAGTTTGCAAGAATAGACACAAGTTGTAACTTGAGCGTCATTTACAAAAGGAAGAAAAATCCAGATTAGACTGTCCCTACAGTAGACTAAGTGACATCCCTACTTAGCAGGATCTTAACCTAAAAAGGTGTCAGCCGTGGTGACTTCCAAAGAAGATCACTCACTTTCCCTTAGTCTTTGTTGTAAATCTGTGCATCGCAGTTATGCCCTCTCTGCCTACCCATCCGCTCTCTAAGGTTCCTCAGGCCATCTGCTCTAACTCCACCCAGGGGTGCTGTCCCTAATACAAAATCACAATTACAGTTGAAACGCCTCCCAGAGACGCCCCTCACGTGGTGTCGGTTCTGGCTTTTTCCATGCTGATACTCCTCTGTGCTCCTTGTTAGCGTTGACCTTGCTTCTCAGGCTTTTCTCCGGCAAGATGGTACCCCCCAGGAAATTCCTGAAGCCTCCTCCAGGCCTGTGCCTGTCTCCCAGAACAGAGCTCTATTCATCACTCTCTTGATTGGAACCCCCTCGCACCTGCAAACAGACACCCATGAAGTGGGCCCCAAATTCCGGCCTCCAGCTTATCTCACAAGTCGTAAACCTTCGAGCATGGTCCACAATTTATGCTTAACACGACCTGATTTTAACTAGCACATGCAGATCAAAAGAAACAACCTTATCTCTCCAGGCCTACTAGAATTACATGAAACAGGCCTGTGCACTCTATGAACCTTTATTTCTCAGCCTAAACAGTATTCCTACTTATTACACACACTGGTTATAGGAAACACTTCTATAAAACATATATTTTCAGTCTATGATCAATAATACTTTGAATTATAACAACAGTAATCCATCTCATGTGAAATTGTAAAGGCACGTTTTCTTTCTCAGTGAACTGCCATGAGGCCTACACATTTCTACGTTTTGCAGCATTACATTCTCCTCTGCAACAGTCACATAACTTGGAATTTAATATCATTCTAACATCTCTAAACATTACTACATTAGCTTTTCACACTGATATATGCACTCTGTATTAATTAAACACTCTTATATGTATACACTCTATAAATTCGACACTCTTATATGTTCCTTTAACTAGACTTGTGCAACGTGCTTGTAAATATGGTGCACTTCTACATTTTACCTGATTTGCGCTCTCTCAGTTCCCCCCTTTGATGACCTTTAGAGGTCATCACCATCACAACACCATCCTTGAGGGTATGAATTGAATCAAACAGAACTCGTTGCAGTGCTCCCTCGCTTCATCATCTCTAGAACCCTCAGACTCTTGTACTGGTTATCCTGCATCGCAGCTAACCTCTGCTCCTGCTCTCTCATGGATCTTTGCAACCTATTTGATATATACCATTGATACAGCCTCACCAACCCCCACAATGTGATTACGCAAATCACTATTATGATGATAGGTTTCAGTATGTACCAAATGAAACTCTTCCCTAGATTGGCAAACCAACCTCCAACTTTACCCATTCCATGACCCACTTTTTCCCACACATTTACCTTTGTCAGATCCTCAATCTCATGATGAATTTCAGTGATATTCTGTATATATTTCTCAAGAGGTTTTGAATTGTCTGGAATGTAAGTGCAACATTCCTGGACCTTCAAAGCCTTACAGACTCCGCCCTCTTTGGCTAACAGAACGTCTAAAGCAAGTCGGTTCTGGAGAACCATTGCCCTTATCGATTGCATCTCTCCCTCTACCAGCATTAATGATCTAGCAGTACTGGCAGATAATCTATCTACAACTGTTGCCAATCTCCTAATCTTGACATAATTCAGTATTAGCCCTAAAAGAGGGAACATGGCACCAAATACGTCTCCAACTACCTCATCATTGCTTACATCCCTTCTCCCTCTAGCTTGAGTTCTTCCCTCTATGATTTCTAGATCCTTAGCATGATATATTTTGGGGAAGACAATTGCTAAATAACATTATCCGTACCAATTATCCGGTAGTTTCACGTATGCATTTCTTCCACAAACAAAATATACATTCGGGATCACCTGCATTCCTTTCAAGAAATCCTTTGTATAGTATTCTATTTGGAAAGCATGTTCACAACTTACTTCTCCCACAAACACATTCTCATAGTAGGTTTTACCCCTGTATATACATAGTTTCCCTCTTTGCACTCGATCTAAAGCTATTGGACCATTACTACCCTTCCTCTTGTGTGACTTTTCCTTCTCGGTCCAATCTGTTTTCCATTGGCCCGAAGCCTTTAGGATCTTCTGCCTTCTATATCGATCATCCACCTGCCCTATAAACTTTTTCTCAATTTCTGACACTTTACAGGTCAAATTATTTCTTCGGGCATATGAAGTATCTAGCGTTCTCCAAGGAATGAAAAAATTCCTTAATAGATCCTCACTCTTATAATAGTCCCACTTATTCATATGCTTGTAGGTCGGGACCTCTGGTAAAACAGCGTCAAAGTTTGAAAAATAATACTCAAAGCTATCGCGTTCATAAAATATACTAAGCAACAAACTACATGTAATTCCATAAGTCAATGGAAGATGATGATACCTAATACCTTCGTCTACAGAGGCTGGCAATTGCATGCAGACGTAGCAGTCCTTTGCATCCATAGCATCAATGTATTCATAAAGCAATTTAGCATATGCATTTGATTTGAAATTTCCTTGTGATTCATCTATGTGCATCCTACGAGCTTCTGCTGCTAGCAAAGCTTTATCTTTCTCTGTATTGTCCCCCTTTTTACCGGCAGTAGTAGGTTTCAATGTTACTACAACCTTTGCTTCTTTTGTTGCCTTCTCTTCATTCTCATGTCCCACTATATATGATATAGTAACTACTAGAACTATAAGAAAAATTACTCCCACTAAAAGTGTGCCTACGATGCATTTTGCTTTGCGGTTCGGGTTGCCGGCCTCCATGATCTCAAGACAGTGTAGTTCTAATTTTCTGCCACGACACAAAGTCTCTTTTCTTTGCTCCTTCAACAGTTTTCTTTGCTTATTCGGTCTTTTCGAACCACACCTGGAAGCTGACAATCCCTCTTGCAAGATCAGTCTTTTGAATTATAGCAACAGATAACCCTAGCCCTTCTCCGTCCACTAAATGGAAGAGTCCCTAAATTTCTTCTTCTTCCACTTGGCGCTAGGTTATCTTCTCAATCTTGTTTATTTACAAAGTCTTTAGCAGTCTGTAATCATGCGTGTTCCAGCAGCTCTAATCACGTATTCTAAAATTTCTAAGCGAAGAATGATCTCCTCGAGTGCTGGTATCGTTGGACCAAAAGTCGGAAATTCTACTCTGTTTAAAACCAGTTCTCTTATTCTGCTCAGATAAGGAGGATTGGGAACAGTGAGTGTCAGCAACCCTTCGATCTCAAGTCCAGGTACCAACAACACCACTTCCAATGTTATGATTGGGTCAGTACTGGTCACTGTCACTTCCCTCACCCTCCCAGATCTCCGTGCACTAGACATCTGCTGCTAGGTAGGTCCACTCAGGAGTGGCGCATCTTCTGCAGGGCACTCGCACCCTCCTTGATCTTCTTGGACCCTCCTGTTCTTGATTCTGTGCACCTTCGTCCAGATCTGAGTCTTTGGATATAGGAGCAAGGGTTCTTCCTGGAGTTGGTTTCAAGCTCAGCCTCTTCTTCCTCTCAGGCCAACTAGCTTCTCCACGCCTTGTTCTCCTATTTCTTGTCCTCACACTCGGTTCTTGATCACTTGTGACTTGATCAGTGTCTGAGCCGTATTCACAGCAACTTTCTCCTTCTGTGGCAACTTCAGTTTCACTGTCGTCTTGTCTTTCTTCCGAAATTTCTTCTGAAGCACTCCCAGCTTCCTCCGACACCCCCACAGCTTGACTGATCCCCTCTAGTGGTTCGCCGTCCACAGCTGGATTTTCATCTGTGAGAGGAGCTGTTTCTTCCAGGGGTGCTGGAACTCTTCGAGTGTGGGAGGCGTGTATCCAATTTGGCAGCCCTCCACACTTTACTGCAGTGTTCGTTGTCAGAATTATCTGGTAGGGTCCTTTCCAGCGCACGTCTAGGCAGTTCTTCCGGACGTGCTTCTTCACCAGCACCCAGTCACCAGGGCACAGGTCGTGACATAGGTCTCTGGAAGATGGAATTTCAGCAGCCTGCACCTGAAGAGACACAGAATGAATGACATCAGAAAGTCCCTTGCAATAATCCAGGATCAGATCATCTGTGATATTCAACAAAGCTGCAGTTGGGACAGATGGAAGTCTCATTGCCCTCCCCATTAAAACCTTGTGTTGGGAGAGGCCTGTTCTCCTGTCTGGTGTGCTAGGCATACTCATGAGTACCAATGGCAGGGCATCAGGCCAGCTTAAGGATGTCGATGAACACACTTTGGCCATTCGGGATTTTATAGTTCCGTTTATCTGCTCCACAATCCCTGAAGCCTCTGGTCGATAGCTACAGTGCAACTTCTGATCAATATTTAATGCGGAGCAAATCATCTTCACAACTTCACTGTTGAAATGTGTCCCTCTATCTGATTCCAAAGAGGTCGGCACCCCGAAGCGTGGTATTAACTCTCTAAGCAACAATATTGCTACTGTGAGTGTATCGCATCTGCGTGTAGGGTATGCCTCGACCCATCTGGAAAATATGCATACAACCACCAGAACATACCTGAGGCGGTTGCATTTTGGCATTTCTATAAAGTCTAATTGCATTCGGTTGAAAGGCCCACCAGACCTCCCAATGTGACTCAATGTAACTGGTGTCCTTTTCCCCACGTTCAATTGCTGACATGTTACACACCTCTGACACACTGCTTCTGCAGCTACTCTAAACTTGGGATTATACCAAGTCTACCTAAATACCCGCAGCATGGCATCTCTTCCTAAATGTACTGGACCATGTATCTGTCTTGCCATTGGACTCACTAATTCATTTGGTAATACTGCCCTTCCATCTGCTGAAATCCACAAATCCATTTCACTTTTTACACAACCTGCAGTTTCCCATGTCTTTTTCTCAAAATCTGATGCGTTCTCTTGCATGCCTTTTAAATCATCCCACGTATCAACTGTTTCTAGCATCATGTTTAACTCTGTCTTTTCCTGTGTCCCACCCACTTCCACTTCCGTGAAAGAGTATCCTTGCTCTGCACAGTAGCGAGCAACCTCTTCGGCATAACGATTTCCTTGGGACACAAATTCTGTACCTTTGGTATATGCTACGCATTTGACAACGACAATTACTGCCGGACCTTGTAACGCTTCTAACAATAGTCTCACAAACTCCCCATTTCGGATAGGTGAACCTGAAGAGGTCATGTAACCTCTCTGAGACCACAATTGCCCAAAGTCATGAACTACACCGAAACCATATTGGCTATCCGTGTAAATGGTGACTTGAATTTTTCTACCTGCTAAACAGGCACGTGTCAATGGAATGATTTCAGCTACCTGAGCGGAGTGTACTCCTTCCAGGCAAGCGGCTTCCACAGCTCCAGTAATGGTGCAAACAGCATAAGCTGCTCTCAACTGACCAGCATTGTCTCTTACACATGAGCCATCAACAAAGAAAATTTCATCAGGGTCGGTCAACGGCTCATCCACAATATCTGGTCTTGTCTTGGTGCATAGTTCAGTCACATCAAGGCAATCGTGATCTTCACATTCCTCGTCTTCTATATCATTAGGGAGTGGCATAAAAGTGGCAGGATTCAAAACAGAGCACCTCCTTAAGGGTCACGTTCTCCGCAGCAAGAATAACTTGCTCGTAGCGCGTGAGCCTGTTATTGGTCAAGTGCTGTGTCTTGGTCCTGGTCATTAACAGTTCTACAGAACATACACCACTAATTGATGTCCCATCACAATACTTTCACACCGTTCAATGCTGACACCCGTTGCAGCAATGGATTTGAGACATCCGGGCAACGCTGCGGCTACAGGGTCTAAAGTAGCCGAAAAATATGCAACTGGTCTACGGGCATTTCCATGAATTTGTGCTAGGACTGACAAAGCACAACCTTCCCTTTCAAAACAGTAAAGTAAAAATGGTTTTTCGTAATCAGGCATTCCCAAAGCTGGAGCACAACACAAGTCCTCTCTCAGCTGTAGGAACGACATCAAACAATCCTTGTCCCATGGTACCGGATCACTCACCTCCTTGTGCGTCAGTTTTTGTAAGGGTTTTGCTTTCAGGGAAAAGTTAGCTATCCACTGTCGGCAATAACCAACCATTCCTAGGAACATCCTGACCTCTCTTTGTGTCGTAGGCGAATTCATCTTCATGATCGCCTCTATCCTGTCTGGTGACACCTTCCGCTTTCCTTTTTCAATTTGGTGACCCAAGTACAGTACTTCTGTCAGACAGTACTGTAATTTGCTCGGATACACCTTATGTCCATTTTCAGCTAAATGGTTCAGCAAGGTGATGGTGTCTATCTTACAAGCTTCCTCTGTTTCTGACGCAACAAGTAGGTCGTCTATATACTGAACTAGAACCGAGTTCTGTGGTAGTACTAGACTTTCAAGATTTTTCTTCAGCAGCTGGTTGAAAATCGATGGGCTTTCTGTATACCCCTGTGGGATATGACACCATGTTAAGACGCGATTTTCCAGCTTAAATGCAAAAAGAAACTGGCTCTCCTCATCTAATGGAATTGAAAAGAAAGACACACAGGGCTAGAATCACATACTACAAACTGATGTTCATCGCTGTAGTTTCCTATCCTCACTAGCACTGGTTCTGTCAATGGGTTAGTCATTCTCCTATTTGCGACTCCTACCACTTGAATTGTTTCCCCCGACATTGGCAGGTCCGGAACCATGGCTGATCTCAAAGTTGATCGGGTAGCTCCGGTATCTACTAAGAATGTCGTAGGACACCCCGCCACCTCAGCCTCAACAAACGGTCCTCTTTGGTCCACTTCTAGAACTGCCCGAGGGTACAGTCCTCTTCTCTACTCACACGCCGTCCAGTCAGTGGATCAACGTAGTAACACTCTTCTCCTTCTACTAAAAGAGGCATTTGTCTATAGATCTTGCCCCCTGTCTTAATCTTTGGTGGCTGCGGGAACTGGGCTCGAGGAGCCGAAGTCCCCCCTTTGGCCACCTTACTCTTAGGTACTGTCATCCCTTGTACTGGAACGGTTTGAACTTCTTCCTCCTCTACTTCCAGTTCTCCGTTTTCAGGGTTATAGGGACACTCGCGTTTCCAATGTCCCACCTGGTGACACTGGTGACACTTTGTCGTCCTTTTCAAGGTAGCAAAGTCTATTCTATTTCTCGGATTTTCCTCGTTGTCCCTATTCTGATTATTTGATCTCCTTCCCATCGTCCCTGTTCCTTGTTGCTGTTGTCCACCCTTTCCAGCCGACTGCATCTGAACCATCATCAACTTCTCCTTAAGTTTCTTTGCTTTGGAATCTATTTCATCACTGCAATACCTTGCGTATCTCATAATTT
Source organism: Lissotriton vulgaris (assembly GCF_964263255.1). NCBI lineage: Eukaryota > Metazoa > Chordata > Amphibia > Caudata > Salamandridae > Lissotriton > Lissotriton vulgaris. Next base: position 292,339,917 of record NC_141693.1, read on the forward strand.
CATCCGATCGTTTGTTTTGCCAGCAAATTAAGTGTTGCTGAATCATCAAACAAAGATCAGGTCTCAACCCCAAAACGAACTTCGATACAAACTGTCCTATGTCTTTGGGATCCATTACATCTAATCCACTGTATTGTTTGAACGTTTTCAGCAATCTCTCATAAAATTCATGGACTGTCTCCTTGGGTTCCTGTCTAGTTCGGTCTATTTTCACCCAATCTATATCTTGCGGTGGCACCTTATCTTTCAGCCATGTCATCACCCTTTCATATTTTTCCATTACTCTTTCGGACGGTCCATTAGTGCGAGCATTTCTTTCTGGTTCTGCTGTGGGCCATTCGACACTAACTTTGCATGCTGTCCACAAGTCTCCTGGGACCACAATATCAAATAAGGTGTTTAAATCTATCCACAGTACTTTCGAGATCTTCACAAACCTCTCTACCTGTTTGTACCATTGTACAGGATTCTCTCTTAACTTTGGAAATGAATTGGTAAACGCAGCCAAATCTCCCCTACTCCAGGGCACATGTACATAACTCCCATTCGCTATTTCTTGCAAAGGGAATGCCTCCATCCGCAGTGGCCCTCCCTCCGGGGACATCACAATCGCGCTCCGCCTGACAGTCCCTTTCTTGGACCACCTTTCTTCCCATTTATCCAGATCTCTCCATGCCCTTATTCCTGTGATCAGTTCCCTTATGTGTGTTTTTAATCCAATTGTTCTCCTCTCGTCCAGATCCTGATCTGAATAATGCAACCTATGGTTACCCTGTAATGCCTTTGTTCTCGACAAGTCTACCATATATTTGTTTGCCAGTTCAGACAATTTCTCGTGAATTGCTCTTGCCTTCCGAGTAATATCCTTTGCTATAAACAGCACCTCATCTTGCTCGTACATGTCGATCCTTTCTAAAGGTAACGTACCATCTATTATCTCGTCCAGGTCCGATTTTAAACTGGTCACATCGAGCCTTTTTGCCTCTATCACAGCTTTCAGTGTGGTGTCTCTAGAGGGCCCATTTACGTCTCTCCCATCACAGCTCTGAGTCCTACGTCTGGGCTCAGGCATGTTATGGGGAGTCCTCCCATGCTCCCATCTCTCCAGGTCCCATGCAGTTCCATCCTCTCTTGGTGTATGGTGAAACACTGTTCGATTCCCCATAATCCCACATCTCCCATTCTGCCTGGTGTCTCTAGGTGCATGGTAAGACACTCCATTACTCCCCATGCTTTCACAATTCCTCTGCTGTCCATGATCGCTCGACCCATGGCAAGGCCCTTCACAGCTCCCCATGTTCCTGCGATCCCGCTCCTGTCCACGATCGCTTGACGCATGGTGAGACATCTCGTGGCTTCCCATGTTCCCGCGATTCCAATGCTGTATGTTATCACCAGGTGCATGGTGGGTGCACTTAAAGCTATCCCTGTACTCTTGCGTCCTTCGGTCTCCCTCACTGTGAATGAGACGAGACACCCCTCCACAATCTGTACTTCTACCTTCTTGCTCCTGCCTACTTCCACCGTGGATATGACGGGTAGCTCCTCTACTCTCCTGACTCTTACCGTCCCACTCCTGACCGCTTTCGCTAGCCCCACAGTGAGACAATATTCCATCGCCTCGACTTCCCCATTCAGCTTCCGCTCTTGACCTGTTACTCTGTGTTTCTGTGGCAGCATCCCATTCCCTCAAGTCAGCCCTCAACTCCTTAAAGGACTTCGGCCGTGGTCCTCTCAGATCCATCGGTCCTCTTTGACCCCCCTGATCTGTTATGGGATCCACTGCTGAATCCAATGGGGTGCTCCATTTTGTCGGTCCTGGCAATTGTCTCCAGGCATTTGTCATGTTGTTCCTTCTTTCCATTTCTGCTCTTTCTCTGTCTAACCGTACCTGTTCCTCCTCTCGCACTTTCTCTGGGTTATAAGCTGACACTATAGGACCTATGGTAACGGGTACTTGAAGAGCATCTGGCAATCCATGAGACTCAACACACTCCGTTGCTGGCACCTTCTGCACCACAAACCTTCCGACTACCCTCTGTACTGGACTAAGTTGTGGTGTTTCCTCACCTCTGGTAGGTACCCGGTCCGCTATAGGGAGCGATCTATTCTCCTCTATGCCAACCCTATCTCCCCTTGGGAGCTCGATACCTTCCATCTCCCTATTGTACGGAGGCGGTCTATCTACCAACAACCTATTTATTAGGCTATCCTCTGTCTCGCTCTCGTCATCCTCCTCTGGCGTTCTCTTTTCTCCTGTAACCTCTATCACTGGGTACAACTTATCCACTTCAATAGTCTGTACCCTCCATTTCTTGCTTTCCGCATCCCATTTGGCATCTTGTACTGCTCTTACCGATCGTCTCACCCTTTCTTGATGTCTGTTCTGATTCCTGTCGTGTGCCGCCCTAATCCACGCATTAAGGGCCTCAAACTGTGTTGGTCTAGGCAAAGGTCTCAATGAAGACATAACTGCTTTTAGCTGGTGCAACACTTCTAATCTAAACGTTCCGTATTTCGGAAAGGTCAGTTCCTCGTTCCCTTCTGTAATCTTACTCCAAGTATCAAGCCACAGTATAGTATGCAACCCAACATTCGTAGCCATATAATGAGCTGGTGTACCCTCTGGCGGGGCCTCTTCCCCGTAATAAGATTCTCTTCTTTTTCTCTTAAAGATCGCTCTCAGGCATTTAAAACACTTCATGTTCAAAATCTACAATTTTTCCCTATTTCCCTGCGTTCGTTTACTTCCTGATGACAATCCACCAATCCCTGCGCGGCTCTTGCTAACCGGCCTATCCCAGCGCGGCTTCACACCAACCGGCCTATCACAGCGCAGTTCGCGTCAACCGGCCTATCACAGCGCGGCTTCACGTCAACCGGCCTATCACAGCGCGGCTCTCTCTGACATCACTTGTCTCCCCTTTGCAGCAGTTCCCCTCCTCTCTCAGCTCGTCTCCCGGTCATGCATGCGTCCCATTCATACCCTGAAAAATGATTACTTCCGACCAAGCGATCACTTTCCTTGACTGTACGCCCACAGTCTAACTGTAATTGTCACCTTCACTGACGAAATGTCTTTCCGTGTACGTCCAGACAATCGCCTTGACTGATAGGTTACTTACACCCGGTAACTTCCGACCAGCGTCCGTTACCCATACACTCACTCTTGCGTTCCCCCTATCACGGTCCTGCGGGCGATCAATGGTACCTCATGACCCCCTTTACAATGGTCGACAATTACTCTGGATGTCCGATACACCTGAACCACTTAAGCTCTTCTCTGAACTTAAGATTTTCACCAGGGTGCGCGCGCTCACAACCTCCCTCAATCACACTACGGACATTCAACTCCGCATGACATTACAATACAAATACAACACAAAACACCGCAATCTGGCAACGCATGACCCTTATTATACTTACTCTCGTCCGACTCTGCTGCTTTTCTCTCGCACCGCCAGCACCTTCTTCGGCAGGCGATTCTTCTGCTGCCCATCTCTCGATCTCTAGGGGCCTCGGGGTAATCTTAACCTAGTCTAGATCACCTTCCTCTAGAAGGTAACCATCCTACTCTGCTACCAACTGTTACGGCGGGATTTTTGATCTCTTATCAGATCACTATAGATCTAAATCCCACTCAGGTCGACTGAACCTTTATTACCTGTCATAGAGTAAAAAGCAATCCACTACTAGGCTAATAAGTTCAAGACTTTACACGACTCTGAAGAACCACTTACCACGAATAAGTTTTAAAGTTTTATTATAAAGCCAAAGATAACTGGAGATACAAACATCTCAATATAAGGTTCAAAAGATACACTGGCATCAATACAAACATGAATTCTCTAAATGCTCTTAGGCGACAGAAGAATATCACCAAGACTAATTCAAAGATCAACAAGTTTGCAAGAATATACACAAGTTGTAACTTGAGCGTCATTTACAAAAGGAAGAAAAATCCAGATTAGACTATCCCTACACTAGACTAAGTGACATCCCTACTTAGCAGGATCTTAACCTAAAAAGGTGTCAGCCGTGGTGACTTCCAAAGAAGATCACTCACTTTCCCTTAGTCTTTGTTGTAAATCTGTGCATCGCAGTTATGCCCTCTCTGCCTACCCATCCGCTCTCTAAGGTTCCTCAGGCCATCTGCTCTAACTCCACCCAGGGGTGCTGTCCCTAATACAAAATCACAATTACAGTTGAAACGCCTCTCAGAGACGCCCCTCACGTACACCCCTCACGTGGTGTCGGTTCTGGCTTTTTCCATGCTGATACTCCTCTGTGCTCCTTGTTGGCGTTGACCTTGCTTCTCAGGCTTTTCTCCGGCAAGATGGTACCCCCCAGGAAATTCCTGAAGCCTCCTCCAGGCCTGTGCCTGTCTCCCAGAACAGAGCTCTATTCATCACTCTCTTGATTGGAACCCCCTCGCACCTGCAAACAGACACCCATGAAGTGGGCCCCAAATTCCGGCCTCCAGCTTATCTCACAAGTCGTAAACCTTCGAGCATGGTCCACAATTTATGCTTAACACGACCTGATTTTAACTAGCACATGCAGATCAAAAGAAACAACCTTATCTCTCCAGGCCTGCTAGAATTACATGAAACAGGCCTGTGCACTCTATGAACCTTTATTTCTCAGCCTAAACTGTATTCTAACTTATTACACACACTGGTTATAGGAAACACTTCTATAAAACATATATTTTCAGTCTATGATCAATAATACTTTGAATTATAACAACAGTAATCCATCTCATGTGAAATTGTAAAGGCACGTTTTCTTTCTCAGTGAACTGCCATGAGGCCTACACATTTCTACGTTTTGCAGCATTACATTCTCCTCTGCAACAGTCACATCACATGGAATTTAATATCATTCTAACATCTCTAAACATTACTACATTAGCTTTTCACACTGATATATGCACTCTGTATTAATTAAACACTCTTATATGTATACACCCTATAAATTCAACACTCTTATATGTTCCTTTAACTAGACTTGTGCAACGTGCTTGTAAATATGGTGCACTTCTACATTTTACTTGATTTGCGCTCTCTCAGTAGCCCCCATTAGTGCATCAGATACCTACAAAAGTGACCCCCGTTCGGCAAATCAGGATTGTTTTGAACTTGTAAAGAGGCGCTCCATAGGTGTTTTGCAAGGTACGAGAGAGAAAGCATGCACTTGTGCTTGCTACAGGCAATGTTTATCGAAATACCAGTGAAATTAATAGTAATACCTGGCTCATCAGACCCTAAAACATGCCCATCAAAAAGGCAAAAAACTAGCCTGCATACAAACCTGTCAGAGCAGCCCTTATGTCACTGCCAAATTTCCCTAGAGGCCAGTTTGACTCTGACACAAACAATGCAGACAGTGAGTCATTTTGCTGGTGACTCAAAAGCTGGGTATTTGGCATTACCCCACCTTTTGTGGGTGCCCCTCCCTTCTCTGACAGACTGACAATTGTGCGAGGGAAAGTCCAGCCCTCCTGCATCCTCAGTAAGGGTTCCATGTTAAAATATTGATATTAAAAATATCAATGAAAAAAATATCAATGAAAAAATATTGATAACAAAAATTATCGACTCCCTATACATGAACAGGTAAGTACAATAAAATTGACACAAAAATATCGATGTAAAGAATATAGAAGGAAAAAATATGGACTTAAAAATATTACATAACTTAAATAAAATTAATTCAATTATATTAATATTAACAAAATAAATTAAATGTAATATATATTTTAACTAATTTATAACAAACTAGCAGCCCGTCCCGACCTTGTCCGGGAGCAATCAGGCTTCCCCGCCCCTGCCCGCCCTGACATTGTCCAGAAGCCCGGGCCCCCGCCCAGCCCGTTCCCCGCCTGCCCCGACCCCCGCCTGTCCCAACATTGTTCGTGGGTCCCCTTACCTCAGCCGCCGCTCCTCCCCCGCGCTCCTCAGTTTACCGGTCCGCCGCTCCTCGCTCCTCACCGCCGCTGGTCACCACTCCTCCCGCCTTTCCGCTGCTCGTCACCTCGCCGCTATTCCCGCCTGTCCGCTGCTTGTCACCTCACCGCCGCTGGTCATCGCTCCTCCGGCCTGTCCGCTGCTCCTCACGTCACCGCTCCTCCCCCGCACCATGTCCGCCGCTACTCGTTGCGCTCCTGGATGCCGCTCCTCCCCACGCTCCTGACGTAAGCACGCACGTCGCGGCCGGCGCTACTTCGGAGGGACTACTTTTTTTTTAATGTACATTTATTAAATAAGGTTTTTTTACTTTATTTATATAGCCTATAACCATCTGCACACCCTGACGATTACAACGGTGTATCAGGTGTGTGGATTGGCGCTGTGGTTCCCGAGTTTACCCGCCTCAAAGCCTCAAAGTTCTTCCTTTATTATAGTAGTATAGATAAACTTAATTTAATACATATAAAAACAAAAAAGTGTACATATACATATATTTACTTACATACATTTTATTAACTATTAACTTTATTTAATTTATAAACTTTTTAAATTATATAAAAATAAAATATACACATATATAAATAATTTAAAATTAAATAAAATATTCTATATTTAATTAACACATTAAACTATTAGAGAGAATAAAACATACATTTATTAACAAAATAAACACAATAGGAGTGAAAAGATTGCATAGCGAGGGGGTAAACATTTCTATTCTCACTCCAGTGAGTGCAACAGTAAAGAAAGCGCTGGATAGCAAAGAGGTAAAAATTACTATCCCCACTCCAGTGAGTGCAACAGTAAGGAAAGCGCTGGATAGCGGAGGGGAAAAAATTACTATTCCCATCCCAATGAGTGCAACAGTAGGGAAAGCGTTAGATAGTGTAGGGGTAAAAATTACTTTTCCCACTCCAGTGATTGCAACAGTAGGGAAAGCGCTGGATAGGGGAGGGTTAAAAATGACTATTCCCACTCTAGTGAGTGAAACAGTAGGGAAAGTGTTGGATAGCGGAGGGTTAACATTTACTATTGCCACTCCAGTGAGTGCAACCGTAAGGAAAGTGCTGGATGTCGTAGGGGTAAAAATTACTATTCCCACACCAGTGAGTGCAACAGTAGGGAAAGAGTTGGACAGCGGAGGGTTAAAACTTACTATTCTCACTTCAGTGAGTGCAACAGTAGGGAAAGCACTGGATAGCAGAGAGGTAAAAATTACTATTCCCACTCCAGTGAGTGCAACACTAGGGAAAGCGTTGGATAGCGTAGGGGTAAAAATTACTATTCCCACTCCAGTGAATGCAACAGTAGGGAAAGCGCTGAATAGTGGCGGGGTAAAAATTACTATTCCCACTCCAGTGAGTGCAACAGTAGGGAAAGCGCTGGATAGCGGAGGGATACAAATTACTATTCCAACTCCAGTGAATGCAACAGTAGGGTAAGCGATGGATTGCGGCGGGCTAAAAATTACTATTCCCACTCCAGTGAGGGCAACAGTAGGGAAAGCATTGGATAGCGGAGGGGTAACAATTACTTTTTCCACTTCAGTGAGTGTAAAAGTAGGGAAAGTTCTGGATAACGTAGGGGTAAAAATTACTATTCCCACTCCAGTGAGTGCAATAGTAGGGAAAGTGTTAGATAGCGGAGGGGTAAGAATTACTATTCCCACTCCTGTGAGTGCAACAGTAGGAAAAGCACTGGATAGCGAAGGGATAAAAATTACTATTCCAACTCCAGTGAGTGCAACAGTAGGGAAAGCGCTGGAAAGCGGAAGGGTAAAAATTACTATTCGCACTCCAGTGAGTACAACAGTAGGGAAAGCGCTGGATCCCACAACAATAAAAAACTAAAACATCAACATTTTTATTAAATGTTATTTCCAATATTAACATAATTAAAATTTAAATTTAAATATATTATTAATAATAAAGATAAGAAAAAAATATTAATTACACAATAATTAACTGTATAATATCTATAACACACACCTAAGATTAGTTACATAATTACAATTAATAATTACTAAATAATTCATTAATGGAAATGAATTTAAAATTATTGAATAATTAATCAATAGAAAATGTAATTACTTACCACCCTTCACACTATTTACACATATAAACACCACAACACACACCTAAAATTAAGTACACAATTACAATTGATAATTACTAATTAATTAATGGAAATTAATTAAAAAATATTTAATAATTAATTGATAAATTAATTACTTACCATCCTTCACACCATGTACACATATAAACACCACACACCCAAAAATTAATTAAACAATTAACATAATTATTTATTAATTTATTAATTGAATAATTGAAATTAATTAACAATTAATTATTAAACATTTAATTAATCAATTAACACATTATTTACCCAATACATTTTATATAATTAAATTACTTCCCACCCTAGTCCCCTATAAGCCTACAACCCGCTACGAAACTGATGACGTAAAATAAAAATATATATATATTAACTACTATATATTATTATTTACATCTATATAATTAAATTACTTCACACCCTATTTCCCTATAAACCCACAACCCGCTACGGAACTAAAAACAAAAAATTTAACTGAAAATAAATTAATAACTAGTAGAATTTTAAAACATATAATAAAATGACAAACAATTCTCATTAAAAACACTAAAATACATAACAATATTAATAATTCGATATTTTTGTCAACTATATTTTTTTAAACAATATTTAAGACATCGATGTTTTTTAAATCAAGTTACTTACCTGTTAGTCGATATTCTTGTCCACAATATTTTTGTTGTCGATTTTTCTTCACCACAGTATTTTTGTGGCAATATTTATGTCCCTCGATATTTCTACATTGATATTCCTGCGCTGCACCCTCAGTAGGTTCAGTCAAGCAGATCAATCCTGTTTACTTTTAAATTACCAGTTGCTTTGTACTCCAAATCAAGTTAAACAAGCAAATGACCTGGGTGTTTCCTACGCCGCCGATCACACACACAGATGTTAATAACATCACGGTACACCCTGAAGGAAATACCTTTCATGCACAGTGAATTAAAAGATCGATTAGGTACATATGGGGGTCCCATCCCTTAACTGTCAGGGCCTCCTTACCCTTTTTCCAATATGCTTTTTAGGTCAAACTTTCGAGACCTCTGTGTGGGCTGAAAGCCTGCCCCCCAGATCTCATTTGCATGTCTCAGTTTCCATTTAAAATGCTTGTTTGCTAGTGGTTAGTCCTGCCTCCTTGTTCCTCCTTTTAGTTTTTTTTTCTTCCACGGAGTAGGGACCAAGTACTGTATCTTTATGCTTTGGGTGTTTATCTGTTGTTTTGTGGGACTATTTATTTCTTAGATTCCTGCGGTGTTACTGTTTGCATTTGAGTTCTCTTCATCTCAAATTGCAGTCTACATACTGCGGAATTCAGCATCCAGATCACTGCTCCAGACTTCCTCCGTAAAGAGTCCTGTAAATATTGTTCTTTTCTCATAACATTTGCCCTAGGGTGGCCAGCAAGTGCTATCACTCCAGACCTGCAAGCGCTCTTTATTTTCTTTCCACGCTCTTCACCTGTGACCTCACCCTGGTGCAGGAGAGGGTGGGGAAAGAACTGGGAGTGGTGCTACAGAGAGAGATTAACATTGTGCCTGCTTTTACACTTTCTGGTTTGTGGGCAGGAAACACAGGACAGATGTTTTCAATTTTTTTAGATGGCCTTGTATCTGAGTTGATTTTGGGAACTGAAGGAGCATTGCCTTGGGCGATTGTAAAAAAAAAAAAGAAAATGTACACAGCTTTTTTGGGTGGAATACACATTATATAGAGGCTGCCAGTGAGAGCATGTGTTGCTTTATGCATACTTTATTTATAAATTATTCGTATCTTACCACTATTTCTCTAATTACAAACACACCATCTTCCTCCCATTCATTTATTGGAGCGCAGAATGTCGTCCAAATGTTCCCTCCATTTCTGCCTGATGGCAGTGCTCACGTTTTGGAAAGAATGCTCACCAAAAGTCCTCTGTGGGCTGGCAGTTACCCGAGCTCATGAGCTCTGCAGTTTGTTAATCTATCTTGCATTTTAAAGGCATTTTTTACATTATTTGAAGACCTAGGTGTTGTACAGAAATTACATTGAATACAACATTTTGAAAAAATAAATCCTTGAATAAAGGTGCAAAAACACATGTGATAAGTATTTGCAGTCAAAATCGCAACTAGCTCAGTAGAGTTGGGTGAGATTTGACCTTTATCTATGAGAATTCTGCAACTCATTGTGAATGATTTGTCTCTTAAGTGGGAAGCACGCCGTTGAAGTTCTTTAGCACGGACAGGACACTGCATAGTTACCAAGTGAACCTGTTTATGTGTGAGATAGATGTGTAATTTGTGCTGAAAACCATGTTTATGCCATCGGTGGGAGAGCAAATGTGCAGTTTATTTAATTGATCCTTCCAGGTTCACCCGCTACAAAAAGAGGGTGCATTGCCTGCTCTGTTCCAGGCACTGAAACAGTTAATGAGCCCCAGCAGCGGAGGGGGGGGCTCTTCCGTGAGAACAGGGTAATGTTACCCAGCACCTAAAATGCCCTCAAATGCCCGAGAGATAAAAAAATTAAATGGTGATAAAGTTCATTAAGGTGCGCATGTCCCTTTGGCTGGCCAACTTGCAACGGCCAGACAGATATTGGACACTTTGAAAGCTCTAACCCAGCTGTTTTAAGACATCACGGTTAGAACAAGTGCAGGTCTTCAGTGACCTCGGGAGTGCTGAGAGAGGCCGCTTCCTCCAATCCTGGCATTTCTCTCATGCCGGTTAACAGCATGAGAGCAGCGCCAAGACTGGTTAAGGTAGATGGCTGGGGCACGCGCTGAACATCGGACAGCAGCAGCGGGAGGAGGACATGCAGCGAGGAGGCGGCTGTGTTGAAAGTATTTAATTTTTTTCTTACCCACCACCCATTTGCCCTCCCCACCACTCCCCATAGATGCCAACTGAGACTGCCAGTGGCGTAACACTGGCTCCTGCATCCCCCGCGGTGCGGTGAGGCCCAAGCTGTAGGGGGCCCCCTCAGATCTGTACTCTGGCCCGATAGCTGCTGATTAAACGCGGAGCAGGCCCCTCCAAGTTTTTAGCAGGAAGGCCCCCTCAAGTTTAGTTTCACCACTGGCGAATGTTTAGCATCATTGATAAGCATTGGTGGCCTCCATGCTTTAAATGGATTTCTGGTCTGTGGGAGGTGGAGAGTTTCTGCTTCTCTCCACTGCCTTTGAATCCTACTCGTTTAGCTGGGAGTTTGCCCCTAATTGCATACATGACATTCCGTCTGGGTGGGTGGTATCCCCTTTTCAAATCCCCCTTCGTCAGGGAAGGGGTGTCAAAAAATGATCATGCTCCCGAACAAAAACAATAGGCTGGACTGGTCTGAGTGCCATAAAAAGGAGAATAAATTGCGAGCCGCACCATGAATCCGTGTCCAGGACTGACCAGGCTCTTATTAATGCCAGCGGTCGGAACAGGATTTCATTATTATTACAGTCTTTGTTCAAGAAACGATATGGTGTAATTTCAATTCAACAAAATGAAACAAAACAAAAAGTTACGCTAAATCATTAAAACAGGCGCAGGATGTTCTATTTGAGTCCCAGTACCAAATGTATGCAGTTGCCTTAGATTTTATCAGCATCTCTTCATGGTCTTCTGTTTCCTCTCGTAAACCATTTTAGCAGGAACTTATTAGTAGGTAGCAGTAAACCAGGAACTTTACCTTATTTTTAGGTCTCAGCTTTAGATCGGGCATGTGCTGTATCTAAAAGACATTTGTGTCTATCTATGTATCTATTTATCTATCTATCTATCTATCTATCTATCTATCTATCTATCTATCTATCTATCTATCTATCTATCTATCTATCTGTCTATCTGTCTGTCTGTCTGTCTGTCTGTCTGTCTGTCTGTCTGTCTGTCTGTCTGTCTGTCTAGCCTTTAACTTGCTTTTATCTAGCTATCTACCGATCTAGCTTTCCTCTCTATCGTTCATCTGTCTACCTATCTCTCTTTTAGATATCTCTCTTTTATCTATCGATCTCTCTTTTATCTAGCCATCTGTCTATCTATCATCTATCTTGTATCTATCTAACTTTTATCAATGTATTTATCTATCCTTATCTATCTTTTGTCTATCCTATATCTATCTATCTATCTATCTATCTATCTATCTATCTATCTATCTATCTATCTATCTATCTATCTATCTATCTATCTGTCTGTCTAGCCTTTAACTTGCTTTTGTATAGCTATCTACCTATCGAGCTTTCCTCTCTATCATTCATCTGTCTACCTATCTCTCTTTTAGATATCTTTTATCTATCGATCGCTCTTTTATCTTGCCATCTGTCTATCTATCATCTATCTTGTATCTATCTAACTTTTATCAATGTATTTATCTATCCTTATCTATCTATCTATCTATCTATCTATCTATCTATCTATCTTTTAATCTGACTGTTATCTATCTATCCATCTATCAATCTATCTATTTATCTGATTATCTATATTTAGCTTATCTATCTATCTATCTATCTATCTATCTATCTATCTATCTATCTATCTATCTGTCTGTCTAGCCTTTAACTTGCTTTAATCTAGCTATCTACCTATCTAGCTTTCCTCGCTAACTTTCATCTGTCTACCTATCTCTCTTTTAGATATCTCTGTTTTATCTATCGATCTCTCTTTTATCTAGCCATCTGTCTATCTATCATCTATCTTGTATCTATCTAACTTTTATCAATGTATTTATCTATCATTATCTATCTTTTGTCTATCTACCTATCTATCATTCTTTTATCTATTATTTATCTAGCTATCTATCTATCTTTTATCTATCTATCTTTTATCTATCTACCTATCTAACTCTTTTATCTAGCTCTTTTTTTGTCTGTTTATCTATTATCTATCTATCTTTTAATCTGTCTGTTATCTATCTATTTATTTATCTATCTATCCTTCTAACTATCCATCTACCTGATTATCTATCTTTTGTCTATCTATCTGTCTGTCTGTCTGTTTGTCTGTCTGTCTATCTACCTATCTAGCTTACCTCTCTTTCTTTCATCTATCTACCTATCTCTCTTTTATCTATCAATCTCTCTTTTATCTAGCCATCTATCTATCATCTATCTAGCTATCTGTTTGTCTGTCTGTCTACCTATCTATTTATCTTACTATCGGTCTTTCATCTATCTACCTATCTCTCTTTTAGATATCTCTTTTATCTGTCAATCTCTTTTATCTAGCAGCTATCTTTTATCTATCTATCAATCTATATATCCATATATCGGTCTTTTATCTATGTGTTTATCTAGCTTTATCTGTCTTTTGTCTATGTATTTATCTATTTTATCTATCATTCTTTTATCTATTTGTATCTATCTAGCTATCCTTTTTCTATCTACCTTTCTATCTATCATACCTATCTATCTTTTATCTATATACCTATCTAACTCTACTTTATCTAGCTCTCTTCTATCTATCTATCCATCTATCTATCTATCTATCTATCTATCTTTTAATCTGACTGTTATCTATCTATCCATCTATCAATCTATCTATTTATCTGATTATCTATATTTAGCTTTATCTATCTATCTATCTATCTATCTATCTATCTATCTATCCTTTGTCTCTTTGTCTTTTAGCATTTGATCTATCTACCTGCATTTCTGTATTCTATCTGTCTGTCTGTCTGTCTGCCTGTCTGTCTGTCTGTCTATCAGTTTGTCTGTCTATCTACCTATCTAGCTTACCTCTCTATCTTTCATCTATCTACCTATCACTCTTTTAGTTATCTCTATTTTATCTATCAATCTCTTTTATCTAGCCATCTATCTATCATCTATCTTTTATCTATCTATCTATCTTTTATCTATCTTTTGTCTATGTATTTATCTATTTTTATCTATCTAGCTATCTGTCTGTCTGTCTATTTATCTTACTACCTGTCTTTTATCTATCTCGCCTTTAACTATCTTTTATCTATCTACCTATCTAGCTTACCTCTCTATCTTTCATCTATCTACCTATCTCTCTTTTAGATATCTATTATCTATCAATCTCTTTTACCTAGCATATATCTTTTATCTATCTATCAATCTATATATTTATATATCCATATATCTGTCTTTTATCTAAGTGTTTATCTATCTTTATCTATCGTTTGTGTATGTATTTATCTATTTTATCTATGTATCTTTTATCTATCTATCTTACCTATCTATCTTTTATCCATCTACATATCTAACTCTATTTTACCTAGCTATCTGTCTATCTATATCTATCTATCTTCTTCAAATCTTTATTTCGATCACATGATCATAAAAGATGTACAAAATGATCACATCACTTAAAAAAATCGAAAATGTCATGGTATCATTAATATAAAATACATTTGAAGATTAAAAAACAAATAATAGTAACAAATGAGTACCGATACATCAAAGATTAAAAAGTCAGTCAAGAGTCTCCAGCCCTCTTTATCAATCGGGTTTGGGCATACCACATTTCAGTTAGAAATTTTGCCAAAGCAAACACAATTGTTGGGGATAAATCAGTCTTTAAAACTCTGTGTGCGGGTAAGAATGTTCTGAATCCCATGTTTTTAAGGAGGGGGACAAGCCAGTATTTCCTGCTTTTCTGATAGGCTCGACAGAAAAAAACCACGTGCACATCATTCTCCTTTGTGTGGGCACATGCAGGGCACATCTCTGCAGGAGGCCGACAGGACCATGCTGCGGTAAAAGACCCCAGGGGTAGGGTCCCGTACCTCCATGCAGGAATAATTTTCTAGTTAGCGCCGGAGTCATGCCATCTAAGACACTTTCAAGTTTGTATGAATCTTTAGTTTTTATAAAGTGATGAGTCAGAGATCCTTCACGAGTGCTATCCAGGGCTTGGAGGAGCATTTTGTCATAATACACTCTGGACAGCGCTTTCCTCGATATCTTATTGCTTGTATTTTCCTGATCTGACCATAGTTCTGGTAATCCAAGAATCTCGCAGGTTCTCTTGATGTAATTTAACCAAGGCGTCATAGTGGCGTTGGGCAGAGATAAAAATTCCTGTAGCTCAGTTCTGTAGGTAACTAGGTCCTGACTGCTCCAGAGTGGCGCCAGAAGGTTAGTGGTTTAAGCCCTAATTCCTCCGTGATGGGCCTCAGGCCCAGGTCCAGCCTTAGGGGCAGGAGTGGAGTACTTGGAGGAAGAGCTATCAGCTGCCTGAGGAATTTCTTTTCTGTAGTCAGCAATTTAGGCGATGGAATATGGCCCCACAGCTCTCCCCCGTAAGTGACTCCTCCCCGCGCCTGGGCTTTGTAGATTTGGATTGCAGGGCTGAGTGGGCGATATGGTGACTTGCTCGCAATTCTCATGATACCACCCGCCATCTGTGCCAGTTTCATATTTGCTTTTGTCTGGTGTGCCGACCACGTTAGATTTTGATTTAGGGTTATCCCCAGATATCCTATTGTGTGGACCCTTTCCAAACGTACAGTACCAAGCAGGGGGTTGGGGCGGTTGAGGGGCATGGGGTTAAGAATCATAAGTTTGGTTTTCTGTGGATTGATTTCAAGTCCCCTTTCTGTGCAGAACTCCAGAAAACCATCCAGCACCCGCTGTATGCCCATCGGGGATTTGTTTGGACAGCAGCAGGGTGTCGTCCGCAATCATAATTGCGGGCACCCTGCTGCCGGTCAGTTTTCTGGTGTCGTTGTTGGCAATCCTTGTCAGGTGCGCAATAACCCCGTTCCCAAATAGGCAGAACATGGTCGGTGCAAGCACACAACCCTGTCTCACCCCTCTGCGAACGGGGAATCTTTCAGTTAGGTTGCCACTTCTCCCGCACCTCACACGTGCGAAGTTATTATGATGTAATCTCATCAGGATTGCCAAGATGTCTTTCAGGACGCCCAGCTCCTCCATTACCTTCCACAATTTTGGTCTTGGCACTAAGTCGAAGGCGGCACGTAAGTCCACAAAGACCGTGTACAGAGTGCCGCCCTCAATCAATGCTGTCCTCCAATATATGAGATTTAACCTAAAAATCTGGTCAATTGTGGACACCCCCCTCCTAAACCCTGCCTGGTATGGGGTCAGGGTATCTGTCTCCTCCAGCCAGTTCTGCAGCCGGTCCAGAATTAGCCCACCAAAAAGCTTCTTTGATACATCAATGAGGCTTATTGGGCGATAGTTGGCTGGAAGCGGAGGGGATCCCTTTTTGAATATTGGAACCACCTCTGCACCAGCCAAGTATCCAGGACCTCCATTCCCTTGAGGACCGCATTGAATATCAGCAGGAGATAGGGGGCCCATACCCCTGGTTCCTGCTTGAATAGATCTCCCGGCACCCCATTGAGCCCCGGGGCTTTCCCTGTTGACAACCTTGCAATAGCTACTCAAACTTCTTTTTCTGTGAAGGGTTCACCCTCGGGGTCATTCACTAGCGTGCATTGGGGGGTACTCGAGGCCTCGTCCTCTATTGCATATAGTGACTGGAAATGGTTTTGCCATATACTCGGGGCAATGTTGGGTTCAATTGCCGAGGGGAGATCTAAAGCTCCATTATTGACTACCCGCCAAAATTTACTAGAGTCTCAGATGGCTAGTGCGCTGGAGAGTTCCTCCCAGTGTTGTTGGTCCCATTCGGCCTTGGCATTTGCCAACAGTTTCTTGTATGCCCGTCTCCTAGATTGTATCTCCTCACTGCTTCTGCATGCCTTTATTGCGAGTAGAAGTTCACGTTTGGAGTCCCTGCATGTAGCGTTATACCAGGTCTTCTTATGTGTTCCGCTAGTTCTACTAGCTCCCTTTACAAAGAGATTTGACTCCATGGTGTCTATTAGATCTTAATGGAGCCGCCCTAGCAGGTCTCTATTTTTCCCAACACCAAGATCCTCACCTATAGCGAATGCCTTTTCCAGCACTGGGGTGATTCTGGCAGAGTTTAGGTAACTTAACGCCACTTGTGGACAATTTCCCCCATCTTACTCTCCTTCGGTTGTTCTCCAGGAGTAGCCCTGACTTTGGGCTTTGTTTACCCCGTCCCATATCCTCGAAGCCTGGTAGGGCGTATTCGAGTTCCAGGACGTTGTGGTCACTATCCCATCTATCAATTACCTTGAAGTCGATGATTCGTGACCAGGATGACAGTTGGACAAGGATATAATCTAATCTCGATTCGCTTCCAACTTTGTTAAAGGTGCATTTACTTGGCATGTCTGATTTAGTGCGCCCATTGCAGGCCCTTAGGCCTTGATTTATAGTAAGGGCGGTTATCTGAAGAGCGAGGGGAGTCCAAGCTCTTGGTGGTGGTGCCACCGTGGTGGGTATCAGCCATCTTGAATCCTCCTCTAGGGAGGGTCCATCAAGAAGGCCTGGCAGTGGCTCATAGTGCGAGTTTAAGTCCCCTCCAACCACGTAGTGGAGTTCCCCTGAGATTTCACTCAGAAAGGTGGAGAGTTCCTCAATTTGATTCTCGTGGTGTGGCTACAGGTCTTGAATAGACGTTTATTATTGCCAATTTAGAGGAATTTGGCCATTCGAAGAGGACAGCTAGTATGTCATCTGAATCTACAGTTAGGCAGCTGGCCTGACAGCCCAAATGGGGTGCTACCCAAATTGCCAGCCCTCCAGACGGTCGTCCCCGGCCCCCCCATTTGGCTGGTTTTGAAAATACTGCAAACCCCTGGCATGTAAACTCCTCTCGCGCCCAGGTTTCCTGGAAGAGGCAGACACTTTTTGAATTGATGAAAGAAACCCATTCCTGACAATCCAATTTATTGCCCAGCCCGGCTACGTTCCATGAGATCAGAATCAGTGTTTGGGGTCTTGTAGGTGGTGGCCCTGTGTCGGAGTAGTTATTCTCATTTATACCACAATTTACCATTGGATGTAGTAAGAATTCCCCCTGACCTAACCACAAATTACTGTCAGTGCCGGATGTATCCCCTTTGGAATAGCCGGAATCTCGACAATGTACAGATTCAGTGGGAAGATCTATCTGTTCCCATGAAACCGGGGCTTGTTCAAGTGGGGAAGTTCTATCGTCACTATCATCTGCTGGATGGGGATGGTGCTGATCCCTCCCTTGAAACTCGAGCTGTCAGTCAACCATTTCAAGGCTACTGTATCTATTGTGGGTAGGAAGGTAGGCTGGGTAGTGGATTCTGTGTGGCCCAGGGACTCCTCTCATTCCTCCCCCCCATCCGCCCCTCCTCCTAGTGCTAGTCTCCCATCCTTACTCATCCCCGTATGGAGGTAAATATTCGGGGACCGTACTCCTGTAATGGTGTGGTTCCCTCCTCTCCCTGCGGTTACTCTCCCATTCTCCCAACATTTCCTGGTGGTACCCCCATCTCTGATCTTCTGATGTGTATATGCTCGATGGGTAGAAAAATGAGAGGGAGGGACTGGATGTTACTCCCTTGATCATTAGGGGCCCAACTGCAGATGTAGGAGGCTGTACTCGGTTCTCTAAAGGTGACCAAGACACAGTCGCCTCTGATTGTTTTTCTCATGTATCCCACCCAGGTAGCCCGTCTTACCATGAGAACATCGCTAGTTGTGCCTTGTGGGAGAGGTCTGTATATAGACAGCCAGCTGATGACTTTGCTTTTAAGAGAGGCGGTCGATTCTATAGCCATGGGTTTTTTAACTCGGGCACCCCCGCTAAAATTACTGTATAGGGGGGATGCCTCTGGTGGTAGGTTCGCAGGTTTGGTTTTTCGGGCAATATTTTGTATGTTGTCTGGGGGTTTTAATTCGGTCTGTGGTTTGTCCGGGAGTATGGCAATATCTTTAGGATGTGTGGTTGTGTTTGAGGGTGGAAGCAGTACAGCCTGGGTTTTTGTTGGAGGGATGTTTGTATTAGCATTGGCCAGCGGTTGAGGGGTCTTATTTTGATTTAGTTTGGGTTATGTGTGTTGAGAAGTGACTGGGCCATTTTTCTTCATCATTGTTGTTTGCTCAGTGCCCTTTTTAGTCTTTGCATCCGGGCCCCCTTTAGCTCCCTTGGTATCTAGTTTCAGGGAGTCAGCTAGCTGAACTGCGGATTTTTCAATGTTAACCAGCCTAGCTTCAATCTTTATCAGGCGGGCTCGAGAGGGCTTAAAAGAGACCTAAAGAGTGTACCTATGTCTGCCAATGTGATATCATCGCTAGGGGATTCCATGGAAATATTGTTAGGGCGAGATGGTGTGTCCGTAAGTGCAATGACTGAAGGTGGGGCCACTACACTGTCCTTGTGTGGGTGGGAAGAGTTGGTATCGCCAACAGTGACATCGTCCCTTGCAGGGTTGGGGTTAGGGGTTTTTGGCTTTCTCCCTCCCTTGTTTTCCCCCCCTTTCTTCCTTTTTTGAATATCTCCTTCCCTGGCTCCCCTTGTGATATCAGAAACATTCACACTAGTGGTGGCTATGGCTGCGTGGAGATCAGGGGTTGGAAGCGCGGTTTGAAGTGGGGTTTGTGGTATTTGGCTTGTAGGTAGGGTCATTAGGCTCATGTCCTCAAGATCACTTGAGGCCTCCATTGTAAAGTCTGGATTGGTGGGTGATTGATTAACCCCCGAGGCCCCATATCCAGAATTGCTGGCTTCTAGCCTTCCATCAGGAGTCTTGGCTAGAGCCATTGGGCCCATTGATGATCTTCTTACCCAGTCAATTTCCTGAGAGATACGTCTCTCAAGTACAGCAATGTCCTCTATCAAGAGTGATCCTGCTTTGACAAAATAGTTATCAATGGTACCTTTAGCAGCTCCTGCCGCAGCCAGCGAAGATTTACTCCTTGTTTCCCTGGTACACATTTCGAGGTCTGAGTAATCCGTTCCTACTATGGATTGGGGAGATAGAGTTGTCCGACCAGGGGGAATGGCCTGGTCCCGGTCTCTCCCATCCTCAAAGGGCCTCAAACGGCCCGCCCTTTGCCCGGGCTTCGCTCCGCGCTTCGTTCCGCGCGCGTCCCGCGTGCACGGATATAGTTCAGGCTATATACGTATACACTGCGGGTGTGGCTTCCAGGGAGAGCGGGCCAGGTGTCAGCAATTGGCCTTGCAGGGACTCCTGGTCAATGGAGTCCCTGCCGTCACGCTCGCAGCTCCGTTGAGCCGCCGCAGCCCCTGCTGACTGCCCTTGTGAAGCAGGACCCGCGAAGCGGGTCCGGCGAACATTTACTGGTGTTCAAGATGCGGGGCAGAGCAGGTCAGTATATGACAGAGGGTCCTTTAGTCCACTTGTATCACGATGTACAGAGAAGGGTCCCACCGGTTGGTGAAAGAAGGGCTGGTTTTCTTGAGTCCGGTGCGCTGTGGGCATGGCTTCCAGGGAGAGCGGACCTGGTGTCAGCTATTGGCCTCGTAGGGACTCCTGGTCAATGGAGTCCCTGCCGTCACGCTCGCAGCCCCGTTGAGCCGCCGCAGCCCCTGCTGACTGCCCTTGTGAAGCGGGACCCGCGAACAGTTACTGGTGTTCAAGATGCGGGGCAGAGCAGGTCAGTAGAAGACAGAGGGTCCTTTAGCCCGCTTGTATCACGATGTACAGAGAAGGGTCTATCTATCTATCTATCTATCTATCTATCTATCTATCTATCCTTTGTCTCTGTCTTTTAGCATTCGATCTATCTACCTGCATTTCTGTCTTTTATCTATCTATCTTTCTATCAACCAACCAATCAATCAATCAATCAATAATACTGTATTCAGCTTTTGTAATAAAAACCATAAAAGTAAGGGTTACAACAAAACAAGAAACTCCCATCCATTCTATCATCAATCGTCAATTTCCATTCATTATAATTAAAACATGTTAAAATGAACATACAAAATACAAGTATAACAAGTTATAACAGGGCAAAGTGGTCTCACATTCAAGCCTACTCTACTCATGGAACTCAGGGCCAGATGTATGACCATTTTTCGCGGGCGCAACAGGGTATTCAACCATTTTGCGACCGCAAAAAACAGTGTTGGTATGTACCAAAGCTGTTTTGCAAAATAGCATTTGCGACTCGCTGTTAGGAAGGGGCATTCCAAGGACGTCCCTTCCTAATAGCGAGTCCAAATGGTATGTACCATTGTTTTGCAACTGCATTTGCAGGTGCAAAAACCCACAGTTTACTACCTACTTCAAGTAAGTGGTAAACCATTCACAAATGGGAAGGGGTCCCATGGGGGAACCCTTCCACTTTGTGAATGGTTGTGAAAATATTTTTTAAGAGCAGGCAGTGGTCCCAGGGACCACTTCCTGCCATAAAAAATGTAACTGAAAAGTTTAATTTTTCTTTTTTAAATGCATCCCATTTTCCTTTAACATAAAAAGGGACCAGTATACAACCCTGTCGGACCCCTCTCCGAATTGGGAACTGTCAGGTGACCTTACAGTTGTTCGTGTATCGTACCTCCGCTTTGGTATCCCTATGAAGCTTGCGTAAGCATAGGATGATGTTTCTGTCCACACCCATGTACTATAAGGTATCCAATAACTTATTTCTGTTCACACGATCAAAGGCAGAAGACAAGTCCATGAAGGTCAGATTTATGCTGCCAGGTCGGGTGATGGTATATTTGTTGACAATCGGATGATTGACGTTACAACGCATACTATTACAACGCATGCTTTTACAACGCAATTTTTACAAGGCAAGTACCTTTACAACGCATTACTTTACAACGCATACCATTACAACACGAAATAGTAAAATGAATGGAAAAGTACCATTACAACAAAAACACATATAACGCATACCGTTATAACGCAGAAAATATGAAAATTAATATATATATATTTTTTTTGTAAAATAAAACCTGGCACGGGATGCAGGGAAAAAGGGGTTCTGGGTGGGGAAGTGTATTAAAATGTTGGAAAAAACTGCACGTAAATATTAAGAAATGCATAGAAATGAAAAAAAAATCAATACTCTAGTATTAAAATTAATACTCGAGTATTTAAAAAGTACTAAACTAATCTTACATGTATTTATTATAGTAAATACACACAAATTTGAAATATCATTTCAATCTAAAAAAATCGATAAATGAAATTTACTATCTGAAACAACCAACAAACAACAAACACATAAGAGCCATTTTAGTTGGTGAACATTAAAAAATTTGTCCTACAACACTTTTCATGAATGTCACAGCAACACACTGAAAACAAAATGGATGCCAAAAAGGAATTAGGTACTTAAAACAACACTTTGTAAAACGATGTTTTAAATTATATGTTTACACACCAAATAAAATGATTTTAAAAAGCTTTTTAGAACGCAACCTTTCTCAAAAATTAAGAAAACACTAACACAAACCTATAAATACGAGCAAGACACCATTTTGAAAACAGTTGATTATCAACTACCAGAGAGAGCAGACGCCAAAAACTGACCCTTTATACACAGCGACGGACCGGAGTTATAGAGAAATCGATATTTTGACACATACAAGTAAGTTTAAAAAGCTAAATGAGTATAACAAAAATTAAACAATAATTACAAACGAAAAATATTAAAGTAATATTAATTAAATCACAGATTTTCAATAATTTGCTGAGTCGAAAACACAATTTGACGAAAATACAGCGTATTTAGACATAAATGTAAGTACCAATAAATATGTATGAAACATATAGAAATGAAGTAAAGTAGCAGAATAAGTCGATTTATTTAAAATGGTAACATTTATAAAAACAGATTAAAAGCCAGAATGTATATTAAATTACATTAATAAAAACAAGATCAGTAAATGTGAAGACACAGTGTTAAACATTAAGCATGGGCGAATTTTGCGAATCTCGCGTTCGCGAATTTTGCGGATTTGCGAACTCGCAATCCGCAAAATCCGCGAATTCTCGCGAATTTGCGGATTTTTTTTTTTGTGTGTTTGCGCGGGTTTCTGCCAGTTCGCGAGGGTTTTGTACAATGTCGCAAATTGCGAACTTACCTGTCGGGTCGCAAGTTTCGCGAACTTGTTGTTTCTACGTGTCCAGCCTGTTTGGGACACTCTTCTTCATCACTGCCACTCTCTGTCACCACTGCCACTCTCTGACTACTCATGCCACCCTCTGGCCCACCCATGCCACCCTCTGTTTCATCACAGCACCCTCTGGTTGTCCAGTCAGTGTAGATTATTGTGGCAACGCAAGCACACCTTCCCTGCCTCAAGTGACCTGAATTAATTTGGGGCTGATTAATGTGTCACAGAATATTTTTTTAGCTGGCACCTGCTTCCTTAGTGCTTCCTGATTAGTGATCTTTTGCACTTGCTAAGTGCTTTCATTGTTGCAAAATTAGTTACAACACCTGCCCTGCCCCAACTGACAATAATGAATTAGGGGCTGATTAATGGATTTGAACTTCCAGCCTGGCTCCTGCTTGTCTCCCTTAGCTGTAATTCAGGACCTTTGTGGCATATGTGTAACTATTCTTAGGTTCAGAGCAGGGTCACATAATAGTTGCAACTGGCAACTGAACTCTGGAGGGGCCCCTCAGGAAGCACTACAGGAAATGGCTACTAATGATGAGCCTGAACTTTTGAACCTGGTAAGTAGTTTCAGTTTTGCTAAGATCGTATTTCTGCAATTTTGCACTTATTCGCGGGGCGCGAAGTTGTACTGGGAAGCCGCGAACTCACGCGAACAGTGCGAACAGTGCGAGCAAAATCCGCTGCTCGCGGATTTGCGGATTTTGCGGGAGATTCGCGAATCTCGCGGATTGCGAATTTACCGAAAATCCGCAAAATCCGCGAGCGAAACGGATTTTCCGCCCATGCTTATTAAACATGTGTCTGAGTTTTAGAAATGCTTTTAAAAATTGATAATAAATAATCGATTAACTTTCATATGAAAATAAGCAAATTTCCAAATTTAATTTCAAACAGCCAAATAATTAAATTTGCGAAAGCCATAAAAGACACAAAAAAAAAAGAGTTTTCACAAAGGTACCAAAATCCCTATCAACAGTATCTAAAAAGGTACTAATTTACAAACATTTAAAAAATAATTAAAAATTAGTGAAATGTAAATACCCTTTATTGATGTAGTGAAGTACTTTACTATATAAACTCCAGGAAAGTGTATGAGTACAGAAAGTGACTGATAGTGTAGAGGTGCAATTTACTAATTTAACTCCAAATAGGGGCAGAAGTAGGGAAACTGAGGGATAGTACAGGGGTGCAAATTACTATTCCAGGAAGGTGAAGCAGTAGGGAAAGTGAGGGATAGTATAGGGGTGCAATGTACTATTCTAACTCCAGGAAGGTGCAGCAGTAGGGAAAGTGAGGGATACTATAGGTGTATTAAAAGTAATAGATAGCACAGAAGAATACAATCATAAATAAAATAAAAATTAAATCCAAACATCAAATCACATAATCGTTCTTTTCATTTTTTACAGATTCACAACTACATTCCAGAAAATAGGCAATCCAAGCTAATCCAAAGAAAACATTTTCCAGCAGAACACAACACCCAAAACTAAAAAGGTAAAACAGATCAAAATGCATCAATGTAAAAGTAAACAAACATTTTCGTATTATAACTCCATGAAGGTTTAGCACTACGTATAGTGAGAGATAGAGTAAAGGTGCAAAATACTATTCCTACTCCAGGAAAGTGTAGCAGAAGGGAAAATGAGGGATAGTATAGGAGTGCAAATTACTATTCTAACTCTAGGAAGGTGCAGCAGTAGGGAAAGTGAGGGATAGTATAGGGGTTCAAATTACTATTCCAACTCCAGGAAGGTGCAGCAGTAGGGAAAGTGAGGGATAGTATAGGGGTGCAAATTACTATTCTAACTCCAGGAAGGTGCAACAGTAGGGAAAGTGAGGGCTAGTATAGGGGTGCAAATTACTATTCCAACTCCAGGAAGATGCAGCAATAGGAAAAGTGAGGGCTAGTATAGAGGTGCAATGTACTATTCTAACTCCAGGAAGGTGCAGCAGTAGGGAAAGTGAGGGATAGTATAGGGGTGCAAATTACTATTCCAACTCCATGAGGGTGCAGCAGTATGGAAAGTGAAGGATAGTATAGGGGTGCAATGTACTATTCCAACTCCAGGAAGGTGCAGCAGTAGGGAAAGTGAGGGATAGTATAGAGGTGCAAATTACTATTCTAACTCCAGGAATGTGTAGCAGTAGGGAAAGTGAGGGATAGTATAGGGGTGCAATTTACTATTGTAACTCCAGGAAGGTGCAGCAGTAGGGAAAGTGAGGGATAGTATAGGTGTATTGAAAGTTATAGATAGCACAGAAGAAAGCACAAATAATTTTTAATTTAAATCAAAGCATCAAATAACATAATCTTTCTTTTCATTTTTTACAGATTCACAACTACATTCAAGAGAATAGCCAATCAAAGCTAATCCCAAGAAAACATTTTCCAGCAGAATACAACACCCAAAACTGAAAAGGTAAAACAGATCAAAATGCATTAATGTAAAAATCAACAAACAGCAAAATTGTAGTAATATACCTCCATGAAGGTTTAGCACTAGGGATAGTGAGCGATAGAGTAAGGGTGCAAATTACTATTCCAACTTCAGGAAGGTGAAGCAGTAGGGAAAGTGAGGGATAGTATAGGGGTAGAAATTACTAGTTTAACTCCAGGAAGGTGCAGCAGTAGGAAAAGTGAGGGATAGTATTGGTGTCCAAATTACTATTCCTACTCCAGGAAGGTGCTGCAGTAGGGAAAGTGAGGGATAGTATAGGTTTGGAAAGTACTATTTTAACTCCAGGAAGGTGCAGCAGTAGGAACAGTGAGGGATAGTATAGGTGTTTTGTTTTTAAATCCAAACATCAAATAACATAATCTTTCTTTTCATTTTTTACAGATTCACAACTACATTCCAGAGAATAGCCAATCCAAGCGAATACCAAGAAAACAGTTTCCAGCAGAACACAACAACCAAAACTAAAAAGGTAAAACAGAACAAAATGCATCAATGTTAAAGTAAACAAAAAGCACATTTTTAGTATTATAACTCCATGAAGGTTTTGCACTAGGGGTAGTGAGCGATAAAGTAGGGGTGCAAATTACTATTCCTACTCCAGGAAGGTGCAGCAGTAGAGAAAGTGAGGGATAGTATAGGGGTGCCAATTACTATTCTAACTCCAGGAAGGTGCAGCAGTGGGGAAAGTGAGGGATAGTATAGGTGTGCAAATTACTAGTCCTACTCCAGGAAGGTGCAGCAGTAGGAAAAGTGAGGGATAGTATAGGTGTGCAATTTACTATTATAACTCCAGGAAGGTGCAGCAGTAGAGAAAGTGAAGGATAGTACAGAGAAATACAGTCATGTAAACTATTTAAAAAAAATAGAACATCCAAAAACATTATCTTTCTTTTCAATCCTTACAGACTCACAACTACCTTCCTGAGAAAACCGAAGCCAACACAATACACAGAAAACAGTTTCCAACAGAAGGCAATACCCGAAACTAAAAAGGTAAAACAGCTCAAAATTGAACAATTTAAACGTAATGAAAATGCAATATTTTAGTATTATTACTCCAGGAAGGTGCGGCAATAGAAAAAGTGAGGTATAGTGAAGGGGTGTAAATTCTGAATCTTAATCAAACATAAAGCAGCAGTAGACAAAAAGATAGATAGAACACAGGAATACAGTCATCTTTACTTTTTTGTACAATTAAAACATGCTATAACATTATTTTTGTTTTCAATCTTTACAGAATCTCAACTACCAAACAAAGAAAAGCAAACCAAAGCAAAGAACAAACACACATTTTACAGAGAAGAGGAAGAGCAGACTAAAAAAGGTAAAACAAATCAAAATACAATAATATAAAACTGAACAGAGAGCAATAATTAAAAAATGTAACTTAAGGATAATGGAGGAGTGAAATTTACTGTTCAATGTCCAAGAAGGCGCAGCAGCTGGGAAAATGAAGGATAGTGTATGTGTTTAATTTACTATTCAACCGCCAAGAAGGTGCAACAGTAGAGAAATTAAGGGATAATGTAAGAGTGAATTTTACCGTTCAAATTCCTGTTAGGTGCAACAGTAAGAAACCTCAATAATAGTAGAAAGATGTAACATACTATTCTAAATCCAGGAAGGTGTAGCAGTAGGGAAAGTGTGAGATAGTGTATAGGTACCAATTACTAATCTAACTCCAAGAAGGTGCAGCAGTAGGGAAAGTGAGGGATAGTATAGGGGTGCAAATTACTATTCCAACTCCAGGAAGGTGCAGCAGTAGGGAAAGTGAAGGATAGAATAGGGGTGCAATGCACTATTCCAACTCCAGGAAGGTGCAGCAGTAGGGAAAGTGAGGGATGGTGTAGGTATGCAATTTACTATTCTAACTCCAGGAAGGTGCAGCAGTAGGGAAAGTGAGGAATAGTATAGGGGTGCAATGTACTATTCCTACTCCAGGAAGGTGCAACAGTAGGGAAAGTGAGGGGTAGTGTAGGTGTGAAATTAACTATTCTAACTTCAGGAAGGTGCAGCAGTAGGGAAAGTGAGGGATTGTATAGGGGTGCACATTACTATTCCAACTCCAGGAAGGTGCAGCAGTAGGGAAAGTGAGGAATAGTATAGGGGTGCAATGTACTATTCTTACTCCAGGAAGGTGCAATAGTAGGGAAAATATGTGACACTGTAGTGTAAGAGTAACATGTAAAAATTCACATGATAATATTTTTTCATACTTTTTCTTACAGATCATGTCATCTCTAGAAACTGCAACCTATATTAAATAAAAAAAAAAGGAAACCGCTTATTGAAACACGCTGGATATATATATATTGTAAAGAAAGAATAAGTGAACCACGTAGACATTGGAGGTGTGTGCAATATTACTCATCCCATTGCAGTGGCAGAGCGGTTATCCTTGGTGAAACCATTATTAAAACAACTGATCATAACCACTCTGCTTCTGCAATGGAGACTGAAGTAAGAGAAACAATAAACGAAATGAAAGAAATTGCATGCACCTCCAATGACACTACTGGATCTATTTTAAGAGAGGTTGCACAGCATGTTCCCAGTCATGTTGCTAGTAGTATGCCTATTATATCCAATTTGAGAAGAATTATACAAAGACAAAAGCAGGCAAGTAATACTCAAAGTTCTACTCCTCATACTTTTTCTGACATTCAAATTCCTAATGAACCATCAATTTCTTTTTCTAATGAACCTTTCCTCCTGCACGACAACCAAGACCCTCAAAAACGTATTCTTATCTTTAGTACACCCCGCAACCTTGTTAAGTTAGAGAACAGTGAAATTTGGATGATGGATGGGACGTTTAAAAGTACACCCCATCCTTTCACCCAAATTTACACTATTCACGCAAAGATTAACCACAATGTAATTCCCTTAGTATATAGTTTGCTACCTGATAAGCAATCTGCAACCTACATTGAACTTTTATCAGTGATTAAAAGCAAAACATCCAATAAAAGTCCTAGGAAAAGAATTGTTGATTTTGAATTGGCTATGATCAATGTGATCACTAAAACGTACACGGATACCCAAATTCAGGGATGTTTTTTCCATTTTTCCCAGGCATTTTGGCGTAAACTACAAAAAACATCCCTGGTTGCAGAGTACTCAACTGACAGCAAACTACAATTTGAATTTAAAAAACTTACAGCTCTTTGTTTTGTCCCTCCTGAAAGTGTAGACGAGTACTACACTGCAATTACCGAATCAGATTTCTATAACGAAAATGAAGAAAAATTGGCACCCTCACTAAGTTATTTTGAGGACACATGGATTGGACATCTAAGCAGATCGGGTTGCAGGAGGAAGCCACGTTTCCATGTGGAGTGGTGGAACTGCTACATGAGCTGCTTAGAAGGAGAAGGCAAAACAAACAATGCCATAGAGGGATGGCATAACTCCTTCAATCATACAATTGGCAAACCACACCATAATTTCTATTCATTTTTGGAAACTTTGAAGAAGGAGCAAAGTTTTCAAGAAATGAAAATTTCTCAAACATTAACTGGTAGCCTAAACCCACGGATTTCCAGAAAATCAAAGGAAATGTCTAAGAGACTATTGGCTATTCTATAACCGTTTTCGTTGTGTGTGGCTTTAGACTACCTTGATAATGTTGCTAACATACTACATTTCTAAATTTAATTTACACCTTACTTTCCTGCTTTTACCTAAATTTTGAAAACATTTCAATTCAATTGGCATTCACATTTTTCTAAATTATTTTTTTTAAATTTAACGTCGGGTCAGCTTACCTTTAGTTGTTATTTTTTTTTATTTTCAACATCTACTTCTCAAAAAGTAATCCATTTGGAGGCAAACACCAATAACCCAAACAATCAAAGGAAATCATCCAAATTCCACGAAATCCTTATTTTTTGAAAGTCAATCTGGAAAAGTATTAAACGTCCATGTGCATCCTGATAAAAATCCAAAGTGCATGAAATCCATATTCTTTGAAACTCCATCCATAAACTAATGCAAAGTCAACGAAATACTCGTTCTTTCCAAATCTATTTGATAAGGTTTCCAAAGTCCATATACATGCTGAAAGTCATCCATACTCCACAAAATCCCTGTTTTTCCCAAGTCCATCTTCAAATGTTTCGAACGTCCATGTGCATCCTGAAAGTCATCCATAATTCACAAAATCCATGTTTTTCCAAAGTCCATCTGGTAAGATTTGTAACGTCCATGTGCATCCTGATAGTAATCCAAACTCCACGAAATCCATGTTCTTTCCAAATCCATTTAGTAAGGTTTCCAAAGTCCATAGACATGCTGGAAGTCATCCATAATCCCGAAATCCTTTTTTTTACCAAATCCATCTCGAAAGGTTTTTAACGTCCATGTGCATCCTAATAGTAATCCAAAGTCCACGAAATCCATGATTTTTCAAACTCCATCATGAAAACAATTCAAATTCCACGAAATACATGTCCATTCCAATTCCATTTGGTAAGGTTCCCAAAGTCAATTTACATCCAGAAAATCATCAAAATTCCAAGACATCCTTTTGTTCCCCAAGTCGATCTGTGAATTCATCTATCATCGAAGTGCATCCTGAAAGTAATCCAAAGTCCTAGAAATCCATGTTCTTCCCAACTCCCTCCTGAAAAGAATTCAAAGTCCACGAAATCCTTTTTTTTCTTTATCCATTTGAAAGGCTTTCCAAAGTCGAAATACATCCAAAAACTGAAATAAAAATTACAAAATCAATTTTTACGCAAAATCCGACTCTAAAGACTTTAAGGGGTCCATTAGGATGGCGGGCGGATTGCCCCCGCCAGGCTGGCAGTAGCCACTGCCAGCCTGGCGGGGGCAATCCGCCCGCCATCCTTCCCTGTATCCCCCCCTCCATATTAGAATGGCGGGGGGACCACGGCGGAGCAAAACACCGCCCGCCACTTTTCCGCCCCGGTCGCATTGCGGCCGGGGCGGAAAATGATTAATATGGTGGCGGTGTCAAGCAGACACTGCCAGCCATATTATGATGGGCTGAGGGTGATGCCTTTTCGTGGCGGCGATGCCATCACACAAAAAAGGCATGCGGTCTTCACTCTGGGCGGGCCCCTGCATGCCCCTAGAGTGAAGGAGGGGGGTATTGCACATGGGGGGTAACTGTGGTACCCCCCTTCATTTGCATTAACAAAGCGGCAGGCACCGTGCGGTGCCTGCCACTTTGTTAATGCAAATGCAGGAATGCATTTCTAGCATTGTGGCGGGCGGTGCTGAGAGCACCGCCCAGCACATGCTAGAAATGCAGGATGTGCCCGCCACTGTGGCGGGCACATCCTAATGCTGGCGTCGGGACCCCCGCCCTTAAGGCGGGCGGTCCTGTTTACCAATAGGGTGGCGGGCGGGCAAAGCCCGCCCGCCATACTAATGGAGCCCTAAGTGTCCATGTGCATCTTGATAGTATTCTAAAGTCCACGAAATCCACATTCAATCCAAAACAATCTGGAAACTTTTTCTAATTCCAGATGCGTCCTGAAAGTAAAACAACGTGGACAATATCCAAAAACATTCTAACTCTATCCTAAAAATAATACTAATTACTAGAAATCCTAATTTTAACTATGTTCACCATTCAAGGTTTTATAACTTTCCGAATGGCAATATGTAAAAAATTTGAAAACGCTAAACAAAACACAATTCCAGTAAACAAACTGTATAGCAACTACATCACCAAATTAATCCAAAATCCAAAAACCAGCTATCTGTCAAACACGATGTACATTTTATTTACGATGACATGTATTTCATGAACTTTCAGATTAGTAATTTCAATGCATTTGACATTATAACTTTTTTAATGCAATAAAAAGTCTGACGTTCAAAAATAACATTTACATTCAACTTTTTAAAACAAAATTAATCTATAATTAACAATAACCTATTATTTACAGCGACCCGACAAAGGCATACTATAGTATCATGATCGGCGACATGCTGAAATTACATCGTAAACATTACATTAACATATGCAACGTCTCCTTATCCTTTCTTTACAATATATATATCCTAATTAACAGAGTTATGTTTATAAATAAAGTTTAAAGAGTTTCCTACCTAAGCGCAGATCTGCTTCCAGCTGCTTCCTCCTTCGCCGCTGTTCAAAATGGCCGCTTGCATACACGTTTACGTGTCGACACCTGGAGCTACAAAGATGAAAAAAGGACTATTTATATTATTTTATTTAATGTATAACATCATTTATTTAATAATGTTTCTTTCAAATAAAAAATTTAAAAAAATGATATATAAATTAATAAAATATTTTAAATTTATGCTAATTTTTTTAATAAAAATTAATAAATGAAAACTATGGTGTCTCAGTTTTTATTAATGTAATTAATCTAAATGTTAATTATTTTAATATGTAATATGTAAGAAAATTATGTTAAATATTACTTACCTCTATTCTTATGCCATTTCCATCCAAAACTTCTCAAATGTACCTTTTTAGCAGCTTGCAAAGTAGTACCGCGGGATTCATATCTGCAACTATAGAAATAAATGAAGGACAAAACTCTCTATTGAATTCAATTGAAAAACGTGGGAAAACGTTATCTTCAATGTTAAAACAAATATTTAAAATAATGTTTACATTTTAGACAATATTTATGTATTTTATTTCATTTGTAGATAAATCTTCAAAGTGTTAATCTTTTTTCAAATAGTTTTAATGTTAATTTAGATGATACATTTCAATAATGTTTTGTAAATAATATATTTAATCAATATTATAAATGTAAGTTGTTTAAAGAAATATATTTTAAAAATCCTTAAATTAAATTTGATACAAACATTCCAGTACTTTTCAAAATACAATGTGAAATAAAATAAAAAATAAAAATAATGTAATTTATAATTTTTAATTCATTTAATAATTTAGTGATTAATAATTAATCATTTATTTGTTAATACTTCTCAGGTTTATTATTTTATATTTTAATTTTAAAATAATATAATAACTTTACTCATAATGTCATTTTTTTAAAAGTTACTTGTTTAATTTTTCTTAAAATAATGTAATTAAAAAAACAAATCTAATCAAATTAATTAAAATAAACCTTTTATTAAATACTTAGCTACTTTTGTAAAAAAATATACATAAATGAATACTTTTTTAAATAAAAATTAGTCATATTTAACTAATTGTAAATAATACTCAAGTATTAATTGCATTTTAATTTCATTGAACAATTAATCAATTTTTTTTTTAAAAACCTACAATTATTAATCTAATTAATCTTTTCATCTTATAAAAATATTACTTGAGTATTAATTTTAATATACCTTCTATTTTTTTAAATACATGAGTATTTTTATTAAATAAATTTACTCATAATTCATTTCTTTCAAAGTGTTACTTGAGTATCAATTTTAATAATAAAATAAATAATAAAATTAATCCAGATATTCATTAAAAAACCTTCAATTAATAAATTAAATTTAAGCATTATGTATCCTTTATTAAAATTATATTAATTATACAATAAAAATTAATATTTTAAATGTAATAATTTTAATGATACGTTTTTTAATTTTTTTTACATGAATTAATCTTTTAAAAAAATTAGTCATGTTTAATTAATTTTAAACAATACTCCAGTATTAATTGCATTTTAATTTTATTGAAAAATTAATCAAATTATTTTTTCAAACCAACAATTAAATAATCTAATTAATCTTTTCATCTTATAAAAATGTTACTTGAGTATTAATGTTAATAAACCTTCTATTTTTTAATACATGAATATTTTTGTTAAATAAATTTACCCATAATTCATTTTTATCAGTGTTACTTGAGTATTAATTTTATTAATAAAATAAATTATAAAATTAATCCAGATAATAATTAAAAAACCATTAATCAAATTAAATGTAAGTATCATTTATACTTTATAAAGAGTATATTAATTATAAAATACAATGTAATATTTTAAATTTAATAATTACCACAATTTAAATTAAAATTAAATAATATACCATAATACATACTTACATTGTAAAGACTTGCGTTGTAATGACATCTGCGTTGTAATGGCATGCGTTGTAAAGTCATGCGTTGTAAAAGCACTTGCGTTGTAAAAGTTGGGTTGTAATGGTACTGCGTTGTAAAAGTTGCGTTGTAAAGGGTGTTTCCCTTGACAATCATATACAAATTCAAACACTGATCGACTGTCGACCTTCCTGGACGAAAACCATATTGGATGTCAGCTAAAATGTTATTATCGCCTGCCTATGTGGACAACCTATCCAACGGGATACATCCCACCACTTTGACAGATAAGTCCAATAGGGATATGGGTCTGTAGCAGAGGGTTCTTTATCTATTTCCTTTTTTTAAAAACTGGGATAATAGTGGATATGGACCAGGTACTAGGCTGGTCCTCTCTTATTGCTACATTAATAACGGTAGTGAGGATTGGCACCCACAGCTGTGAGCTAGATATATAAAGGTCTGGGGGAATACTGTTGGGTCCTAGATAACCTTACTGACTTCATCGGCTGTGATAACAAGGGCCAACTTCCCTCCACCACTGCCAATGGCTATATTGGCATCTAGTAAGCTTCAGAACATTTCCTCAAAATGACTAACCCATTCCTCTTCTGTAATATGTGTGTCCAGAACCTGTATGTTTTCTCCTGTCAGAAAAGGACAGTTGACAATACTCCAAAACTGGTTACTATTTTTCAAGGTACAGGCTTCAATGAGCTTACTCCATACCTCCTCCCTTAGCTCGGCCTTGTGCCTTGCTAGTTCTGCATTGTATATCCCTCTACATTCCTTTACCAAAGAACAGTCCCTCGGTTTGGCGCCTAATGCCCCCTCAAATTCCTGGCCGCCTGGGAACAGTCACAATCAAACCATCTCATGACTCGATCCATCGGATACGTGGGCAGCACCTTAAGTTGATGTTCAATTGTACATAAAACGGCTGAAAATGCCTATAGGACAGCCCCCACCTCTTCCCGCCCAGTTGTACAGATATCAATTTCCCTCTTACACTTAGCTAGAAGGGACTCATATAAAGTATCTGGGGTTATCTGTACCCACATTAGCCTTCTCCCCTGATCTGTTACCCTCAGTGTCCCCCTAGCTACTGTCATTTGAGATTTCCCAAGTTGGGGCCTTCTAGTCTAGGTACACAGCGGGTTGTGATTACTAAAGATGCTATCTTCAATGGAAAAGTCCAGGAAAAATTGGTAGAAGGGGCTGGAAACAAAGATGAAATCTATGAACGTTGCACTCGGCCTCCCTGTGAAGGTTAGATTGATGGGTTTCATACCTTGGATCAACATATTCATGGTCCAATTTGGATCAAACTCATCAATTAGGGAATTAAGAGTGTCTCCCTGCAAGGCATGTTCTGTATGCATGCCAGACATACGCTGGCATCCTATGTCAGATAAAATTCCTGCCGTTAGATTCCCACATACGTGAATATTAAAATCTCCTGCGATCATAAGGTGACCGTTATAACGGGCCTTTAGAGTCCCTTTCCTTAAAAAAGAGCCCATCCTAGAGATGTTATCTATCTACCTTTCTATTCATCTTACCTATCTATCTTTTATCTATCTGCCTACAAACCTTTCTAGCTCTCTTATCTATCTCTATTTTATCTGTCTGTTGTCTGTCTATCTATCTAGCTTTTATATATCTATCATCTATCCACCTATCTGCATCATTATTTTTTAAGTCACTTTAGCACTTATTGCGCATATTCTCCCAGTTTCTGTGCAAGCTAAACATGTTTAAATAACATTGACAAAGACAATGTCTATTTCAATACCTCTGGGACTACCAAGACCAATTGGCTTTGCCAATGCTCGTGTGTGTATTATTGGAGTGCTTCAGCTAACTGGAGTTTTAGTGCTGTTTGAAGTGTATGAAATATGCTCTGACTGTTAGAAAATTAGCTCTCTTTTGTGCCCTGTTCACAGAATTCTGGGAGAGGAGAGTGGAAGAGGTCATTCAGTGTTCTGCTGCTTTAAAGACAACACTGTGCGTACCTTGAGGCACCCTTTCCCTTTAAAATGTATTCTTATTCCTGGCTATTGGTTCCCGTTAAAAAAGCCTCTTTACAACATTACATTTCAACTGGGGTTTTGTATACATCACTGCCCCTGCATGTGTTTGATTTGCTTCTCCTTCCTATTTTGCTCTGCCCCATTCCCCTCTCCCATGCCCTTCTCTCAAGTCCTTGTCCTATTCACATATTATCCACATAGCCCACCCCATTTACTCTACCCCCTTGGCTTGCTTCTATTGCTTCTGTACTGTAGCACTCCATGCCCTATCCAAGGCTCTCCGCTACCTGCCTCTCTCACAATCATTATTGACAGTCTGCATCTTTTTTGGGCAGTGAGCTTTGCTACAATTGATCTCACTGTGTGATCTTGTGTCATTAACTGGTTAGGTCTAACACATGAATATTACCTGGGAATAAAGGGTCCCAGGGGTTCACCAATTCCCTACAATGTTTTCTGCACCATTAGCAGAGCCATTTGAATTGTGGGATTATACATTCGCAAAGTACAACATGGCTAAAACACAATGACAAAGCAACAGGTGAGACTTATTGGCTATGCCAGTGCTTGTTCTTTTTTACTTTCAAGTTTTGAGCACATGCCCACCAACAAAATGAACACAAAATATTAAAGAGACAGCATCACAGAGTCACACAACATGAAACAAAACAAACAGAAGCTGATGCCAAATGTCCCTTTTAGGATTAGGAAGCGTGTGTGCTCCTAAATCCGCCTGACACCTCGGGGTCTGCACTCGAGTCTGACAGCCCCTGAGCGAGGCTAAGCATGCTAATGTTCAGATCTGTGTGCGGCCTGCGCCTCTTACTCTCCACTACATCCCACTCCAGGGACGCACTGCTAAAGATACAGCAAACATTCTGTGTGACTAATTAGTCCTGTGGGATGCCTAGCTTTAGGGACAATCCATATCAATAATCTTTTCATAAGCCCCCATCAGATGCC
The DNA here is from genome assembly GCF_964263255.1 of Lissotriton vulgaris. Classification (NCBI taxonomy): domain Eukaryota; kingdom Metazoa; phylum Chordata; class Amphibia; order Caudata; family Salamandridae; genus Lissotriton; species Lissotriton vulgaris. The sequence goes on from NC_141693.1 coordinate 292,376,400, forward strand.
ATAAAACATCTTTAAACACATCTCAGACTCAAAACAAATACGTGAAATTACTTCTTTTTAAAACTACAATTTGTTGATTTTAGTAATGTTTCACAACAGTGTCATCGGGACATAATAAATATATTTTATAATATTATTAATGTTACTATTATAAAAACAACATTTGAAAAAAATTAGCATCTGGATTATTCAAAGCAACTAACCATGACTTCATAATAAGATATAAAAGTAACAATTCGAGTTATTGCCTTGTATAAATGAATTCTAAAATTAGAGTGGAATGAAATAAATGTCAGATGAGCTCACCAAAGTTAGACTCCTCATTTGCATTAGCCGTGATATGAAGCCTCAGAATTTATTTGAGTGTTGGTAGAGCATACTAAACCTTCCATCATTCGAAGATGGTAAATTGGGCAATAATAGTACCTGCTACATATAGTGCTTAGCACATACTATTACATAGTAGCTCTTTCTATTTATAAAACAAGCATTGGCAATGCCAAAAGGTCTGGCTTTTAACTGAAAGTGCATGCCTCTTTAGATGCTGGGGATTGTACCTCCTGAATAATTCAGAATACATACACTCTTTCACTCATCCATTCATCTACCCACTGACTAATTCTTATATTCATCCACTCACGAATCCACAATGAAGCACACACACACATATATATTCATATGTAGGATACATTGAAAAAATAAAAATGGGTAAAGGAGAGATGCTACCACATAAACATGGTGGGGTATGCTTCAAATTAAAAGTAACATAAACATTTAACATCGAAGCAATGCAACTAATTGCTGTCCCAATGCAAGCTTGTTGGCATGCATTGTTTCTGAATGTGGCGGCCATCATGAAATGTGAAGCAATTAAATATTATGGACATGACCTTTCAAAGTAGCTGCTCAGTTTAGAAGCAGTGGTGATGCAGGGATGCATTCTCCTGCAGATGAAAGGAGCAGTACATGAAAGGCACAGTTGTCCTGTGACGGCCGCTAGCAGGCACTCCCAAACACTAAATAAATAAAATAATGAATTGAACAATATAAAAAAGAGAAGGAAAGATAAAACAGTGCATCTTTTGCAAAAGGCCCTAAAGGGGAAATGCAAATCTGAAGTGGCTGGTGTCCAGCCCCAGGAATTGACTTGCACTCAATTTCAGGTGGATATGCACACGTGATGATGCAAACTGCTTTCATTCAGAGGGTTGAAGTGGGCTGTTAAACTGTCCCATCATATAAACTGCAATGTGTGGAAAGAAAATGTGAATTGCACTCAAACTAAACCAACAGCCGAAGAGGCTTCAAAGTCCCCCTATGTATGTATGTATATGTATGCATGTATTTTTATAATTTGCTTTAGTACAAGAGCCCTTCAGATCAATCAATCAATCAATCAATCAAAGATATTTATAGAGCGCACTGCTTACCCGTAGGGTCTCAAGGCGCTTGGGGGGGGGCCGTTACTGCTCGAATAGCCAGGTCTTCAGCTTCTTCCTGAAGGAGAGGTGGTCTTGGGTCAGGCGCAGGTCGGTCGGTCGGGAGTTCCAGGTCTTGGCGGCCAGGTAGGAGAAGGACCTTCCTCCTGTTGTCGCTCTTCGGATGCGGGGGACGGCGGCGAGGGTGTGGCTGGCTGATCGGAGGTGGCGTTTCGGAGCGTAGAAGTTGATTCGGTTGTTGAGGTAGCTCGGGCCTTGATCGTGTAAGGCTTTGTGTGCGTGGGTAAGGAGACGGAAGGTGATTCTCTTGTTGACGGGGAGCCAGTGCAGGTCTCTCAGATGTCCGGAGATGTGGCTGTTGCATGGGATGTCGAGGATGAGTCTGGCTGAGGCGTTCTGGATCCGCTGGAGTCTCTTCTGGAGCTTGGCGGTGGTTCCGGCGTAGAGGGAGTTGCCGTAGTCCAGTCGGCTGGTGACGAGGGCCTGGGTGACGGTCTTCCTGGTCTCGGTGGGGATCCACCAGAAGATCTTCCGTAGCATGCGCAGGATGTTGAAGCACGACGAGGAGACGGCGTTGACTTGTCTGGTCATGGAGAGCGAGGAGTCCAGGATGAAGCCCAGGTTGCGTGCGTGGTCTGTCGGTTTGGGTGCGGTGCCCAGGGCTGGGGGCCACCAGGAGTCGTCCCAGGTGGAGGGCGAGGAGCCCAGGATGAGGACCTCCGTCTTGTCTGAGTTCAGTTTCAGGCGGCTGGTCGTCATCCACTCGGCTACCTCTTTCATCCCTTCGTGCAGGTTGGCTCTGGCGGCGGCGGGGTCGTTGGTCAGGGACAGGATCAGCTGGGTGTCGTCGGCGTAGGAGATTATGTTGAGGTTGTGTTGGCGTGCGATGGCCGCGAGGGGGCTCATGTAGACGTTGAAGAGGGTGGGGCTCAGAGAGGATCCTTGGGGGATGTCGCAGATGACTTCGGTGGCCTCTGACTTGTACGGTGGCAGGCGGACTCTCTGCGTTCTTCCGTTGAGGAAGGAGATGATCCAATCCAGTGCCTTCTCCTGGATTCCGACGTTGCTGAGGCGATACACTAGGGTGCAGTGGCAGACCGTGTAGAATGCCGCGGAGAGGTCTAGGAGGATGAGGGCCGCTGTGTCTCCGTTGTCCATCAGGGCTCGGATGTCGTCGGTGGCAGCGATGAGGGCGGTCTCGGTGCTGTGGTTGGCTCGGAAGCCAGACTGTGAGGGGTCGAGGGATCCATTCGTCTCGAGGAAGGCGGCCAGCTGTTTGTTGACTGTCTTCTCGATGACTTTTGCAGGAAACTGGAGGAGCGAGATGGGGCGGTAGTTTTTGAGTTCGGTGGGGTCCGCTGTGGGTTTCTTGAGTAGCGCGCTGAGTTCGGGGTGCTTCCAGCTCTCAGGGAAGGTGGCAGAGTCGAAGGAGGTGTTGATGATGTCCCGTAGGTGGGGTGCGATGATAGCGTCGGCTTTGTTGAAGACGTGGTGAGGGCAGGGGTCGGTCGGAGATCCGGAGTGGACGGAGTTCATCATGGCTTCGGTGTCTTCGGTGCTGACCGGGGTCCAGGCGCGGAGGGTGGTGGTGGGTGGCGTTGCTGCGGTCGTGGCGTGCGTCGGTTGACTGCTGAAGCTGTTGTGTATGTCCGCGATCTTGTTGTGGAAGTAGGAGGCGAGGGAGTTGCAGAGGTCTTGCGATGGGGTGATGTCGTTGTTTCCTGCGCTTGGGTTGGAGAGCTCTTTCACGATGTTAAAGAGTTCCTTGCAGTTGTGTGCGTTGTTGTCCAGCCGGTCCTTGAATGCAGTTTTCTTGGCGGTGCGGATCAGCTGGTGGTGCTTCCGGGTGGCGAGCTTGAGGGTAGTCATGTTGTTCGGTGTAGGTTCCCTTCTCCAGACTTTCTCGAGGGCTCAGCAGTTCTTCTTGGAGCTCTTGAGTTCGTCGGTGAACCATGGTGCTTTCTTGCTGCCGTGTCTGCTGGGCGGGATCCTCAGGGGGGCGAGTTCGTCCGCGCAGTTGCTGATCCACTTCGTGAGGTTGTCGGTGGCCTGGCTGGTGTTCGTTGAGCTGGCAGGTGGGTGCTGGCTCAGGGAGGCGGCGAGTTGGTCGGCTGTGATCTTGTTCCAGCTTCTTCGAGCAACCTGTTGCTGGTGGTGGTGGATCGTCGTTCTTTTGAAGGTGAAGTGGACGCAGCTGTGGTCCGTCCAGTGGAGTCCTGTGGCATGGCTGAAGGCGATGTCTGTGCTGGATGAGAAGATGGCATCGAGTGTGTGTCCGGCGAGGTGGGTGGGGGTGGACACCAGTTGCTTGAGTCCAAGGTTGGCGAGGTTGTCGAGCAGGGTGCTGGTGTTGCGGTCGTTGTTGTTCTCCAGGTGGAAGTTGAGGTCTCCCAGGAGGATGTAGTCAGCGGAGCGGAGGGCGTGCGGGCTGATGACGTCGGCGATGTCCTCGCTGAATTGAGTGCGTGGTCCCGGGGGACGGTAGATCAGGGTGCCTCTGAGGGTTGTCTTGGGGTTGAAGTGGATCTGGAAATGCAGGTGTTCGGCGGTGGTTAAGGTGTCTTCGGTGCTAGTCGTGATGCGGATGGTGCTCTTGTGGATGATGGCGATGCCTCCTCCCGTCTGGTTGGCGGTGCGGTCCCTCCGGGTGATTTTGTAGCCCTCTGGGATGGCGATGGCGATGTCGGGCGCTGAAGAGGCGTTCATCCAGGTCTCCGTGAGGAAGGCAACGTCCGGGTCTGCGGTGTCTAGGAGGTTCCAGAGTTCGGTGGCGTGTCTGTGGACGGAGCGGGTGTTGAGCAGGATGCACTTGAGGTGGCTGCTGCTGGTGTTCGGCTTGGCGGGTGCTGGTGCCGGGCAGGTCCGGATGCAGGTGAACTTGCAGGCAGCTGAAGGGTCCGTGGGAGCGTCGTGGGGTGGCTCGATAGCATCCTGGGATTCGTCCGGTGTTGAGTGAGGTGAGGGTGGCGGCTGAGTACGTCAGGCGGGTAGATCGGGGTCCTCGTGGGCCAGGGGTCCTGGCACTGGGCGCGGTCCAGGCGCGGACGGGCGTAGACGGGCTTACCTTTGGCGCGCCTTCGGCGCACAATCGGCGCGCCCGCTGCGCGTGACCGCTGCGCGTTCGCACGGTCGCCATATAAGGCGAAGTGCGCGGGTGGGCGGAGCAGCTGGGAGGCGGGAGCGGGGAGGGTACAGAAGGGAAAAAAGGGGCGGGGTTAGCGGCGGTGGCGGGAAGCGGGGAGGGAGTGCGGAGGGCGGCGAGACAGCGGGCAAACAGGAAGGAAAACCACAATTACGGGCACAGAGTAAAAAAAAACAGGCACAAAGGAAGGAAAAGACAAAACACTGAAAAAACAGTCAAGTGAAACCGGCAGACGAGCACAGACCACGCCGCTCGAAGGAGGGGGCGTGGTCAGCGGCAGCGAGGCAGGCAGCGAGGCAGTTAGGGCAAGGGGGCACACGCAGCAGCTGGTGGCCGTGCGGCGCGGGGGTGTCCTACAAGTAGGTCACACTCACCTGCGTCGCACGGTCGCCATATAAGGCCAAGTGCGCGGGTGGGCGGAGCAGCTGGGAGGCGGGAGCGGGGAGGGTACAGAAGGGAAAAAAGGGGCAGGGTTAGCGGCGGTGGCGGGAAGCGGGGAGGGAGTGCGGAGGGCGGCGAGACAGCGGGCAAACAGGAAGGAAAACCACAATTACGGGCACAGAGTCAAAAAAAACAGGCACAAAGGAAGGAAAAGACAAAACACTGAAAAAACAGTCAAGTGAAACCGACAGACGAGCACGGACCACGCCGCTCGAAGGAGGGGGCGTGGTCAGCGGCAGCGAGGCAGGCAGGGAGACAGTTAGGGCAAGGGGGCACACGCAGCAGCTGGTGGCCGTGCGACGCGGGGGTGTCCTACAAGTAGCTGTCAGAGTTGATCCAAAAGTACTTCAATACTCATATGTTAAATGCCATGCATAAAATTACAAAACTTACATGTAGCATAACAATATACCACCACTCCTAAGAGGCCTGACAAAGATTCTCAAATGCTATTATTTTACCCTCTTCTATAAAAAAAAACCAATAGCCTTGCCGGATACAGTAATCTGTCAGATTCTATGTGACAAAATTCCTGTCTATAGAGTTTTTGAGTTTTGCCTGCACAGCGCTACGCTGTGCTTGTGAAATCCCTTGCAAAAATAATCTTTAAAGTGGCTTAAAGCTTCCCCATTTCACACCTTTACTCACCATTTGCTGGCTCACACTTCACTGTTGTTTGCTTGCTTCCTATTGGTCAGTGGCTCCTCCTGAATTATAGCTTTTTCATGGCTTCTGAGTCCTCGACCATGCTGTGGAGCATGGACCAAGTATGCTTCCTGTGGCCAGCGTCCTTCCAGTGGCTAGCAGGCTCCTGCAGGCGCTCTTTTTTAATTACTTGCATGCGCTCTTAGAGCCACCAACTCATTTTCTTTCCAGCCCTCCTACTTTTGCTTGTCTGACCTGCCTACAACCCCCACCTACCACAAAAAAAATTGCAGAGCTTTTTGGCTTTGTTAATGTTTTTCAGACATGTTGCATAGTTAAAGGTGGCATGTGTGGTTGAGTTTTTGAGGGAGCACCCGGGACATCTCCTCAGCACTGCCAGCTGCATACACCAAGGGTGTGAAGAGTGACAGCAAAAATGTTCTTCTTACGTCTTGCCTAGGCAACACATGTGCTGTCTCTTCAAGACATGCTGTATCTACAATATGAGCTTCAAGCAGCGCCTATCTTTTTCATTGGTTTGTCTTACTGTCCTTTGTAAATGCCGGATTTTGTTTTGTGAATATGCTTAGTAGTCCATAAATGTGGACTTTTGTAACCTCCCATGAGGACAGCCCCTATTACATGTGCTAATACTCTTTATGTTATTTAGGATACTTTGAGAGCACTCTTTTTTGGTGACTTATTGCAGCTTGAAGGGTTTGTGTTTTGTTTATTTACTCCTGTGGGAGACCCCTTTGTTTGTCTTGTCCCCACTACCGCTGCACTTCATCTTGTGCCACTTGCTTTTCTTTGCTCTGCACATGTTGCTCATTTAATTCTTATTCTAAATTGACTCTGCATCGAGACCAAACACCAGCATTCCAGCCACTGTATTTTGCCAAAAACACACAGTTGCACCCCAGAGGACCAGGTGGCTTACCAGGTGTGCTCAGCAACATAAGCGTGCTGCTTGCTCATCTAAGTTGTCTCAGTAATTGAAGTGTTCACCTCGAACAATGCTGTGGAGGCTGGAAGCAGATTTTGAATTAAACCTTTTGCCTTTCTTTAAATGCCTGGTATAATAACTCTAAATATGTCATTATTTGTCATTTGTTTGGTTTAAGGCTGACAGTAACTCACTGCTTTCACAAACGGGGAAGTATTTTTGGTTAAACCACTTGGGCCTCTTTTATGAGGCCGTGCGTGCCTTTTACGCCGCCGGTGCGTCACTTTTTGAGTTGCACCAGCAGCGTAAAAAATGTGCCTTGTTGCACCATATTTACAAAGTGACGCATTTAGGTAGATGCGTCACTTTGTAAACCCCTGCGCTACATTATACCTACGCCAGGTATAATGTATGCAGGGGGGGCATTCTGACACAAGAAAGGGTCATAGAAGTGACGCAGTGAAATCTATAAGATTTCACTGCGCCACTTCTAGGACACAAATGCATCAATTTCTTACGCCTGCCTCACAGCAGGTGTAAGACTGACGCAGGCCCTTTCACCTGGGGCTTGCCCCAGGTGAAAGGATACATTGCCTGGGTTGTGTCACTTTTGTGACACACTTCAGCAATGCGTCACTTTTGCGCCATACAGATTCGTCAGAAATACTGACGTATCTGTAACTCCTTGCGCCATGATGCCTCATACTGTAAATATGACGCACCATTGGTGTCGCAAGGAGGGCGCAGTGAAAAGTGGCCCATCGCTGTTTTCACGCAGCGATGCGTCACTTTTCATAAATGAGGCCCCTTATTTTTTCTGTAGTTTAAAAATTAAAGTCTCTTGCTGTTACCCACGCAAATCGTTCTTTTATTTCGCTGCATGAGAAATGCATGTTGTGTTGGATTCAATATTATGCTTCATTGTCCAACTTCACCCTTCATGCTTTTTATTTAATCTCTGCTTCTGTTGCTTGCATGCTGCAGCACAACCCTCTTCCAATTCGCAGCTTGACCTGTCCTCCCCCACCATTATGCTGCTTGTTTCAGTGGTTAGGGGGGTTTATTTCCTCCCTCCGGTTCTGGTGGATGCTCAATGGAAGCGGGGTGGCGTAGTGCTGGGGACGCTCTGCAGGCTTCTTTTTTAACTACCACCGCTTGGGTGTTAGAAAACAGCAAAACGTAAACAAATGGCATAATTTATTTTTAGCTCTCCCTTCCCCCAGGGGGCGGTGTAATGTAATGCAGTTTGTTTCTCTAGTGGTCAAAATTCTTGTTTGGGCTATCTAAGGAACATAACTAAGGGCTCGATTCCGATCCAGTAAAATGCGCTCCGAATCGTCGTACGGAGCAATTTTCCCCGTACGAATCGTACCCGTAAACTTCCCCGTACGAAGTACGAATCGTACCAGGAGCCAAAGACCGTACGAGTCGTACAGGACTCCGTATGACTAAAATATCCGTACGAGTCTCACTCAGAACCCGCTGTACGTGACATCGCTACGGTTCGCGGCTGGTTTTTATGACCCTGCAAGTACGAATCGTGTCGCCTTTTTTTTACGGGAGCTGGAAACAGCCGTAAACGCATAGTTTGCGCCAAAACAAGTACGGAACTCCCCCCACCCCCGGGGAGGCCACGTACCCCCCATGATTGCCGGGGTACGTCACGTACCCCTGTGATCATGGGGGGTACGTGCCGTACACCCAGCGTGCATGGGGTACGCAACGTACACCCAGCGTACATGGGGTACGCAACATACACCCAGCGTATGCTGGGTTTACGTTGCGTACCCCATGTACGCTGGCTGTACGGCGCGTACCCCCCATGATCGCAGGGGTACGCGCCGTACGGTGTGTGTGATTGTGCGCTTTGCCGTACGAATCGCCCTTACCTGACGCGGCCCGTACGAATAGCGTCCTGATCACCCATTCCGGATCGTACTCGCCGGGTCGTACGGTGTGTTTACGAGTCGTACGGAAACGGCTACGAATACGAATCGTACGGGGGATTTTTTTTACCGGATCGGAATCGGCGCCTAGTGTTCTTCAAAGCGTCTAATTTTCGGCTCCACCTCCATGCTTAAATACATTGCACAGGATCGTTTTCCTGGCATCTTCGAATTTACTTGCATTTGCATAAGAAACGCACTGGCTCCATTTTGCTAACACGCCTCTGGTTTCTCACTTCCTTGATTTTCCATAGTTTTACAGCTGAGATGATAATCTCCTGAGAAATCTTGTCATGCTGAGGTTTAACAAAGGGCTGAGGCCAGTTTCCTAATTTGCTGCTCACACGCCCCACCTCCTCCAACACGCAGCTACCCACTCACTTACCCACTACTTCTGACAATCACAAAAGAGGGGCTACTTTGAGATGCTTTTTAGCGTAATCTGCAGTTTTGGGGGCAGTTCAAGTCTGAAGTTGGCCATTCAATGCCTAAAGCAAGAGACTCCGCCAACACACCTAAAAAAAAAAGCTGATGTGTTCTGAGTAATATGCTCCATGCCTAAACACTTATAAGGGGCAAAAGGCATGTCCTATTGGCTATCCCAATGCTTGTTGGCAATGTGTGATGAGGATAATGGCTATTTACACAAAAAAGTTCTCCCTTGGAAGGCTGAAGGTATGACGAACGACTCTATCCACCCCGGACACCCTCCTCTAGACCCCACCCTCACAGCCAAACCCTACCTGGCATCAGTGCAGCCAACAACTGCTTGCAGCCTTAGAGGTAACCCGCTACACTGGCGCCTCTCCACATACAATTTGTCCCTAAAAACTGCCTACAACTCAATGACTGCGCAAAAGAGCGCAACAGAGAACCAAGGGCAGTGAGGCTGCACCGGCAGGTTCAGCAGACGAAACAAGTATGTAAACCATGCAGAAATGGGTAGAAAATCACTACATGTAAGCTACCAGACCATAAGCAGTGCTTTGAATAGCATTCATGCTCAAACCCTTTGATGACAGTTGCTGCCTGCTTGGGCATGAATGATCTGGTGGGAGGTGCACGGGGATCGAATTCATTGCACGGAAATCTGGTGAAGGTGTTCTAAGCAGGAATGTTATAATTGAATCCCAAGAAAGGCTGAATTTTGAAGATAAGTTATTTTCAAGACGTCCAGAGCAAAGATCAGCAACACATTTGGGATCTTTGGACACAGGAGAGAAGAGAAAAGAGGGTAGAGCAGCCATAACTTTAGGTGCCACAAACTTACTTCGGAGGAAAAGGATTGGGTTTATGTGTGCAATAGAAATCAAGTAAGACTTCCTGAGAATGATGGTTAACTGACACAGTAAAGATCTTTGCTTTAGCCAACAATGAATCATACATTGAATGGTTTTTGCAATTCCGCGTGCTAGGCTCACGCGACAACACATTCCTTTGTGGATTTTTGGGGAGACTTCAATTTTGAAAGAGGCATTTTAAAAGTTTAAATGGTGCTTTTAGGAACATGGCAGAGGCTTAAAGAAAGAATGCTTTACAGTAAATTACATTTATCTCATTCACCTCAACCATCAATGTTTTCATATGTTACAAGCGGGGAAACAGAGAATTCATGACTTGTTTTACACATTGTGTAAAATGTCCTCACAGCCCACCCACTCATGAAGAGACGCTCCAACAGAAGGGTAACGTCTGCAAAGCCCACTCACTCAGGAAAAAGGGACTCAAAAAGAAGGGATACAATGCATTTTTGTGAAGTGCCCTGTGAATGATGTGGACTAAGTCAGTGCTCATTGTTGGCTCCTGGGCAGATGCACGATCAGTGGCATCATGGCACATCATCTTTCATCACCCTAGACACGTACACAGTTCAAAAACATTTCTTCACTGCTTCTGAAACCCTCTCCATGCTTTCCACTGTTGTTTTCCCATCCCCATCGTCTGATGTTTGTTTTTCACCACCCATGCCCTCCTTCCATTGTCTGTTTGTTTTTCACCACAAAATCCCACTGTTCTCCTGCTAGCTGTTGTTTGTTTGCCACCATTGCGCTCCTCCCATTATGCATTGTTTGTTTGCCAGACCCCCATCCTCCCACGTGTTGCTTGCCCCCTCAGCCGTCTGTACAATTTTTGCACATTCTACACAGCAGAGCAAGCTGCTGCACAACATGGCTTAATGGAAAAAAGCAATATTATGCCATCAGTGCTGGGCACGTCATATCGTTTTTTTTTCTTAACTTTAAGCCACATTGCACAGAAGCTTGTGCTGCTGTGCACCATGTAAAAAAAATGACAAAACGAATATATCTTGCATAGATGAAACCTATTGGCTTTGCCAATGGTCGTTAACAGTGTTTTAACTATTCACCCTGGAATGCCTACTGTCTTGAACATGTTTTACAATAAATTCAACCTTTAAGGCCTATTAACTTTAACATACACTATTGCAAATTAATAAATAAGGCCTATGCCTTAGTATTAGCTTTTCATAACGAATAGACAGAACCAGGCACGGCCCGTGCCGGGCATTATACTGGGGTGGGGACGTCAGGCAGGGGAGGGTCAGGGTGGGGGGTTGTAAAATGCGGGATATGGACCATTAGAGGTAAGTACCAATAAAAATAAATAAAACAAATTTTGTTGCCCACGCTGCATCGCCAAATGTAATGCAGCATGGGCAACGAAATTCGTTTTATTCATTTTTATCGGTACTTACCTTTAATGGTCCACATCCCACATTTTACAACCCCCCACTCTGACCCTCCCGTGCCTGAAGTCACCGCCCCAGTATAACGGTCGGCACGGGCCGTGCCTGGACAGAACTATGGTGCTATAAATAAGTCAATCCTGCAGCCTTTAACATAGCCTTCTGTAATAAAATGACAGACATAAAGCATCTGACCTATTTTTTCCAATTACTCAATGAGCTTTATAGCCTTGAATTTGAATTTGAATTTAAAAACATTTATATAGCGCGCTTATACCACGCGGTTTCATGGCGCTTTTAGATTGCGAGGAGACAGCAGGAGCAGAGGAAGTTAAACAGCGAAGGCTCAAGAGAAGAGTAGGGTTTTGAGGCTTTTCCGAAACTCTGTGTAAGAGGGTGTCATGCGGAGTTCCACAGGAAGGGAGTTCCAAAACACAGGGGCAAGAACCGCAAATTTTGTTCCGCCAGCCCTTTTCTTTTTAAATCGGGGGACAGTTAGAAGTGCCAAGTGGGTGGAGCGGAGCTCTCTGCCCGGAGTATAAGGCTTAATGGCAGAGCAGATGAACTCCGGAGCGGTGCCCATTTTGACCTGAAAGGTGAGGCAGCCAAGCTTGAACAAGGCTCGCTCTTTCACCGGCAGCCAGTAGAGGGGTGGCATGATGGAATTTGGGCAGGCCATGGATCAGGCGGGCAGCCTGGTTCTGCACTAGTTGCAGACGGTGAATGGCGTAAGCGGGTGCGCCATTGTAGATGATGTTACCATAGTCAATAGTCCCAGGCACTCCACACCACTGGAGTCAAGCTAGCCGGTCCTCGGATGCTTGATTCCGTTCTGGGAAGGACATGGCTTTTGTAGTTCGGACTGGACTGTTCCCATGGGGCAACAGGGTCAGAGCTGATTTGCATATCGCCATTGTCTAACCCAGGGTGGTGTGGAGTGCAAAAAACGATGGATTTGGGCCCAGATCTTTTGACTGGGGGAGTGTGTGACATTGATCCACATTCAGTCCATCACTTGTTGTTTTTGCAATTGCCGCCCTAAGTGCCCTGGGGATGCCCAGACGTGGGTCCCAGGCACTCCACACCACTGGAGTCAAGCTAGCCGGGCTGATGAGAGGTGTTACCTCGAAACCGGTCCGGTCCTCGGATGCTTGATTCCGTTCTGGGAAGGACATGGCTTTTGTAGTTCGGACTGGACTGTTCCCATGGGGCAACAGGGTCAGAGCTGATTTGCATATCGCCATTGTCTAACCCAGGGTGGTGTGGAGTGCAAAAAACGATGGATTTGGGCCCAGATCTTTTGACTGGGGGAGTGTGTGACATTGATCCACATTCAGTCCATCACTTGTTGTTTTTGCAATTGCCGCCCTAAGTGCCCTGGGGATGCCCAGACGTGGGTCCCAGCTACTCCACACCACTGGAGTCAAGCTAGCCGGGCTGATGAGAGGTGTTACCTCGAAACCGGTCCGGTCCTCGGATGCTTGATTCCGTTCTGGGAAGGACATGGCTTTTGTAGTTCGGACTGGACTGTTCCCATGGGGCAACAGGGTCAGAGCTGATTTGCATATCGCCATTGTCTAACCCAGGGTGGTGTGGAGTGCAAAAAACGATGGATTTGGGCCCAGATCTTTTGACTGGGGGAGTGTGTGACATTGATCCACATTCAGTCCATCACTTGTTGTTTTTGCAATTGCCGCCCTAAGTGCCCTGGGGATGCCCAGACGTGGGTCCCAGGCACTCCACACCACTGGAGTCAAGCTAGCCGGGCTGATGAGAGGTGTTACCTCGAAACCGGTCCGGTCCTCGGATGCTTGATTCCGTTCTGGGAAGGACATGGCTTTTGTAGTTCGGACTGGACTGTTCCCATGGGGCAACAGGGTCAGAGCTGATTTGCATATCGCCATTGTCTAACCCAGGGTGGTGTGGAGTGCAAAAAACGATGGATTTGGGCCCAGATCTTTTGACTGGGGGAGTGTGTGACATTGATCCACATTCAGTCCATCACTTGTTGTTTTTGCAATTGCCGCCCTAAGTGCCCTGGGGATGCCCAGACGTGGGTCCCAGGCACTCCACACCACTGGAGTCAAGCTAGCCGGGCTGATGAGAGGTGTTACCTCGAAACCGGTCCGGTCCTCGGATGCTTGATTCCGTTCTGGGAAGGACATGGCTTTTGTAGTTCGGACTGGACTGTTCCCATGGGGCAACAGGGTCAGAGCTGATTTGCATATCGCCATTGTCTAACCCAGGGTGGTGTGGAGTGCAAAAAACGATGGATTTGGGCCCAGATCTTTTGACTGGGGGAGTGTGTGACATTGATCCACATTCAGTCCATCACTTGTTGTTTTTGCAATTGCCGCCCTAAGTGCCCTGGGGATGCCCAGACGTGGGTCCCAGGCACTCCACACCACTGGAGTCAAGCTAGCCGGGCTGATGAGAGGTGTTACCTCGAAACCGGTCCGGTCCTCGGATGCTTGATTCCGTTCTGGGAAGGACATGGCTTTTGTAGTTCGGACTGGACTGTTCCCATGGGGCAACAGGGTCAGAGCTGATTTGCATATCGCCATTGTCTAACCCAGGGTGGTGTGGAGTGCAAAAAACGATGGATTTGGGCCCAGATCTTTTGACTGGGGGAGTGTGTGACATTGATCCACATTCAGTCCATCACTTGTTGTTTTTGCAATTGCCGCCCTAAGTGCCCTGGGGATGCCCAGACGTGGGTCCCAGGCACTCCACACCACTGGAGTCAAGCTAGCCGGGCTGATGAGAGGTGTTACCTCGAAACCGGTCCGGTCCTCGGATGCTTGATTCCGTTCTGGGAAGGACATGGCTTTTGTAGTTCGGACTGGACTGTTCCCATGGGGCAACAGGGTCAGAGCTGATTTGCATATCGCCATTGTCTAACCCAGGGTGGTGTGGAGTGCAAAAAACGATGGATTTGGGCCCAGATCTTTTGACTGGGGGAGTGTGTGACATTGATCCACATTCAGTCCATCACTTGTTGTTTTTGCAATTGCCGCCCTAAGTGCCCTGGGGATGCCCAGACGTGGGTCCCAGGCACTCCACACCACTGGAGTCAAGCTAGCCGGGCTGATGAGAGGTGTTACCTCGAAACCGGTCCGGTCCTCGGATGCTTGATTCCGTTCTGGGAAGGACATGGCTTTTGTAGTTCGGACTGGACTGTTCCCATGGGGCAACAGGGTCAGAGCTGATTTGCATATCGCCATTGTCTAACCCAGGGTGGTGTGGAGTGCAAAAAACGATGGATTTGGGCCCAGATCTTTTGACTGGGGGAGTGTGTGACATTGATCCACATTCAGTCCATCACTTGTTGTTTTTGCAATTGCCGCCCTAAGTGCCCTGGGGATGCCCAGACGTGGGTCCCAGGCACTCCACACCACTGGAGTCAAGCTAGCCGGGCTGATGAGAGGTGTTACCTCGAAACCGGTCCGGTCCTCGGATGCTTGATTCCGTTCTGGGAAGGACATGGCTTTTGTAGTTCGGACTGGACTGTTCCCATGGGGCAACAGGGTCAGAGCTGATTTGCATATCGCCATTGTCTAACCCAGGGTGGTGTGGAGTGCAAAAAACGATGGATTTGGGCCCAGATCTTTTGACTGGGGGAGTGTGTGACATTGATCCACATTCAGTCCATCACTTGTTGTTTTTGCAATTGCCGCCCTAAGTGCCCTGGGGATGCCCAGACGTGGGTCCCAGGCACTCCACACCACTGGAGTCAAGCTAGCCGGGCTGATGAGAGGTGTTACCTCGAAACCGGTCCGGTCCTCGGATGCTTGATTCCGTTCTGGGAAGGACATGGCTTTTGTAGTTCGGACTGGACTGTTCCCATGGGGCAACAGGGTCAGAGCTGATTTGCATATCGCCATTGTCTAACCCAGGGTGGTGTGGAGTGCAAAAAATGATGGATTTGGGCCCAGATCTTTTGACTGGGGGAGTGTGTGACATTGATCCACATTCAGTCCATCACTTGTTGTTTTTGCAATTGCCGCCCTAAGTGCCCTGGGGATGCCCAGACGTGGGTCCCAGGCACTCCACACCACTGGAGTCAAGCTAGCCGGGCTGATGAGAGGTGTTACCTCGAAACCGGTCCGGTCCTCGGATGCTTGATTCCGTTCTGGGAAGGACATGGCTTTTGTAGTTCGGACTGGACTGTTCCCATGGGGCAACAGGGTCAGAGCTGATTTGCATATCGCCATTGTCTAACCCAGGGTGGTGTGGAGTGCAAAAAACGATGGATTTGGGCCCAGATCTTTTGACTGGGGGAGTGTGTGACATTGATCCACATTCAGTCCATCACTTGTTGTTTTTGCAATTGCCGCCCTAAGTGCCCTGGGGATGCCCAGACGTGGGTCCCAGGCACTCCACACCACTGGAGTCAAGCTAGCCGGGCTGATGAGAGGTGTTACCTCGAAACCGGTCCGGTCCTCGGATGCTTGATTCCGTTCTGGGAAGGACATGGCTTTTGTAGTTCGGACTGGACTGTTCCCATGGGGCAACAGGGTCAGAGCTGATTTGCATATCGCCATTGTCTAACCCAGGGTGGTGTGGAGTGCAAAAAACGATGGATTTGGGCCCAGATCTTTTGACTGGGGGAGTGTGTGACATTGATCCACATTCAGTCCATCACTTGTTGTTTTTGCAATTGCCGCCCTAAGTGCCCTGGGGATGCCCAGACGTGGGTCCCAGGCACTCCACACCACTGGAGTCAAGCTAGCCGGGCTGATGAGAGGTGTTACCTCGAAACCGGTCCGGTCCTCGGATGCTTGATTCCGTTCTGGGAAGGACATGGCTTTTGTAGTTCGGACTGGACTGTTCCCATGGGGCAACAGGGTCAGAGCTGATTTGCATATCGCCATTGTCTAACCCAGGGTGGTGTGGAGTGCAAAAAACGATGGATTTGGGCCCAGATCTTTTGACTGGGGGAGTGTGTGACATTGATCCACATTCAGTCCATCACTTGTTGTTTTTGCAATTGCCGCCCTAAGTGCCCTGGGGATGCCCAGACGTGGGTCCCAGCTACTCCACACCACTGGAGTCAAGCTAGCCGGGCTGATGAGAGGTGTTACCTCGAAACCGGTCCGGTCCTCGGATGCTTGATTCCGTTCTGGGAAGGACATGGCTTTTGTAGTTCGGACTGGACTGTTCCCATGGGGCAACAGGGTCAGAGCTGATTTGCATATCGCCATTGTCTAACCCAGGGTGGTGTGGAGTGCAAAAAACGATGGATTTGGGCCCAGATCTTTTGACTGGGGGAGTGTGTGACATTGATCCACATTCAGTCCATCACTTGTTGTTTTTGCAATTGCCGCCCTAAGTGCCCTGGGGATGCCCAGACGTGGGTCCCAGGCACTCCACACCACTGGAGTCAAGCTAGCCGGGCTGATGAGAGGTGTTACCTCGAAACCGGTCCGGTCCTCGGATGCTTGATTCCGTTCTGGGAAGGACATGGCTTTTGTAGTTCGGACTGGACTGTTCCCATGGGGCAACAGGGTCAGAGCTGATTTGCATATCGCCATTGTCTAACCCAGGGTGGTGTGGAGTGCAAAAAACGATGGATTTGGGCCCAGATCTTTTGACTGGGGGAGTGTGTGACATTGATCCACAGTCAGTCCATCACTTGTTGTTTTTGCAATTGCCGCCCTAAGTGCCCTGGGGATGCCCAGACGTGGGTCCCAGGCACTCCACACCACTGGAGTCAAGCTAGCCGGGCTGATGAGAGGTGTTACCTCGAAACCGGTCCGGTCCTCGGATGCTTGATTCCGTTCTGGGAAGGACATGGCTTTTGTAGTTCGGACTGGACTGTTCCCATGGGGCAACAGGGTCAGAGCTGATTTGCATATCGCCATTGTCTAACCCAGGGTGGTGTGGAGTGCAAAAAACGATGGATTTGGGCCCAGATCTTTTGACTGGGGGAGTGTGTGACATTGATCCACAGTCAGTCCATCACTTGTTGTTTTTGCAATTGCCGCCCTAAGTGCCCTGGGGATGCCCAGACGTGGGTCCCAGGCACTCCACACCACTGGAGTCAAGCTAGCCGGGCTGATGAGAGGTGTTACCTCGAAACCGGTCCGGTCCTCGGATGCTTGATTCCGTTCTGGGAAGGACATGGCTTTTGTAGTTCGGACTGGACTGTTCCCATGGGGCAACAGGGTCAGAGCTGATTTGCATATCGCCATTGTCTAACCCAGGGTGGTGTGGAGTGCAAAAAACGATGGATTTGGGCCCAGATCTTTTGACTGGGGGAGTGTGTGACATTGATCCACATTCAGTCCATCACTTGTTGTTTTTGCAATTGCCGCCCTAAGTGCCCTGGGGATGCCCAGACGTGGGTCCCAGGCACTCCACACCACTGGAGTCAAGCTAGCCGGGCTGATGAGAGGTGTTACCTCGAAACCGGTCCGGTCCTCGGATGCTTGATTCCGTTCTGGGAAGGACATGGCTTTTGTAGTTCGGACTGGACTGTTCCCATGGGGCAACAGGGTCAGAGCTGATTTGCATATCGCCATTGTCTAACCCAGGGTGGTGTGGAGTGCAAAAAACGATGGATTTGGGCCCAGATCTTTTGACTGGGGGAGTGTGTGACATTGATCCACATTCAGTCCATCACTTGTTGTTTTTGCAATTGCCGCCCTAAGTGCCCTGGGGATGCCCAGACGTGGGTCCCAGGCACTCCACACCACTGGAGTCAAGCTAGCCGGGCTGATGAGAGGTGTTACCTCGAAACCGGTCCGGTCCTCGGATGCTTGATTCCGTTCTGGGAAGGACATGGCTTTTGTAGTTCGGACTGGACTGTTCCCATGGGGCAACAGGGTCAGAGCTGATTTGCATATCGCCATTGTCTAACCCAGGGTGGTGTGGAGTGCAAAAAACGATGGATTTGGGCCCAGATCTTTTGACTGGGGGAGTGTGTGACATTGATCCACATTCAGTCCATCACTTGTTGTTTTTGCAATTGCCGCCCTAAGTGCCCTGGGGATGCCCAGACGTGGGTCCCAGGCACTCCACACCACTGGAGTCAAGCTAGCCGGGCTGATGAGAGGTGTTACCTCGAAACCGGTCCGGTCCTCGGATGCTTGATTCCGTTCTGGGAAGGACATGGCTTTTGTAGTTCGGACTGGACTGTTCCCATGGGGCAACAGGGTCAGAGCTGATTTGCATATCGCCATTGTCTAACCCAGGGTGGTGTGGAGTGCAAAAAACGATGGATTTGGGCCCAGATCTTTTGACTGGGGGAGTGTGTGACATTGATCCACATTCAGTCCATCACTTGTTGTTTTTGCAATTGCCGCCCTAAGTGCCCTGGGGA
The DNA here is from genome assembly GCF_964263255.1 of Lissotriton vulgaris. Lineage (NCBI taxonomy): Eukaryota > Metazoa > Chordata > Amphibia > Caudata > Salamandridae > Lissotriton > Lissotriton vulgaris. The sequence continues at coordinate 292,394,990 of NC_141693.1, forward strand.
TGCCCAGACGTGGGTCCCAGGCACTCCACACCACTGGAGTCAAGCTAGCCGGGCTGATGAGAGGTGTTACCTCGAAACCGGTCCGGTCCTCGGATGCTTGATTCCGTTCTGGGAAGGACATGGCTTTTGTAGTTCGGACTGGACTGTTCCCATGGGGCAACAGGGTCAGAGCTGATTTGCATATCGCCATTGTCTAACCCAGGGTGGTGTGGAGTGCAAAAAACGATGGATTTGGGCCCAGATCTTTTGACTGGGGGAGTGTGTGACATTGATCCACATTCAGTCCATCACTTGTTGTTTTTGCAATTGCCGCCCTAAGTGCCCTGGGGATGCCCAGACGTGGGTCCCAGCTACTCCACACCACTGGAGTCAAGCTAGCCGGGCTGATGAGAGGTGTTACCTCGAAACCGGTCCGGTCCTCGGATGCTTGATTCCGTTCTGGGAAGGACATGGCTTTTGTAGTTCGGACTGGACTGTTCCCATGGGGCAACAGGGTCAGAGCTGATTTGCATATCGCCATTGTCTAACCCAGGGTGGTGTGGAGTGCAAAAAACGATGGATTTGGGCCCAGATCTTTTGACTGGGGGAGTGTGTGACATTGATCCACATTCAGTCCATCACTTGTTGTTTTTGCAATTGCCGCCCTAAGTGCCCTGGGGATGCCCAGACGTGGGTCCCAGGCACTCCACACCACTGGAGTCAAGCTAGCCGGGCTGATGAGAGGTGTTACCTCGAAACCGGTCCGGTCCTCGGATGCTTGATTCCGTTCTGGGAAGGACATGGCTTTTGTAGTTCGGACTGGACTGTTCCCATGGGGCAACAGGGTCAGAGCTGATTTGCATATCGCCATTGTCTAACCCAGGGTGGTGTGGAGTGCAAAAAACGATGGATTTGGGCCCAGATCTTTTGACTGGGGGAGTGTGTGACATTGATCCACATTCAGTCCATCACTTGTTGTTTTTGCAATTGCCGCCCTAAGTGCCCTGGGGATGCCCAGACGTGGGTCCCAGGCACTCCACACCACTGGAGTCAAGCTAGCCGGGCTGATGAGAGGTGTTACCTCGAAACCGGTCCGGTCCTCGGATGCTTGATTCCGTTCTGGGAAGGACATGGCTTTTGTAGTTCGGACTGGACTGTTCCCATGGGGCAACAGGGTCAGAGCTGATTTGCATATCGCCATTGTCTAACCCAGGGTGGTGTGGAGTGCAAAAAACGATGGATTTGGGCCCAGATCTTTTGACTGGGGGAGTGTGTGACATTGATCCACAGTCAGTCCATCACTTGTTGTTTTTGCAATTGCCGCCCTAAGTGCCCTGGGGATGCCCAGACGTGGGTCCCAGGCACTCCACACCACTGGAGTCAAGCTAGCCGGGCTGATGAGAGGTGTTACCTCGAAACCGGTCCGGTCCTCGGATGCTTGATTCCGTTCTGGGAAGGACATGGCTTTTGTAGTTCGGACTGGACTGTTCCCATGGGGCAACAGGGTCAGAGCTGATTTGCATATCGCCATTGTCTAACCCAGGGTGGTGTGGAGTGCAAAAAACGATGGATTTGGGCCCAGATCTTTTGACTGGGGGAGTGTGTGACATTGATCCACATTCAGTCCATCACTTGTTGTTTTTGCAATTGCCGCCCTAAGTGCCCTGGGGATGCCCAGACGTGGGTCCCAGGCACTCCACACCACTGGAGTCAAGCTAGCCGGGCTGATGAGAGGTGTTACCTCGAAACCGGTCCGGTCCTCGGATGCTTGATTCCGTTCTGGGAAGGACATGGCTTTTGTAGTTCGGACTGGACTGTTCCCATGGGGCAACAGGGTCAGAGCTGATTTGCATATCGCCATTGTCTAACCCAGGGATGGTGTGGAGTGCAAAAAACGATGGATTTGGGCCCAGATCTTTTGACTGGGGGAGTGTGTGACATTGATCCACATTCAGTCCATCACTTGTTGTTTTTGCAGTTACCATAGTCAAGGCGCGAGAGCACCATTGCCATCACTATAATCTTTAGGGCAGGGAGGGAAAAGAAGCGGGAGATCTTCCTAATAGTTCTAAGGGAGAAAAAACAAGAAGAAACAACAGAACTGACCTGTGAGTGGACAGAAAGTGAGGGGTTAAGGAGGATTCCAAGAGTTTTGACTTTGGGAACGGGAAGTTGGGGGACACCAAGTGAGAGGGGCCAGTGAGATGGGGACCAGGGACTGCAACCCCCTCCGGTCACGACTAGTTCCGTCTTGTCCGGATTGAGTTTGAGGTGGTTGCAGTTCATCCAATCCTGGATGAACAGCATAACAGATTGGACGTTCTGGAAGGATGAGGGGGAATGAGAAAGGTTGAAAATTAGCTGGAGGTCATCGGCGTAGTTAAACACCGTGACCTCAAGCTGCTGCAACATAAAAATGAGGGGGAAGATGTATGAATTAAACAAAAGAGGGGAAAGTGAGGAGCCTTGGGGGACCCCACACACAACCTTACGGGAGGCAGCAGTGAAACCAGCAAGATGGACCGCCTGAGCCCTGTCACTCAGGAAGGACTCGAGCCAAGCGAAGGCTAGGCCCTCTATGCCCGCCGCCCTGACACGGGTGAGAAGGATGGAGTGGTCCACCGTGTCAAAAGCGGCGGACAGATCTAAAAGAATGAGGGCCTGCGGGAGGTTGATGTCAATGCCCTCGCGTAGGCTGTCCATCACTGAGACCACTACCTTCTCCGTGGAGTGGAGGGGGCGAAAGCCCGCCTGCCGGGAGGAGAGGCAGTGGTTGGTTTCCACGTGGGTGCTCAGGGTGCTGGTTACGTGAGTTTCTAAGACCTTACCCAGGTAAGGCAGGAGGGAGATGGGACGGTAATTGGAAGGGGATGAGGGGTCAGCACCAGCCTTTTTTAAAATAGGGATGACCGCCGCGAATTTGTGGGGGGTGGGAACCACTCCCTTACTGAGTGAATCATTCAGAAGTGTGAGGGGTGGGGATGGACATGCCTTATCATTGGCTTGTTGCCAAAAACAATACTGAACTACTGAATTTTGCATTAACTTTGCCACAAGCCATAAATGCATACAATTAAAAATATGCACACAATTACAGTTGGCAAAACAAAATCCACCCTAAAATGACCTAACATGTATTCTCTTTTTTTATTTTTGTGTTTTATTTATTATAGAAGTCCTTTTGTGTCATTTCAAATTGACATTTCAACATCCTTTCTTAAACAAAAAATACAAACAAAAGCCTTTTTCTTTTTTACCAGAAAGCAACACACTCTAAACCAAATCTTCTAGCACAGCACAAGATTACAATATACTTAAATCCTCAAAATCTCTCAGAAATTTAATCAAAAAATGTCCCCCAGATCTTATCGAATCTTCTAATCCCCCCTATCCGCAGTGCATAAATTTGCTCACTAATTTTAACTCGTCTCATCTTTTGTAACCATTCATACATAGATGGAATCAGTTCTGTACGCCATTGCTGTAGCAACAGAGATCTAGCCACTGCCATAGCGATGTACAGTAATTTAGCTATCTGATCGGAGAGCCTAAGATCCAAGTCAAAACCATGGAGAATTCATTTCTCATTTACTGTGATGTGGTTCCGTGGTTCGAAGGTCTGTGGTTCGGAGATTCTGAACCCGTGTAATGAAGGTTGTCGGATATAGACGATCTTGGTATCAGCGGACGGCAAATGACGAGTGCGGTGTGTACGAGTGTTTTCATCATAATCCATCAATGAGAACACTATGGGGCCGATTAGGATGGCGGACGGAAACGTGCTCCGTCCGCCGTGGAAGGTGGCAAGATACTCCGGACCTGGCCGCGGAAAAACCGCATTAGCGATTAGGATCAAATGTGACCGAAACGCCGACCGCGGCGGACGGAGCACAACAATCCCCGTCCGCGGCGGTCGAAGTACACCTGATTCCGCGGCATGCGGACGGAACCTACAAAACACCGACCGCCGCGTACGCACATGACCAGGAGAACAACAACCTCCCCCGCGATACCTGCGAACTTTCCGGGTCCGCAATTAGGATAACTCCGTAAGTACCCCGGTAGCCACCGCGATCCACGTCCGCGGCGGTAGCAATGCAATGAGAAACGGGGCACCACAGCGGAAGTCCAACATCCCTACAGTCAATCCAATGGCATACATACCGACAGAATCCATCACCAAACACAGCAAAATGGACGACCACCCACCTGACACATCTAAACCAAACACAAGACACAATTACCCACCCCCAAGAACTGCATAGACCACACCTGACAACACACCCACCTATCACCTGACTGCCAATCAACATTCACACAGGGCCAACACACAGACTATAAATTGACTCCCACCCACTCCCGAAATCCTCTGCATCACAGCATAGCTGCCAGCAGGAGACAATACTTGACTTGACTAACAGCAAACTATTTGATTCAGACACATAACCCACACCCAAACACACCCTGCACACAAACACCCACCACACCATACCCAAACAGCACACACCAGCACCTCCGAACTCCACACAAACACACCCCCGAGCACCATGGCACCCAAAAAGAATCCTAAATTCTCCGACACCGAGCTCAGGGTAATGGTGGAAGAGATCATTCGTGTGGAACCCCACATCTTCGGATCCCTTGTGCAGCAGACGAGCATAGCTCGGAAGAACAGCCTGTGGGACCGTATCGTGACCAGGGTCAATGCCTCCGGGAGCGTCCCGAGAACCAAGGCTGACATCCAGAGGCGGTGGCACGACCTGAAGACCCGGGTGAAGTCTATTAGAGCCAGGAACTTCCTCCGGGCCAACCACACAGGCGGTGGAACCCCCCCCGGAGCCCCTACCATACACCGAGTGGGAGGAGAAGGTGCTGACCATCCTGCACCCTGACACCCTCGATGGACTTCCTGATGGAGAAGAGGCTGGTAAGTACCAACCAACCACCACAAACACAACAACACGGTGTGGGCCACACAACTCTAAAGACACATCCCACATACCCCAGCCTTGCATGCAGTCCACATACTCACCAACCTCTAAAGCACTCCTACAGGCCCCCATGTCCATAGAGAGGGTGGTGGTGGTGGGTGGGGTGTGTGAGGGGTCGGAACTACAACTTCCAACAGGCCCCCATGTCCATAGAGAGGGTGGTGGTGGTGGGTGGGGTGTGTGAGGGGTCACTAGTCCGACTTCCAACAGGCCCCCATGTCCATAGAGAGGGTGGTGGTGGTGGGTGGGGTGTGTGAGGGGTCACTAGTCCGACTTCCAACAGGCCCCCATGTCCATAGAGAGGGTGGCGGTGGTGGGTGGGGTGTGTGAGGGGTCACTAGTCCGACTTCCAACAGGCCCCCATGTCCATAGAGAGGGTGGTGGTGGTGGGTGGGGTGTGTGAGGGGTCGGAACTACAACTTCCAACAGGCCCCCATGTCCATAGAGAGGGTGGTGGTGGTGGGTGGGGTGTGTGAGGGGTCGGAACTACAACTTCCAACAGGCCCCCATGTCAATAGTGAGGGTGGTGGTGGTGGGTGGGGTGTGTGAGGGGTCGGAACTACAACTTCCAACAGGCCCCCATGTCCATAGAGAGGGTGGTGGTGGTGGGTGGGGTGTGTGAGGGGTCGGAACTACAACTTCCAACAGGCCCCCATGTCCATAGAGAGGGTGGTGGTGGTGGTGGGTGGGGTGTGTGAGGGGTCACTAGTCCGACTTCCAACAGGCCCCCATGTCCATAGAGAGGGTGGTGGTGGTGGGTGGGGTGTGTGAGGGGTCGGAACTACAACTTCCAACCGGACCCCATGTCCATAGAGAGGGTGGTGGTGGTGGGTGGGGTGTGTGAGGGGTCGGAACTACAACTTCCAACAGGCCCCCATGTCCATAGAGAGGGTGGTGGTGGTGGGTGGGGTGTGTGAGGGGTCACTAGTCCGACTTCCAACAGGCCCCCATGTCCATAGAGAGGGTGGTGGTGGTGGGTGGGGTGTGTGAGGGGTCACTAGTCCGACTTCCAACAGGCCCCCATGTCCATAGAGAGGGTGGTGGTGGTGGGTGGGGTGTGTGAGGGGTCACTAGTCCGACTTCCAACAGGCCCCCATGTCCATAGAGAGGGTGGCGGTGGTGGGTGGGGTGTGTGAGGGGTCGGAACTACAACTTCCAACAGGCCCCCATGTCCATAGAGAGGGTGGTGGTGGTGGGTGGGGTGTGTGAGGGGTCGGAACTACAACTTCCAACAGGCCCCCATGTCCATAGAGAGGGTGGTGGTGGTGGGTGGGGTGTGTGAGGGGTCACTAGTCCGACTTCTAACAGGCCCCCATGTCCATAGAGAGGGTGGTGGTGGTGGGTGGGGTGTGTGAGGGGTCGGAACTACAACTTCCAACAGGCCCCCATGTCCATAGAGAGGGTGGTGGTGGTGGGTGGGGTGTGTGAGGGGTCGGAACTACAACTTCCAACAGGCCCCCATGTCCATAGAGAGGGTGGTGGTGGTGGGTGGGGTGTGTGAGGGGTCGGAACTACAACTTCCAACAGGCCCCCATGTCCATAGAGAGGGTGGTGGTGGTGGGTGGGGTGTGTGAGGGGTCACTAGTCCGACTTCCAACAGGCCCCCATGTCCATAGAGAGGGTGGTGGTGGTGGGTGGGGTGTGTGAGGGGTCGGAACTACAACTTCCAACAGGCCCCCATGTCCATAGAGAGGGTGGTGGTGGTGGGTGGGGTGTGTGAGGGGTCGGAACTACAACTTCCAACAGGCCCCCATGTCCATAGAGAGGGTGGTGGTGGTGGGTGGGGTGTGTGAGGGGTCACTAGTCCGACTTCCAACAGGCCCCCATGTCCATAGAGAGGGTGGTGGTGGTGGGTGGGGTGTGTGAGGGGTCACTAGTCCGACTTCCAACAGGCCCCCATGTCCATAGAGAGGGTGGCGGTGGTGGGTGGGGTGTGTGAGGGGTCGGAACTACAACTTCCAACAGGCCCCCATGTCCATAGAGAGGGTGGTGGTGGTGGGTGGGGTGTGTGAGGGGTCGGAACTACAACTTCCAACAGGCCCCCATGTCCATAGAGAGGGTGGTGGTGGTGGGTGGGGTGTGTGAGGGGTCACTAGTCCGACTTCTAACAGGCCCCCATGTCCATAGAGAGGGTGGTGGTGGTGGGTGGGGTGTGTGAGGGGTCGGAACTACAACTTCCAACAGGCCCCCATGTCCATAGAGAGGGTGGTGGTGGTGGGTGGGGTGTGTGAGGGGTCGGAACTACAACTTCCAACAGGCCCCCATGTCCATAGAGAGGGTGGTGGTGGTGGGTGGGGTGTGTGAGGGGTCGGAACTACAACTTCCAACAGGCCCCCATGTCCATAGAGAGGGTGGTGGTGGTGGGTGGGGTGTGTGAGGGGTCGGAACTACAACTTCCAACAGGCCCCCATGTCCATAGAGAGGGTGGTGGTGGTGGGTGGGGTGTGTGAGGGGTCACTAGTCCGACTTCCAACAGGCCCCCATGTCCATAGAGAGGGTGGTGGTGGGTGGGGTGTGTGAGGGGTCGGAACTACAACTTCCAACAGGCCCCCATGTCCATAGAGAGGGTGGTGGTGGTGGGTGGGGTGTGTGAGGGGTCACTAGTCCGACTTCCAACAGGCCCCCATGTCCATAGAGAGGGTGGTGGTGGTGGGTGGGGTGTGTGAGGGGTCACTAGTCCGACTTCCAACAGGCCCCCATGTCCATAGAGAGGGTGGTGGTGGTGGGTGGGGTGTGTGAGGGGTCGGAACTACAACTTCCAACAGGCCCCCATGTCCATAGAGAGGGTGGTGGTGGTGGGTGGGGTGTGTGAGGGGTCACTAGTCCGACTTCCAACAGGCCCCCATGTCCATAGAGAGGGTGGTGGTGGTGGGTGGGGTGTGTGAGGGGTCGGAACTACAACTTCCAACAGGCCCCCATGTCCATAGAGAGGGTGGTGGTGGTGGGTGGGGTGTGTGAGGGGTCGGAACTACAACTTCCAACAGGCCCCCATGTCCATAGAGAGGGTGGTGGTGGTGGGTGGGGTGTGTGAGGGGTCACTAGTCCGACTTCCAACAGGCCCCCATGTCCATAGAGAGGGTGGTGGTGGTGGGTGGGGTGTGTGAGGGGTCACTAGTCCGACTTCCAACAGGCCCCCATGTCCATAGAGAGGGTGGTGGTGGTGGGTGGGGTGTGTGAGGGGTCGGAACTACAACTTCCAACAGGCCCCCATGTCCATAGAGAGGGTGGTGGTGGTGGGTGGGGTGTGTGAGGGGTCACTAGTCCGACTTCCAACAGGCCCCCATGTCCATAGAGAGGGTGGTGGTGGTGGGTGGGGTGTGTGAGGGGTCACTAGTCCGACTTCCAACAGGCCCCCATGTCCATAGAGAGGGTGGTGGTGGTGGGTGGGGTGTGTGAGGGGTCGGAACTACAACTTCCAACAGGCCCCCATGTCCATAGAGAGGGTGGTGGTGGTGGGTGGGGTGTGTGAGGGGTCACTAGTCCGACTTCCAACAGGCCCCCATGTCCATAGAGAGGGTGGCGGTGGTGGGTGGGGTGTGTGCCAATGCCGACTGAATGTCAACCATAAATACATGTACACGTATAGGCAACATTACTCATCATCACATTATTCTTTTGCAGGGGATCCTAATCTGACTGCCGCTATTGACACCAGGCCTCCAGCATCCCCAAACTCCGAGCACTCATGGGACGATTGTGCAGCCACCTCCGGGGCAGAGGATGGTGCCAGATCAAGCAGCCAGCCAGGGACCTCTGCCACGCAGGTCACACCTGCAACTACAATGACAACGGGCACTGGCATCACGACAACACCGGCTACTCGGACCTGCACATCTGCCTCCAGCACCACCTCCACCACCACCACTACTACCACCACTTCTGCCCCTGCCACCCTGCCCAACCCCGCCGCCAACGCTGGGGCAGCGCCATCCCAGCCACGCAGGGAGACAGTGAGGCAACCAACCAATGCAAGGGCAGATCCTGCAGGCAGGAGCAGGGCGGAAAGAAGGGCTGATGACACAACACTGAATGCTGTGCAACAGTGCCATGAAGCACTAGTCCGGGTGGAGGCGGGCTATGCACGTAGCCAGGCACATGCAGACCGGGCCCACCAGGACTTTGTGGACAACACCGCCATGTTGGGGGCCATCGAGAGGCGGCTTGGCCAACTGGTCGACATTTTCAGCGCCAGGGCATCCGCCAACACCACCCCCCCCCCCCTCAAACAACGGCACCGGCCACAACACCGCCACCGCCGACTGCGCCCCTGGCGGCGGATGTGGTACCGGATCAGCCTGCGCCCCTAGCTGACCCCGTCCCGACACAAAGACGGAGGGGCCGTCCGAGGCACGAAGTGGGCGAGAGCAGTGTCGGAGCACATGGCACACGCTCCAAGAGGAGCCGACAGTGACTCATTGGAGTACCTGAGCCTCCGATCCAACCTGGAAAGTATCCGGTCCCACCTGCCACAGGCCTGCTGCAGTAGGCACACACCACCCTATGTGGTGTCTGCACGGCCATGTCATCTTCCATTACCTTGGACTGTCACTCCCCCACCCCTTCACTCCTTTGTAAATATGCACCTACACCTATGCACAATCTGTAAATAAATACCACTTACTCACTCAATGATGTGTTGCCTCCATGTTTATTCACATGATTGCATCAGAAACAGACGTAACCAGGTTCAGGGATCCAACAGGTACAGAATCATGCCGCAACGGAGTGACCTAGGGAAACATAGAACCCGCAAACAGACGTTAGTAAACAGCATCACACTCATCCCAACTCACTGCAGTGCAACTTACAACAAACCACACACATCACTACACGAATGGATGACACTACACACATCATGGAGAAGTGCATGTACTCATAAATGAAGAGACACACACACATGCATACATCACATAACAAAACACATAGATGATCCCCCACACAATGACACTAGAGCAGCAAACCTACACAGGGCATACACAAGCAGCACAAGAGGGGCACACTCACAGTCAAGGGAAGTAGCGTTCAATGAGCTGGCGCCTCTGGTCCACACCTTCCTCCTCACCACTATCCTCATCAGTCGACATGGGTGGGTCGGGAGGGCGAGGAACTTGCTGTTCATCTGGGTCCAAGATCAGTTCTATGTTATTTCGCACAGCCAGGTTGTGGAGCATGCAGCAGGCCATCACAATCTTGCATACTTTGCCTGGTGCGTAAGGCAGGGCCCCTCCAGTCTTATCTAGGCACCGAAACCTAGACTTAAGCAGGCCAAATGTTCGTTCCACCACTCGACGTGTCCTACCATGGGCATCGTTGTATCGCATTTCTCCTGCTGTGGTGGGATTGCGAATTGGACTCAGAAGCCAAGGCCTGTTTGGGTAAGCCGAGTCGCCTGTGTATGTGGGAATTAGAGAGAGAGAGAGACATCAGTACCTGAACATGTGGCCACACCAAGCCACCCAGATATCACTCCAGTCACCACAGCATACTCACCAACAAGCCAGGCTTGTGCCGGACGCAGATTTGCCATCAGTCGTGGGACTATGCTGCTCCGCATGATGTGGGCGTCATGTGCAGAGCCAGGAAATCTTGCACACACATGTGAGATAATGTTGTCGGCCTGGCACACCACCTGCACGTTAAGGGAGTGGAAGTGCTTCCGATTCCGAAACACCTGCTCACGGGCCCGTGGCGGAATGATCGCAATATGCGTGCCATCAATTGAACCCACAACGTGTGGAATGCGACCCAGTGCATAAAAGTCTGCCTTGACCGCTGCCAACTCTGCCGCCTGTGGAAAATGTATGTACTCATGCTTGTACAGCATCATGGCTGTCAGTACATCCTTGAGTACCGTGCTGAACATGGCCTGTGACATTCCCCCGGCATGTCCTATAGTGTACTGGAATGTGCCTGTTGCAAAAAAATGGAGTGCCGCCATCACATTTTGGGTGGGTGAAATTGAGCCTGGATAAGTTCTCCGCGGCTGCAGGTGAGGAGACAACTTGTTCACAAGCTCCAGCAATCGACGTCGATCAAGCCTGAATTTCCGGATCACCTCCTCGTCCACCATGTCCTCCAGCACAGTATATGGGCGATGGACATTTTGAGCCCTCCTGTGTGGGAGTAAATGGAATGGAAGTCGATTCACATACAACGCATGTCTGTGCAACTCACTCACATGTCACCGCACTCTATCCAACATGTAATAGGCAGTGTACGATTTGCATATGTGTGACACCTCTGATTGTCACAACAACATGGATTGACGTAGCAATGTGCACCCACCAGCTACATGATGTGTTGCAACATGTCCAATGCACTCTGTCGCACCTCAACATCACTGCCAACAAGGCATGTGACATGACCCAAAAGTGACGGTCATTAGTGGCACACCGATGGGCATGGTATGGAAAAACATGGGATAGAGCATGAAGTGTGGAGTCACGCAATCACGCACACAACCCTCATCATGCAGCTGCAGACAATGAAACATGGTGCATCGTCAGCTGACATGCACTCATTGACGCCGCCATGGCGGTGCACTGCTTCCGCTGTTGACGTCTGGCCATACGCGGCCCGCGTTCAACATTCCAATTGTCTGCACGTGCTAGACACCGGGACGGATGCATCATTTGCAACAAAGTTGTAACAGTGGCGCCACCATGGCGGGGCACGTATTCGGCGGGGGAGGTGGAGGCCAAAACAGCCATAAGCTGATGTCCATGCACATGCCAGTTCATGACCCCCCTTACAGTGACATTGCATCAGCCAGCCTACACCGGCCGGCCCAGCTCTACCCACTACCGCCATGCCAGGCCCAGCCCATGACCGCCGTTGCGGCCGTGCCAACTACCGCCGCTTCAGGCCCCCTCCACTACCGCCGTGCCAGACCTAGCCCATGACCGCCGTTGCGGCCGTGCCAACTACCGCCGCTTCAGGCCCCCTCCACTACCGCCGTGCCAGACCTAGCCCATGACCGCCGTTGCGGCCGTGCCAACTACCGCCGCTTCAGGCCCCCTCCACTACCGCCGTGCCAGACCTAGCCCATGACCGCCGTTGCGGCCGTGCCAACTACCGCCGCTTCAGGCCCCCTCCACTACCGCCGTGCCAGACCTAGCCCATGACCGCCGTTGCGGCCGTGCCAACTACCGCCGCTTCAGGCCCCCTCCACTACCGCCGTGCCAGGCCCAGACCATGACCGCCGTGCCAGGGCCGCCAGGGCACGGCGGTAGTGGAGGGGGCCTGAAGCGGCGGTAGTTGGCACGGCCGCAACGGCGGTCATGGGCTAGGTCTGGCACGGCGGTAGTGGAGGGGGCCTGAAGCGGCAGTAGTTGGCACGGCCGCAACGGCGGTCATGGGCTAGGTCTGGCACGGCGGTAGTGGAGGGGGCCTGAAGCGGCGGTAGTTGGCACGGCCGCAACGGCGGTCATGGGCTGGGCCTGGCATGGCGGTAGTGGGTAGAGCTGGGCCGGCCGGTGTAGGCTGGCTGATGCAATGTCACTGTAAGGGGGGTCATGAACTGGCATGTGCATGGACATCAGCTTATGGCTGTTTTGGCCTCCACCTCCCCCGCCGAATACGTGCCCCGCCATGGTGGCGCCACTGTTACAACTTTGTTGCAAATGATGCATCCGTCCCGGTCTCTAGCACGTGCAGTTGCCGGTGTGTGAGCGTGACGGTCTGTGCAAGTGCAGCCAATGGGAGGTGTGGACATGGGCCACGGTTGGCCAATTGCAAGTACCGTATGGTGTTCACCGCAACACCAGGGCCAATCATTGGCCCAATTCCAAACACGCTCTCACGGCGGACCAATGGCTGGCGCCGTATGCCACTGACATGGCCACAGGGCCCTATATATGTGTGATGTGCAAAAGCAAACTTTCTACGATGACCACCGACTGCTGCCTGTGACCATCACCTCCACCTGTTGCTGCGGAGCTGACCACCGACTGCTGCCTGTGACCATCACCTCCACCTGCTGCTGCGGAGCTGACCACCGACTGCTGCCTGTGACCATCACCTCCACCTGCTGCTGCGGAGCTGACCACCGACTGCTGCCTGTGACCATCACCTCCACCTGCTGCTGCGGAGCTGACCACCGACTGCTGCCTGTGACCATCACCTCCACCTGTTGCTGCGGAGCTGACCACCGACTGCTGCCTGTGACCATCACCTCCACCTGCTGCTGCGGAGCTGACCACCGACTGCTGCCTGTGACCATCACCTCCACCTGCTGCTGCGGAGCTGACCACCGACTGCTGCCTGTGACCATCACCTCCACCTGCTGCTGCGGAGCTGACCACCGACTGCCGCTCTAGTGCCATACTCCGTGACCTTGCCATGTCGGGAGTCAAAGAGGTCCGGTCTCGTCCCTTCACCGCCGCGGAGCTGGATGTCCTCGTGGACGCTGTGCTACACAACTACGGACGCCTGTACGGCGCACCCGGACAGGCGGTAAGTGTCGTGGGGGATGAGTTGTGGTGCATGAGGTGTCATATGGCACCTGGTCTCTGGGAAACTTGGCCGTGTGATGTGTGAACAACTAAAGAATCGATATGTGCATGGCTGCTGAGAGTAATGTGTTGCTCCTATCTGTGTGACTGGCCAACTGTCCCCTGACTTCCACCCTTTTGTCTCCCATCATGGTAGGTAAAGCTGCACCTTCGCAAGGACGTATGGAGGAGCATTGCACATGAAGTACGAGCAGCGGGGGTGTCCAATAGACGACATACACACTGCCACAAACGCTGGGACGACATTTCCAGACTGAGCAAGAATGTAGCGGAAGTGACACTAGGGCTGATTCCACGGACGGCACGTCTGGCCCGACGCTCAATGACCCCTCTCATGCACCGTATCATAGCTGTGACGCATCCTGACCTGTCCGAGCGGTTGCGTGTGGATGAACAGCAACGTGGCGGTAAGCATACTGTCAGTGTATGTTGCTTGTGAGTGCAATGCATGTATGGTTGCCCACACACATTAGGGTCTTCCGTCGATCGTGAGTCTATTTCCAATGGCATGTTGGTGACATTGCCACAGTTAACTTTTCACTTGCAGATGCGGAATGTTGAGACGCCACCTGCTAAGCTGTTCAGTTGTCATGCACATGCTGTAGTGCTCCGTCACCCCTTGGCAACACTTGTGTGCTGATGTAGTTCCTCATGCCCAGTGTGCATGCTGTACATGTATTACGGCCAACGCCACAAAATTCCTGTGAGGATGACTGCTTGGGGTGGGCTGTGTGCAGGTTGGGGGATCGATGGACAGTGTCATCAGTGGCTTTAGGGATTCCGCAGCAGTACTGTACGTGTGTGTGCCCATTACTTACACCCATTTCCTGTGCTTTTCAGCTTTGGCAGAGGGCACTCAGCCACAGACGGCGGAGATTACAGAAGGCAATGCATCCGGATCAGACGTCGCGCACACGCAGACTGACACCGAAGGGGCCAGCGGCGGAGAGGGGGACAGGACCGTCCTGGAGGACTCGCATGTGGAGACAACATCGTCATCATCTTCCGACAGTGTTGGTGAGTCAGCACTGTTGTCACAGACTGGGAGTGGGCAACCAACACCTTCGGTCGGGACACAGCACACAGGGCCCACCCTGCCGGCAACTGCACCATGTACTGTTCGTGCACGCAGGAGTAGGGGGAGCAGAGTGGCGTTCGGTGTCGGCACCGCTGCCCCAGCCTCGGTGACCCAAAATGCACTTTGTGCAGAGGCTGTTGATCTGCTGCGACAGCTGTGTGTGGGCCAGACCAATATGATTAATGCATTCCAAGACCACGATAGGAAGTTGGGGCAGGTGGTGGCATTCATGGAAGGTATGCATGGTGATCTGGCTGGTGTACACAGGACACTGCAGTCATTGTCTAACAGTGTGTCGTCTGCCATTGCACAGTCGCATGGACTGGGTGGTACTTCTGTTCCACCATCTACAACTCTGGATGTGTCAGGGGGGAGTGAATTTTCTGACCTGGACTCTAATACAGGTTATTGCACTAGAAGCAGCGTCAGCTAGCACGTCAAGGCACGGAGGCCTCAGACCCCATCCCCTAGGTCAGGTAACTCTGTTCACAAGGACAACGTCAGATATAGTGGAGTACACACACGTGAGGCAAAAGAGGGGTTGGGTGTAATGGCTACACATGCTGCACAGCCATCCCACACACAAGGTACTACCAGGCCAAGACTCACTCCCGCTTCCATTGACACTACCCTGTACGAGGACAGTGAGAAGACGAATACATCTCTTGAGGGCTCGCATACTCCCAGTGCCAGGGACACTAGGAAGGAAGGTGCCACTCCCAAGGCCAGGGACAGCAGGAAGGAAGTAGGCACTCCCAAGGGCAGGGAAAGCAGGAAGGATGTAGGCACTCCCAAGGGCAGGGAGACTACGAAGGAAGGTGCCACTCCCAAGGCCAGGGACAGCAGGAAGGATGTAGGCACTCCCAAGGGCAGGGAGACTACGAAGGAAGGTGCCACTCCCAAGGGCAGGGACAGCAGGAAGGATGTAGGCACTCCCAAGGGCAGGGAGACTACGAAGGAAGGTGCCACTCCCAAGGGCAGGGACAGCAGGAAGGATGTAGGCACTCCCAAGGGCAGGGAGACTACGAAGGAAGGTGCCACTCCCAAGGGCAGGGACAGCAGGAAGGATGTAGGCACTCCCAAGGGCAGGGAGACTACGAAGGAAGGAGCCACTCCCAAGGGCAGGGACAAGAATAGTCACAAGACAAATGCAGCTAAGAGGAGCACGGACAGTCCCAGGGGCAGGGACACACACGGGCAGAAGGGGTGTCCTGGTGATATGTACACCACAGACGACAAGTCTGCTGCCTGGAAGAGGGCACCATCCAGGGAACAGGGCAAGTTCGCAGACTACAGTACTCCTACGGAAATGGAACATCCAAGGCCCAAGGACTCGCCCATGAACAGTGGCGCTGTCAGGGACAGGCATACATCACCCATAGTTGCTCTGAGACAGCTGTTTTCTGGCAAACGGAATACAGAAGACTCAGCAGTGGAGTCACCCCTTACCTCCACTCCCATCATGGCCCGTCAGGGACGGATGCAGGTGGACCCTGTCGTGGCATCCCCCATGACACATGTTGCAGAGGCCACAAGGCAGCCACACAGAAAACGACAAGCAGGCTCCAGCACGTCCCCAGAGACCATTCCCCCCCCAGCACATGCACCTCCCATGGTGGGTGAAATTGCTTCTCAGTCCGGTCGACTTGTGAGTCCTGTCCTGTCCAGGGTGCAGGCACATGTCCAAAAGAAGCGTAGACACACAGCATTGACACATGCCCAATCCGATGTCGGCCAATTGCAACTATCCCCCGCTCCCAGAGCCACCCTGCCTCCTGGACCATACAGCCCTGTGGCTCATCATTTCAGTGGTCACAGTGGCGCTGGTGCAGTTGACTCGCATGTGTCTGTTAGTGGCAGGGTATCAGTCGAGACATATCCTGTATCAGGTGCTGGCAGTGTATCTGGGTCTATGGGCCATGTGTCAGTCACTCGGGCTGTGTCTGTGTGTCACACTCCTGTATCAGGTGCTGGCAGTGTATCTGGGTCTATGGGCCATGTGTCAGTCACTCGGGCTGTGTCGGTGTGTCACACTCCTGTATCAGGTGCTGGCAGTGTATCTGGGTCTGTGGCTCACGTGTCAGTCACTACATCTGTGGCTGTGTGTCACACTCCGGTTTCTGGTGCTGGCAGTGTGTCCGATGCGGGTACTTCACGCAATCCACCTGATAGTGTGCTGTAAGTTGCTGTACTGTGCCCTCTGATGTTCCTGCTCTGGTGTCCACACTGCCCTGTTGCTGCCCTGTTACTGTTCTGATACTGATGTACTGGCTCTGATGTACCTGCTCTGGTGTCCACACTGCCCTGTTGCTGCCCACACTGCCCTGTTGCTGCCCTGTTGCTGTTCTGAAACTGCATTGTGCCCTCTCATGTGCTGCCTGTGATGGACGTTTTCAGTGCAATGGACTGTTGGTGCCCTTAGCCCCTCTCATGTGCTGCCTGTGATGGACGTTTTCAGTGCAATGGACTGTTGGAGCACTTGGCCCCTCTCATGTACTGGCTCTGATGTACCTGCTCTGGTGTCCACACTGCCCTGTTGCTGCCCTGTTGCTGTTCTGAAACTGCATTGTGCCCTCTCATGTGCTGCCTGTGATGGACGTTTTCAGTGCTATGGACTGTTGGTGCCCTTAGCCCCTCTCATGTGCTGCCTGTGATGGACGTTTTCAGTGCAATGGACTGTTGGAGCACTTGGCCCCTCTCATGTACTGGCTCTGATGTACCTGCTCTGGTGTCCACACTGCCCTGTTGCTGTTCTGAAACTGCATTGTGCCCTCTCATGTGCTGCCTGTGATGGACGTTTTCAGTGCAATGGACTGTTGGTGCCCTTAGCCCCTCTCATGTGCTGCCTGTGATGGACGTTTTCAGTGCAATGGACTGTTGGAGCACTTGGTCCCTCTCATGTACTGGCTCTGATGTACCTGCTCTGGTGTCCACACTGCCCTGTTGCTGCCCTGTTGCTGTTCTGAAACTGCATTGTGCCCTCTCATGTGCTGCCTGTGATGGACGTTTTCAGTGCAATGGACTGTTGGTGCCCTTAGCCCCTCATGTGCTGCCTGTGATGGACGTTTTCAGTGCAATGGACTGTTGGAGCACTTGGCCCCTCTCATGTACTGGCTCTGATGTACCTGCTCTGGTGTCCACACTGCCCTGTTGCTATCCTCATACTGATGTACTGCATCTGATGTTCCTGCTCTGGTGTCCACACTGCCCTGTTGCTGCCCTGTTGCTGTTCTGATACTGATGTACTGCATCTGATGTACCTGCTCTGGTGTCCACACTGCCCTGTTGCTGTTCTGATACTGATGTACTGGCTCTGATGTACCTGCTCTGGTGTCCACACTGCGCTGTTGCAGCCCTGTTGCTGTTCTGATACTGATGTACTGGCTCTGATGTACCTGCTCTGGTGTCCACACTGCCCTGTTGCTATCCTCATACTGATGTACTGCATCTGATGTACCTGCTCTGGTGTCCACACTGCCCTGTTGCTATCCTCATACTGATGTACTGGCTCTGATGTACCTGCTCTGGTGTCCACACTGCCCTGTTGCTATCCTCATACTGATGTACTGGCTCTGATGTACCTGCTCTGGTGTCCACACTGCCCTGTTGCTATCCTCATACTGATGTACTGGCTCTGATGTACCTGCTCTGGTGTCCACACTGCCCTGTTGCTGCCCTGTTGCTGTTCTGATACTGATGTACTGCATCTGATGTACCTGCTCTGGTGTCCACACTGCCCTGTTGCTGTTCTGATACTGATGTACTGGCTCTGATGTACCTGCTCTGGTGTCCACACTGCCCTGTTGCTGCCCTGTTGCTGTTCTGATACTTATGTACTGGCTCTGATGTACCTGCTCTGGTGTCCACACTGCGCTGTTGCAGCCCTGTTGCTGTTCTGATACTGATGTACTGGCTCTGATGTACCTGCTCTGGTGTCCACACTGCCCTGTTGCTATCCTCATACTGATGTACTGCATCTGATGTACCTGCTCTGGTGTCCACACTGCCCTGTTGCTATCCTCATACTGATGTACTGGCTCTGATGTACCTGCTCTGGTGTCCACACTGCCCTGTTGCTATCCTCATACTGATGTACTGGCTCTGATGTACCTGCTCTGGTGTCCACACTGCCCTGTTGCTATCCTCATACTGATGTACTGGCTCTGATGTACCTGCTCTGGTGTCCACACTGCCCTGTTGCTGCCCTGTTGCTGTTCTGATACTGATGTACTGCATCTGATGTACCTGCTCTGGTGTCCACACTGCCCTGTTGCTGTTCTGATACTGATGTACTGGCTCTGATGTACCTGCTCTGGTGTCCACACTGCCCTGTTGCTGCCCTGTTGCTGTTCTGATACTTATGTACTGGCTCTGATGTACCTGCTCTGGTGTCCACACTGCCCTGTTGCTATCCTCATACTGATGTACTGCATCTGATGTTCCTGCTCTGGTGTCCACTATGGCCATGCTCCATCCTAGACTGTGACTTTGCTCCGAATCTGCGTAAATAAAATTGGGATTAATGTGTCGTGCTTTGTCAGAGTCATTCTTGCGTGTGTGATGCTGGTGTGGATTGGTATTTTCTTGGGGGCGGTGGGTTCTGCTCAGGACCCAAATCCTGAAAAAAGAAGTGGGGGGACGCTGAATTCACGACAGGAAGTGACGACACAAAAGGTGGCTTCCATTCAGTTGCAGTTTATAGTTATCATGCTCCCTGTTAAATTAGTGCGGGGACGCCGTCCACCCGCGTGGTACCCCGACTTGAGCCCTGGTTCTGCTACGTGTCACTCTCCCCTACCTGGGTCACGGCCCTTGGAGGCGTTGCCGTACACAGGCATTTGTGCATTTTGGGACATGTCACTCCCCCCTCCCTACGTCACCGCCCTTGCCGGTACTCCTCTCCAGACAGCGAATGCTTAGTTGCCTACCTGCGTCGTCGTCGATGGTGGGCCAAGACGAGGACGTACTGGATCGCGTAGAGTATCGGGTAAGCCTGTAGTGCAGGGTCCATGTCGGCGTGCGGCTCGTGGTGGGTATGGTCGCTGTGGAGCATCCGCCGTGTTCAGGCAGGTTGTTTTTCCGCCGCGCTTTTATGTGTGTTTTCCGCCATCTTGATTTGGAGGATGGTCCTAGTCGTCAGTCCGTACGGCGGAGTCTCTGGAAAGGTTACGTCCGCCGCGTAGTTGGGTGTGGTGGTGCGGCGGACCTTGTTCTACCGCCGCGGACGGATTTTGGCACGTATTTCGTATCCTGATTTGGCGGACGGAGTGTCCGCGACGGGCGCACGGAAAATAGGCCTGTTCCGCATACTCTGGGTCTGCGGAGGCACTTCCGTCCGCCATCCTAATGACCCCCTAAGTATTCAGGGATTTCGTTTGAACCCTCGGGTTCCATTTTGTGTGCGGCAGCCATTTTGTGTGGTTCCCCACACATAGGCCGATGACTATGGCCAAACGAGTCCTTGGGACACCTTAACTGACTTTTGTGTGACCTGGCCGAACTGACTCCCTCAAAGGATAGAACATTACTGAGCCTACAGTACATGCACACACCCTTCTATCTTGTTTCTCATCTGCTTCTGTTCCTTCCTTTATGGCTTAATCATTGATTTGGGTTGAGGTCTTTTATGATGGGTATTTCCGGCCTGATCGAACAGGAATATTGGAAGTTGCTTGGTCATCTCTGATGGGCTGGACAATGGAAAGTGGGATTGTCGTTATGCGATATGTTTGAAATGTCACTGTTTCATTGGTCAGTTTGTATGTAATTGATGCTAGCCAGGAATGTGATTTTTAGCATAAAAGATGATGCTCCGCTCCATGAATTTGTGCAGTCTCTAGCGAACCACCCGTGTTGTGCTTCGTAGACCTCTGTTCCTGGTTGCAGCCAATAAAATTGATCTTTGACATCACTAAGAAGTATCCCGTGTCTCTGTACTCTAGTACAGGTGAACTCGAAGACATCGGACGTTTCCCCCTGGCGCCGCTGGGTTCTAAAACCCGGTTCTTCAGTGATCGTGATATTCTATTCGGTCAGGAAAAAAGCAAACATTTCTTCCCAAAACTTCACAATCTTAACACAATGGACCATTACATGTGACCAGTTGGCTGGAGAATGGTGTATACATCTCAAACAGTATGCTGAATAATTAGAGTACATTTTAGAGATGGAGGCAGGCGTACGATACAACAACCATTTACTGAAGAATAGCATTCTGCGCCAATTAGCGCCTCGTAAAGTACTGAAATTAAATTTGTTAATAAGTGTCCATAGTACTCAGACATTACATGGTTTTCCTGCTGCTGCCATTTTCTAATTGCCTTCTGACTTAAGTCAGCCCTCCTACTCTGCGCTAAACAACGCTTCGAGTCCATAGGTTTTCTATCAAGTTCAATAACTAAAACGTTATTAATTAATTGACTTGGTTGACCTAGGTGCCTAGTGTCAAGTTGTACCAGAAACTTATATACAATACTATAGGACCCTAACAACATAAAATTCATAGGGATTAGTTGCGACATTTCCATCAAGGTAATCCAAACTCCATTTCTCAAGAAGTCAGAGACTTTAAGGAATCCTGCCCCGGCCCAGTTATCAGCTAAATCTGAGCCTTGTTCTACCCCCTTCAAAGGGAGAATACTAGACAGTAAAGTTGTTGAATTATTAGGGGGAAGCGAGTATCTTTTAAGCAGAGCCTGACGTTTTCTAACAAACCATAGTAGCGATTTGTAGCGCACTAATTTGGGTATTTAAGCACCTGCAGAGGGGCTGGTATCTGAGTTTCTGTACACATTAAATAAAAAAAATGTATATATAATTTTTTACTATAGATTTGACCTTTAAATCTTGATAAGTACTGTGCAAAGTATACATTATAATAGTCCCTAAGATTTGGCAGGGCAAGTCCTCCCTGATCCAGATCCTCATATAAAGTACCTAATGCAATACGGGGTGTCTTCTTCGCCCAAAATGAAGACCGAAAACATAGATTCTACCCTAGTAAAGAAACATGAAATAGTTGAAAACCAAAAAATAAATAAAGGGAGAATGTACATTTTTATCAAGGACCTAGGATTGTCAATGTTAAGGCATTCCAGCGAGAAAACAATGCCTGAACTTTCTGGAGAAGGGGATAAAAATTCAGACTATACAAATCTTTAACTGATGCTGAAAAAAGGGCTCCAAGATATCTCTTAGGCTTGGTATTAATGCAACTACGTATATCAGGATGCAATGCAGGAGTTTTACCCCAACAGACTAATATTTCTGTTATCGTTTTATTTATACAGTATCCTCCCAGGGCTTCAAAATCCTCAAAGATCTGAAATACTTTGGCTTGGGTTCGTAATTCGGGTTTGATAATAAGCATGATGTCATCTGCGTACAGTTTCACTTTACCCATTAATGGAATCAGGGGAAGAATTTCCGCACAGTTCCTCAATGCGACTGCAAGAGGCTCGATGAAAAAAGCGAAGAGGACTGGCGATAATGTGCAGCCTTGCCTCGTGCCACGTTTAACTGAAACTGGCCCAACCATTGCCGTATTTATGATGACATTAGCTTTGGCGTTAGTATAAAGGTTGCGTATCAAAGATATAATTTTACCCGAAATACCAAAGTGCTCCAAACCACCAAATCAAAAGCTTTTTCTGCATCCAATAACAAAACCAAAGCCGGAATCCCATGTGTCTCAAAATAATCCAAAGCTTCAATCAAATAGTGAGTATTTGTGACGAGTTGCCTGCCTGCAATAAAACCATTCTGATCTGGATGGATCAATTCTGCTGTATACTGATTAAAACGTAGTGATAGAAGTTTTGTTACTATTTTATAGTCTGAGTTTAATAAAGTTATTGGGCGATAGGAATTTGGATCCCTAGCGTCCTTCCCCTTCTTCAGAAAGCTCCCAACATTGCCCTGCCTAAAGGAATCTGGTATCGTGCCTCCCTCCAACATAGAATTTATTCATTTAGGAAATAAATCAGCGAGGGTGCAAACAAAAAATTCTTAAAAATTCTGAGGGGAACCCATCTGGGCCACAGGCCTTACCATTAGGAACATCTTTAATGATTGATTCTAATTCTTCAATAGAAAAAGGGCTCGACATAGTTAGTTGTTCAATTTCAGAGAGCGAGGGCAATGTATACTTTATTAAAAAGGTTTTTAACTTTCGATGATCTATGCTATGTTGCTGGCTATGAAAAGCATTGTAATAACTAAGCATTATATTTCCTATTTTTTTTTTTTTTATAAATCTTTTTATTTGCCAATATAAAACATAAACATAAGCACCATAGCACATGGGTGAATTAGCATATAAACATTATCGACAGCGCAGATTCAGGAAGACACACGGCTGAAATGTATGGACATTCTAAAGAAACATTTTGGAAGCAGGTCTAAGACATACAGTCTTCTATCTCTTATTCAATTAGATCGTCAACAGTCCTGATCAAGGGGGGTTTACAGATGTTACCTCTGTACTCATTCCATTATTTTAACCGGATCAACTGTCTCTACATGGGTGGATGGACACTTTAATTCTTTTATCAATTTAGCAGGAGCTTGTTCCCTAACCTGCCAGGCTAAAAATTTCCCTGTGAATTTGCTTTCTTCATATCTTCTGGCACTGTCGTCGAAAACCTCTTCACTCTGGGCATAATAGTTAGCACTAAGTTACCGTTTAGCCCGGTCTAGCTGATATTGGTTACTGCTAGATGGGATATGCAGCCTTAAATAATTAAAGCCTGTATTCTTTGCTCAAGGATCTTCCTCTTGGGTCTAGCTGCCTTGAGGATAGCTGCATCTTTGCCAATAATGATTCCACGAATAAAAGCTTTTAGGGAGTCCCAAACGCTGCTAAGTGAAGCGGACTCAAAATTTCGGGAAATAAATTCTTTGATCTCTGTCTTCATAGAGTCAACCCATGTTTCATTGTTTAAGTATTGTTTGTTAAAAACACATCTATACTAATATAATAAAGAGAGAGCCCAAACCTTTGAGGCGGGTAATCTCAGGAACCACAACATCAATCACAACACCCAATACAGCGTTGGAAAGGGCAGTTGCAGCAGAAGGACATAGGCTATGCAGACGCCCACCATATACATTTAAAAGGTAAAAGAACCGTGCCAGCAAAGTAGTCCCTTGTGGGCGTGTCTGCGTTGTGCTGTGGGCGTGTGCTGGGGGCGTGAAAAACCCTTCATGCCATGTCTCATATCGTGTGCTGTGGGCGTGTGCTGGGGGCGTGGGCGTGTGCGGGGCGCGGGATTACGGAAAAAAAAGCGAGCGTTGTGCCCAATATTTCATTGTTTTTTCTTCGTAGGTTCTGTACATTCCAGCTGCGGGTGTGCTTGCCCCGCGCTCCCAGTGACGTGCACCTCCTTTACTGTATGGAGGTCAGGCATGGCGCTATTCCCAAGGGCCGGAAGGATCGCAAACAGGGGCCATTGTGCAGGAAATGTAATCTCGCCTTAACTTCCGGTGACGCCTGAAGCGCACACTGGAGATTTTCCACTTCTCTTGCGCACAGGCCTCGCGCCACGCACATCCGGACACAAGGCCCGCCTCCACGGAAAAAGCATTAAAGGGACCATCCCTCCCCTGGGAATATGTGATGATATTCCACAAACCAACATCCCGCATACCATTACTCCGCAATTTTTATAACGCGGGACTATTACTCCGCAAATACATCATTTTTAAAACCTTTACAACGCATATGACTTTATCACACATGCCATTATAACGCAAATGCATGTGTGGTAAAGTCGTATACATTGTAAAAGTACATTATTAAAACATCAAATATATGTTTGTATATATGTGTGTGTGTGTATATATATATATATATATATATATATATATATATATATATATATATATATATATATATTTATTTTTGTTCGCTCCACCACAGCCAGCAAGAGCGTTGCGGTTGTCGTGAGCGGTCCAGGCCTGGTCACTAGCAGACCATAATTTTAACTCCAATTCACCTCTTAGTCAAGAAGATCGCCCGAACACACAGCGCTTGCTAGTAACCTTTATTTTGTCAAGTGAAAAGTTATGACGCGTTTCACCCTTACGGCTTGTTCACGCTCATCGGACCGATGACAGTCGGCCATTTTTAAAATTACCAAAACACACCCTTAGTGAAAATCATGTGACATACATTGTGAGCATGGCGGACATCTTTGTCTAGGCAATAGTATATATACAGATAGTACATTAACTTCCATTTATGAGTTACATAAGTTGACAATCGATGTACTTTGTCATATAAAGATAACATTATCAACCATTATTCATATATGTTTGTGATGTGTTATCAAAATTGATGTGCAGTATTTGAATTCATACATGCTCAAGTTATTGTACATTAAATAATATGGAAAGCTCGAATGCATCAAGATTCTCTAAATTATTTCGGAAAAACGTTTAGCCATGTTTTATGGCACAGTTACGAGTTTATATGTTTGAATAGTCATCCACATTTACAAACGATTGCTTGCACCCAATTGGTTGACCTGCTGCGCCTGTTATGACGTTGTACTGTGTTGATTGTAAACACACCCACTGTCACGCCCCAGTGGGCAAATATAAAATTTCTACAAATTGTCAATGTTACACTTCGTTTTCCAAATGTTCATCAATATATAAAAGAGAGAAAGAGAAAGTCCTAGCCCCAGTGGGCGTTTTTTGGTCCAACCATTCCATGAGCTTATCCATGCCATCCACGTGCTTTCATTGCCTCTTAGTCCTCCAATGCCATCTAAAAATTAAAATTAAAATATGTACAATCAGATGGCTGACATTGTATTGCCTAACAATATCTATTCATGTAAATGTACTGACAATTCTTCACTCATGTTGAGCCCTCTCGCGGCCAGGCACTGAAAATTAATGATGTATTTAGATTCAAGTTTTCTAAGTGATAACTCATAGTTACCACCACGTACACCCAAATCTACACATTCTATGACCACCATTCACATCATAGTCTCATTCTGCATGTGTACATCAAATACATTTCTGGCAATGGGATATTGTTTGTTGTGGGAACGAATGGCCCTTAAATGTTCCAAAATTCTTTTTTTGGCCTCATGTTTGGTGCTCCCCACATACCACTTATTGCAGGGACACATGAGTACATAAACACTGTAAGGGGTGTTGCATGTGAGGTGTTTACAAATGGTGAATTCTCGTGTAGTTCCTAGTATATTTAGAACTTTACAATCAAAGCTATGTTTACACGCTTTGCATTCACCACAGCGTTTATAACCCCCATGGGTATGGTTGTTTCTCTTGCCTGATTTGGTGACATAATTCTGGCTCAATTCATCCCTGAGGGTTTTCCCTTTACGGAAAGTAATTTGTGGATTTTCATTCAGATATTTCCTGAGGTGTTCATCCGTATTCAAGACATGCCAGTGTTTATTGAGAATTCTACGAACTTAACCTGATTGTCCTGAGAATGTAGGTATGAACCTGATAGTATCTGGTTGATTCTGACTTTCTCTCTTCTGCAGCAATTGCTCCCTTGTTTTAGTACTAACTCATTGTACAGCATTACTTATCATTTTTGTGCTATAACCTCTGTCTGAAAATCGTTGACACATGATCTTCTTTTCTGTTTCAAAATCTTCCTGGGTACTGCAATTCCTCCTGGCGCGTAGTAATTTGCCATACGGAATGCTGTACACCAAGAGTTTGAGTTTAAAAATATTTCTAGAGCGCGCGTACACCGAGCGGTTTCCTGGCGCTATGTAGTGCTACCACCTAAGGAACGAAAAAGACTGGGGGCCAAGGGACGATTTAAGAGGGGAAAGGCCTGGGTAAAAAGATAAGTTTTATGGTCTTTACGAAAAAGGGGGTACTGGGGGCAAGATCTCCGGTGGAGTGGGAGGGAATTCCAAAAAGCAGGAGCCAAGATAGAAAATTTGGATCCTCCCCATTTTTCCGTTTAAAACGAGGAACAATGAGGAGTTGATGAGTGGCAGATCGCAGTTCTCTAGACGGGGTGTAGTCGTGGATTGCAGAGCCAATAAATGCAGGAGCAGAACCAGACCGGGCATTGAAAATAATGCAACCCAGCTTGAATAGGGCGCGTTGTTGGACGGGGAGCCAATGTAGTGATTTAAGAAGGGGCGTGACATGATGTGATTTGGGTAAGTTGAATACCAGGCGAGCCGCATGGTTCTGGACCAGCTGGAGACGCCTCATGAGGTACGCCGGCATGCCATGATAGAGGGCATTGACGTAGTCCAAGCAGGACGTCACCATCGCCAGAAGAATGAGTTTGAGGGCAGGAGGGGAGAAAAACCGGGAAACTTTGCGAATTGTCCGAAGAGAGAGGAAGGCTGAAGAGACGACCGCACTGACTTGGGAGTGAAGGGACAGTTGTTCATTGAGTTTGAAGCCAAGGGTCTTAACAGAGGAAACAGGAGTGGGCAGAGAACCTAAAGAAAGGGGCCAAAAAAGAGAAGACCAAGGACTGGAGCAACCACCCGTCAACACCAATTACGTTTTATCGGGATTGAGTTTCAGGTGGTTGTGGTTCATCCAGTCCTGAATGAAGGTCATTACAGACTGAAAATTGGATAATGACGCAGAGGAAGAGGATAAAGAAAAGATAAGCTGGAGGTCATCTGCATAGTTGTCGACAGAGACCTCCAGCTCTTGTAAAGCAAAGATAAGAGGGGCAATGTAAAGATTAAATAGCAGTGGAGACAGAGAGGAACCTTGGGGGACCCCGCACTGCACAGGGCGAAAGTCAGCTGAATAATCACCCAAGCGAACTGCTTGAGTGCGGCCACTCAGGAAGGAGGATAGCCAGAGCAGGGCCGACCCCCCGAATCCCGCCGCCTCGACACGTGAGAGTAAGATGGCATGGTCTACTGTGTCGAACGCGGCGGAGAGATCGAGGAGGACCAAGGCCTGAGGCTGACTAGTATCCATCCCCTCCCGGAGGTTATCCAGGACAGATATTACCCCTGACTCTGTGGAGTGTGCGGGCGGAAACCTGCCTGCCTGGGGGCCAAGACACTGTTCCTTTCCACAAAGGAGCTCAGAGTTCTAACAACATGGCGTTCCAGTACCTTGGCCAGGAACGGCAGGAGTGAAATCGGGCGGTAGTTAGTTGAAACAGAAGGGCCCGCCCCAGGTTTTTTTAAGATAGGTACAATCACCGCCGACTTAAGTGAAGGAGTGACGATACCCTGGGAAAGTGAACTGTTGAGGAGCGAGAGGGGGGGTGAGGGACAGAATGAATAAATCTGTTTCAAAATATAAGTAGGACAGGGATCCAATGGGGAACCAGACTTGACCAGAGGGAGAAGGGAAAGGAAAGAGTCATCCGTGAGAAGGGGAATAGAGTCCAGACATGCTGCGACTGGGGACAGCGAGGATTAGTGAAGGAGGGGGATGGGAGAGGAATCTTGGCTCTAATCGTGCTAATTTTGTCAAAGAAAAAAGAGTTGAGAGAATCGCAAAGGAATTGTGAGGGAGAGGGTTTGAGTGAGGCCCTGTCAGAGTAGGCTAAGTCTTGAACAATGGAAAAAATTTCTCTGGGCGGGTTCTCGGTGAACTGGATTTTAGATGAGAAATAGGCCTTCTTGGTTTCCAGGATGGATTTCTTGTAAAGGGCCAGAAGGGTGATATAATGAGTTCTTGAAATGGAACCGTAGTCCCGCCGCCAGAGGCGCTCTGCTTGACGAAGATTGAGTTTTTGGATCTTCAATTCGTCGGTAAACCAGCGGTTGGCATCTTTGGAGTGCTTAGATGTAATGCGTTTTAAAGGGGCGACTGAGTCACAGCCAGCCCGTAACCAGCCATTGATGGATTCCACTTGTCCAAGGGATGACAGCCCTGAGAGATCAGGACTGGAAGCGGAAAGTGTGGCAGCCAGGGCAGCTACATCTACGCGGTTCCATGATCGTGCCCAGATGTTCTTGGCGGGGGGAGCTTAGGGGTTGAAAGGAGGGATAAGGAGAAGGAAATAAGAAAGTGATCGGACCAGGTGCAGGGAGAGATAGATAGTGAAGTGACCGGGCAATCTTGGTACCAAATTTGATCGAGGATGTGGCCCAAACTGTGAGTGGGGGCGTGAACAGCAGAGGTGAAGTTGAGAGAGCGGAGGGTTTCTGAAAACTCCTTGGAAGCTGTACACTCAGCAGGATCGGAGAGCCAGAAATTGTAGTCCCCAAGAACGACAATAGACGAGTGGTTTTCTGCCAAAGTGGCCACCAGATCTTGAAAACTAGGAAGAAATAATAACGGGGAGGACGGGGGTTGATAAATGAGGACACACGTAAGAGGGGGAGTAAGGGAAAGTGAGCGGGCCACTAAGCAATCTGATGAACATAGAGGGAAAAACGCTGGAGGTTGGAAGATGTCTTTACGGGCAATCATAGCAACTCCTCCGCCTGGCTTGCCGGAAGAGCGATCAGCTCGAAGGGCGTAGTAAGATGAGGGGAGTGTAGCCAGTAGGGAGGGAAGGGAGCTGTCAGAGAACCAAGTCTCAGTGAGGAATAATAGGTCGGGTTGATGCAGATCCAGCAGCGTAAAGAGTTCGTGTTGATGCTTGACTGTCGATCTGGTATTAAGATACATCGCGGAAACAGCTGTGAGGGAAGAACCAGTGGGTGTCAGAGTAAACAGGCGTCCGGTCGAGGACGATGGTGAAGAGCGGATAAGGGAGAGGGCATGAGGTGTAGAGAGGCCCAACCTGGTGATTCGGGCTGATACAGTATCCTCTAGGGGCCACTGGCCTTGAAGATCGGCCAGCTGTGCAGATGAATATTGGGTGAG
The DNA here is from genome assembly GCF_964263255.1 of Lissotriton vulgaris. Taxonomy (NCBI): domain Eukaryota; kingdom Metazoa; phylum Chordata; class Amphibia; order Caudata; family Salamandridae; genus Lissotriton; species Lissotriton vulgaris. Next base: position 292,424,359 of record NC_141693.1, read on the forward strand.
AGGGGCAGAGTGACCAGCCCCTAGCCTCGGTCGGCCGCGGACGGGCGCAGACGGGCTTTCCTTAGGCGTGCCTTCGGCGCGCAAACGTCGCGCCCACTGCGCTTCCGGGGAAAGCACATGATTTATAGGAGAATGGACAGATGGGCGGTGGGCATGGCCTCCAAAGGGGGCGTGGCCTGCGGGCTGAGCGAGGCGCTGGAGAAGCGTCCCACGCCAGGTAAGAGACAGCGATAAATCCGCTTTTCAGCAGCGTGCTGAGGTGAAGGGGCAAGTAAGCATTAAAACACAATGAATAAAGAAACACACAGTTTTAAAATAAGCAGCCTCCCGGCTTTTCGCCTCAGGAGTGTGGTGCAAACAAATGGCGGCGCTCGTATTCAGCGTCCCTTTGGTAATGATGGACGGTGGGCGTGGCCTCCAAAGGGGGCGTGGCCTGCGGGCTGAGCGAGGCGCTGGAGAAGCGTCCCACGCCATGTAAGAGACAGCGATAAATCCGCTTTTCAGCAGCGTGCTGAGGTGAAGGGGCAAGTAAGCATTAAAATACAGTGAATAAAGAAACACACAGTTTTAAAATAAGCAGCCTCCTGGCTTTTTGCCTCAGGAGTGTGGTGCAAACAAATGGTGGCGCTCGTATTCAGCGTCCCTTTTGTGATGATGGACGGTGGGTGTGGCCTCCAAAGGGGGCGTGGCCTGCGGGCTGAGCGAGGCGCTGGAGAAGCGTCGCACGCCAGGTAAGAGACAGCGATAAATCCGCTTTTCAGCAGCGCGCTGAGGTGAAGGGGCAAGTAAGCATTAAAATACAATGAATAAAGAAACACACAGTTTTAAAATAAGCAGCCTCCCGGCTTTTCGCCTCAGGAGTGTGGTGCAAACAAATGCTTCTTGGATGGCAACTTGATGCTCTCGGAATGCTGTTGCCTGCTGTACTTTTTCTGAATAGTTTAGTTATTAATAGATTATTCTTAATTTCTATTTTTATATCCAGAAATTCCATACTGTTTTGACTGATATGTTCCGTCAGTAGTAAATTAAGACAGTTAACATTCAATTTGTCAACAACATGCTTAGCAGACACAGCATTGCCATTCCGAATGAAAAAAATATCGTCAATTTATCGCAGCCACAGGGCCACATTGTCAAATTCTGCCATTTCCCTGACGACCTGCTCCTCCCACCAGCCCATGAAAAGATTCGCATAGCTGGGGGCGAAGCAGGTCCCCATGGCAGTGCCCTGTGACTGGCAATACATGACGTCATCAAAATAAAAAAAATTGTTAGTCAGACAGAATTCTGTCATAGCCACAATCATATTTGAATGGTGCTGTAATGATATTGGCTTGGTCTTTAAATAGTATTTGATGGCTTCTAGACCTAGACTGTGTTAAATACAGGTATAGAGACTACTCACATCTAGGGTTACCAATGTGTAGTTAGTCTCCCAATGAATACCATTAATAACACTGAGGAAATGGGTAGTGTCTCTAATATACGATGGTAATGCCACCACAAAAGGTCTCAAATAGTGGTCGATATATTTAGATGTGTGTTCTAATAGTGAACCTATTGAAGACACTATGGGACGTCCCGGGGGGTTGACTTGATCTTTGTGTAATTTCGGGAGAAGGTAAAGGATGGGTATCTTTGGATGAGCACAGTATAAATACTGATACTCCTCCCATTCTATCAATCCCTTATCTCTCCATTCCAGTAAAAGTTCTCTGTAGCGTATGTAGGATTCAAGGATTGCATCTTTGTTACATATGGAATAACAATTTACATCATTCAATTGTCTCAATCCCTCAGATAGATATTTCTGTTTGTCTAGCACCACAACATTCCTCCCCTTATCAGATTGTCGTATGACAATTTCCTTGTCAGATTTTAATGATAATTGAGCGCCATGAAACCGTTGGTGAAAGTGCGCGGTATAAATAATTTTAACGTAACGATTCCATGGCTTGATATTGAGTAGGGGAAAGATTTTTGTTGTAATTTGGGGTTTTGTTGTAGCGTATTTTTAACAAATCATCTAACACACCCTTCTCAAAGACATCAATTGCATCACATTGTATTGCTGGTAAGAATACAGATTTGGGTTTAAATTTAGATCCCGGATTCATGTCTAAGTCAATCCCCCATGTGTCCCATTCAGGTACATTGTCTATATCAGTGTCTCCTAGATGTAATTCATGTAACAGTTCCACATCATTCATATCTAGATTCCTTAGGACATTGGTGTTACTCACAGTTCCTTTATCTTTCGGTTTCGTGCAGAACCACTTCTTTAGTTTCAATTTTCTCGAAAATAGAAAAAGGTCTATTTGTGTTTGTGCAAAATTGAGGTTTTGAGAGGGGCAAAATGACAGACCAAGTGCAAAGGTTTCTCTCTCTTCTTCTGTTAATATCCGAACTGACAAGTTATTAACCACAGTCATGTTTACTTCTGGTTTTTGCTCCTTGTTGCCATTCCCATTGGAGCTTGTCTGGCGTTTGTTCCTCCTCTTCTTTGCCTGTTTATTGCATTTGTTCCTCCTCTGTTTGTACGTCCACGACCTCTTTGATTGCCCGCATCCTGAAAAGATTCTGTCCTGTTTTGACTCATCATCTGAAATTGTAACAAAAAATGTGGCTTTTTCTTTGGATCCATTGTTGATTCCTGAGTTGTTGTGGTGTTAGAATTAACTGAGGCATCAGATATGTTCCCATCCGATATATCACTTTTCACTGTTTCAGTTGGTGCCCCTGCAATAGCTTGATTAACGATAGCCATACCAGTTTTTTTTATCAAAAAGATGGTCATATTTCTTCTGAAATGTTAAAGTACGCCCTGATTGGTAATCCTTAAAATCTCGAATGAATTTTCGTTGTTTTTTGGCCGTAATTTCTTGTTCGAGCTTCTCCATTTTGAGTGCTAGATTTTTTAAATGTTCATCTAAAATATCCTTGGCCATATCGGAGCTGATATCCTCAAGTAGTTTTTCTATTTCTATTAGCAATTTTGCCCGGTCCTTCAATGCATATTTCACCAGGATTTTCATCATGATGGTAGAACATGCTGCTGAGTTGTCCGACCACTCCTGCAACATGTCCGGATCAGGATCTTCGTAGGTGGGGATGGTGAAAATCCGGAGGCCCCTTTGGACCCTTTTCACCTCGATGTATCTTTGAAGGGATTCTGCCTCCCACCATTTAGAGAGTTCTTTCTTATAAAAGTCTTTCTAGTGTATTCAACTTAGTCTGCAAGGTCATTTCCAAACTGATGTTAGCTGAAATATGTACTTCATCACTAATTGTTCTTGTGTCCGTAAAGAATAGTTTGTCAGTCGTCTGTTTGCGATGAGCATCCAAATCACCTGCCATGTTGTTCTGTCTAGGCAAGCAAGCGCTGTGCGCGTATCAGGGCTTGCAATCGTGTATCAGCCCCTACGCGCTCTCTTTCTCCCAGGTAGTTGGCGTTCCACACTGGCCGTTATCCGGACTAACACACAGCTTACTCAAATTCCCGTGAGTGTATCCCACTCACCGGTTTTCTTTCGGCGATGCGTCCGTCCAGTCACAGCCAAAGAACACGTTTATGCCACACGAAATCCGCCGTCCATATACACCGTTATTTCGCTGGTGTACGTCTTTGGCAATCCATAGGGCTGTGATCCCACAGTCCTCCTTGAATGGCGTCCGTTACCCCAGGAGGTCAGCCGCTGCACAGTTTCATTAAATTTGCTCCACCACAGCCAGTAAGAGCGTTGCGGTTGTCATGAGCGGTCCAGGCCTGGTCACTTGGAGACCATAATTTTAACTCCAATTCACCTCTTAGTCAAGAAGATCGCCCGGACACACAGCGCTTGCTAGTAACCTTTATTTTGGCAAGTGAAAAGTTATGACACGTTTCACCCTTACGGCTTGTTCACGCTCATCGGACCGATGACAGTCGGCCATTTTTAAAATTACCAAAACACACCCTTAGTGCAAATCATGTGACATACATTGTGAGCATGGCAGACATCTTTGTCTAGGCAATAGTATATATACAGATAGTACATTAACTCCCATTTATGTGTTACATAAGTTGACAATCGATCTACTTTGTCATATAAAGATAACATTATCAACCATTATTCATATATGTTTGTGATGTGTTATCAAAATGGATGTGCCGTATTTGAATTCATACATGCCCGAGTTCTTGTACATTAAATAATATGGAAAGCTCGAATGCATCAACATTCTCTAAATTATATCGGAAAAACGTTTAGCCGTGTTTTATGGCACAGTTATGAGTTTATATGTTTGAATCGTCATCCACATGTACGAACGATTGCTTGCACCCAATTGGTTGACCTGCTGCGCCTGTTATGACGCTGTACCGTGTTGATTGTAAACACACCCACAGTCACGCCCCAGTGGGTAAATATAACATGTCTACAAATTGTCAATGTTACACTTCATTTTCCAAATGTTCATCAATATATAAAAGAGAGAAAGAGAAAGTCCTAGCCCCAGTGGGCATTTTTTGGTCCAACTATTACATGAGCTTATCCATGCCATCCACGTGCTTTCATTGCCTCTTAGTCCTCCAATGCCATCTAAAAATTAAAATTAAAATATGTACAATCAGATGGCTGACATTGTATTGTCTAACAATATCTATTCATGTAAATGTACTGACAATTCTTGACTCATGTTGAGCCCTCTCGGGGCCAGGCACTGAAAATCAATGATGTATTTAGATTCAAGTTTTCTAAGTGATAACTCATAGTTACCACCACGTACACCCAAATCTACACAGTCTATGACCACCATTCGCATCATAGTCTCATTCTGCATGTGTACATCAAAAAAATGTCTGGCAATGGGATATTGTTTGTTGTGGCAACGAATGGCCCTTAAATGTTCCAAAATTCTTTTTTTGGCCTCATGTTTGGTGCTCCCCACATACCACTTATTGCAGGGACTCATGAGTACATAAACACTGTAAGGGGTGTTGCATGTGAGGTGTTTACGAATGGTGAATTCTTGTGTAGTTATTGGTATATTTAGAACTTTACAATCAAAGCTATGTTTACACGCTTTGCATGTACCACAGCGTTTATAACCCCCATGGGTATGGTTGTTTCTCTTGCCTGATTTGGTGACATAATTCTGGCTCAATTCATCCCTGAGGGTTTTCCCTTTAAGGAAAGTAATTTCTGGATTTTCATTCAGATATTTCCTGAGGTGTTCATCCGTATTCAAGACATGCCAGTGTTTATTGAGAATTCTACGAACTTCCCCTGATTGTCCTGAGAATGTAGTTATGAACCTGATAGTATCTGGTTCATTCTGTCTTTCTCTCTTCTGCAGCAATTGCTCCCTTGTTTTAGTACTAACTCATTGTACAGCATTACAATCTTCCTGGGTACTGCAATTCCGCCTGGCGCGTAGTAATTCGCCATACGGAATGCTGTACACCAAGCTTCTTGGATGGCAACTTGATGCTCTCAGAATGCTGTTGCCTGCTGTACTTTTTCTGAATAGTTTAGTTGTTAATAGATTATTCTTAATTTCTATTTTTATATCCAGAAATTCCATACTGTTTTGACTGATATGTTCCGTCAGTAGTAAATTAAGACAGTTAACATTCAATTTGTCAACAAAATGCTTAGCAGACACAGCATCGCCATTCCAAATGAAAAAAATATCGTCAATGTATCGCAGCCACAGGGCCACATTGTCAAATTCTGCCATTTCCCTGATGACTTGCTCCTCCCACCAGACCATGAAAAGATTTGCATAGCTGGGGGCGAAGCAGGTCCCCATGGCAGTGCCCTGTGACTGGCGATACATGACGTCATCAAAATAAAAAAAGTTGTTAGTCAGTCATTGTTCGCCAGGCCGATAAAGATGGCAACGTTGTGCTTTGGCTGCGAACATTCTACCTGGTGGAAGCTTATGCACAACTGAACGACGCCTCCTGCTATAAGCGTTGTGACCTCTCTGAGATCAAACTGGCACAAAGCAACCTTGGCAGTCTGTTGGTAGGGTGGAAAAGCACCTTCCTCCTGAGCATAGATGAATTTAAGTTCTTGAAGAAGGATTTTCCTGTTATGCCGGTGTTGTATCCGATTCCAAAAGTACACAAGGATGTCAACAAACCGCCGGGGAGGCTCATTATTTCTGCCAGAGATGGTCTCTTGGAAAATGTCACGAGATATATCGACTTTTTTCTCCAAGACTTTGTCACTGCATTACCATCATATGTGCAAGATTCAAGTGACTTTCTGAGAAAACTAGCGACTGCGGAGTGGGAGTCAGATTACTGGTTAATCACGCTTGACGTGTCGTCATTATACACCAGTATCAAGCACCTTGACGGACTAAGGGCCATACAATTTTTCTTGGGGAACAGGTCTGTGCAATATGTTGAACACAACAAAATGCTAATTGCTATGATTTCCTTCTGTCTGAACAATAATTACTTTCAATTTAACAGCCAATGTTTTCAACAAATCAGGTGTGTGGCCATGGGGGCCTGTTTCTCTCCCAGTTATGCCTGTTTGCATATGGGCTACTGGGAGAGGCAGGTCCTCATGGGTACGCACAGTCTGATCATGGCTAAACAGGTAGCCCAATGGTATTGTTATATTGATGATATATTTTTAATATGGCGGAGCACCAAACAGGAGGCAATCGAGTTTATTGCACAACTAAACAACAACGCATACAACCTGGAGTTCACCCAAAGTATGAGCCAAACAAGAATTGATTTCTTGGATGTCAGGGTCCTGGTCACTGACAACAAGTTACACACTACATTGTTCCGCAAACCGACATCCGGAAACACTGTGCTCCACACGAAGAGTCACCACCCGGCACACCTGATTCGCAGCATCCCCTACGGGGAGATGCTGCGTATCAGATGAATTTGTAGCACAGAGGAACAATGCAGTCAGGCCCAAAGTGACAGCAGAGCCCGCTTTTTAGCCAGGAGTTATTCTCAGAGCTCAATTGACTCGGCAATTCGAAAGGTGAATGCCATGCCTAGGGAGGTAGCCCTACAACCCAGGAGATCAATAAATAAAGAAGCAGATAATGCTGATCAACCGGTGAGATTAGTATTTACTTTCAACCATCAATTTCAGGCATTGTGGAAAATCATTTCCAAAAACTGGAATCTTATCAACTCTGATCCAGTGATTGGTCATCTCATGCCAGCTAGACCGGATATCTCCTGTAGTAGAGCCTATTCCCTTAGCGAAGCATTAGTTAAGTCCAGTCCCGAGGTTGTCACATTAACGCCTTGGTATAAAGCCATCAAAGGTTTTAAAAAATGCTAGGCCTGCAAGGCTTGCAGGCACGGCATTAATATGACTGAGTACCTAACCCCTTTCTCTGATGTTCCCCGGCCTATCACCTAGCAACTAACGTGCAAAACGGAGTTCACAGTGTATGTGCTGGAGTGTCCCTGTGCCCTGCGATATGTGGGTAGTACCAAGTTGCAGGTGCACAAGAGGATACTCCAGCACATCAGGGCCATCAACACTGAGGACCCCACCTACCCGGTGGCACGTCATTTTAAGGAACATCACAGTAATCAGAGTCATCTGCTGAAATATTTTGCGATTGACTCTGTCCCGCCTCTTCACAGACGGGGTAACCGTGAAGCTATCTTAAGGGCTCTTGAAACCAAATACATCCAAGTTGCAGGTGCACAAGAGGATACTCCAGCACATCAGGGCCATCAACACTGAGGACCCCACCTACCCGGTGGCACGTCATTTTAAGGAACATCACAGTAATCAGAGTCATCTGCTGAAATATTTTGCGATTGACTCGGTCCCGCCTCTTCGCAGACGGGGTAACCGTGAAGCTATCTTAAGGGCTCTTGAAACCAAATACATCCTTAATCTCGACACCAAGACACCATCAGGCTTAAATACCTGTGTGGATTTCCACACTCATCTGTAAATCCCAGTAAGTTTTGCTGTTCAATCCTTCCCAGGCGGTACAGCATAGTCACTACTTTGCACTCATGGTAGTCAATATCAGTGTTATAACTTACATGCTTTTTTTGCACATCAGTGAGTGCCGATTCTATATCCCTATTCTTTTTGAAATGTATATAATGCTGCCGTAGCTTTCCTGTAATGATGTTAGAGTTATTATGACTACTTGAACAAACTCCCAGCATCCATCAAGGGAGGGGTTTTAATGTTATCAATTTATTTTTGTCATCGCTGTTCACGACATCCTTTGTTTTCTTTTCTCCTGGTTGACACACTATGGTTGACACTATGGTTATTATAACTGTTAATATAAGCATTCAAGCAGTGCTATAGTTGGCTTGGTAGACATAGCAATCGGATATGACCTGTTTTATTAACCCACTTGGGTTATATTGTATCTAAAAACGCCATATTGCGGGGATGTGCCGATGTGGGATGCTGGTAATATATAAATTATGTTAGGGAATTGAACATTGTTTTGACTCCTATAGTTTACTGCATTCCGCTTGTGACAACATTCATCGTAATTAACCCCTTCTGACATGCGGGGTTATTATTGCATGTTGGATGGATTTTATGCATTTAAAATCTATTTTGCCCTTTGTATATATGTAAATTCTTTTTAACATTATTGATATTGTACATCCACTGGCTTTTTAACGTGTTTGCTTACATGTCTTCTGTGTCTATTACCATGCACTTGCGTTCAACCAATGATGTGTCTTTGTAACCATGCACTAGCACTTTAAAAATAGCCTGTCCCACCCTTAGCGTCAGGTGACCAAAGCCTCTGAGCAGGCCGAAACGTTATGCTGGTGGCGATGCAACGGAACTGAATAAATATTTCTTCACCTTAAGACTGGGTCAGCTTTCGTTTTTTTTTGGATTGGCCGTGCCCCGGGGCATTGGGGAGTGCTGGTTCATGCTGGACGAGTGCAGTGGGATATATATATATATATATATATCTATACTACTATTATAAAGAGAGAACTTGCACATTTTGGCCAGGTAAACTCGGGAACCACAGCGCCAATCTACACACCCGATACATCTATGAAAATGTCAGCGTGTGTAGATGGACATAGGCTATATAAAAAAAAAAAGTAAATAAAAAAAATTACGTTTGTAAACAAAGTAGTCCCCTGAAAGTAGCGCCGGCCGGGACCAAGCGCTGGCCACGACGCGACATGCGTGATGACGACAAGGAGGAGGGCGGTGCAGTAATGCCTCAATTTCAGTCTCTCAGGGCTGTGTCTGTCTTCTATGTCTACAGCTCTGCAGCGAGCTGTGTGCGAGATGGCGACAACGGGGGAGCCGAGTGCCGGGCTGGAGAGTCCGAGCGACGAGTGTGTTGGAGCGGAGGGTCTGCACTTGAGCGCACTGCCCGGAGAGTTACTGCCGCTGACATCTGCCGCGCGGCTCGGAGCTGCCGAAAATTGCGGGATCTTGGCGGGGCCCGAGGAAAGGCGTGGAGGCAGCAGTTTCGGAGGAGGTAGGGGCGTGAGTGAGTCTGGCCGGGAGGGGGGCGCGAGTGAGTCTGGGCAGGAGGGGGGCGCAAGTGAGTCGGGGCTGGAGGGAGTCGGTGCGGGAGGGGGTCGGGGCGGGAGCAGGTGTACTGCCCCAGCCCCTTTCTGCCCCAGGCAACGCTGGGGCGGGCTGCTAGTATATATGTATATATATATATATATATATATATATATATATATATATATATATATATATATATATATATATATATTTCCGTCACCTCCTCCATCTAGGACAGTGAAGAGGCCAACACGAGGGGAAAGGGTGGAAACAGACTTTATTCTTCTGTGGCAGGCAAAGGAAACTCGCAGCCCGCATCACCTGCTTGTGGGCGAATGCATTTCGGCTTTTTGTGAGCCTTCGTCAGCGCCGCGGGTATAGATGCTTGGCTTCTGGTGGGGGCAATTTTTACTAACAAAATGTCACGCCCCACCTGATAGGTCCAGCGCTGTTACCTCCCCATTTGGCTCCAATACCAATCGCAATTGTCTTTGGTAAGCCGCAATATGTCCAGCGACTACCAGACCCAGCATGCAGTTCTCGTGTTATGTGTGGGCCGATGTTGCGCTATGGTAGGGGAAACGCTGTGTGGATGAGAGGAAATTCACACCCTGACACCGTCGAACAAGCGGTCTCCTCCAGTCCCCTCACCGTCTCAACCCTCATGACTCCGGTGTCCATTAAGCGGGGGCTTTGATGCCCAACGTGGAGCTGAGTGACTCCAACACCGCTGTAACTTCTCTCCGATCAGGAGGTGGGTCCTGGCAAATCCCGGTACCTCGGGCAGTTCCAAACGTCGCAAAAGCGGCAACCAGCAGGTCAGGGCCAACTTGTAGAGACGGGGACCTCTTGGCGCAGTGCTGGAAACCGCGCTTACAATATACTTTACGTCACCTCCTCCATCTAGGACAGTGAAGAGGCCAACACGAGGGGAAAGGGTGGAAACAGACTTTATTCTTCTGTGGCAGCCAAAGGAAACTCGCATCCCGCATCACCCGCTTGTGGGCGAATGCATTTCGGCTTCTTGTGAGCCTTCGTCAGCGCCGCGGGTATAGATGCTTGGCTTCTGGTGGCGGCAATTTTTACTAACAAAATGTCACGTCCCACCTGATAGGTCCAGCGCTGTTACCTCCCTATTTGGCTCCAATACCAATCGCAATTGTCTTTGGTAAGCCGCAATATGTCCAGCGACTACCAGACCCAGCTTGCAGTTCTCGTGTTATGTGTGGGCCGATGTTGCGCTGGGGTAGGGGAAACGCTGTGTGGATGAGAGGAAATTCACACCCTGACACCGTCGAACAAGCCGTCTCCTCCAGTCCCCTCACCGTCTCAACCCTCATGACTCCGGTGTCCATTAAGCGGGGTCTTTGATGCCCAACGTGGAGCTGAGTGACTCCAACACCGCTGTAACTTCTCTCCGATCAGGAGGTGGGTCCTGGCAAATCCCGGTACCTCGGGCAGTTCCAAACGTCGCAAAAGAGGCAACCAGCAGGTCAGGGCTAACTTGTAGAGACGGGGACCTCTTGGCACAGTGCTGGAAACCGCGCTCACAATATACTTTCCGTCACCTCCTCCATCTAGGACAGTGAAGAGGCCAACACGAGGGGAAAGGGTGGAAACAGACTTTATTCTTCTGTGGCAGGCAAAGGAAACTCGCATCCCGCATCACCCGCTTGTGGGCGAATGCATTTCGGCTTCTTGTGAGCCTTCGTCAGCGCCGCGGGTATAGATGCTTGGCTTCTGGTGGCGGCAATTTTTACTAACAAAATGTCACGCCCCACCTGATAGGTCTAGCGCTGTTACCTCCCCATTTGGCTCCAATACCAATCGCAATTGTCTTTGGTAAGCCGCAATTTGTCCAGCGACTACCAGACCCAGCATGCAGTTCTCGTGTTATGTGTGGGCCGATGTTGCGCTGGGGTAGGGGAAACGCTGTGTGGATGAGAGGAAATTCACACCCTGACACCGTCGAACAAGCTGTCTCCTCCAGTCCCCTCACCGTCTCAACCCTCATGACTCCGGTGTCCATTAAGCGGGGGCTTTGATGCCCAACGTGGAGCTGAGTGACTCCAACACCGCTGTAACTTCTCTCCGATCAGGAGGTGGGTCCTGGCAAATCCCGGTACCTCGGGCAGTTCCAAACGTCGCAAAAGCGGCAACCAGCAGGTCAGGGCCAACTTGTAGAGACAAGGACCTCTTGGCGCAGTGCTGGAAACCGCGCTTACAATATACTTTCCGTCACCTCCTCCATCTAGGACCGTGAAGAGGCCAACACGAGGGGAAAGGGTGGAAACAGACTTTATTCTTCTGTGGCAGGCAAAGGAAACTTGCATCCCGCATCACCCGCTTGTAGGCGAATGCATTTCGGCTTCTTGTGAGCCTTCGTCAGCGCCGCGGGTATAGATGCTTGGCTTCTGGTGGCGGCAATTTTTACTAACAAAATGTCACGCCCCACCTGATAGGTCCAGCGCTGTTACCTCCCCATTTGGCTCCAATAGCAATCGCAATTGTCTTTGGTAAGCCACAATATGTCCAGCGACTACCAGACCCAGCATGCAGTTCTCGTGTTATGTGTGGGCCGATGTTGCGCTGGGGTAGGGGAAACACTGTGTGGATGAGAGGAAATTCACACCCTGACACCGTCGAACAAGCCGTCTCCTCCAGTCCCCTCACCGTCTCAACCCTCATGACTCCGGTGTCCATTAAGCGGGGGCTTTGATGCCCAACGTGGAGCTGAGTGACTCCAACACCGCTGTAACTTCTCTCCGATCAGGAGGTGGGTCCTGGCAAATCCCGGTACCTCGGGCAGTTCCAAACGTCGCAAAAGCGGCAACCAGCAGGTCAGGGCCAACTTGTAGAGACGGGGACCTCTTGGCGCAGTGCTGGAAACCGCGCTTACAATATACTTTCCGTCACCTCCTCCATCTAGGACAGTGAAGAGGCCAACACGAGGGGAAAGGGTGGAAACAGACTTTATTCTTCTGTGGCAGGCAAAGGAATCGCATCCCGCATCACCTGCTTGTGGGCGAATGCATTTCGGCTTCTTGTGAGCCTTCGTCAGCGCCGCGGGTATAGATGCTTGGCTTCTGGTGGCGGCAATTTTTACTAACAAAATTTCACGCCCCACCTGATAGGTCCAGCGCTGTTACCTCCCCATTTGGCTCCAATACCAATCGCAATTGTCTTTGGTAAGCCGCAATATGTCCAGCGACTACCAGACCCAGCATGCAGTTCTCGTGTTATGTGTGGGCCGATGTTGCGCTGGGGTAGGGGAAACGCTGTGTGGATGAGAGGAAATTCACACCCTGACACCGTCGAACAAGCCGTCTCCTCCAGTCCCCTCACCGTCTCAACCCTCATGACTCCGGTGTCCATTAAGCGGGGGCTTTGATGCCCAACGTGGAGCTGAGTGACTCCAACACCGCTGTAACTTCTCTCCGATCAGGAGGTGGGTCCTGGCAAATCCTGGTACCTCGGGCAGTTCCAAACGTCGCAAAAGCGGCAACCAGCAGGTCAGGGCCAACTTGTATATATGTATATGTATATTCACTGAAAAAACCGTAGGTTATAGACCATATATAGTTAGGAATTTGCATTTACAAAACCTTGAAAATTCACTGAAAAAACCATAGGTTATAGACCATATATAGTTAGGGATTAGCATTTACAAAACCTTATTTTACTCGCACAAAACCATTGAAATTCCATATATAGTTAGTTGCACTAACTATATATCGCGCACCCGCAATCCACTGCTAATGATGTCACATATTACATCATTCATGACATGGTCAGTGACATCACTGATGACATCTCAAATGACATCACTGATGACATCACTGATGACAACACCCAGTGACTGTATGTTTCTTAAAGTTAAAATATGTCTTACATATTGAAGAATGAGTGGATGTATAAGTGTCTGGATGAAGGATTTAGTAGGTGCATGACTGACTGTATGAGAGAATGATTAAATGTGTCTCACTGAGTGCATGGGTTAGTGACTAAACTGTCTTAATTTGGCAATCATTATATATGTTGTTCTGTAAACTGCTGCATGTTTAAATCAGTAGCTATATGAGTAACTATATGGGTTATTGAATGGTTGCCCAAGTATTTGTATGGGAGACTGAGTATGTGTGTGGGTGGCTGGGAGGTGTATGACTCTGTGCATAGATGTGTGAGCAGTTGATTCACTAAATGTATGGGTTCAAAAGTGCATGTGGAAACAGCTGTATGGGCGGTTGACTGAGTGCATGAGTGTATTGGTGAGTGAATGGATATCTCAGTGCTACATGTCAAAGTAAGTACATATGTAAAACACAGTCCATGTGAGAGTTGACATATATAAATAACTGAACATAAGAGCCAGTGAATGTGAGAGTGGCTGTATGGATCATTGTGAACTTGTATCAGGGATTGTATAAGAGAATAAATATGTGTTAGTATATGTTTGAATAAGTGAGGTGTGTATAACTGTATAGTTGAGGAAATGGAGGTGTGATTAATTTTTTGCATGACTGACTAGGTGTGTGAGTAACTCCATGGATAAGTGACAGTCTGTGAGTGTCTGTTTATACTGATTGTATCTAAGGTAATATTAGAGTCTGAAGATGTTCTTTGTATTATCACATAAATGATATCATCAGTGATGTGATCAGTAATGTCAAATGAGATGTCAGTGATGTCATTTGAGATGTCATCAGTGATGTCATCAGTGATGTCATTTGAGATGTCATCAGTGATGTCATCAGTGATGTCACTGACCATGTCATGAATGATGTAATATGTGACATCATTAGCAGTGGATTGCGGGTGCGCGATATGTAGTTAGTGCAACTAACTATATATGGAATTTCAATGGTTTTGTGCGAGTAAAATAAGGTTTTGTAAATGCTAATCCCTAGCTATATATGGTCTATAACCTATGGTTTTTTCAGTGAATTTTCAAGGTTTTGTAAATGCAAATTCCTAACTATATATGGTCTATAACCTACGGTTTTTTCAGTGAATTTCATTGGTTTTTTAAAAGCTAATATCTATAGCTGTAAAATATATTCTTTATTACGTGACGTATCACGTAGCCCGCGAGACGTCTCATGATGCATCGCATAACCGTGACGTATCGTCTCTGCAGCGCAAACAAAACCCGTAACGTAAGCGCGCCAGAGCACGCTTAAAGATATATATATATTTTTTTAACCTTAATTAGACAAAATCCACACCTGCACATATCACAAACGTTCCAAAAACACAATATGTCGGACTCCCGTTACGCTGCCGGTTAGCTGCCCGGTTAACATACCGGAAAGCACCTCTACCGCGAAAAATCGCATTTATTTTTTCTTTTGCCCCGCTGGGAACTTCAATAGCCCCCTCATCAATCCTAGGGGTTCAGGAGGGGTCTACCTTACCCCTTTCCTTCATTTACACCTTTTTTTTTCCACCTCTTGTCTCTCGATCCCACCGAGAGACAAGATGGCGGCCGCTCCAGACTGTTTACAATGTTAACAGCCAATCAGCTACTCCTCAGACTCCCGTTACACTGCCCGGTTAGCTGCCCGGTTAGCTGCCCAGTTAGCTGCCCGGTTCGCGTACCGGGACGGGCCTCTACGGCGAAAAATCGCATTTTTTTTTTTTGCCCCGCGTGGCTCTATAATATTCCCCTCATCAATCCTAGGGGGTCAGAAGGGGTCTACCTTGCCCCCTTTCCTTCATTTCCCCCTTTGTTTTGGCCTCCTCTTGTCTCTCGATCCTACCGAGAGACAAGATGGCGGCCGCTCCGGACTGTTTACAATGTTGACAGCCAATCAGCTACTCCTCAGACTCCCGTTACACTGCCGGTTAGCTGCCCGGTTAGCTGCCTGGTTCGCGTACCAAGACGCGTCTCTACGGCGATAAAATCAGATTTTTTTTTTTTTTGCCCCGCGTGGCTCTATAATATCCCCCTCATCAATCCTAGGGGGTCAGAAGGGGTCTACCTTGCCCCCTTTCCTTCATTTCCCCCTTTGTTTTGGCCTCCTCTTGTCTCTCGATCCTACCGAGAGACAAGATGGCGGCCGCTCCGGACTGTTTAGAATGTTGACAGACACCGGAGAGCCAATCAGCTTCGCTTCGCAAAGTTCCGTTACGCAAAAAGTACGCGAACTGGAGCGCTGCCCGGAGCGCTGTCATAGATATATATATTATTTTGAACGTTAATTTCTCAAAATCCACTGGAGCACATATATTGAGACCTAGCAAAGGCACATCGGGCTAACAGTCCCTACAATTTTGCCAAGTTTCGTGCAAATCCATTCAGCTGTTCGAGCTAAAAGTGAGGCCAACCGCCCTATGGAAAAATGAATGGGAAAAACGCGTTTTGGGACCCCCCTTTTTTCTCGGCCCCCCCTTGACGAACCCCCCCCCAAATTTACAGAGGCTGCTCAGAAACAGAATGTGCCATTTTCCTGAAAATTTCAGCCAATTCCGTCATCAAATGCCAAAGTTATTAGACATATAATTTTCAAAAATCCCATAGAGAAAAAATCCTAACTATATATACCTACTGGCTATCGCCAGTAGGTAATATATACATATATATATATATATATATATATATATATATATATATATTCACTGAAAAAACCGTAGGTTATAGACCATATATAGTTAGGAATTTGCATTTACAAAACCTTGAAAATTCACTGAAAAAACCATAGGTTACAGACCATATATAGTTAGGGATTAGCATTTACAAAACCTTATTTTACTCGCACAAAACCATTGAAATTCCATATATAGTTAGTTGCACTAACTATATATCGCGCACCCGCAATCCACTGCTAATGATGTCACATATTACATCATTCATGACATGGTCAGTGACATCACTGATGACATCACTGATGACATCTCAAATGACATCACTGATCTTCACCCTATAAATATACCCTGTACCCCAAAACCCAAACCAATACCTAAACCCTAAAACACCCCTGTACCCCAAAACATAAACCTAGCCCTGAACCCTAAAAATACCCCTGTACCCCAAAACCAAAACATAGCCCTGAACCCTAAAAATACCCCTGTACCCCAAAACCCAAACCTACCCCTGAACCCTAAAATACCCCTGTACCCCAAAACCCAAACCTCGCCCTACCCCTGAACCCTTAACATACCCCTGTACCCCAAAACCCAAACCTATCCCTGAACCCTTAAAATACCCCTGTGCCCCAAAACCCAAACCTACCCCTGAACCCTAAAAAATACCCCTGTACCCCAAAACCTAAACCTAGCCCTGAACCCTATAATACCCCTGTACCCCAAAACCCAAACCTAGTCCTGAACCCTTCAAATACCCCTGTACCCCAAAACCCAAACATACCGCGGAACCCTAAAAATACCCCAGTACCCCAAAACCCAAACCTAGCCCTGAACCCTTAAAATACCCCTGTACCCCAACAACCAAACCTAGCCCTGAACCCTAAAAATACCCCTATACCCCAAAACCTAAACCTAGCCCTGAACCCTAAAACTACCCCTGTACCCCATAACCCAAAACTATATCTGAACCCTTAAAATACCCAAACACCCCAAAAAATATACCTCAGTACCCCAAAACATATACCCCTATACCCATACTTACCTTATCCAAACATTTAAAAAAAACATGTTTTTACCATTCATGCATTTACAACGAATTTCGTTGTAAATGTATGCGTGGTAAAAGCATATAAAATGTAATGCCATGCGTTATAATGGCATTGCGGAGTCCTGGTACTTTCGTGATGAAAGTATGCGGAGTGATGGTATGCGGAAAGAAAGTTGCGGAATAATGGGTGTTTACCCTCCCCCGGTAAGTACATTGGTGGCAAGGCGGCCCACATCTCCAGCAACATACTCATATTTTTTCACCACCCATTTGAAAAATGCACAGGTCTCTCTCATTGATGGCCAGCACCGACATACACTTTTAGACACACCTCCCGCCACAAGTTCTAGAATTGTGAACTTTAGAGCTGGGGAGCTACGTTCGAATCTCTGCATCAGCTCAACATCCTGTGATTCCAGGCAAATCGCTTTGTCTCCTCGTGCCAACCACAAATGAATGTGTTCTTCTGTAATGGAAATTGTGCTCCTGCCATGTTGTCTAGTTTGCGCTATATAATATTGCAAGGAAAAATAAAGTAGGGAAACTTGAGTTCGCACACTACTGAACGCGCACTCTTAAGTGCATCAGCAGTGCACTGTGAATCGGAGAGTTTCACAGGCCTGTCAAAACGAAATCCTACAAAACAATATACTACTGGCAGTGGCCGGCAGCATTTCATACCCGGACAACGTCGGGACGGGCTGCTAGTTATTTTCTAAAAGAAACTCAATGACTAACATAGCGTGATCAGAGAATCCATTATTAAGAATTCTCTGCTGATAAAAGTTAAGTTGTCTGGAAACCAAAAAAAAATCTAACCGTGATGAGGACTTGAATCTTCCTGACCAACATGTAAATTCTGCTTTAGACAAATGGTGAGAGCGCCACGGGTCGCGAAGATCGAGAGTTGTTTTATCATTTTGGATAATTTTCAGACAATTTGGATTGAGCTGTTTTTTTGACTGGGTAGTAGAATCCAAAATTGGGTCAATAAGAATATTAAAACCTCCTCCAATAATCACGTCTTCTATCACCATCAATAGATATTGAAACAACTCTTCATATACCTTGAAATTATCTTCTACTGGTGCATAGAAACTTACAAAAGTAATAGGTCTATGTCTATGTTTAATTTTGCATGTGGCCCAGCACCAACGCCAGGGGCGTAGCACAGGCCCCTGCAGCCCATGCGAGGCGGGGGGGGCCCCTAGCTCCAAGGGGCCCCCTCGGCACTGAACTCTGGCCGGAAGAGCTCCTGATTGCGCCCGGAGGTGGCCCCCCTAAGTACCGTGCAGGGAGACCTCCTCACTTTTCGTTACGCCAGTGACCAACGCCCTGAATTATCACTCTCAGAATTTATAATCTCTGCATGGATGTCTAACATGTATTCTCACAGTGCAAATGTTCTACCTTGAGAGTTTGCCATGTGGAGTAAACAGCACTAAAATTCTTGCCTCCAATGGTAGTCTGTGAGAGTTCATGTAACAAAACACCTATGGATTGGCTTTACCACAGTATAATGATAATCCACAGTAAAAGGCCTATTGACAATGGGCAGGTCTAATTCTGCTGTCCAGGCTTTTCTCAATAAATAGATTAGAATTATAGCATCTGACAGTGTTTCCCAGTGAACCAGTCAGGCCTATGTTCTTTATCGTTGACTTGTTGCCATAGACAGCTCAGGCCTAATGCATTCTGGATAAAATTTCCCGCAGGGTAGACACAGACATACAGACATAGAATGCTAAACATGCAAACAACTAAATTTGGTAAAAATATATACAAACCCTCTTAAGAGGGCCAAAGAAGGAATATCACAGTATAAATCTTCTCCAAGGCTTTATCAAAGAAGGTAACCAATACCCTTGCCTGCTAGGAAAACCCACGAGATTACATGTACAAAAACACTGTTAACAATGAGTAATAATACCCAACCCTTTAAGGACTATTATCTTTAATTAACAATTCTCCAAATAGATAAATTGGGTTCACATGGTAAAAGCAACAAGCAAACTCATGCTTAACACAGTAATCTTCAGAATTCAGTCTGACTAAATATCTTTCTACAGGATATAGCACCTGCAATATCAATCCATCCTCAAAAAATGATTGGCTTAAAGATGTTTTCACAAAAAATAAGTCAGGCAACTGCCTTTGTCATAGAAATCCGCAAACTCTGTTAGCGGAGCGGAGTTTTATGCCCAGGGTTAGTCGTAACCTTTTATATTAAACAGATCGTCATGCTGCATGGGACATCATCCTTCACAAGGAACCAATCAGACCAACAGTCTTTTTCATTGGCTTGCTAAAATAACCAATTCAGACCAACTGCATTAAACATAAATGATCCACAAGGGAACAGTCATAAAATTACAAAGAGATACAACATTTCTGTTGGCAAAACTATTGTGGTATCCATGTAACAAAAAACCTGCAGATAGGTTTTACTTCAATGTAATAACAATCCAGTCTTACAATACTATTGATTTTAACAAACGTTTCACAATACATATGTCAGGTCTACTGCTTTTATCATATCTTTTCATAGTAATAGATCAGACCTATGGCATCTGACAAATCACATAATTTGCTTCCTACCATAACCAATTGACACCCACAGGATTAAACTTAGGCTTTCCAGCATGTCATCAATTTGCATAAGTAATACAATTACAAATAAGTACAAAATCACAATTGGCAAAACAATATACACTTCTTCCAATGTGAGCATGGCTGAACTCTCACAGAGCTAATTTCTACCCCGAGGGTTTGTCAAAGAGAGCAATCAACACCAAACTCCTTTCCTACTACAGTAATCAAGAGATTCAATTTAAATAAAATACCTTTGTATAAGGTTTCTCACAGTGTAATCACAATGTACCATTACAGGGCTAAGAACGTTACCATATGCTTTTCACAATAAATATGTGATTCCAACTCCCTTTGTCTTAACTTTTCATAAAAACAGGTCAGATGTATGGCATTTGACACATGGCATTATTGACTTGCTATCATGACCAATTCATGTCTACTGTACTGAACATACACTTTCTAACAATGCATAAAATGTAATACAGATGGAAGCACAACACATCTTCCCAATCAAATGCAGTAGCTAAGGAAGTCAACATGTAGGAAGAGGTAAAGCGGCTCTCAAATAAAGACTCATAACTTTTTTCAGTCGATCATATAAGCTCTTCTGGCAGCTTCACAATCAAACTAGCCCTAACAAGTTACTGTGATAATCATTCCATGAGGTCCAAACAATTCCATAATATAATCGTTTCTCCATAACTCTAGTTAACTTTCACTTCCATTTCAAAACGCATCATTTTCATAGGCTCACATTTCATCTATTTAGTAAACAAAAAGTTATCTCAAGAAACCTATAAAGAGTATAACATGGATACAGCAAGCCAAGGGCCTTACACATATAAAGGAAGTAATCTCAGTCGCATGTTTGACTTGAAAGTGTTGCCATATATTTCACTCACTCATTTTTTTAGGACAGAGCGTAAATGTCTCAATTTTTTGTATTTAAATATGGGCAGTCGCAGCTCCATCTCTAGCTTGGAGTTTGAGATGCACCGAGAAGAGTTTCAAGGCATATTTGGTCAATAGCTCTGAGGAACTCATGCCTTACTCTGTCTTGCACAGACGGGACAAACAATATTCCAACTTTATCAACTTCAACAATGAAATGAAAGGAGCAGAACCAACTCACACTGCCACAAAGGAATTTAATAACAGAATAAAAAACCATCAATGTCATGAGTAGTACACAAAAAGTGATGGATGGAATGGTTAAATCAATCTCAGCCTCTGGGACTTACTGGAGGCGGCATCCCAATTCTTCGTTATCAAGCTATACCTGGCTGAAGATCCCTAACTAGGGTGAAACCGGTCCTAGGCTGCTTGTGGTCCGGTTCAGGGAGGACATGGCCTGGCAGTCTGAGCTAGACTGTTCCCATGAGGAGCAGGGTCAAGACTGATTAGCATGTGGCCGGGTCAGAACTGTGGTGGCATGGTGGGCAAAAGGACGATGAATTGGATGCAGCCCGAGTGGTTGCCTTTGGCTGAGAATAATTCAGGCATTCCATCCATCACCCTGTTGTTTTTACATCATCTTTATGTGAGCGATTACCTTTTTTGTGAGGAGAAAGTCATCAATTTACCTTTGTAATACTGCTTTAGGAACAATTTTAGGGAAACATCAAGAATCTAATAACGGTTTTGGAACATTTTCTGGCAATGATAAGCTGTCATCAGTCATTTTTAGGGCTGGCTGTAAAGTGCAGCTGTCTGCACTATCTGTTTTTGCTACCAGAGGAGTATTACTCTCAGTTCATGTTATTGGCTTTTTTTATCTATTAATCACCTTTTACGTAGTGCTTACATTGCAATGCATGAGGGACTATTTTCATCTCCAAAGTACAATCAATCATCCCATATTAACTTATTTTTCTTATAAACGCACTGTATACTGAAAGTAATTGTATTCTGTTTTGCTTTTGTCCCTGCAGCAGACTCAAAACCCAATCCTAGCGATGTCAATGCTTATTTGATCTGTAATGTACTGATTTTCTGTGAAACATTTCATCATTGCCATTTTCCCTCTTTGCTCAGTATGCCATTCTGGCTTTTAACTAGTGTTAAGTTAAAATATTAACTTTAATCACTATGTTTGGGTGAATTTGTTAATCATTTTGAGCTTGGTAAGTGAAGCTGGGTTTGCAAATGCCACATCCGCTCTCGAGACAGCATTTCAGGTGTTCAGCCGACGTCATCAAGATGGCAGCTGCTGTAAAAGTGATTTACAAAGTTTGACTGAGCTAGACTCCCCCCTTCATAAAGTGCATTCCCAATACTCAGAAGGCAACACATTTCTAGTTTTCTTATCCCATGAAAACTCCCCGGTTATTATTGCGCCAATAATCATGCCCCCATCAGTAGGACACTTTTGCACAGTTACCATATAACGATCAGACAGTTACTATGCCAGGATTCACTTTTCTTAGATAGTAAGAGGCTTATTTATGAGCCTTTGTGACACATTTGTGCCACTGGTGCGTCACTTTTTGTGATGCACCAGCGGAGTAAGTAATGCCCCACGTTGCGGCCTATTTACAAAGTTACATATCTACACAGACAGATCACTTTGCAACCCCCGGAAACCCCATTATACCTGCACCAGGTATAATGTATGCAGGGTGGACGTTACCCCGCAAAAAACCTCGTAGAAGTGGCGCATTGAACTCTATAAGATTTCAGTGCACCACTCCTAGGACGCTACTGCGTCAAAATATTACACCTGCCTCATGGCATGCATAAGACTGACAAAGGTCCTTTCACATGGGGCTTGCCCCTTGTGAAAGGAACATTGCTGTAGTTGTGTCATGCTTCCGACAGAACTCTAGCAATGCGTCAGTTTTGCGCCAACAGATATTTCAGTAATACTGATGTATCTCTCATTCCTTGCGACATGATGTGTCATACAGTAAATATGATGCATCAATCATGTCACAAGGAGGGCACATTGACAACTGTCACATCACTGTTTTCACGCAGCGATGTGACAGTTTTCGTAAACAAGGCCCTAAATTTGCCAGTAACTTGCCCACATAATCCCAAAATTGTCCCAATAATCATGCCCATTAGATGTTAGAGTTCCAGTTTCTATTACCCCATGAACAGCTATCTGAGAGGTAATCAGGCATTTCTGGCCAATGTAACAGTATTTTGCCAGTAACATTCATCAAAAAACACTTTTTATCCAACTGTGAAGGTTTATCTGTTTAACTTGAAAATGTGGTAGATTGGTCACAGTAACCCACTACTAGATTAAAGAAGTAAAGGGTTTCAAGTTGCTGATTAAATGTTGACATATGATTCTGCTTAGTTTCAGCAAATTCCAGAGAATATCAGTTCTCTTCTTGAAGACTGATTAATCATGGACTCCTGATTTTTTGTCCATGAAATTAATTAGTTACAGATTCTAAGCTACTAGGTACATATATACAGATGATTTGTGCACAGGTCAATACAAAAACAGCATCACCTTGCCAGCAAGGAATCAGGTGGTCGGTCCATAGTAACACAACTATGGATCAATCCTCGACTGAGGAATCTACTGTAGGTTGAGATTTTCAATGGTGTGAACGAGCATGGTTGTAGATAATGATATCTGGCTCTATAAAGAGATCTGTGTCAGGTGAACCATGGAGGAGTCAAGTAATAGAGGCATATGTGTGTTTTTCCTTATACAATGAGTGTGTCCCAAATTTTTGGTTCAAGTCATTTCCTCTTCACGACTACCTCACACTCCTGGATAAACTGCCTGGAGCAGACGTCACGGTGTAGTACCTGAATACCATATTCATAATGTCGTCTGATATAAATATTGTGCCTAAATAATTGTTTACAAAAATATTACCTCTTTGGAGTTCATAATAGAAACTTTAAATCACCCCATCAGAGAAAATATTAGAAAATCTTTACACCAAAGGATATTTTTGTAAACTATATTTTAGGTTTAAAGTATTTTATTAAGGCACAAAAAAACAAGGGGAAGGGAGCAGGAGGTCAAGTGAACATACAGTACAAAAAGCGTAACGTTGCAGCGAGTCAGAAGAGAAGTAGGGAGGCTGGAAGCCCCAGAGGGTAACAAGGCATAAGACATAAGGCAATAAGGCACTGTGGATGACCCCCCTGTAGGTCGCCACTCCCCTAAGCAAGGCTGAGCAGAATAGCATCCCGCAACACAGTAAGAGAGAAGCACACATAAAATTCCTAGGGATTAGTTGCGACATTTCCATCAAGGTAATCCAAACTCCATTTCTCAAGAAGTCAGAGACTTTAAGGAATCCTGCCCCGGCCCAGTTATCAGCTAAATCTGAGCCTTGTTCTACCCCCATCAAAGGGAAAATACTAGACAGCAAAGTTGTTGAATTAATAGGGGGAAGCGAGTATCTTTTAAACAGAGCCTGACGTTTTAAAAAAAACCTAGTAGCGACTTGTAGCGCACTAGTTTGGGAGATTTAAGCACCTGCAGAGGGGCTGGTATCTGAGTTTCTGTACACATTAATTCGAAACAAATGTGTATATATAATTTTTTACTATAGATTTGACCTTTAAATCTTGATAAGTACTGTGCAAAGTATGCATTATAATAGTCCCTAAAATTGGGCAGAGCAAGTCCTCCCTGATCCAGATCCTCATATAAAGTACCTAATGCAATACAAGGTGTCTTCTTCGCTCAAATGAAGACCGAAAACATAGATTCAACCCTAGTAAAGAAAGACCCCAGTAAAAAACATGAAATAGTTAAAAAAAAATTAAATAAAGGGAGAACGGACATTTTTATCAAGGCCACTCGACCTAGGATTGTCAATGTCAAGGCATTCCAGCAAGAAAACAATGCCTGAACTTTCTGGAGAAGGGGATCAAAATTCAGACTATACAAATCTTTAACTGATGCTGAAAAAAGGACTCCAAGATATCTCTTAGGCTTGGTATTAATGCAACTACGTATATCAGGATGCAGTTCCGGAGTTTTACCCCCACAGACTAATATTTCCATTTTCTTTTTATTTATACGGTATCCCCCCAGGGCTTCAAAATCCTCAAAGATCTGAAATACTTTGGCTTGGGTTCGTAATTGGGTTTTGATAATAAGCATGATGTCATCTGCGTACAGTTTCACTTTACCCATTAATGGAATCGGGGGAAGAATTTCCGCACAGTTCCTCAATACGACTGCTAGAGGCTCGATGACAAAAGCGAAGAGGACTGGCGATAATGGGCAGCCTTGCCTCGTGCCACGTTTAACTGAAACTGACCCAACCATTGCTGTATTTATGATGACATTAGCTTTGGCGTTAGTATAAAGGTTGCGTATCAAAGATATAATTTTACCCAAAATACCAAAGTGCTCCAAAATAATAAACAGTGTCTCCCAAACCACCAAATCAATAGCTTTTTCTGCATCCAATAACAAAAACAAAGCCGGAATCCCACGTGTCTCAAAATAATCGAAAGCTTCAATCAAATAGTGAGTATTTGTGACGAGTTGCCTGCCTGCAATAAAACCATTCTGATCTGGATGGATCAAATCTGCTGTATACTGATTAAAACGTTGTGATAGTAGTTTCGTTAATATTTTATAGTCTGAGTTTAATAAAGTTATTGGGCGATAGGAATTTGGATCCCTAGTGTCCTTCCCTTTCTTCAGAAAAAGCTCAAAACATTGCCCTGCCTAAAGGAATCTGGTATCGTGCCTCCCTCCAACATAGAATTTATTAATTTAAGAAATAAATCAAACGAAGGCGCAACATTTTTTTTTTTTTTTAATTCTGAAGGGAACCCATCTGGGCCACAGGCCTTACCATTAGGAAGATCTTTAATGGCTGATTCTAATTCTTCCATAGAAAAAGGGCTGCCATAGTTAGTTGTTCAATTTTCAGAGAGCAAGGTCAATGTATACTTTATTAAAAAGGTTTTTAACTTTCGATGATTGATGCTATGTTGCTGGCTATAAATAGCATTGTAATGACTAAGCATTATATTTCCTATTTTAACCGACTGTCTCTGCATGGGTGGATGGACACTTTAATTCTTTTATCAAGTTAGCAGCAGTTTGTTCCCTAACCTGCCAGGCTAAAAATTTCCCTGTGAAGTTGCTTTCTTCATATATTTTCTGGCACTGTCGTCGAAAGACCTCTTCACTCTGGGCATAATAGTTAGCACTGAGTTCCCGTTTAGCCTGGTCTAGCTGATATTGGTTACTGCTAGATGGGTTATGCCGCCTTAAATTACTTAAAGCCTGTATTCTTTGCTCAAGGATCTTCTTCTTGAATTTAGGTGCCTTGAGGATAGCTGCATCTTTGCCAATAATGATTCCACGAGTAAAAGCTTTTAGGAAGTCCCAAACGCTGTTAAGGGAAGCAAACTCAAAATTTTGGGAAATAAATTCTTTGATCTCTGTCTTCATAGAGTCAACCCATGTTTCATCGTTTAAGTATTGTTTGTTAAACACCCATCGTTTAGGAATTCTTACATTATTTTCTAAAAGAAACTCAATGACTAACATAGCATGAGCAGAGAATCCATTATTAAGAATTCTCTGCTGATAAAAGTTAAGTTGTCTGGAAACCAAAAAAAAATCTAACCCTGATGAGGACTTGAATCTTCCTGACCAACATGTAAATTCTGCTTTAGACAAATGCTGAGAGCGCCACGGGTCGTGAAGATCGAGAGTTGTTTTATAATTTTGGATAATTTTCAGAGAATTTGGTTTGAGCTGTTTTCTTGACTGGGTAGTAGAATCCAAAATTGAGTCGATAAGAATATTAAAATCTCCTTCAATAATCACGTCTCCTATCACCGTCAATAGAGATTGAAACAACTCTTCATATACTCTGAAATTATCTTCTACTGGCGCATAGAAACTTACAAAAGTAATATGTCTCTGTCTATGTTTAATTTTGCATGTGGCCCAGCACCAACGCCCTGAATTATCACTCTCAGAATTTATAATCTCTGCATGGATGCCTAACATGTATTCTCACAGTGCAAATGTTCTACCTTGAGAGTTTGCCAGGTGGAGTAAACAGCACTAAAATTCTTGCCTCCAATGGTAGTCTGTGACAGTTCATGTAACAAAACACCCATGGACAGGCTTTACCACAGTATAATGATAATCCACAGTAAAAGGCCTATTAACAATGGGCAGGTCTAATTCTTCTGTCCAGGCTTTTCTCAATAAATAGATTAGAATTACAGCATCTGACAGTGTTTCCCAGTGAACCAGTCAGGCCTATGTTCTTTATCATTGACTTGTTGCCATAGACAGCTCAGGCCTAATGCATTCTGGATAAACTTTCCCGCAGGGTAGACACAGACATCCAGACATAAAATGCTAAATATGCAAACAACTAAATTTGGTAAAAATATATACAAACCCTCTTAAGAGGGTCAAAGAAGGAATATCACAGTATAAATCTTCTCCAAGGCTTTATCAAAGAAGGTAACCAATACCCTTGCCTGCTAGGGAAACCCACGAGATTACATGTTACAAAAACACTGTCAACAATGAGTAATAATAACCCACCCTTTAAGGACTATTATCTTTAATCAACAATTCTCCAAATAGATAAATTGGGTTCACATGGGTTTTTTATATGGTGAAAGCAACAAGCAAACTCATGATTAACACAGTAATCTTCAGAATTATAATGCACCTGCAAATCAATCCATCCTCAAAGCCTGATTGGCTTAAAGATGTTTCACAAAAAAGAAGTCAGGCAACTGCCTTTGTCATAAAAATCCGCAAACTCCGCGAGCCGAGGGGAATTTTTTGCCCAGGGTTAGTCGTAACCTTTTATATTAAACAGATCGGCATGCTGCATGGGACATAATCCTTCAGAAGGAACCAATCAGACCAACAGTCTTTTTCATTGGCTTGCTAAAATAACCAATTCAGACCAACTGCATTGAACATAAATGATCCACAAGGGAACAGTCATAAACTTACGAAGACATACAACATTTCTGTTGGCAAAACAATATAACCCCCTTCTAAGTAGGCCTAACAGGTATAAAAGCATCATCTGCTACAGTAATTTGTGGTATCCAGGTAACAAAAAACCAGCATATAGGTTTTACTACAATGTAATAACAATCCACTCTTACGATACTATTGATTTTAACAAACTTTTCACAATACATATGTGAGATCTACTGCCTTTATCATATCTTTTCATAGTAATATATCAGACCGATGGCATCTGACAAATCACATCATTTGCTTCCTACCATAACCAATTGACACCCACAGGATTAAACTTAGGCTTTCCAGCATGTCAAAAATTTGCATAAGTAAGTAAATTACAAATAAGTACAAAATCACAATTGGCAAAACAATATACACTTCCTCCAATGTGAGCATGGCTGTAACTCTCACAGAGGTAATTTCTACCCCAAGGGTTTGTCAAAGAGAGCAATCAACACCAAACTCCTTTCCTACTACAGTAATCAAGAGATTCAATTTAAATAAAATACCTTTTGTATAAGGTTTCTCACAGTGTAATCACTATTGTACCATTACAGGTCTAAGAACGTTACCATATGCTTTTCACAATAAATACGTCATTCCAACTCCCTTTGTCTTAACTCTTCATAAAAACAGGTCAGATGTATGGCATTTGACACATGGCATTGTTGACTTGCTATCATGACGAATTCATGTCTACTGTATTGAACATACACTTTCTAACAATGCATAAAATGTAATACAGATGGAAGCACAAAACATCTTCCCGAACAAATGCAGTAAGTAAGGAGGTCAACATGTAGGAAGAGGTAAAGCCGCTCTCAAACAAAGACTCATAACTTTTTTCAGTCGATCATATAAGCTCTTCTGGCAGCTGCGCAATCAAAGTAGCCCTAACAAGTTACTGTGATAATCATTCCATGAGGACCAAACATTACCATAATATATTCGTTTCTCCATAACTCTAGTTAACTTTCACTTCCAGTTCAAAACGCATCATTTTCATAGGCTCACATTTCATCTATTTAATAAACAAAAATTTATCTCAAGAAACCTATAAAAAGTATAACATGGATACAGGAAGCCAAGGGCCTTACACATATAAAGGAAGTGATCTCAATCGCATGTTTGACTTGAAAGTGTTGCCATATATTTCACTCACTCATTTTTAGGACAGAGCGTAAATGTCACAATTTTTTGTATTTAAATATGAGCAGTCGCAGCTCCATCTCTAGCTTGGAGTTTGAGATGCACCGAGAAGAGTTTCAAGGCATATTTGGTCAATAGCTTTGAGGAACTCATGCCTTACTCTGTCTTGCATAGAAGGAACAAACACTATTCCATCTTTATCAACTTCAACAATGAAATTAAAGGAGCAGAACCAACTCACACTGCCACAAAGGAATTTAATAACGGAATAAAATGCCATCAATGTCATGCGTAGTACACACAAAGTGATGGATGGAATGGTTAAATCAATCTCAGCCACTTGGACTTACTGGAGGCTGCATCCCAATTCTTCGTTATCAAGCTATACCTGGCTGAAGAGCCCTAACTAGGGTGAAACCGGTCCTAGGCTTCTTGCGGTCCGGTTCAGGGAGGACATGGCCTGGCAGTTCGGGCTAGACTGTTCCCATGAGGAGCAGGGTCAAGACTGATTAGCATGTGGCCGGGTCCGAACTGTGGTGGCTTGGTGGGCAAAAGGACGATGGATTGATGCAGCCCGAGTGGTTGCCTTTGGCTGAGAATAATTCAGGCATTCCATCCATCACCTTGTTGTTTGTACATCATCTTTATGTGAGCGATTACATTTTTTGTGAGGAGAAAGTCATCAATTTACATTTGTAATACTGCTTTAGGAACAATTTTAGGGAAACATCAAGAATCTAATAACGGATTTGCAAAAAATTCTGGCAATGGTAAGCTGTGGTCAGTCATTTTTAGGGCTGGCTGTAAAGTGCAGCTGTCTGCACTATCTGTTATTGCGACCAGAGGAGTATTACTCTCAGTTCATGCTTTTGGCTTTTTTATCTATTAATCAACTTTTACGTAGTGCTTACATTGCAATGCATGAGGGATTATTTTCATCTCCAAAGTACAATCAATCATCCCACATTAACTTATTTTTCTCATAAACGCACTGTATACTGAATGTAATTGTATTCTGTTTTGGTTTTGTCACTGCAGCAGACTCAAAACCCAATCCTAGCTATGTCAATGCTTATTTGATCTGTAATGTACTGATTTTCTGTGAAACATTTCATCATTGCCATTTCCCCTCTTAGCTCACTATGCCATTCTGGCTTTTAACTAGTGTTAAGTGAAAATGTTAACTCTAATCACTATGTTTGGGTGAATATGTTAATCATTTTGAGCTTGGTAAGTGAAGCTGGGTTTGCAAATGCCACAGCCGCTCTCGAGACAGCATTTCAGGTGTCCAGCCGACGTCATCAAGATTGAGAATGGGCGAATTTTGCGAATTTGCGATCCACGAATTTGCGGATTTGCGAATTCGCGATCCGCAAAATTCGCGAATTTAATTTGCGGATTTTTGTTTTTTTGCATGTTCGCGGGGTTTTTTGCGTGTTCGCGGGGATTTTTGCGTCTTCGCGAGCCACTTGCATAGCGAAGTTACCCATGCAGTCGTTTATGGGAGAGGGAGAGAGAGATAGATAGATAGATAGATAGATAGATAGATAGATAGATAGATAGAAAGAGAGAGAAAGAGAGGGAAAGAGAGAGGCAGAGAGAGAACGAGAGAAAGAAAGAGAGGCCGGATCTCTGAAGGGCCAGATTCCTCAGTTGCCCCTACAGAACATACAGCTTTTTATTTTTAGCAAAATGCATATGAAAATTGTGCTGTAAAGGTCTCTTTTAGTTTAACCCCTCCTGACAACTCAAAATGGGTGTATTTGCCATCCTCTCCCTTCTTCCTGTTTTTTATATCTGTAAGTGCTTCCTTATGAGGTTTAATTCCTTGGACAGGTGCCTCGTTGCCTACTTGTAACTATTCTCTGACCCTGCTTCAAGGGTCAGAGCAGGGTCAGAGAATAGTTGCAAGTAGGCAACGAGGCACCAGGAAGCAATTAGCAGCAGGTGTCCAAGTTGAAGTTAATTTGTTTGTAACCCTTTTGTAAAAGGTTACAAAGAAATTAGGTTCAACTTTTGCACCTGCTGCTGTAACCCTTGCTTGGCTGAAAATTCGTCCCCGCTGATTTGCGGATTTTACCGCGATTTCGCAAGATTCGCAGATCGCGAAATCGCGGAAAATCCGCAAATTCGCCTGCGAAACTGATTTTACGCCCACCCTTAATCAAGATGGCAGCTGCTGTAAAAGTCATTTACAAAGTTTGACTGAGCTAGACTCCCCCCTACATAAAGTGCATTCCCAATACTTAGAAGGCAACACATTTCTAGTTTTCTTATCCCATGAAAACTACCCGGTTATTATTACGCCTATAATCATGCCACCATCAGTAGGACACTTTTGCACAGTTACCATATAATGATCAGACAGTTACTATGTCAGGATTAACTTTTCTTAGACAGTAAGGGGCTTATTTATGAGCCTTTGTGCCACATTTGTGCCACTGGTGCGTCACTTTTTGTGATGCACCAGCAGAGTAAGTAATGCCCCACGTTGCGCCCTATTTTACAAAGTTACACATCTACACAGACGAATCACTTTGCAACCCCCTGCACCACATTATACCTGCACCAGGTATAATGTATGCAGGGTGGACGTTACCCTGCAAAAAACCTTGTAGAAGTGGCGCATTGAACTCTATAATATTTCAGTGCACCACTCCTAGGATGCTACTGCGTCAAAATCTTAAACCTGCCTCATAGCAGGCATAAGACTGACGAAGGTCCTTTCACATGGGGCTTGCCCCTTGTGAAAGGACCATTGCTGTAATTGTGTCATGCTTCCGACAGAACTCTAGCAATGCGTCAGTTTTGCGCCAACAGATATGTCAGTAATACTGATGTATCTCTCATTCCTTGCGACTTGATGTGTAATACAGTAAATATGATGCATCAATCATGTCACAAGGAGAGCACATTGAAAACTATCACATCACTGTTTTCACGCAGCGATGTGACAGTTTTCATAAACAAGGCCCTAAGTTTGCCAGTAACTGGCCCACATAATCCCAAAATTGTCCCAATAATCATGCCCATTAGATGTTAGAGTTCCAATTACTATTACCCCATGAACAGCTATCTGAGAAGTAATCAGGCCTCAGTAGACAGTTATTACACCCGCAGTTCTGGACAATGTAACAGTATTTTGCCAGTAACATTCATCAAAAAACACTTTTTATCTAACTGTGAAGGTTTATCTGTTTAACTTGAAAATGTGGTAGATTGGTCCTAGTAACCCACTACTAGATTAAAGAAGTAAATTATTTCAAGTTGCTGATTAAATGTTGACATATGATTGTGCTTAGTTTCAGCAAATTCTAGAGGGGAACATCACTTACAACGCATTTTTTACAACGCACTACCATTACATCGCAACCATTACAATGCATACCATTACAACGCATTGCGCTAGGGGGCGCTCTAGGATAGGGAATATATTTAATTTACTATCCAACACCTTCCCTGCTATCCACGGGGACAGGAGTTGGAATAGTAAATTAAATAATTCACTATCCAGCGCCTAAAAGCATTATGCGTTGTAATGGACTGTGTGGTAAAAACCGTGTTGTAAAGGCATGCGATGTAAAAGCATGCGTTGTAGTGACACCAATCCATTCTAGAGAATATCAGTTCTCTTCTTGAAGACTGATTAATCATGGAATCCTGATTTTGTGTTGATGAAATGAATTAGTTCCAGATTCTAAGTTACTAGGTACATATATACAGATGATTTGTGCACAGGTCAACACAAAAACAGCATCACCTTGCCAGCAAGGAATCAGGTGGTCCATAGTAACACAACTATGGATCAATCCTCGACTGAGGAATCTACTGTAGGTTGAGATTTTCAATGGTGTGAACGAGCATGGTTGTAGATAATGATATCTGGCTCTATAAAGAGATCTGTATCAGGTGGACCATGGAGGAGTCAAGTAATAGAGGCATATGTGTTATTTTTCCTTATACAATGAGTGTGTCCCAAATGTTTGGTTCAAGGCATTTCCTCTTCACGACTGCCTCACACTCCTGGATAAACTGCCTGGAGCAGATGTCAAGGTGCAGTACCTGAATACCATATTCATAATGTCGTCTGATATAAATATTGTGCCTAAATAATTGTTTACAAAAATATTACCTCTTTGGAGTTCATAATAGAAACTTTAAATCACCCCATCAGAGAAAATAATAGAAAATCTTTACACCAAAGGATATTTTTGTAAACTATATTTTAGACAGAATATTTATGTCAGACGATATTTCTACATGCTTCATTTCAACACACAACTGAGATCACTCTCCAGAGCACGACTCAGAACACCAATCTTCAAATTGTAGCTTGTCCTGTGGATTCTAAACATATCTGCTCTCATCAGACCCACCTGCATATGCAATAGATGCAAAGTACGTTTAATTAACCCTCTGGGATTCAGTTTACTTAATTGATAGATTTAAGGCCAATCCATTTCCATAATGATATACATATTCATAATGCTCCCAAAGGATGCCAGCGATTTATTTTTAAGTGCACGTTTTTATTGATAGTCAATAAAGCCTTGCAGCATCGAAACAGAATATAATATCGCCAATCTCAAATCAAGCCTCCCCCTTAGAGACAATAAACATTTTAGCATAAGTTCATAAGTTCGTATTACGTCCACACACACACAATATATCAAATATACATCCATTTATATTGTTTTTATCAAAAAATGTAAAGTTTTGTTATCAAAATTTTAAAGGTTTAAAATTAAAAGAGAAATAAATTAGATCAAGGACAAAACAAAAAAGAAAAGAAAAAAGAAACAGGATAGATAAAAATAATGAAGAGTGACGTAATGACGGAAGAAAGAAAGAAAAAGCAAAATATGAAAAGAAAGATGGAAAAAAGATGAAAGGTAAAAAACAGATTGTATAAAATCTAAAAAAAAAAAGCTACTGCTGCTGCCTGTGGGCAATAGAATAATCCGATTTTCCGGACCTAAAACCATACGATGTCACATGCATGAAGAAAGGGTTAAAGTTGGCAAGCTCACATAGAAGTGTTGGTTAACAAACAGAAAAGATTAACTAAAATAGCAACGTTCACAGACATACAAAAAATAATAGAATGGCAGGCATTTTTTTTATCAAAGATTCTCTCAATTTCAATAAAATGTGTGGTATAGCTCAGTTTTTAAAAACGTTCTACTATTTTAACTACATATATTTCTGGTACATCATAACTATGCCAAAGCTTTTTCTGGTAGAATTGAGTTCAATACTATCCCTGTGGTTACACATATGATACAGGCTCCGGTCACAGCCGTCTGCCAAAGGTTGAAATTCCAAGAGATAATAATTATGAAGCAGAGTCTTATGCAAGATACAGCGGTGAAAGCACAGTGCCAGGGAAAGGTTTGTGGTCAATGCAAATACAAAACAAAAGATAAACAATAACTATTAAAAAAAATGTAACAATGTAGCACTAGCAGATGTAGGGGCAGATGTATCATCCTAGCAGTTTGTGAGTCCTTAATAACGATTTTTAGCGAATCGCTATTAAGGACTCGCAAAATGCTATGTTTGTAGGAATCGCAATAATAATTGTGATTCCTTGCTATTCCTTAATTGCAATTCGCATTTAAGGAATACCTTCCCATTCATTCCTAAAAGGCTAGGAGGCCCATAGGAATGAATGAAAAGACATTCTCAATTGGCGATTTACAATGAGAGAATCGCAAATTGGGAATGCAGGGTGTCAAAACGACACCCTGTTGCACCCCTTAAATATGTATGTGTGCACATGTGGCGCACATATAAGCCCTAATGCAAAATGCAAAAAAGTGAATTTTTCAAAGAAATCGCAAATTACCACCAACGCAATTCCTTAAGCCCAAATCACACTTTTTCTGTGCTTTCTACATGGCATTTAAGGAATCCCAATTTGCGATTCCTTAAATGCAATCGCAAAATAGGGATTCGTAAATTTTGCAATTCTCTAATTATCTATGCCCTTTTGGGATGATACATCCCAAAAGGCCTTTTCACGTTTGCGAACGGGAAAAGGGCTTGATACATACGCCCCGTATTTTTCAAAACTGCGATTTTCAACCTATGGCCTTCCCAAGTTTGGGGTTCTCTGACGCCTACTCAAGGGATCCGCAACTCTGTGGAAAATGAAATAATATTAGTAAATTAATAAAGTAATTGACAATTTAAAACCGCTCTGTAAATGTGAAGGACTTTGAAATTGGAGGTTAAAAATCTAGTTGGTCTCCTTAGCTTGATATGTGGAAGAAAGAACAGCAAACTGTAGTATGGACGACTGGTGGTATGGACAAGTGAAGTACCTGCAAAAAGAGAGGCTTCCATTTACCCCCGCCATACTCGCCTGGATCACGGTTTTAATTAGAATGGTCACCCTCTTCATACAACAAGTTTGTTCCATACAAGCAAAGCCTCTGATCCATCTGTGTGTCCCAAACATCTCTTCACATTCCCTTTTAAGAAGGTGCGTTTCTTGTAGTATAAGTGGGGACTTTGATTGCCCTAGATACTCTGATATCCTTCTTCTTCCGCTCCCTACCCATAAGCCATTCACAATTCATGTCAGTATCTGTAAAGGATATTCTTTGCTTGTACCTGCAATTCATTTTAATGTCCTCCCTCCTAGCTTCTCTATCATTCCACTATCATGACCTAATCCAGCTGAGGACACCTTTTTTCATTTTCCTGTCATGCTCCCCACCTTGTGCTTCAAACCTCCCATGCCTCTGCTGACTAGGCTCAGGCTCAGACTATCCCAGCTGAGAGACTCCCTCGCCAGTTGCTCCTTTCCCAGATTGCACCCTTGATTCTTGGGAGCAAGCACAGCAATAAGTTGTATGGATGATTGGTGGTCTCAATTGAAATACCTACAAAAAAAGAGAAGCTTCATTAGGAGTTAAAAAAAGACAAAGTGATATGCTAGTGGATAGCCTATCACTTTGTCTTACAGAAATCAAACAACATTTTGGAAACTATGTCCTTGTGCATTTGTTTGATATAATCTTGTTTCTGTAGTTGTGTGTATTTTTGAGATTCAAATCATAGAAAGTGCTTATGCTGGGACCTCAGGCTGCCAATGGTAGTTCAGGGGGGTTCAAATAAGTCAAAAGGTTAGGAAATACTGTTTCGGATTATTGAGCTCTTACAGGTAAGAGAGCATTCCTATACATTATTAGACACAGCTCCTGCAGGCTCGAACCTAACACTGAGGAGGTATGGTCCTGGCACTACAGCATCGACAGCCTGCATTGACTGCGAACGCGAATCTACAGCAACAACCATCCGTGATGCTCAACAGGATCTTCGTGGTACAGTGACGACTGTCTGCAATGCCTGGTCTGCTCGTCATGCTACAGCGACGACCATCCGCTAGGCTCTGCCATGCCCCTTGCAGCCCCCTCCACTCAAAGCTTGACTCTTTGCGATAGACTTTTGGAGATAACTCTTTCAGTGAGACTAACCTAGTTCCTGCATCTGGCCTGCGGTTCATCTCAGTGGGCCTGAAGTTGTTTTTTCATCCGGTCTCACATGACCAAATAGCCATGACTTGTTCTTTGTGCTTTTAGGCACTATATTTACCTTAAATGTTTAAAATGTCATATCTCCTTTTCTACTAATTGGATTTTTGTTGTTGTGGTGTAAAATAATTTGTGAGCTTTTACTCTATGTTTTTAAATTGGTGTGGGATTTTTCTGGTGTTGTATTTTCATGGTATTACTGTTTGAAGTGCTGCATGAATACTTTCCACATTGCTTCTAAGTTAAGCATGCTTTCTTCTGTGCAAAGCTACCAGAGTGTTGAACTCAGGTTAATTTGGGTTTTACTTGTGTTTCACCCTGAGACAAATTGTGGCTGCTGTTTGTGTGGGGATACACCCCCCTCAACCTGTAACATAGGGCCTTAATATTATGTCAGGACAGCCTTACCTTAGGTCAGTGGTTCCAACTGCAGGATTAGGATGCAACCTCCCATAGGGTGGTCGTAAACATCAATTTTTCAATGGAAGCTTGTGGGGTGGGCCGAAAAGGGCCGCAGCACAAGTTTCTGTTGGGTAGTTCCTAAGAATCCTCAGGGATCTGTGCATTTGGGATGCCCTAAGCTGAGGACTTGGTGTCCAAACCGACTCTGGACACCCCCACAGTCTTGTGTAAAACATAATTGCTGTGAGACTCAGGCGACAAAAGCATACAAAAACAATTGCAGGTGCTATTATGGTGAACAGTAGATACATTTCTACCATAGTGCTTAAAAGATGAACATAAATAGTTTAGATAAAAACAGTAGCATTTGCATTCTCCTGTAATGCGCTCCCTACATAATTTTTCTAAATGTTCCTAGCCTAGATATGTAGGTGTAGCAGATATATGTGCATATTTGTATGTAGCCAAGAATCCCCAAGGGAAGCTCCAACCCCCTCACCTGATGGTTGGGAATGAAGGACCCCTTCTCTGCCTCGAAGATGATACCCCACAAGGGATGTCAGACCACTACGTGTCGAAGATTCAGCAAGCAGGACCCTGTCTCAGCTTGGAAGGCATTCTCCTTTAATTTGTAGGGGGGATGAGGATCTTATATACTAGAGTGGGCACTCCAGGGTTTCTTTTAGATACAGGCCCTGGTCCGTACAAACTTCCTCATCCATTTTGGGGAAATGGTTCATTGTATCTTTAACATGTCTGACACGAGTGGTATCATACACTTATTTAAGTGTCTTGGATCAGGTCTCTTAACCACCTTTCAGACTATCTTCGGAGTAATTCCAGCTCTGCTCTGACATACAGGCATCAAAAGGTGATGACCATAGTGCTGGTAACAGTACATATTGTCGAAGTTGGGTGTATCTTTGTACAATTCCCTTTAAGAGGATGCAGCAGATTGTTCTAAATCTGAGAGCATAGTATTTACAGTGTAAATGTCCCAATCATTAGAGAGTATACTAAGGGTTATGAAATCATTCAATGAAATGTTAAATATGTGTAGAATTTTCATATGTTCAGTAGGACCAATTACATCATATGAAACCCTAGTCCAGAATATACCATGCGGTACTGGAACTGCTGTACTGTTCGCTAGGGGCAGGTCTCTCTGCTCACGATATGAAGACGTATGTGGTTGCAAGACCAAGTTCACAAGTTGTACTGCAGAGCTTTGTGGGAAGTAATGTCCATTCAGTGACCACATTCTTGGCCCACACAAACAGGATCTCATAGGAGGTACCTCTCCCAAGGATTTTCTTAGCATGTTGTTTAGTGCCCTCTGGACCCCATATAGGTGGTTGACCCAACTACTGCCCACACCTAATACCCTTGCTGTTAAGGATGTTTTAGGTCCTGTTTTTTCCACTCCACCACCAAATTAGGTAGGGGGACGAGTACTGCAAGGCCACACCCATACTTTCCATGGCTTCCTTCTAAGTAACTCTTCCTTCTAAGTAACCCCCTTCTAAGTAACCCTGGGCGAAGCTTAGTTTTGCATAGTTTGCAAAGTTTGCGCTACTTCGCACTACGCAAATTGCTTGAAGCACAGTGCAAACAAGCGTAGCATAGCGTTGTGCAGCCGTAATGTTTTTGCTTGCTCGCAGTCCTCAACGGCAAGTTGTCGACCGCGAGTGAGCAAAATGACATCCCGTTTAGACTTTTTCCTCGTACGCGATCAGCAACATCACGAGCATGGAAAATAAAACCTCCCGGTGAGATTCTCAATGCGGGGAGGTCAGGTTTCCCATTGCGAGTGGTCGCGTATGCTCGCAACCGCTCGTGATGAGAAACTACCGGTCCGCATTGAGAAAGCTTTGGCTCGAGTAGAAATCTACTCGAGCGGCAGAAAACGACTGCTTGCACTGTGCAAGATGCTGTTTGCACTGATTGCACAGGGCAGACAAGCATCCGGCACAGTGCAATCAGTGCGAACAGCATTTTGCACAGTGCACTACGCAGTTCGCGTAGCTATGCGTAGCTCGCGTAGTGTACTTCGCGTAGCTACGCAAAGTGCTACTACGCAAACTACTCCCAGGATTACTTCCAAGCCCATGAGCTAACCGCAGGGCCACGGTCGGAATGTAACATGCCAAATGCGTATATCCCGATAAAGACTCACAAATCCTTTATAACAGTTCGAGCGTCAGCTGAGCGCTGAGGCCAAACCCATAGAAATCCAGAGCATGAATCTACTTCTACCAAGATGTACATATAAGCCTGTCTGAATTTAAGGGGCCGCAGTGATCCAAATAGACACATGTGAGAGGTGTGTCCGAAATGAGCAATGGTGTTTGTGGTGGCCATGCTACTGTGGAGTCTTTCATCTGCTGGCAGATGTCGCACTTTAAGATATAAGCCTTTGTTTGTTTAGACAAACCTCACCACCAGAATTGCTGCTTCATTAATTAAATTTTACCAGTGACTCCTGCTTGTGCTGAACCCAGACCCTCGTGTGCAGCTAGTATTAAACCTAATCTGCGATCCGTGTTTGATATAACACTATCCTTTATTCCTGGAATTTTAGCTTATGGTGTGTTTTGCGCATCTACTTTAAAGGAATATTTGAGTGGAAAGCCTTTCGGAAAGGCAAAGCCGTTCTTTGAGGCGTTGACAGCTATGAGCATGTCTCTGTCTATCCTCTTGCTAGAAAGAGTGATTGCAGCAATGGCAGCAGTTCGCCTTCCTGGCTTCATCAGACAGTGAATTCCCTTCCCATGTACGTCAACACGCTGATGACTCAAAGTGTGAATAACTTGAGCCCGTGGCAGGCATTCTTTCAGCTTTCAGCTTTGCCCTTTGTTCCCATAACAATGTATGTTTAATTGTGCATCCCTTGGAATCTCTAAACCCAGTATGGCCCCAGTAATGAAGACATTCATTATAAGACTGCACACAGTAAAACAAATTGCACACTATCAGTGTTGGGAATTCCCGATCCGTGTATTGTAGTGCTAGTATCAGGGCTTTCAGCTCTGCCAGAAGTGCTGTACAATCTCCTAGAGATTGCATAGTCGTATTGCTGGGATGGAACTTGCTGTCCCACGTACTTCCCTTCACTGTAGCACATGCTGCGCTATACTGTTGTTTACTTCCAATGGCAGGCTGAGCAGAACCATCAGTGTAGATGATGTATTCAAATTTTTCTAGAGGCAGGATTTAACACCTTCCATGCTGATGACGAACCCCAGCCGTCATGCACTACGGTGCTTGTGTGCTGATGACGGCTGGGTTTCGTCATGGCCCGCCCCTGTTCATTTGTTTGCCGCACAGCGGCGGAAACGGGCCAGCAGGGAAGGGGTTAATTCGGTAGAGGGTATTCTTGTTCATACTACAGGAATGCTTGTGTTTTCAATGTAGAATCAAATTTGTAATCTACATCAGTTGCAGCTCCAACCCCCTCACCTGATGGTTGGGAATGAAGGACCCCTTCTCTGCCTCGAAGATGACACCCCACAAGGGATGTCAGACCACTACGTGTCGAAGATTCAGCAAGCAGGACCCTGTCTCAGCTTGGAAGGAATTCTCCTCTAATTTGTAGGGGGGATGAGGATCTTATATACTAGAGTGGGCACTCCAGGGTTTCTTTTAGAATCAATATGTTTTTAAAACACTCATAAATGTTTTGAAAACAATCATTAATGTTTTCCAAACAAATGCGACCATGCGCAGCGGGCTGTTGGGCAAGGATAAAAAAAGTGATGACCCTTATACAAGAATATTTATACCGTGCCTGGGGACATGTTTATGTAGGTCCGGTACAGCATTATTTTGATAATATACTAAGAGCCTGTTTACGAAGAGACAGGGCTAAATACTAGGTAAAAGGTCACCCCTCAGAACCGTTATTGTCGTGTGAATGGGACAATACATGTAAGAGGTGCATACCTGACAGGACCAGCCTAACAAACATGACACCAATTCCTCATCTAAAGGTCAACAGGGTCAGTTATATATAGATAAAGCTAAGGCCATTAAAAAGCATAAAAAATCAGCTATAATAAAAATACAAAAAGCACTTTAAAAATGTTCATAAATGAAGCTTAAATTCAACGGTGGGATAGTCCTCTATCTAAAAAGCATTCAAAAGGTCCTTTAAATTGGTATATGAGTCTATTATTACACTGAGAACCTTGAAAGCCATTGTGTTCAGTTAGAGCAGAAAAGGAAAAATAAAGCAAAGTCAGTGTTCGACCCTCAATTTAGAAAATGTTTAAAAAAGGCAGAATAGTTCCCAGCACAGCAAAGGCTAGATTGTTTATGAATCCTGTGCCGAAGGCTCAACATCGCTGAACATTGCATCCACTGGTGACAATCTTCCAGCACTTCCAATATGATGTTGAGTGAGCAAAGATGGTAATCTCAGGTTCCCACAGCAGCTGCCGGGGAAGAATTAGATACCTGCACACCTGGAACCGATGCCTGTATGTCAGAGCAGAGCTGGAATTACTCCAAAGATAGTCTGAAAGGTGGTTAAGAGACCTGATCCAAGACACTTAAATAAGTGTATGATACCACTCGTGTCAGACATGTTAAAGATACGATGAACCATTTCCCCGAAATGGATGAGGAAGTTTGTACGGACCAGGGCCTGTATCCCTGTTGAAGACCTTGCAACCTGGAGATCAAAAGTCTCTCGGGCTGAAGTTAAGGCCACATTTTGTTGAAACAACATGGCTTTCACTCTGCTCAGCGAATCAAACCTTGTACTAGAAACATTTAATTAAGGCCACAGTGGTGCCTCCCTAACTGTGCAAGCCGGGGGGAAACAATACTTGCTTACAGCAAGCAACCCTGAGGTTTACTGTGACTAGATATGCGAAGCGTGGCTCCATCCCACAACAGCCTTGATCATTCAGCATTAAATAACTCCCATTTGAAAGTACCTAGAAAACTGGATGAATCACGGCAGCCGGGGAGCCTTTCAAGTAGCATGATACATTCGCTTTTGATGCATTACACGCTTCAGAAAGCGAGACTTCCTTACACACTAAAGATCCACTTAATGCCTTCTCACAGTCTGTTCCACTTAAGAAAACTTCCGTGTCCTTATTTCTACACCTATATCTGTATGGTAACTCCCAAGTTTCCTGTATGTACCCTTCACCCAACACTTCACACCTGCCTGCCTTGATGTATTTAAGGTAGTATTGGAACTGGAATGTCGTGATGTAGCCATGAATTTACTATTCCATAGACGGTGACTCTGCTACTGTAGAAGGTAACTTCTCAAATTTTTCAATATGCAGCATGGTGTACTTTGCATCTCTGCATGCCTTGGTCAGTTGTCCTTCAGTCGGATAATAAGTGGAAAACTCATTTGTGCTGTTAAAGTATCACCATGGCACGAGGCCAGAATGCAATGATTGTAGCGTCCAGCTTAAAAGCAAAATGGAGCGCAATTGAGATTGCCCATGTTGTAGAATAATTAAATCTTGTTCCAGTGTGTCAATAGCTGAGAATACAATGTTGCCTAGAGAATAAATATGTGAATAAAGTGTGGTCATACCATTGTCTACCACAGCCAGGGCCTTTTCTAGGTAATTCTATCAATTTCTCGTAATCTCTCACCTGCAATATGTGGGAGACTTTCCACAGTTTGTTGTAGATGGCACATGAGAAGCGTTTTTTATGCTGTTTCTTGGGACCTAGCAAGAAATCCCTAAGATTCATGTTCTCTGATAGAACAGACCAGTGTTGTTTCACCTATAATAGAGTTGACGCGTTTAGCCATTCTTGGCTAAACTTCCCAACTATATAAGAAGTCACTACCCCTGGGTCGTCTGTTTGTGCATACTGTGGGTCAGGCCTGTGGATACTAAAGCCTCTGGTGGTACCCTTGAATCTTGATTGTCACCTATTTGTGTCGATAGGCCAAACCAACCATCCCTTCCAATTGGGAGCTGAGGAATAGTATGTACCATTGTAAATCATTGCACCCAGCACTTGCTCACTTGTCAGTGTATTATATGATAATACTTAAATAGGTGTGGATGAGGGGATGTGTGGTGTTTTCAATTCTTTTATTTTTGCAAACCCATAGCAGGTAGTCTGTTTTACTGTTCTGTTCAGAAAAATTATCTGCACTGGTATAAGGCAAGCTCTAAATAAAGCTGCCGTTCCTTGAACCTGACATTCTTTTGTCCCCAGGTGGATTTTATGTCTATCGTGTCCCTCCAAAAGTCAAAACCTTGTATAGACAATTGCGAGATAAAGGGTGCTGAATGTATAAGTTTGGTATTTGTCTTCTCAGTTGCATTCATCTGTACTAGCTTATAGTGGTATGACATTGGGTCTGATGTATTGAACACTGAAAAGTATGCAAATTTCTGTGCGAATGTGGTGGGCTACCTTTCGGTGGTGTTGGGCAATGTTCTCATTGATAAGTGTTGACAGTGTGTGGAATACTAGCTCAGTGCAAAAGGTGATGACCATAGTGCTGGTAACAGTACATATTGTCGAAGTTGGGTGTATCTTTGAACAATTCCCTTTAAGAGGATGCAGCAGATTGTTCTAAATCTGAGAGCATAGTATTTACAGTGTAAATGTCCCAATCATTAGAGTATACTAGGGGTTATGAAATCATTCAATGAAATGTTAAATATGTGTAGAATTTTCATATGTTCAGTAGGACCAATTACATCATATGAAACCCTAGTCCAGAATATACCATGCGGTACTGGAACTGCTGTACTGTTCACTAGGGGCAGGTCTCTCTGCTCACGATATGATGACGTATGTGGTTGCAAGACCAAGTTCACAGGTTGTACTGCAGAGCTTTGTGGGAAGTAATGTCCATTCAGTACCCACATTCTTGGCCTACACAAACAGGATCTCATAGGGGGTACGTCTCCCAAGGATTTTCTTAGCATGTTGTTTAGTGCCCTCTGGACCCCATATAGGTGGTTGACCCAACTACTGCCCACACCTAATACCCTTGCTGTTAAGGATGTTTTAGGTCCTGGTTTTTCCACTCCACCACTAAATTAGGTAGGGGGACGAGTACCGCAAGGCCACGCCCATACTTTCCATGGCTTCCTTCTAAGTAACTCATCCTTCTAAGTAACCCCCTTCTAAGTAACCCTGGGCGAAGCTTAGTTTTGCATAGTTTGCAAAGTTTGCGCTACTTCGCACTACGCAAATTGCATGTAGCACAGTGCAAACAAGCGTAGCATAGCGTTGTGCAGCCGTAATGTTTTCGCTTGCTCGCAGTCCTCAACGGCAAGTTGTCGACCGCGAGTGAGCAAAATGACATCCCGTTTAGACTTTTTCCTCGTACGCGATCAGCAACATCACGAGCATGGAAAATAAAACCTCCCGGTGAGATTC
The DNA here is from genome assembly GCF_964263255.1 of Lissotriton vulgaris. NCBI lineage: Eukaryota > Metazoa > Chordata > Amphibia > Caudata > Salamandridae > Lissotriton > Lissotriton vulgaris. The sequence goes on from NC_141693.1 coordinate 292,468,525, forward strand.
TCAATGCGGGGAGGTCAGGTTTCCCATTGCGAGTGGTCGCGTATGCTCGCAACCGCTCGTGATGAGAAACTACCAGTCCGCATTGAGAAAGCTGCCGCTCGAGTAGAAATCTACTCGAGCGGCAGAAAACGACTGCTTGCACTGTGCAAGATGCTGTTTGCACTGATTGCACAGGGCAGACAAGCATCCGGCACAGTGCAATCAGTGCGAACAGCATTTTGCACAGTGCACTACGCAGTTCGCGTAGCTATGCGTAGCTCGCGTAGTGTACTTCGCGTAGCTACGCAAAGTGCTACTACGCAAACTACTCCCAGGGTTACTTCCAAGCCCATGAGCTAACCGCAGGGCCACGGTCGGAATGTAACATGCCAAATGCGTATATCCCGATAAAGACTCACAAATCCTTTATAACAGTTCGAGCATCAGCTGAGCGCTGAGGCCAAACCCATAGAAATCCAGAGCATGAATCTACTTCTACCAAGATGTACATATAAGCCTGTCTGAATGTAAGGGGCTGCAGTGATCCAAATAGACACATGTGAGAGGTGTGTCCGAAATGAGCAATGGTGTTTGTGGTGGCCATGCTACTGTGGAGTCTTTCATCTGCTGGCAGATGTCGCACTTTAAGATATAAGCCTTTGTTTGTTTAGACAAACCTCACCACCAGAATTGCTGCTTCATTAATTAAATTTTACCAGTGACTCCTGCTTGTGCTGAACCCAGACCCTCGTGTGCAGCTAGTATTAAACCTAATCTGCGATCCGTGTTTGATATAACACTATCCTTTATTCCTGGATTTTTAGCTTATGGTGTGTTTTGCGCATCTACTTTAAAGGAATATTTGAGTGGAAAGCCTTTCAGAAAGGCAAAGCCGTTCTTTGAGGCGTTGACAGCTATGAGTATGTCTCTGTCTATCCTCTTGCTAGAAAGAGTGATTGCAGCAATGGCAGCAGTTCGCCTTCCTGGCTTCATCAGACAGTGAATTCCCTTCCCATGTACGTCAACACGCTGATGACTCAAAGTGTGAATAACTTGAGCCCGTGGCAGGCATTCTTTCAGCTTTCAGCTTTGCCCTTTGTTCCCATAACAATGTATGTTTAATTGTGCATCCCTTGGAATCTCTAAACCCAGTATGGCCCCAGTAATGAAGACATTCATTATAAGACTGCACACAGTAAAACAAATTGCACACTTTCAGTGTTGGGAATTCCCGATCCGTGTATTGTAGTGCTAGTATCAGGGCTTTCAGCTCTGCCAGAAGTGCTGTACAATCTCCTAGAGATTGCATAGTCGTATTGCTGGGATGGAACTTGCTGTCCCACGTACTTCCCTTCACTGTAGCACATGCTGCGCTATACTGTTGTTTACTTCCAATGGCAGGCTGAGCAGAACCATCAGTGTAGATGATGTATTCAAATTTTTCTAGAGGCAGGATTTAATTCGGTAGAGGGTATTCTTGTTCATACTGCAGGAATGCTTGTGTTTTCAATGTAGAATCAAATTTGTAATCTACATCAGTTGCAGTGAGAGAATTAGCCCATTGTATTCATCGCAGATGCAGCGCTTTTGCATTTGTAATGCTCGCTTTGGTAACCTCTTCTAAAGTAGTTACCGGGGATTCAATGATTATGTGTTTCCCTGTGCCAGTACTTTTTCTCTGACTACAGCTCTCTGTACTGGCAGTCTGTACTGCTGTCATTATTTTTTCTGTTGCTACAAATCCCATTTCAGCCTTTGTGTATAAATGTGATTTATAATGCAATTTGGACTGTCTCACCTTCATTGACCAAGGCAGTCTAGATCCTGCTTTATGCAGTTGTCCTAAAGGATCACTGAGACTGATTACAACTTTGTCTCACATTGTTCAGATATAAGCGGTGATGATTGAGGTATGAATGCAGTATAAAAGACATGAACTTATGTGAGTTGGTTTGTAGGTTTATGGGGTCTCTCTACCTGGGGGTAATGATGGTGCTATATTGAAAAGCGATTTATAATAAATAGAGAGCCCAAACCTTTGAGGCGGGTAATCTCAGGAACCACAGCACCAATCACAACATCCAATACAGCGTTGGAAAGGGCAGTTTCAGAAGAAGGACAAAGGCTATGTAGACGCCCACCATAAACATTTAAAAGGTAAAAGAACCGTGCCTGAAAAGTAGTCCCTTGCGGGCGTGTCTGCGTTGTGCTGTGGGCGTGTGCTGGAGGCGTGACAAACACTGGGAGCGTGTTGTACGTTCCGCCCTTCATGCCATGTCTCATATCGTGTGCTAATCTCACCCTGCTCCCTTTAAATACCCCTGACCCCATAATCATAAACCCACCCTTACTCCTTAAAATACCCCAACACCCTTAAACACTAACCCATCTTAACCCTATAAATATACCCTGTACCCCAAAACCCAAACCTATCCCTAAACCCTAAAAATTACCCCTGTACCCCAAAACCTAAACCTAGCCCTGAACCCTATAAATACCCCTGTACCTCAAAACCCAAACCTACCCCTGAACCCTAAAAATACACCTGTACCATAAAACCCAACCCTAGCCCTGAACCCTAAAAATACCACTGTACCCCAAAACCCAAACCTACCCCTGAACCCTAAAATACCCATGTACCCCAAAACTCAAACCTAGCCCTGAACCCTAAAAATATCCCTGTACCCCAAAACCCAAACCTAGCCCTGAACCCTAAAAATAACCCTGTACCCCAAAACCCAAACTTACCCCTGAACATTAAAATACCCCTGTACCCCAAAACCCAAACCTAGACCTGAACCCTAAAAATACCCCTGTACCCCAAAACCCAAACCTAGCCCTGAACCCTTAAAATACCCCTGTACCCCAAAATACAAACCTACCCCGAACCCTAAAAATACCCCTATACCCCAAAACCTAAACCTAGCCCTGAACCCTAAAAATACCCCTGTACCCCAAAACCCATACCTATCCCTAAACCCTAAAACTACCCCTGTACCCCATAACCCAAAACTATATCTGAACCCTTAAAATACCCAAACACCCCAAAACATATACGCCAGTACCCCAAAACATATATCCCTAGACCCATACTTACCTTATCCAAACATTTAAAAAAAAACATGCTTTACCATTCATGCATTTACAATGAATTTCGTTGTAAATGTATGCGTGGTAAAAGCATATAAAATGTAATGCCATGCGTTATAATGGCATTGCGGAGTCATGGTACTCTTGTAATGAAAGTATGCGGAGTGATGGTATGCGGAAAGAAAGTTGCAGAATAATGGGTGTTTACCCTCCCCCAGTGGAGGAGTGTGGCTCAATGGTTAGAGCGGCAGACCTTGATGCAGAGTGCTGACCAGGGTTCGATTCCTGCCTCGGCGGGTCTCAGGCTCACAAATTCCTCTGACCGGATATTCTCGCCTCAGTGCCTATTCTAATCATGGGTCCCACGCTGCAACTCTGGGCAATAGCTTGCTTAATCTCCACAACGGCCCCAACAGCACAAGGGATGCCTGGTTTCACCATGGAGGTGCCCAGGAGTGGACACTTCACAAGGAAAGCCAAGAAGGGTTCCTGAGCGGTATGAGTACAAGCGCCGGGAGACCCCGGTCCGGGGTAGCTGTTCGCTATACAAGTACAACACATTTACATAAGTACATTGGTAGCATGGCAGCCCACATCTCCAGCAACATACTCATATTTTTTCACCACCCATTTGAAAAATGCACAGGGCTCTCTCATTAATGGACAGCACCGACATACACTTTTAGACACACCTCCCACCACAAGTTCTAGAATTGCGAACTTTAGAGCTGGGGAGCTACGTTCGAATCTAGGCATCAGCTCAACATCCTGTGATTCCAGGCAAATTGCTTTGTCTCCCCGTGCCTACCACAAATTAATGTGTTCTTCTGTAATGTAAATTGTGCTCATGCCATGTTGTCGAGTCCGCGCTATATAATATTGCGAGGAAAAATAAAGTAGGGAAACTCGAGTTCACACACTATTGAACGCGCACTCTTAAGTGCATCAGCAGTGCACTGTGAATCGGAGCGTTTAACAGGCCTGTCACGGTACACAGACAAAATATCGATTTTTTAATATCGACATACAAAAATATCGAAGTTTAAATATCGATGGTACAAAATATCGAAGGTAAGTAATATCGACAGTCTTAATATCGATATTAGTATGATATCAGTAATATCGAAGTTTTAAATATTGATGTCAATAATATCGAAATAAATAACTTCGATGTTACTAATATCAATTTTTAAATACATTTAGTGTATATTATATTGTATTTATTATGTTTTATTATTTATTTTTAATGTAATTTAATTAAATATTGTCTTTTACTACTGTAGCGGGTTGTGGGTTTATAGGGGAATAGGGTGGGAAGTAATTTAATTATGTTAAATTAATTATTAATTAGTAGGAATTATTAATTAATTAATTGAGAAATAATTTTTAATTAATTTTAATTAATTGATTAATTGATAAATATGTTCTGTAGCAGGTTATGGGTTTATAGGGGAATAGGGTGGGAAGTAATTTAATAATAAATAATTAATTAATATATGTTTGTACATATTTTAATTAATAATTAATTTATAATTAGTTAATTAATTAATATAATTTTGTACATATTTTAAATGATTAATTAGTTAGTAATTAATTAATATTAATTAGTTAATTACATTAATTATAGTAATTATTTTAATATATAATTTTTTGTTATTCTTAATTAATTAATTGGGAAAATAATATTAATTATTAAATTAAATTAATTACAGCTAATGTGCTAATATATTTACTTTATTGTTATTGTTAATTAATACTTAATTGGTAATTAAATAATAATAATTAATTTTGGGTAAAGGAGTATTTTTAGGGTTCAGGGTCAGTTTTCAGTTTTTGGGTAAAGGGGTATTTTTAGGGTTCAGGGTCAGTTTTCAGTTCTTGGGTAAAGGGGTATTTTTAGGGTTCAGTGTCAGTTTTCAGTTTTTGGGTAAAGGGGTATTTTTAGGGTTCAGGGTCAGTTTTCAGTTCATGGGTAAAGGGGTATTTTTAGGGTTCAGGGTCAGTTTTCAGTTCATGGGTAAAGGGGTATTTTTAGGGTTCAGGGTCAGTTTTTAGTTTTTGGGTAAAGGGGTATTTTTAGGGTTCAGGGTCAGTTTTCAGTTTTTGGGTAAAGGGGTATTTTGTAGGGTTCAGGGTCAGTCTTCGGTTTTTGGGGTACAGGGATATTTTTAGGGTTCAGGGTCAGTTTGGGGTTTTTGGGGTACAGGGGTACAGGGTAAAAACAAAAAAATATTACATTAAATCAATTAAATAACATTAAAAAAAAAATTACATTACATTATTAAGTGGTCCAAAGGTTTTTTTATTTGCATAATTAGTTAAAATTATTACAAAATTCGCATAATAAAATAACGATACAAAATGTATTAAAAAAAATTACTAAAATTGTTGTCTCTCGGCTTTTGTTTTGTTTGGGGGCGGGGCTTGTGAGGTCCTGGGGTTAAGCTGGCCCTGTTTGCCCACGAACTGGATGGTCCTCATATTCTATTAGGTCTAAAAGTTTTCTTGCTTCTGCCAAGAATTTGACTCCACGGCATACTAGGATTATGTTGGAACCACCGAGCCAGCTTGTGACTGCGTGTCTGCAGGATCGAATGTTGAGAGCATTAAAGATGGGTTTCAATAAGAGTCGTCTCTGACTTATCAGGGCCGGACATAAGCAGAAAAGGTGGACAAGTGTTTCGGTGTTGTACCCGCAAAGGCGACATTGAATCGTCTGGTGTGATGATTTCCAGGACGGGAGTAAATCCTTTGTGACATGCATCCCCATCCGATAGGCTGTAAAAGACTTTTTTAGGTGACCACTGAAGTGGGATGTTAGATATAAGTGTGTTTTTGGGGTTGTGAAGCTGTTCAGGATGGTCCAGGCATGCCGCCGTTTTGCCAATAACTCTTTGTCCTCAAAAAAAGATTTCCATTTTGCTGCCGTATTGGCTGATTTTTTTACACTTACTTTATCAGTCCCTGATTTCCAAGCGACTGCTAGCTCTAACTTTTCCACGCAGAATGTCAAATACTTTCCCCAATTGTTCATGGATTCAGTTTCCCCTCGTTTTTTAATTTCCTCCCAGCTTAGCCAGTCCAAGGAGTCATTATTAAGTGTTTTATTTATTTTAAATGTATATGTATTAGTTTTAATTTTGTTTTAATATTTTTATTTAATATTTGTAAAATTATATGTATTTTAAAATGATTTTTACATTATTATTAATACATTTAAAAAAACGATATTTTTAATTCCGATATTTTTGAACTACGATATTTTTTATTGATATTTTTGTACTTACCTTTATGAAGATAGGATTCCGATATTTTTGATGTCGATATTTTTGTTCCGATATTTTTGTAGTTCGATATTCTGTCTGTCGATATTATGTCAGACATTCGCCTCTCACAGATAAGAAATGCTATCTAAAAGAAATCCTACAAAACAATATACTACTGGCCGGCAGCAATTCATACCCGGACAACGTCGGGACGGGCTGCTAGTATTTTATAAAATAATTTTGATAAAAAGAAAGAAAATGAATAAACAAGGGGAAATAAAACTATTATGTATATGTTTATGGATTTTTGTTTTACCTCATTAAAAGCCTGTATTTGAATTCATTATTGAATCACTGAAAAAGAAATAGAGGTCACGAGGGAGTTTTGTATATCGCGTTGTTGTTTTCCCCTCTTCTCCCTAACCTACAAAAACATACCACTCAGAGGGGATCCCTCCATCTTTTTGCATAGCAGTGAGAGAATTAGCCCATTGTATCCATTGCATATGCAGCGCTTTTGCATTTGTAATGCTTTTTTTGGTAATCTCTTCTAAAGTAGGTACCGGGATACAATGATTATGCGTTTCCCTGTGCCAGTGCTCTTTCTCTGACTACAGCTCTCTGTATTGGCAGTCTGTACTGCTGTCATTATTTTTTCTGTTGCTGCCAATTCCATTTCAGCATTTGTGTATAAATGTGATTTATATGCAATTTGGACGGTCTCATCTTCATTGAAAGTGATGTAAGTATAACCTGATAAACTAGGGACTACCTGGATCACCAAGTTCTTAGTGTTTACACGTGTGTGCAAAAGTTTTGATACTATCATGTCAGCCTGAACTGAACGAAGAGTATCCGTGTGTTGATGTGTCCATTGATGTGATGTGAAATCAGGACTGATTAAGTCATAAAAAGGTTTTACTCTTTCTGCGTTATCTAGAATGTATGTTCTGCCAAAATTTAGGAATCCTAAGAGAAATTGCAAAACCTTCAGAGTCTTCGGAGGTTGAAGCAGCACGCACTTTTCCAAAAAGTTGGCTGCCAGGCTCTTGCCTTCACTTGACAGCTCATATCCCAAAAATAGGACATTGAGATGGGCTATTTTTTATTTTTTTTAATTAAATTTGTAGCCCAAATTGGTGAACTCCACAACTATGTTGTTCACCCTGCACATGTGTTCAAGTAATTCATCCTCCGTCAGATAGATATCATCTACCTAGGACACAGCCTCCTCATCGCATGTTTGTAATGTTTCTGACACTCTTGCCGAGAATCGCACGGGCTGTTCTTATACCCCCGGGGAAATTAAAAGCATTTCACTGAGTGCAGAGGGCAGAAAATACTGTCAAATATCTGCTTTTGGGAGCTATATTTTGGCAGATGAATCAATTAGAGATATCTAATGTTGTTTTGTATTTCTTCCGTACAATGTTATTCATTAATGCAGCACTGAGTGCGTTTTGAACTGCAAATGTTTGCGTGCAAGTGGTGAAATGACGGTAATCTAAAACGACACAATATTTATTGTCAGGTTTCATTACGGCAAACAAAGGATTGTTCATGGGGTAGGTGCAAATCTCAATCACACCTTGGTATTCAAGTTGGTCTAAGATTTCTTTGACCTGCCTTTTTGCATTGTTTTTTATAGGGTACTGTCTCTGTGGATTTGGAGTAGTTTTTAATGGGATGTCATGGTTAGGAGACCCCCCATCTCCTACATGGTTGCGGTATAATGCCGGAGCTAGCGCCAGCGCCCACTCCTGCGCTTATGAGTGTTTTAAAGACACAGGAACAAGGTTGGACAAAGAAGTCAAAATGACACCTCCCCTTTTGGGCAATCCATCACAAATTCTGACAGCCAATCTTTTTCTGCTAGCAGTCTGTCATATCCATATGATGAGTTTTCCCCAAAAGAGACCCTTAACTTTTCTTGAGATGTCCCCTTCTATTTGGAGTGTAATTTCTTATAGTCTGTGTGGGAAACTCACTCTGGTATCAGGTGTTTCCACCGTGATATGTTCATTCAATACTGCTGTCACCAGAAAATTCCTCAGGTTCTGGTGAGCTATTGCTACTTCTGCTGCGTTGTCTAGCATCGTCAAAGCCTATTCCCTGCTCAGAAGCTGAGTCCTCAGTAACCTGGGCATGTCTAATTATTTTTAAGCAAGCTACTTTCTTCTTTTTGAATCGAGGTTTCGCTTAAGGTTGATCTTTCTGTTTGATAATGCAATTTGAATTTCGATGTGTTTCCCTTTTTGTTTTTGGTCGATCTTTTTGATAATGTTCTGATCGCCCGTCCCTCTCCGAGCTTTTTTATGAACACTGAAAGAAACTAAAGGTAGGTGTATCAGTGTCCTGATACCTGTCAGGTTTCCTAATATTATCACGATTCCTAAGGTTATACCTCTTGATCATGAATTATTTCCTGAATTGTTATTTTTAGAGTTTTTATTTTCCCATTTCTTTTCAGAAGAAGTGGGTGCTTGCTTTGAGTTGTCCTTGTTGGGACTTCCCTCCATTTTTGCCTTCCCTGGGTTGGCTCCCAAACTATCTCTTCCTAATGTTGCACAGGTTTCTGCGATAATTTTTGGTAGCTCTCGCTTCTTATTTATAAGAGCTACTTCCCTCAGGGGGTGGCGTTTTGCCACTGCTGCTGCCTCCTCTTTTATGTTGCTCAGCATAATTGCAGAGACTTGGTAAAAATTTCCCATTAGTTTAATTCCCAAGTCCAGGGCGGTTTCTGCCCGTACTCATTCTATATCTGTTTCAATACCTCTTGTAGTGAAGACAGAGACTGTTTGCACACATTGCTATGTTAGCATAAACTTATTAGAAGTTAAACGCCATTTTGCCACTTTGCAGCTTTTGCAAACGACACTTCGTGTAACTGTTGTTGTAAGTTAAACTGCTTGAGTTTCTTCACATGAGAACAGCATGTTTTTCACATCCCTAGACTTACATTGCGACCTTAGTCTGTACACTGCATGCAGAAGCCTTCAAGGTCAAAATAACAATGTATGCTGTGATTTGGGTTGATCGGACCACGCTCTAGACATAATGTAGTAAATTAAGTTGACTGATCCCAGTGAGATTGGTGGAGCTATTTAATCCATACTAATATAATAAAGAGAGCCCAAACCTTTGAGGGGGGTAATCTCAGGAACCACAGCACCAATCACAACACCCAATACAGCGTTGGAAAGGGCAGTGGCAGTAGAAGGACATAGGCTATGCAGACGCCCACCATATACATTTAAAAGGTAAAAGAACTGTGCCAGCAAAGTAGTCCCTTGTGGGCGTGTCTGCGTTGAGCTGTGGGCGTGTGCTGGGGGCATGACAAATGCTGGGGGCGTGTTCTACGTTCCGCCCTTCATGCCATGTCTCATTTCGTGTGCTAATCCCACCCTGCCCCCTTTAAATACCACTGCCCCCCATAATCCTAACCCACCCTTACTCCTTAAAATACCCCAACACCCTTAAACACTAACCCATCTTAACCCTATAAATATACCCTGTACCTCAAAACCCAAACCTAAACCCTAAAAATACCCCTGTACCCCAAAACCCAAACCTAGCCCTGAACCTTATAAATACCCCTGTACCTCAAACCCCAAACCTACCCCTGAACGCTAAAAATACCCCTGTACCCCAAAAACCAAACCTAGCCCTGAACCCTAAAAATACCACTGTACCCCAAAACCCAAACCTACCCCTGAACCCTAAAATACCCCTGTACCCCAAAACCCAAACCTAGCCCTGAACCCTAAAAATACCCCTGTATCCCAATACCCAAACCTAGCCCTGAACCCTAAAAATAACCCTGTTCCCCAAACCTACCCCTGAACCTTAAAATACCCCTGTACCCCAAAACCCAAACCCAGACCTGAACCCTAAAACTACCCCTGTACCCCATAACCCAAAACTATATCTGAACCCTTAAAATACCCAAACACCCCAAAACATATACCCCAGTACCCCAAAACATATACCCCTATACCCATACTTACCTTATCCAAACATTTTTTCAAAACATGCTTTTACCATTCATGCATTTACAACGAATTTCGTTGTAAATGTATGCATGGTAAAAGCATATAAAATGTAATGCCATGCGTTATAATGGCATTGCGGAGTCATGGTACTTTCGTAATGAAAGTATGCGGAGTGATGGTATGCGGAAAGAAAGTTGCGGAATAATGGGTGTTTACCCTCCCCCGGTAAGTACATTGGTGGCACGGCGGCCCACATCTCCAGCAACATACCCATATTTTTTCACCACCCATTTGAAAAATGCACAGGTCTCTCTCATTGATGGCCAGCACCGACATACACTTTTAGATACACCTCCCGCCACAAGTCCTAGAATTGCAAATTTTAGAGCTGGGGAGCTACGTTCGAATCTCGGCATCAGCTCAACATCCTGTGATTCCAGGCAAACCGCTTTGTCTCCCCGTGCCTACCACAAATGAATGTGTTCTTCTGTAATGTAAATTGTGCTCATGCCATGTTGTCGAGTTCGCGCTATATAATATTGCAACGAAAAATAAAGTAGGGAAACTCGAGTTCACACACTACTGAACGCACACTCTTAAGTGCATTAGCAGTGCACTGTGAATCGGAGCGTTTCACAGGCCTGTCACAGATAAGAAATGCTATCTAAACAAAATCCTACAAAACAATATACTACTGGCCGGCAGCAATTCATACCTGGACAACGTCGGGACGGGCTGCTAGTGAAAGAATAAAGAAACGTGAGACGCGTGTGTCTGTGCGTCGTGAGTTGACTGGACGCTTTATGGTTGCCACAGTAACAAGTAAACACAAGAAAATGACCGCTACGTTGTACGCGATGACAACAAGAACATGAAAGCGAGGAGGCTGGAGCGCCGGGCTGACGAGTTAGAGGAGATGAAGGCTGACAAAGAGAAGCGTCATGGAAGCTCCACTAACTCCCTTGGACATTCGATGATGTCATCACTTCAGCGGAGACAGCGGAGAAGGAACTGCCAATCAACAATGGAAAATTAACGGTGAGTTTTGCGCTGACAAGACGGAAGTTCCTTAACATAGTTTATTCAAAAAACGACACTGCTTGCCTCCATGAACAATGACGAGGTTGACCAAACTTTCTGCACTTGCCTATACGCTGCCTGCTAGGATTGACTGCACGCTGCGGGACTTAGGCTTAAGATTAAGATACAGGTCATGAAGATAAATATTGTGCACTACTAAACGCTGCCTGCTCAGGTTATTTAAATGCTGTGGGACTTAAGCAATTGTAGTCGAAACAAACAACACTGTTGCTTGGTTCATTACACGTCGATAATTAATGTGCATTAGTAAACACTGCAGTAAGGGTTGGAGCCCAAGTCTGGCATGTGACACGTGTCACTCTGTCATGTGGCATATGCCACATCTGATGTGACATATGCCATAGATTTTCTACTTGGTCTTTCATTATTATCAGTTGAGCATTTCCAAAGGACTATGTTTCACTCTGCTAAAATAAATAAATTGTTTAAAAAAAAAAAAATAATATTAAAAAATAATTTCCCGAGGTGGGGTTTGAACCCTGGTCAAAACTCACTCAAAGCCCCTGTGAATTAACAGTGAGCCATCTACTCTGCTGAAAGTTCACCAGCCAAAGGCATGTATGTCATAAAATAATGATGTCGGTCCTTCCTCTATTTCTATTGTCTTTGGACTTTAGATACCAGAAATCTTCTCTCGATTTACATTCTTTAAATACAAATAGCCCTTCCTTTCATACAGTCTGCCACTAGCCCCATGCATTTATTATTGTTACACAATCATCCCCAAATTCTCATTCCACTAAATAAGTGATTTCTTTCATAGCAAACCTGTCCCCCCTATCCACATGCCACACAGCATGCCATCAATGGTTGACCTGCACTATGACTAAGGAGGCCATAGTTCTCCCAGATACTGCTAGGGGGTGATTTACAAAGGCACAGCTTTCATTTGTGGAATTTAGAAATAAAATTAAAAAAAAAAAAAAAAATCCCCAGCTGGGGTTTGAACCTTGGTCTAAAACTCACTCAAAGCCCCTGTGAATTAACAGTGAGGCATCTACTGTACTAAAGGTTCCCCAGCCAAAGGCATGTATGTCATAGAATAATGATGTCGGTCCTTCCTCTATTTCTATTGCCTTTGGACTTTAGATACCAGAAATCTTCTCTCGATTTACATTCTTTAAATACAAATAGCCCTTCCTTTCATACAGTCTGCCACTAGCCCCATGCATTTATTATTGTTACACAATCATCCCCAAATTCTCATTCCACTAAATAAGAGATTTCTTTCATAGCAAACCTGTCCCCCCTATCCACATGCCACACAGCATGCCATCAATGGTTGACATGCACTATGACTAAGGAGGCCATAGTTCTCCCAGATACTGCTAGGGGGTGATTTACAAAGGCACAGCTTTCATTTGTGGAATTTAGAAATAATTTTTTTTTTTTAAAAACGATTTTCCCCAGCTGGGGTTTGAACGCTGGTCAAACCTCACTCAAAGCCCCCTGTGAATTAACAGTGAGCCATCTACTCTGCTGAAAGTTCCCCAGCCAAAGGCATATATGTCATAGAATAATGATGTCGGTCCTTCCTCTATTTCTATTGTCTTTGGACTTTAGATACCAGAAATCTTCTCTCGATTTACATTCTTTAAATACAAATAGCCCTTCCTTTCATACAGTCTGCCACTAGCCGCAAGCATTTATTATTGTTACACAATCATCCCCAAATTCTCATTCCACTAAATAAGTGATTTCTTTCATAGCAAACCTGTCCCCCCTATCCACATGCCACACAGCATGCCATCAATGGTTGACATGCACTATGACTAAGGAGGCCATAGTTCTCCCAGATACTGCTAGGGGGTGATTTACAAAGGCACAGCTTTCATTTGTGGAATTTAGAAATAATATTAAAAAAAAATAAAAAATTCCCCAGCTGGGGTTTGAACCCTGGTCAAAAATCACTCAAAGCCCCTGTGAATTAACAGTGAGCCATCTACTCTGCTGAAAGTTCCCCAGCCAAAGGCATGTATGTCATAGAATAATGATGTTGGTCCTTCCTCTATTTCTATTGTCTTTGGACTTTAGATACCAGAAATCTTCTCTCGATTTACATTCTTTAAATACAAATAGCCCTTCCTTTCATACAGTCTGCCACTAGCCCCATGCATTTATTATTGTTACACAATCATTGCCAAATTCATATTCCACTAAATAAGTGATTTCTTTCATAGCAAACCTGTCCCCCCTATCCACATGCCACACAGCATGCCATCAATGGTTGACATGCACTATGACTAAGGAGGCCATAGTTCTCCCAGATACTGCTAGGGGGTGATTTACAAAGGCACAGCTTTCATTTGTGGAATTTAGAAATAAAATTAAAAAAAAAACGATTTTTCCCAGCTGGGGTTTGAACCCTGGTCAAAACTCACTCAAAGCCCCTGTGAATTAACAGTGAGCCATCTACTCTGCTGAAAGTTCCCCAGCCAAAGGCATGTATGTCATAGCATAATGATGTCGGTCCTTCCTCTATTTCTATTGTCTTTGGACTTTAGATACCAGAAATCTTCTCTCGATTTACATTCTTTAAATACAAATAGCCCTTCCTTCCATACAGTCTGCCACTAGCCCCATGCATTTATTATTGTAACACAATCATCCCCAAATTCTCATTCCACTAAATAAGTGATTTCTTTCATAGCAAACCTGTACCCCCTATCCACATGCCACACAGCATGCCATCAATGGTTGACCTGCACTATGACTAAGGAGGCCATAGTTCTCCCAGATACTGCTAGGGGGTGATTTACAAAGGCACAGCTTTCATTTGTGGAATTAAAAAAAAAAAAAACGATTTTCCCCAGCTGGGGTTTGAACCCTGGTCAAAACTCACTCAAAGCCCCTATGAATTAACAGTGAGCCATCTACTCTGCTGAAAGTTCCCCAGCCAAAGGCATGTATGTCATAGAATAATGATGTCGGTCCTTCCTCTATTTCTATTGCCTTTGGACTTTAGATACCAGAAATCTTCTCTCGATTTACATTCTTTAAATACAAATAGCCCTTCCTTTCATACAGTCTGCCACTAGCCCCATGCATTTATTATGTTACACAATCATCCCCAAATTCTCATTCCACTAAATAAGTGATTTCTTTCATAGCAAACCTGTCCCCCCTATCCACATGCCACACAGCATGCCATCAATGCCTCACATTCACTATGACTAAGGAGGCCATAGTTCTCCCAGACACTGCTAGGGGTTGATTTGCAAAGGCACATCTCTCATTTGTGGAATTTAGAAAAAAAAATTAAAAAAAATTAAAAAAACGATTTTCCCCAGCTGGGGATTGAACCCTGGTCAAAAAGCGCTCACAGCCCCTGTGAACTGCCAGTGAGCCATCTAGTTCAGTGGAATTTGCCTTCAGCCAAAGGAGTATTAGACATGGAAAAATGATGGTGGTCCCTCCTCTATTACCATGGTGTTTTCGGACTATTGCTGGTACAAACACTTGTTCTATCTTATATGCTTTAAATACAAATATCCCTTCCTATTTTACAGTCTGCCACTAGCCCCATGCATTTCCAATTCTTACACAATCATCCACAAATTCTCATTCCACTAAATAAGTCATTTCTTTCATAGCAAACCTGTCCCCCTCTTACACATGCCAACAATGCCTGACATGCACTATGACTAAGGAGGCCATAGTTCTCCCAGACACTGCTAGGGGGTGATTTACAAAGATATAAAAGGATGTCGTCAGCTTAGAGCGAAATGCGATCCTCAAACTCCGGGGTCCAGCTGATACCCCTCATCGAGGGCTGCCAAAGCAGCCAGGCAATGAGCGGTTCCAAGGCCAGAGCAAAGAGGAGAGGGGACAACGGGCATCCCTGTCGCGTGCCTCTCCCGAGTACAAAGGGGCCAGAGACTTTGCCATTCACCACTACCTGGGCCAGCGGCTCCTCGTATGACAGTTTTACCCATCTGATAAATCCCGGGCCGAAACTAAACTTTGCGAGCGCGGCCCAAAGGTATGGCCACTCCACCGTATCGAAGGCCATCGTTGCATCCAGGGATGCCAAGATGGCCGGCTCACGTATGGACGCCACTCTCGCGAGGACTCCATGGAGACGCCGCAGGTTGAGTGTGGTATTGCGATGTGGAATAAAGCCGGACTCATCAGGATGAACTAAATCACCAATGACTGTTATCAGGCGATTCGCCAGAACCTTAGCCAGAATCTTAGGCTCTGCTTTCAAAAGTGAAATGGGCCTATAGGATGTACAATGTTCTCGCGGCTTTCCCTCTTTGTGGATAACTACAATGGTTGCGAGCCTTTGATCACGGGGGAGGAGGCCCGCATCACATGATTCAAGAAACATAGCCCGGCGATATGGCACTATCTTGTCGGGTCTTAGTTTGTAAAGTTCAATGGGGAGGCCGTTTGGTCCCATCGCTTTGACTGAACGCACTGAACGGATCGCCAGCGCAATCTCATCAGCAGTCAGTACAGCATCAATCAATTCCCTGTCTTCGTCAGCTAGGCGGGGTAAAGCTATGTCTCGCAACAACAAGTGCGAGTCCTCTTCGGGTCTGTCTGATACGGGAGAATAAACCCCCTGATAATATTCTGCGAAGCGTTCCACTATTTCCACTGGGTCAGTAACTCTCATACCACTCTGACTTTCAATCACCGGAACCACCCGACTCGCTCTCTCCTTCTTGTCCAGCCATGCAATCAATTTACCTGCCTTATCCCCAACATCATACAAATGCCCCTGCTTCTCTCTACTCATGGATCTGGCAGCGTCAGTGCCCAGTGCTTTATAATCACTCTGTTTGAGACTAAGAGCATGAAATTTCTCCTGAGTAACATCATGTTCCAAATCTTCTTCCAACTCGTCTATTTCGGATTCAAGTCGGATTACTTCTTCATGTTTACTCCTCTTGGCACAGGAAATCAACGACAAAGTCTGCCCACGGATAACTGTTTTGAAAGCCTCCCAAAGTGAAACAGCAGAAGACACTGACCCCAAGTTTTCAAGTAAATAGTGCTCTATAGACTTAACCAATGCTGCACGGGTCCTAGGGTTGCGGAGGTACCATGGGTTTATGGGAGCTAACCTCCCTTCTGCTCCAACACCAGTATCCAACACCATGAGTAGCGGGTAGTGATCTGAAATGCCATGAGACAGATGTCTAACCTCCTTAACCATCATGGCCTGCGCCGCTGGCATCAGTACACAATCAAGCCTAGAGAGGCTGCCATGTGCCCCGGAGTGGAAGGTGTATTGTGTCTGCCCAGGGTGTAGCAAGCGCCAACAATCTACTAATCCCAAAGTGTCCATAAGCCTACTCAGCCAAGCCTTTGATCCCAGCAGGTCCCTAGGTGCATAACGATCTTCCCTCCCACAAACAACTGAATTAAAGTCACCACCCACTATCAGGAATCCTTCCGGGAGGTTCAGAATTACTTTACCGATATCTTCAAATGTGGACGATTGCAGACCAGGTGGGACATTAACAGACATTAGAAGTATGGTCTTGCCCTCCCATCTGCCCACTATTACTGCATAACGTCCCCTGTCATCATAAATCACCTCGTCAATTTCCAAGGGGAGGGAGGCTCTGATCATTACCCCCACCCCAGAGACCCGGAGGTGAAGCCCGAATGAGCGACAAGACGATAACCTCGTCTGTTCATGGCTGAGCAGGAATTTTCTATAAGGTGTGTCTCTTGTAGCAGGACCACATCTGGTGACATTCTCTTGAGTAGTTGGAGAACCACCCCTCTTTTAATTCTGTCCCGAGACCATTGACGTTCCATGACATTAGTCTCAACCCCCTATCCCCCATCCCAATAGTGACCACCACCTGATCCCAGAGAAAGACGCATCACCAGCGGACAATAAGCAAACGATATGGCACCTTGTGTAAAACCAAATCAAACCCCAACACCCAACCCCCGCCCCCCAACCAGAAAACCAAGCATCTACCCCCCTCCCTGCACCCCTGTGTCTGACCGATCAGCCACCCCAACTTGCAGTGTGCCTGTCGCCCCATTCACTAACTAGTCTACAAAAAGAAACCCCAGAGGAGGACGAGTCCCTGTCCCTCCCGCCACCTCGTAGTAGCAGCAAAACACATTTATACATACGATATGCGACCCCCAGCAGTACACTATGCAATAGTTCAGGGAACCTAGTCAATATTCCTTATTCTTGCGCCGATCCGCCGTCTTCCGTACCCCCAGAGCGGTCTGCCGGATCTCTTCTCATAGGCAGAGTGTCAAGCCAGTCACTAACTACATCTGGGCGGTCAAAGAAAAAGGCCTTGTCCTCATATTCGACCCGCAACCGTGCAGGGAAGAGCATAGCGTACTTCAAATCCATGTCTCGCATCCGCCTTTTTACTCCTTGAAAGCCCAATCGTTGTTTTTGAACAGATTGAGTGACGTCCGGGTAGAAGCTCACTGTAGTATTCTCAAACTTGACGGGTCCACCCACTCTCGAGGCCTGCAAAATAGCGTCTCTATAGCGGAAGTTGAAAATCCTAGCGATAATAGGACTTGGTGGGGCACCCGGCTTCGGCCTCCCGCCCGGCACTCTGTGCGCCCGTTCCACCGCGAAGAATTTACTCAAGCCTTTGGGGGTGAGATGATTGAGGACCAGATCTTCCACAAAAAGATCCGTTGCGGTTTCTTCCGATTTTTCAGGAATACCAATAATGCGTATGTTATTCCGCCTTGCACGACTTTCGGAATCCTCCAATCGGCGGGCGAACTGTTTGTTGGCAGTTTGCAAATTACGGACCTCCTTTTTCAAGTCAGAAACGTCGGTAGTGAGACTGGCTGCCTTCAAATCTAGGGATTTGACCTTCTCATTCGTTTTGTAGAGGTCCGCCCACAGCCACGGTATCCAACTTTAAAGCCAGAGCCTTGTATTGTTGTCCGATTGAAGTTTTCATGCCAGCAATGGCGCCCATGACGACTTGGAGGGTCAATTCCTCTGGGTCTTCAAAAGTCACATTCGCCCCTCCGGTAGTTTTAGGGATGGTACCGGGTGATCCCCTCGGCTGGGTGAATCGTTCAATACTATCCGCCTGCGTCAGACTGCCCCTGCCGGTGATCTTGGTCTTCCGCCGGTCTCCATCTTGCTTGCCCGCCATATTGGGTTCTGTGCCCCGGAGGGCCCTGTGCGACCTGGTGTCAATATCCGCACTTCGTAGCCCACAAGAATTCAAATGTTCACTTTGAGAAAGGGTTTCTCCCGGTCCGCACCAAGTACTTGCGGTAGATACACTGCAGAGTGAAGCGCCCGGCGGAGGCCGATGATCAATCTGTCGATAACACCCTCGCTCACCAGTGAGGTCTCAAAAACGAAACCGAAAGTTGACCAGGGGCATCGATCCCACTGCAGCTAGCCGTTGTTGTTCAACTACTGCCTGGGTATTGGTGCCACTTGAGCTCCATGCCCTTCCACCCCTGTGGGCCAGAAAGTTGCGATCGGTGTAATTCAGGTTCCCAATGTCCAAATCGATTTTGGAAAGCAGCTAGTGCCTCTGCCGGGTCTGCACTTCAATATTCCATCCGAATAATCCGGATTCGTTTCAGTATATATGTAGGAGGCAGCGAGGGTCTCAGGAGCTCTTAGCTCACGCGGCCATCTCGGATGCTCGCAAAGCTTTTCCCCATGTACCAATCTTAACTGAAGACATTAACCCTCCAACGTATCAGGTGAAATTGTGTACGTGGCAGCCCAAAAGCTGTGTTAATTAAACACAGCTCATCATTACATACCCGTCTTTGCTCGCTGACTCGCAGCATGGTACACTGTATGAATCTTAACAGTTGACGTCTCACAAAAAGATATATGCTTTAATAATTCCAAAAATCCGATGATGTAACCAGCAATCCTCCAAACTCCCAATCTGAGATACCAGTCAAAACAATCCTGGGTGGTGCGCTGCAAACTGCTATACTTTAGAGTACAGTCCTCGTTTCTAGCGTCTCAGGGGCTCTCCATGCGCAGGCAACATACAATATAGTTGGGGCAAACTTCATATGTTAACTCAGGAAGATTTCACAAATCAGCAATAAAATATACGTTTCAGTCGTACCGGTTCCCTCATGTATTTCAGTGTTCAACACAGTATTGAGCAAATACTGTGGATTAGAAACAGCGTGCATCCTAGGTGTCTACGCGTCTAGCAACAGCATTCCCCCACACATACACCCCAATACCTCAATTCATAGTCCATACAAATACAGGAGCTTGCAGCGTTTATGCAATCAAGTACGCCGTCTGCTGGTTGATATCCACTTTTCCTACTGAATCCTGCGAATTCTGTAGGCCATATATCTGTTCGTCATCACTCGACATGTCTCATTGGCAGAATTTAGATGCATTCTCTTCATCGGGGAACCCCTGATCTCTCCAACTGCCTGCATGGTGTCTTGCTGTCCGCTCAGGATCAGCTCCGAGCGTGGACCCACAAGTGGCAAAGGCGGTGTCCTTATCCTCGTATACCGTTGCTCTCTCCGCCAGTTGCGAAAAGGGTCTTTCAGTTTCGGTAGCCTTGTTGTTGTGGCCATGTCCTGAGGCCCCACATTGGTGAAGGTTTCCAGCCAGTCCTCCGCCTGATGCTGATAAGGCTGGCCCGCTATTAGCACGTATTCTCAGAGATTACCCCCCCACATCCCCCGATCCATGAGATAACCACTAGCGCTGGGGATACCGTGAATACACAATGGGATATAAATGCAGCATTTTGTGAATATTGCCAAAACTTGTACCAGGTCCCCCCCACCCCATTGGTGGAAGACCCCTTGATGCCATTTTGAACAGGCGCACAGTTCCCACAATTTGAAAAAACAGCGCAGGACGCTCTATCTGGCACTATCACAAGGTCCGAAATCAAGGCAGCCATCAGGAGCCTCCCTCAAAACAAGGACCCAGGTCTGGACGGCCTCCCGTCCAAATTCAATGCCACGTTTGCGGATACTCTGGTGCCACAACTAGAGAAACTGTGTAATGCTGCTCTGTTCTCGGGGTCATTGCCACCCACCATGAGACAGGCACTCTTAATGTCTCTCTCCAAACCAACACGCCAGGCAATGTATCTTTCAGAGTTCCCCCCAACTATCTCTAATCACTACAGACTACAATCTATTCAGTAAAGTACTGGCTGGCTGCCTACTTCCATATTTACACAACCTAATCCAACCAGATCAATGTGGGTTAGTACCAGTGCAGTGCACTTCACTTAACATCAGCAGGTTTTACCATGTTATGACTGCAACCCCCAAGGAGAGAGCCCACGCAGGTTGTATCACCTTGGTCTGAGACAGGCATTCGATATGCTCATATTGGACTACATATTCCCAGCACTTGCACTATTTGGCATCCCGCCGTGTTATTTAATGTGGTTCAGGCTCCTGTACAAGGACCCCACGGCAAGGGCCCGTACAGGGCGACATATCTCGGAGGAGTACCCGGTTTGAAAAGGCACACGGCAGGGTTGCCCACTGTCTCCTCTGTTGTTTGTGCTGGCCCTGGAGCCTTAGCCCTTAGGGTACGGTTATCCGCTGTACAACCGGCCATACGTATCGGCCAAACAACACACATTATCTCCGCATACACGGATGACATCATTCTGTATGCTTAAGACCTCACCTCTCTATCACTGGCCACAGGCATTTTTTATGCTTTTGCGTTGCTTTCGGGCATCAGAATTAATATCAGTATGTATTATGCCTTTTTTCCCGGCAAGGGGATTGTCCAAAGGCGGTTCAGTTTGGCCCTCATTCTTTAAAAGTCGCAGCACATACTTTAAAATATCTGGGTATACAGATTTATCGCTCAACACCAAACCTCATTGACGTTAACCTAGGTAAGGCTATGCGCTCCCTACACTCACATGTAACCTTCTGGTCCTCCCTACTGCTATCATAGATGGGCCGAGTGGCAATTTCGAAAATGGTAGCCCTCCCCTTGCTACTGTATTTCTTAACCAATTTGCCGGTTGTGATCCCGACCCTGCTGCTTAACTATGAACATCACTCTTTCCGTTTTGATTTGGGGAAGTGGCCACCGCAGAGTAGGACTGAATAAGCTGCAACTGGACACTGATAAAGGGGACTAGGTTACAGTGGCTCTCAGATTGGCTGTCAGGGCGTAACTTACATTAAATTAAATTATTCACCTGCCGATGTGGATCGCGGACGGGTTCATACTCTGATCCTACCAGAGGCTAAGATTCCGACCGATGCTCGCTGCTTTTACGCACAGCTCTCATTTATTAGAAATAATCCACACACTACACACGTGGCTGCCTCCCTTACTCTGACACCATACCACTACTTGGGATCCTGACCCCAAATGGCCTCCTCACTAAACTGAGACTGCTCCCCTGGGCGGAAGGCGGTTTAGCTAGAGTGGGAGACCTATTTCACAACAGCACATTTATGGAACACGACTATTTTGTCTGGAGCAAAGGAGTCACAGATGCATTAGATTTACTACATGCCACACTTCTGCAATATGTAAAGAAACATTGGTCCCCCCACAGGGAGAAACCTCCCCACCATGAAATGGTCTTCATAACCTACCTGATAGTGAATGGCCGACACCTCACCAACTGGCTTTACAGAGGCATTACTAACCAAACTAGAATTTCACAGAATGTTTTAAGCAACAAATGCACTGAAGACTTGGGTACAGACATGATGTATGGGGACTGGAGCAGGTCCTTGGCATACCCTTTGAGAATCCCACGGAATGCCAAATTCAACTTCATTCAATACATGTTTTTGCAGAGGGCATATCTCACCCTGCACCGACTGCAGCGTATCTTCCCAGCCACACAGCACTGCTGTCCTAGATGTAAAATATAAGATGCTAACCTGCTATGTATGTTATGTCAATGCACCGTGATTATGTCTTACTGGTTAGAATTGTTATCACTGATATCAGCTACGGTTGGTGTCCCCATTCCGCGTACTCATGCAGTATTCCTTTTGGGATTGATGCGGCTCGATAAGGCGCAGAAAGAACAACTTCGCTTTATAGACTTGCCTCTACTCCTGACTAAGCAATCCATTATGATGAGGTGGAGGTCGGCTGGTCCCCCACAGCTTCATGGCTGGCATGGGGTAGTGGTGTAATGAAGCGGGTCGGAGAGTGCTGCTATCCGCCTGGAGGAAGACCTGGGTTTGTGAACAAAAAATATCTCTTTAGACTGTGTCAGTATCCTGGAGTCGTTGAAGGCTCTCGCCCCACTGCCATTGCATGTAGCTCGAAATTAGCACCTGTCTTATTATATACAGCATTGCCTTACGATCCCCTCCCCACTCGCCACCCCGCTCCCGCCTCCCAGCTGCTCCTCCCTCGCTCCGCCCCCGCCACTATCTACTTATGACAGATGCATTTACGCGCAGCGTTCACGTGCAGCGGGCGCGCCAAAGGTAAGCCCGTCTGCGTCCATTGGCGCCTTGACCGCGCCTAGCGCAAGACCCCCTGGCCCCCGCAAAAACCACTCCACCCGCCAAACGTACGATGTCGCAACCCTCTCTGCACTTAACACCGGCCGACTCCCCGACTGCCACCAAGCTGCCCCAGGACGCACCCATGGACTCTTCACCTGCCAATCCTGCAAGTTCTGCTGCATCAGGACCCACACTGCAACCACTACCGCCAAACATAACCCAAACAACAACCACCTAAAGTGGATCCTGCTCAACACGCGCTCAGTCCCCAAACACGCCATTGAACTATGGAACCTACTCAACACCACATCACCGGACGTCGCCTTTCTTACAGAAACCTGGATGAACGCCTCATCAGCGCCCGACATCGCCGTAGCCATCCCGGACGGATACAAGATCATCCGAAAGGACCGCATCAACCAAACAGGAGGAGGCATCGCCATCATCCACAGGAACACCACCCGCATCACGACAAGCTCCGACGACACCCTCACAGCTGCCGAACACCTTCACTTCCAGATACACACCGACCCCAAGACCACACTTAGAGGCACCCTCATCTACAGACCACCAGGACCCCGCACACAATTCAGCGAAGACATCACCGACTTTATCAGCCCACACGCCCTCACCTCCGAGGACTACATTCTCCTAGGGGACCTCAACTTCCACCTGTAGAAGAACAACGACAGCAACACCACCACCCTTCTGGACAACCTCGCTAATCTCGGACTCAAACAACTGGTAAACACCCCCACCCACCACGCCGGACACACGCTGGACCCAATCGTCTCCTCCAGCAAGCACGTTTCCTTCAACCACGCCACAGGACTCCACTGGACAGACCACAGCTGCGTCCACTTCAATTTTAGAAAGACCACGACCCATCACCACCCACAACAAGTCCCCCGCAGAAACTGGAACATAATTACCACCGACCAACTCACCACATCGCTAAACCAAAACCCTCCCGCCAAATCATCGGACCCAAATCAAGCAGCCGTCAATCTCGCACAATGGATCACCCACTGCACTGACGAATTAGCACCCCTGAAAAACCATCACAACAACAAAGGTAGCAAAAAAGCCTCCTGGTTCAATGACGACCTCAAGAACTCCAAAAAGAACTGCCGCACCCTCGAGAAAACGTGGCAAAAAAACCCAACCACAGACAACATGACCGCCCTCAAGGACGCCACCCGCAAAGACCACCAGCTGATCCGATCCTCCAAGAAATCAGCATTCAAGGATCGAATCGACAACAACGCCCACAACAGCAAGAAACTCTTCAGCATCGTCAAAGAGTTTACCAATCCCAGCGCCGTCTCCAAAGACATCACGCCCTCTCAAGACCTCTGCGACTCACAAGCATCATTCTTCCACAGCAAAATCGCTGACATACATAACATCTTCGGCGACCAGTCCACCCCCCTTACTACCGAACTGAAGCCCCCCCACCACCACCCTTTGCACCTGGAACCCGATCAGCACCAAAGACACCATCCGCTTGATGAACTCCATACACTCCGGATCACCAACCGACCCATGCCCCCACCACATCTTAAACAAGGCTGACTCCATCATAGCACCCCATATCGGGGATATCATCAACTGCTCCCTCAACACCGCCACCTTCCAGGAAAGCTGGAAACATGCCTCACAGTTATGATGAGCCTGTGCTCCTATTTTCAATATGATGAAATTGATTGATTTTATTTTGGCATATTTAACCTTACTTCTAAGCCCCTAGTGTTGTGCACAAATTGTACACAAGGCCTTCAAGTTAAATGTCACTGTTGGACTGCAGCACCGTGTGTCCCATCCACTAACCATATGGTTTAAAAAAGAAAATGTGTGACTACCTGTAGAAAAGTGCATTAGAAAATATTATGGCTGGGGAGCCTTACCAAATTATGTTATATTTATATCCCAAAGATGGTCCTTGAATTCACAGTAATACTTATTTTTCTCGGTCCTATGAAGTGAGTGGCTAGAAGAAATAAGGCTTAACTAGAGGAACATGTAATTAACACAATTTCCAAGAAATCCAGCATCAATCTATATACAGTAAGGTTAATGTTATCTTAATGTAGCGACCAAAAATAACAGAATGGCATATTTATAATAAGAGTTATAGATTTTTAAAGGAATAAAAAATCAGTGCTGAAAAAGAAATTGACAAAATAGCATTGAAGTCAATTGCAAAATCTACTAGAGACAATAGGTCACTTGCAGGTCGAGACTGCAGCGACTCCTCCAGCAGAGTGAAACAGAGTGACCACACTGCTGTTTGAGCAGCGCAAAATATAAATAAGTAAAAACTCAATGTTATTATCAGATATTTTTCAGTGTGAACTCAGAGCCAGGTTTAGCCTGCCAGCCAGGTGAAGAACTGTCCTAGGCTTCCATGCACTGCCTGAGCAGCCAAACAGGGCGCTCAGACTAATCTCGAAACTGCTGTATTGCTGGTGACAGCAGAGTTGTGATTGGCTTAGGGGAGTGTGTGAGCCTGTGTGCTTCTGTTCCATGAAGACAAGACGAGAAGAGGTTGGAGTGTAACTGCACTGTAAAAATCTGTCTAAAGTACATTGCATATCCCGGCAGTGTCTACGGGAAAGTGCAGGCCTTCTAGAGGAATAACAGCTTGGATCAGATTAGATCTGGGCTGCTCTTCCCTCCTACATGAGACCAGAAGTCCCGACATTATGTGGCTTAAAATAAAAGGTCCGAAGGGTGGTGATGTATTGTAGCTCTTTAAAGTCTATATAAGAGGGAAAGCAAATGGCAATTACTCGACCATCGAAAGACAGCTAGAAAATCAAATAAACAAGTGCCCCTCGTTTGATAAAATCATTGCGGCCGGTGACTTTAACTGCACATTCGAGCCACTAAGCAGTGAAGATCTCCTAGGGATAATTGAAGAGGATAGCAAATGGTCAGTGCCCCCCCCTCCCCTAGTCTTACCACCGGTTAAAAGATGGTCTGAGATTGTAATACAAGTTAATACTATAATACTAGAATATGGCATAAGAGACACAAATGGCAGAACCCTATCCAACATCAGGGGGAAAAATACTTACAATAAACTTGCTTGCCCTTCCAGCATTGATTATATCTTGGTCGACTTACGCCTCTGGCCCGATGTCATGAACATGGAAGTGGGCCTAACTATTGACAGTAACCACAACCATCTAATATTAAAATGAAAAAATCAATGGGCCCCTCCCAACAAAAATTCTAATACCATTGGGAATTACCTCGTATCCACAAAGGAGTTAATTCTATCTAATTGTGGTAGGCGTCTAAGATGGCCCAAGGTCGCAGGAGAGGACCAAAAACAAAAGAACATCTCCTCAATATTAGTGTCAAAAACAGCCGAACTCAAGGCAGCTTGAGATAATGTCCGGGGGGGGGGGGAGATCCACATAATACGCCACGAGACAATTGTTCAGATTGGTGCACACTTCCTTGAAAGACGACGCAGTGGCCCCACTAGGAGCCGAACAAAAAGCTCCAATTCATGGTACACTGAGTCTTGCAGGGAGAAAAGGCGCAAGTACTAATATCTGCGGAAAAGGTGAAAAAACACACAATAGTAAAAATAGCGAGGATGGAGTACAACATATCACTAAAGCAAGCAAAACGTGATTCGGAAGAGGTACATTAGGAGGACATGAAAGTTTACTGTCCCAAGAGGGATTACGAATCCTTTTGGGCTCTAATCAAGATGAGAAATAGGAGGGACAACATCCCAATCACGAACCATATTGGTGATGAGGCCTGGTGGGATGACTTTTCCCAACTGCACACGGATGAACTAGAGGCCCTACCTACCTCTCAGTTGAAGAGAATTCAGGTTCCACTTACAATTGAAGATACCAATCTCTTCCAAATGAAAGAGATTGAGAATGCAATTAACTGTACTATTCCTGCAAAGGCGGCAGCCCCAGATGGTATACTGGGTGACTTGCTCTAATTAGAACTACAGAAGTGGGCCCAATATATCCTGCTTTTAATCAACAATATAATGAAAGGAGCAGAAGTCGCTATATCTAGGAAAGGAGCAGAGGTCATAACTGTATATAAAAAGGGAGACGGCCAGGACACTAACAAATACAGGGCTATCACCCTAATAGATACCATGCAGAAAGTGGTTGGCAGAGCCCTTGTAAATAGGATTCAAAATTGGATGGAGGAGAAGATGATCTTTCCACCTATCAAACAGGTTTTGGTAAAGGTACCAGTACAGGAGTGTTTAGATTACTTATTTTATATTGGAAAGTAGTCATAATTGTCATGGGAAGTCTTTACTTGCGTTCATTGAGCTTAAAACCAATTATGATTTAGTGCTGCGAGAGAAGCTATGGTCAGTGCTCCAGGAAATGGGCTTACCCTCATACCTTTTAAATATTTTAATACGCCTCCATGATGAAACCTATGCCCGAGTTAGATGGGGGCTCATGGGCAAAGTAAAGACAAGATACAGTTCAACAGGGGGTTTGCCAGGGCTGTGTGATGGCTCCTACCCTCTTTTCACTTTATGTAAATGGAGTGGTTAGTTTTTTGAGCCAATTTAAAAAAAAAAATTGCTCCAATTTTTGAAGGGGAAAAAAACCATACCCAACTGTTGGCCGATGACACTATTTTAATATCGAAAACCCCAATGGGCCTCCGGGAACTCCTCACCCGCTTTCAATTTTTTCTGTACACAAAGGGGCCTAATGATAAACATCACAAAGACTAAGTTTATGGCTTTCAATCTGGGCAAACATTTTAATAACACTCTCACTAACAATGGTTTACCCTTTAGAGAGAGTCCATTCCTTTGATTATCTGGGTATTAGGTTATCGCATAAAATGCAATGGGGGACTCACATGAACAAAATGTTACTGAACCATAAGCGGGTGGTGGATGCCATTGGTAGGGACCAAAGGTTAACGTCAATTAGACTGGTAGCTCCTTCACTAGTAGTCTATAAAGGTAAAGCTGTGAGGTCAAGAATTTATGGCGCTGAACTTTGGGGCTTCGAAAAAACTAATGAGATTGGACGATCAAAGAGTAAATTCTTTAGAGATCTGGTATCCGTCCCTACCAATACACCACTCAAGCCCATACTCTCTGACATGGGCAGACACACTTTTAGCGAGGTGGATATACTTTGCCCTATTCTATACTGGATAAGACTAAGACGCACCCCAGAACTCCATAGCTATTCGACGGTCGTTTCTGAGCTAATTACCCTTGATAACAACAAACGTGTTAAGTGGCTTAAAGATCTAAAGGAATTACTGACCAAGCTGGGCTTAGCCAAAGCTTGGGCCAAGCAGGTCACTCCGACTAAGAGAGAGTTAAAAAAGAATTACTGGGACTGGGTAAATCACCATGTCTTACATAAACCAATGCTTGTCTGACTATTTGAAGAGTTCATCCAGCATAAATCAGTTTGATCCCTGGAACCTTATCTAGATTTTATCAGGAAACACAGAGACAGGGCACTATATATGCAGTTTACATTAGGGTCAGTAAGGCTAAATACCAAACTGGCAAAATGGGACCCAACAACCTCCAACCTATATAACTGCCCCTGCTGTGATGCACAACATGAAACTGTAGACCATGTAGTCTTTCCTTGCCCAGCCTACAAGCAAGCAAGGGCCAAATGGATCAAGCCTATATGTATTATATTTGGGCACTAGAAACCTCCTTGATGCTCTACGAATCATGAGAAGTGACTCAAGTAGGTCCTCGCTAGTATGTGGTGTTACAAAGTACCTGGGGTGTGCGTGGATTATCCGTATAAGGGCACAATTAAGGAGTAATGTGCAAATAAATACCATTTAATCTGTGGATCTGAGAGATCATTTACACATAGGAATTATTTGCAAAGTACTGAAGATTAACTGTTTTGTATGGGACATGTGTTTTAGCTAATCTGTAATTTTAAACCTAATAAGCAAATGCCAATTAAGATATTAAGCGTAAATTTAGAGTGGACGGTATAGCCAGGTTTTTAAAACTTGTTTTTACCATATGAAATATTAATTTTATATACTTTTATGTGACTGTGAAATGCTTTTATGATAATTGCTATCGAATAAAGCTTATTCAAAATGAATGGGGAGCATGGAAGAGTTCCTGACTAAGTGGCTCACCGGCTGGCTACTTCCATAGTTGTCCTATTATTTTGTTGTAGAAAGGGCACACAGGGCCATGATGCAGAAGTCGCCCCGGGAAGCCAGACCAAGTCCTTTCATTGCAAAGATTTTGAATAAGCACAACAGAGACATGATTTGAAAGCAATCCAGACAAAGAACACCTGATGTTCACAAACACTTGCATCCTCAAATGTCATGAGTACACAAGACTAGTCCAGCAGAAGCAACAGTAATTTATGGCAGACAAGGCCCAACTAGGTGAGCAGAAACTTCCCTATGCATTGCTGTATCTAGCCAAGCTGAGGGTGGTGTACCAATCCCGTATGCTATTCTTTGAGGCACCAGAAGTATACGTACACATGACAGGATTGCCCCGTACTTTGGAGTACAATGGCATTTTAAACAAGCATTTGCAATTCAATAGGTCTGCCATTTACGCAAGTTTAAGCAATTGACATTGCAAATAACTGGCTTTTATTTATGTTTTCTTTTTTAAAACATAAATAAAATGCATTGTCATTTACAATGCCACTAGCTTAAACTCGTGTAAATGTGAGACCTATTGCATTGCAAATGCTTTGACTGGTATGGCTCCCGCGGTTCCCCGCTGTGTGCCAAGCATACGTTGTATAAATTGATGTGAATACTGTAAGTGCTGGACTGGCTCACTCTGGAAGAGAACTGGGCCTTGTCGTGAGAAATGAGGCTATTTAGACTGGAGGAGAGCGATCCACGGGACACCTGAGGGGGCGCTGACCTCACTGATGAAGGCCGCCTGCGTGTACGTGTGTCGGCTCAAGGTGTCATCTCAACACAGCTGGACGCTCTGAGGCAAAAAAGCTGATAAGTCAACAAAAGAGTGATTTCGAAACAAAGGCAGCTCTGAAAATGCGTTTTCATTTTGGAGGCGGCCTGACAGGAGTCATTAATGACCTTGGTGCGTGCAGAAATCGCTTAGGAGCAACTGCTAGAAAGAGCAGGGGGATTTTCCGCTCTGCAACGAAAATGCAATTGCATCTGCCCAATGATCCTGTAGACAACTAGTAAGGGCCAGTCTCCAACGCCGTCCTCTCCAAGCTGCCTCGTCAAACCCGCAGCTCTCACCTAATTAATGCAGCACTTGGACCCAGTGTCTCGCCGCTATGCTTTTCCTTGGCTTGTGGTAGGTCTCTATTGCATAGCCCGTCTTCAGGGCCGGACATCGAGCTGTAACTCATAATCGGGTATCGGCTTGGTAGGCTTCTTCTTCAGCTGCTCATCAAGGGCTATGCCACGTACCCTCTTCTACTACGTGTGCTTTCCCTGGTTCCGGAAAGGACTCCGCACTGTAGTCTCAGCGTTGAGCTCCAGACTCAAAACTAAGGGAAAGTGAAAGAGCAGCGCACGCTGGAGGCAAGCCGTGACCGTGCACATCGGCGTGGCCTGCAACTCGTGCCCAGTGGCGAGGCGTAGAACTTGGTGAAGAAGGAGAGATCGGTTGTCGCTGTCCAAGATGACCAGTGGGTCTTTTTGTGAGTACATGCTGGCCCAGCCGAGGACCCAGAAGAGCCACAGCACACGCATCATTCTACCAGTAACAGCGCTGCAGGGACGGAAGAAGACCAGCCATAGAGAAGGTGGAGGGAGGGAAAGAATAAGCACGCAATGTTTGTTGGTGAGGGAGAGGGGGGGTGGGTGGGGGTGGAGGGTGTGTGTGAGTGTGTGTGTGTGTGTGTGTGTGGGTGTGTGTGCGTGTGTGTGTATGGGCACGCACATTCTACCATCAATAAGGGTCATTTGGACTGGTGCTAGGTGCCCACTAGAATAGTGGACAGCATATGCCAGGCCAACGTCTCACAGCAGCTACAGGAGTGCTGTGTGTTTTCTGCTTGGAGCAGCTGTAGCAGCACTGTGCTCTAACAATGGCTGTGAGGGCACTGCCGTTTACGGGATGGGGCAGCTGTGAGGGTGCCATTACGCCCATTCCGTGAAGTAACAGTAGATGCTGTAGCACCCAGGATAATGTGCTGCATGGCCAAATAATTATAAGGTCCCAAAGGCACGACATATTGGCTATGCCAATGCTTTTTCACGGAGTGTTGGCGTGACGGGCAACACACAAATATAAGAACAGAAAGAAGCATTTGGCAAAGCCAACACAAGTGGTTTGCCTGTGATACCTAAGGTAACAATACCATTATTTCATGCATTGCAAGTTATGAAGTAGAAGATGGCAGTCACTTCACATTTGATATAATGGTTTTCAACAGCAAAATGTAAAAAAATGAATATGCAGTGACCCTGATAGTGTGGAGCTCTTATGTAGGCCTGAGCATGAAATTCCACTTCGCTCATTGATTTTGCTGAGTTTTTCCCACTCCACGCTCCGCGTAGCACGCGGATTTCTGAAAAACTCCTCAGAGCAGAGTTTTTACTTACTTGCGCTCAGCAACATTAAGTTTGCAAGCGGGGAGAATTTTACCCCAGACCACCTTCCGGCGATATCTTTCAATGCCAGCAGTGTGGATGGTCGCTACCGCTTGGTTGAGAAACCTTCCATTTGCGCTGAGGAAGCTGCTGCTCTAGTAGAACATCAACTCGAGCAGCAGAAAGAAGCTGCACCCTCTTGCGCTGTGCGTGCACCTTTTGCACTGATTTTATAGCACGGGTCAAACACCAAGTTCTAAAAATCAGTGCGAATGTTGCAACGTAACGCACTCTGCTGCTTGTGGAAGTCCGCGCAGCACAGCAGAGTTTTTCAGTCATGCGGAACTCCACGAACTCCGCCCAGGCCTACTCATTAGCAGTTGCTAACAGACAGCTGCAGCTGTCTGTAGCCAAACACTATGAATAGTGCACTGCTTGACCTGCTGCTTTTGCTCAGTTGGTGGCTCTGGGGACTCATACATTTAACTGCAGAGATCTGTGTTTGACTTCAGGGTCACGGGTTCAAAGGCTGGTAAGTTGCCTCATCCTTTCATTTTTCTGTGGTTAATAAAAGGAGCACTATTGAGTTGGAGAACAATGAACATCTGTTTTTCAGTACCAATGTACTTTTCAGGGTGAAAATGTGCTTTACAAATTCCTATTGCTACAACTGGGGAAAGTATGTGACCTGAGCTCACCATGTAAATCACCAGTCCCCCCAGCAATACTGTAATAAGAGAGGAGTATTTTGAAAGATACATGGTTATTATGAAAGATGTGCTGGAGACTCACCCACAGTAACCTGAGTCCTACTTCATGTTAGCATTATATTTAAATGTACAGATTGTGTCCACCTCAGAAGAGTGAGAGGCTGGGTAGCTCCTATGTGAATTCAAAAGTGCAATCTGCAGTTTATTTACATTACTCTGCAGTAAACTGAGCCTTTGAGCAACCGTAACTGGACTGGGATGTGTAACCTGGAGATCACAAGCAAACCTGTGCAGCTGGCTCAGTCACCTTTAACTATACTTTGGGGATTAGAGCCTGCAGCTTGTAGGTTGCAGTGTATTAAGTAGTAGGCACAGTAACAAGTTCAACAACCTTAATGTAATGGGGACATGAACTCACAGGAAGAGTAAACTTGACTCTGTGCATGAAGCAAATCAAGCCGTTATGTGTCTGATTACGTGCCAGGCATGAATGTGGCATCTCCAGCAGGGGACTGGCCTAGTTAGTGAGATTCAGGGGGGATCAAATTTCCCAATTAAAAAAGCAGTCAGCTGCAGGGTGGACTGGTAAGATGATCAAGGCTTGTCGTGGGCTTTGCCCATGAGAAACAGCATCAGTACTGATTTGCTTTAACGCCTTAACCGCAGCGTTTTTTCCGCTGCGGTGCGGGCGTTCTAATTGCTGGACGGGGTTCCATCGGCCGGTAGGCAGCACCAGCGAGGTAGTGTCCGACGGGAGCACAAAAGGGGTTTAGTGGGCCTCTGTCTGCAGTGTAACATTGGGCACAAAACGATGGGTTGGAATGCTTCCCCAAGCATTTGACACTCGTTATACTATTTGCAATTATTCATCCCATCACCTTTCGGGTGTTCGATTGTCAGTGATATACCTTAAAATCTCAGACTGGAGCATCATTCATAAGTCTACTACTGCCAAGCTATGTGAATTAAAAAAAGTAGTATATTTGCACCCATTCAAGGTGTACTTCTATAGGGATAGATTTCATATTTTGGTAAAGCAGTCACTATATAAATATTTAAGATTGCAATCAAAAAAATTAACAAGTTAAAACCTTTTTGTGAAATGAGAGTGATGAGAAAAAAAGGACACAGATATAGCACACTGGACTCAGAGCCCTTTGGCCCAACTACCAAACGAAGAATGCATTTGAGGGGTGTTATACCCTAAAGACGCCTGTAGTAGCTACGCCCCTACCCATCCCACCTCGACCTGGTTGTTCTCCCTGGGAACTCATGACTACGGTCATGTACACCATAAAGGCCTTGAGTCCCTTCCCTGGGATCGCCTATTTTACATGTATGACCGCTTCATGCGCTCTTCTTCTTCTCTGCTACAAGAAGCCTTGATGGTAGACTTGTCAAATTGCAGCATGTGGCGGAGCCCCATTTTTCTAGTCCTTGCATTTTGCAAATAATGTTATTAAATGAATGCCAACCCCATGTAATAGGCCTGATTCTGAAATAGAGGAGAACTTGAGGGCCTATTATTTGGGTGGACCGAGCCAGAACTGAGACATGTGTCTGGCTTGGCCCCAAGAGTCTGTACGAATACGGAGCCATGAAAAATGTTGCTACATTTTGCTACTTATATTGTGCAACAAACATAAAATAAAAATACGATGCAATCGCTTCAAAATTCAAAAGATGTATTTCTTACAAAAAATATATATATTTTGTATTGAATTTTTTAAACCATAACCAAATGCAATCCACTTGCTTTGCGCCTACAGAGCATATTACGAGGTTCTTGTCTCTCATTATATAGTAAAGTATTGATCTTTGTCGCTGATACATTAGCAAAACCGCTGCATCATTTCCACCACAGTGCATAGCAGCATAGCAAAACATACATTTTTTTTTTTAAGTGAATACGTTTTTATTGTTTCATTTAATTAAAACCACAACAATACATCTTATAAAATCGGCTGCAAAACATACATACATATTATCCTTATACATCCATTACTCACTGACATTTGAGATCGATTCTGCCTGTGGGGGTTCATATATGTTTCCTCTGAATGCATTCCATGTACCCCCTATCCTAGACCACTTCTTGGGGCATCCTCTGTGCATATAGACCGCTCTTTCCGCCCAAAAAAATTATTTCTTAAACATGCAGAAGCCTTTTAATTTTGTACATCAGATGATGTCAATGCATATAAACAAGTTTATTAAAACTGATAGTTTTTTTAGAAATATTCATTGCTCAACCCGACAATGTCATTAGTGAACTAAGCAGAAAGTGAGTAGTCAAGTTCAAATTCAAGTTCAAGTTCGGAAATGTATTCAATGATTAAAAAACATCATAAAAGCACATATATACAGTTAAAAAATACAATTAAATACAATATCTGAACTCAATCTAAAAATTGCTGATACAGATAAAAGGTAGAAACGAATTTTATCTTAAACATTGATTAACTCAGTCCTCTAGTGTTTCTCAGCCTTACTGAGACATTAATGAAATTCATAATACAGCATAAAGTGCGCATATTGTTTGCTCTTTGTAGAAAGAGCAGGGCAACTTCATCATGACAGAATTTCGCCTGTTTTCAGATATCTACCACAAATTTCAGTCTAGGCGTCCTATAAAAAAGACATAAAAGTACAAAATGAAGGGTGTCCTGCGGAGACCGATTGTCGCAGCCGGAGGCACGCTTCTGCTCAATTGTTAAAGTGTGGCAGGGTATGCTCAGACGTGAGTACCTTGCTCACTTTGCCACTGGATTCAAGCAAGCCGGGCTGATGAAGGCTGAAATTGCCAGAAACCGGTCCTCGGTAGCTTGTTTCCGGCCCAGGGAAGGCATTGGCTTGGCAGTTCGGGCTGGACTGTTCCCATGAGGCACAGGGTCAGACTGATTTGCATATGGCCATGTCTGAACTGGGGTGGCAGAGTGGGCTAAAGAATGGTGATGGATTAAACCCAGATCAGTTGACTGGGGGTGAGTGTTTGATTCACTCAAACGATCCGTCCATCATCCCCTTTTGTATTGCTTTGTTCGCCCCAAGTGTGGCAGGGTATGCTCAGACGTGAGTCCCTTGCTCCCTTTGCCACTGGATTCAAGCAAGCTGGGCTGATGAAGGCTGAAATTGCCAGAAACTGGTCCTCGGTAGCTTGTTTCCGGTCCAGGGAAGGCATTGGCTTGGCAGTTCGGGCTGGACTGTTCCCATGAGGCACAGGGTCAGACTGATTTGCATATGGCCATGTCTGAACTGGGGTGGGAGAGTGGGCTAAAGAATGGTGATGGATTAAACCCAGATCAGTTGACTGGGGGTGAGTGATTGATTCGCTCAAACGCTCCGTCCATCATCCCCTTTTGTATCGCAATTGTTAAAGTAGTCATTTAAATGCTAAACGTGTCCTAGATTCTTATTATAGAAGGCACAACATTATAGATTATTAAATCAAACATAAGAGGTGGTTTTACAGCGCACAACTTGAAGTAGTTAGAATTGTGCCTATGTAGGATAATAAAGAAAAAGGAGGCTCCAAAATAAAAGATTTGTTTAGGATCACACAATTTGAAGAAGCAGGAAAGCAGGTATTGATTTAAGTTTATCTGGTTTCACATTTTGAAATTCAGTCTCCAGTTGCATATCTCTGGCGCCAATTCACATAAAAGGTTAATCTTTTGTCTTTTATTCTCGGGTCAAAACCAGAAAAACACATAGATAGCAGACCCGACACAGGGCCCTGAGCCCAAATGCCAAGTAATTAATGCATTAATTTGGGAGGGTGTCACACCCCCAAACAACCCCCTTGAAGCCATGCCCTGATCTCCAGGCAGCAACTTCAGAACACTTTCTGGACCTGAGGACGAACTGAAGTGGACTGGACCTGCTATATTTGACCTGAGAGCAGCCATGAAGGACTGGACTGCTCTTCTTGTACTCAGGAGAAAGAAGTAGTGGGTGCATAATCCCACTCTATGTTCATGGGATGGGGGAGTGCAACCTAGAATACACCCTCACACACTTTCACTCACTCATTCTTTTACGTCTAGTTACTGGTGAACGTGGGAGTGATGAGTAGGGATGTGGAGAAAATCGGATGACGGAGCTTGTACGTGTGTCCACTAATTTCATCATATATATGGTTTTATTTGCTATTTATAGCGTTGGGCATTGCTTTAAATGGGCAAGTACACTGTCCGGTACTGAGTACCTGCACTTCTTCCATTTGAAAGGGTGAGTAGGTGCACTTCTCCGCAGTGCTGCCAGTGCACTTCTCAGGAGCAAGCAGAATAACAGATACTGTAAATAGCGAGCACCTTCACTTCTATAGTTCCATTTAATGCACTAGAAGCATATTCGAGTATATTGGTCAGAATTACTGAGAGATGAAAATGGCCCTTAAAATGACTGCACAAAATAGGTTTATCAAAGTATAAATAACGCACGTCCTGATACAGCGCTCTCTGTGCATGTGGGGCCCCTGCTCTATTGCCGCTGAGTCTCTCAGACGTGGGAGGTAAGAAGTGTTCTTATGGGTCCTTCTGGTTCTGCTGTTAATTCCTTCTCTGCTGTTCAGTGAGTGGGTTTTAATGGAGCGGTCCCTTTAAAAGTCTACTTGAAAGCCCTATGCTGCTCTGGTGGCAGCTCTGAGCTTTAAGAATTGGAATATGAGAAAGATGCAATAACATCCAACGTGGCTCGTTGGTCTAGGGGTATGATTCTTGCTTAGGGTGCGAGAGGTCCTGGGTTCAAAGCCCGGACGAGCCCCATTTTCTTTCTTATTTTTCTCATATTAAAATTTTTAAATTTTTATTTAATGCATTTTAAATAAGGAAAAATGTTTATTTTTATCTTTCTGATGTGTTTTTCAGTGCCCCTATTTTAAACCAATAA
This sequence comes from Lissotriton vulgaris, assembly GCF_964263255.1. NCBI lineage: Eukaryota > Metazoa > Chordata > Amphibia > Caudata > Salamandridae > Lissotriton > Lissotriton vulgaris. The sequence goes on from NC_141693.1 coordinate 292,505,551, forward strand.
TATTAAAATCAAAAGATGACTCGTCCGGGATCTCTCGCACCCAAAGCAAGAATCATACCCCTAGACCAACATGCCACTGAGAAGTTCATTTACCAATAGGGTTTACATGTCGGTACACGTAGAGCTCGTGCTCTATATTTTCGCACCAGTTCTGCACAATGCACTGGAAGTGGCAAAAATTAGACCTTGTTGAGGGAAGATGGTTTAAGGCACACACAGTGACTTCTTTTAGAAAATGTTCACGTCCTTTTATTTCAAACGATTTACAACAAGAAGACATTAATTAAAAAAAAAATGGATTACACTCATTTCCCTTGCACGAGGTTGTTTCAAATTTGTGAATAGAATATAGTAAGTTTGTTACATTTATAAGATGCAAAACAGAAGTATCTGATAATGAGCAGAGATGTCAACGAGCGGAAGCCCGAGTGGGATCCGGCTGCACACAGACTGCACTTCCGATTATCACTCGTTGAAACCGGTGCACCGTGACAGACAGACAGGAGGTGGCGCTACGGAGACAACATTGAATATCGAAAAGGAGAGCAATTAGCAAATTCTAACCTTAAAGAGCTTGCAAAGATTATTTACACTAGGAGCGTTGGCCTTTAAGAACAAAAATAGAAATCATAGATTTAAAAAAAAGTAAAATAAACAAACCGCCCGAACAGGGACTTGAACCCTGGACCTTCAAATTAAAAGCCTGATACTCTACCGACTGAGCTATCCGGGCTCGTTTGAAACTTTGCAGGCTTGTGTTTATATATGGAATAAAAAATGGCGTCCCCACACTGCTGTTTTCTTTGTCTCATAGTTTTCCTCTGTTTCCTGAGCCCTTCAGTATCAATCCAGACAGGATCCATCAGAGAGTTTCACACTCTGAGTTTCTCCCCCGCACTGTGCTCACCACGCATTCTGCCTGCAGAATGAAGGAGCTGTTTGCATGCCATCACATTCACATAACATTAGTGGAAGAGCTCGAGTGCTCCTATGTGCGACTGCTTGTGAGTAGAGTGTGCACATGCATAAGTGTGACTGCTCGTGAGTGGAGTGTGCATGTGTGCGACTGCTCGTGAGTGGAGTTTGCGCTTGAATTTGTGTAACTGCTTGTGAGTGGAGTGTGTGCGACTGCTCGTGAGTCGAGTGTGCATGTGTGTGACTGCTATTGAGTGGAGTTTGTGCTTGCATGTGTGTGACTGCTTGTTGGAAATGGCCCTTTTTGCAGGGTTATCCCCAAATATTTTGATTTTTCCTCCTATTATTTCCTGACCTGTGTGCATTGGTTTTAGGACTATGGGTACTTAACCACTCCAAATCAGTGCTAAAGTGCATATGCTCTCTGTGTAAACTGTGTTATGGATTGTTTTTTTCATGATTGGCTATTTGATTCATGTGTCAGTCCCTAGTAAAATGCACTGCGAGTGCCAGGGCATATAAATCAAATGCTGTTGGTGGGCTGCAGCACTGGATTGTGCCACCCACGCAAACACCCTGTAAAGTGTAACTCTGGCCTGCCATTGCGTAGCCTGTCCACAGCCTAGGGCTGCCATGTCGAATTGGCAAGTGCACATACTTGCAAGTCCCTAAACCTTCCCTTTTCTTCATGTAAGTCGCCCCTGAGGTAGGTCCAATGTACCCCCATGGGCAGGGTGCACTGTATGTGAAAGGTAGGACATGCGCTGGTGTGTGTGGCATGTCCTGATAGTGAATTTAATTTATTTTTATTTATTTTAAAAGTTTTATAGAGCACGAACAAGAACCTTACGGATATCAGAGCTCTTTACATACAGAATGGGATAAAAAGGCAAGGAGTCATAATTAAACAAAACATTTTGTGCAAAGATGAGCAAATGGTTACAAAAAAAGAAACAAGGTAAGGTAGCAACGGTGCATAGGTGGTCAATATACATAGTCATAGGAGGAAGAGTACTGAGTTACGAGATTACATTAGTCAAAGTTCAGGTAAATTTAGCTAATAGGAGAGATTTTACTTCTTTTTTGAAGGATGCCGAGGATGAGATAAGTCTGATTTCTGGAGAGAGGGCATTCCAGATCCTGGGCGCCATTCCTGAGAAGGAGCGTTTATAGTTTTTTTTCTTGTGAAATCTCTGAGGTTTCAAAAGAAGATTGTCTGCACTTCTTGTCAGTCTTGAGCCACCCGAGATTGTCAGTTTCTGAGCGAGGTAGCTGGGGGAGTTGTGGTGTATAGCCTTGTGGGTCATGCAGGCGATTTTCAGATGTATTCTAGCTTCGTAAGGCAGCCAGTTCAAAGCTTTTAGATCAGGAGGAATGTGTGAAAGTTTTTTTGAGCCTGTGATTAGTCTGGCTGCAGCATTAATAGAGGCTTTTAATGGTGCGGTTGTCGATATGGGGAGACCACAGAGGGCAACACTTCCATAATCCACTCGAGGGATGACTAGGGCTTGGACTGCAGTTCTGAAGTCATTGGGAGGAAGGAAAGTTTTCAATTTCCGCAATGTGTTGATTTGGAAATTAGCTCCCTTCGTTGCATTGCTGATGTGATGATGTATATTGAGATTGCAGTCAAGGGTTATGCCTAAAGATTTCGCTGAGTCCACAATAGTAGGTTGAACGTTGAGTGCAATGAGATGGTTAAGCCAGGACTGAGTGAGGGGGACTTTGGTGGGAGGCGCTATTAGGAGGAATTCCGTTTTTTGAGCGTTAAGTTTGAGGTGATTCTCTGCCAGCCAAGTCTGTATGTTCCTAAGCATTGTGTTGAGTATTTTGATGTCATCAAGGGTGTGTATTTTAAGGTAGAGCTGGGTATTGTCTGAGTACATGTGAAATTGAATATTAGATGCTTGAAGTAGTGCGGTAAGTGGTTCCATGAGTAGATTGAACAGAGTAGGGGAGAGGGAGGATCCTTGAGGGACACCAAGTGTTACAGAAACTGGTGTGGACATAGTATTGTTAATCTTGAATTTCGCTGGGGACGCACTGAGGTAGTGCTTGATCCTTGTGTGCGCCACCCCATTGCTACAGCCTGGTCCTGCTGGATGGGAGATCGGGAGCGGAATGGCAGTGACCTGAAGAGCGACCAGGAGGCGCGCTACTGAGCGGAGGTACCCGTATACGATCCTTGGTGCTCCCCTGCGGTGGTCGCTGAGTGCCTGGTCTGCTGGCTCTGCGTAAGGACAGGATGTCGAAATCCACTCAGCCTAATAGTATCACACAGTATACAACCCAGCGTCTGCCGTCGCAACGGATTACGCGGCAGACAGGTCAAGAGGAGTGCGCGGATGTGCCGGCGGAGCCTTCCCGGGCGGAGTTGCTGAAGGCCATACAGGGCTCCCATTCTGCGCTGGAGCAGCAGATAGAGACTGTATCGCTTGATGTCAACCTCCTGCGAACGGATCTTGGCAAAGTGGCGGATGCGGTGGGTAACATTAACCAGTTACAAGGGCAGGTGGCTTCCCTCCAGAAGACAGTCACGCAACTCACCTCTACGATGCACGCATTGGAACGAAGAGCTGAGGACGCAGAGGGTAGGGCGCGCCGCAGCAACATTAGAGTCCTGGGTGTGCCGGAGCGATCGGAGGCGGGGAATGCCGAGCGCTTCCTGGAGGACTGGATTCGGACTCAACTGTGCCCGCATGGGCTATCAAATGTATTTGTCATCGAACGGGCGCATAGGGCCATGGTACCCCCCCGCGCCCGGGGTAGCCCCCGAGGGCATTGATTGCGAAGATCCTGAACTATAAAGTCCGGGATTGCATTCTGAAGGCGGCGAGGGAGACGGATTCTCTCACCATTGAGAACAGCCGCATATGCATCTATCCTGATTACACCCAACAGGTGCAAGAGCAGCGGAAGTCCTACCTGGGAGTCAAGCAGAAGCTCCGGGAGATGAAGCTACAATATATGCTGTCATATCCGGCCAAGGTCAAGGTGATATCTCAGGGCCGGGCGCATTTCTTCAAATAGCCCGCTGAGGTGAGGGAGTGGCAGGAGATACAGGGGTGACGACATGCCCCCGGGAGAGTGAGGGGGCCCCGTGAGACCTGGGGGAACCATCTCCAGAGACGACGATGCGGAAGGCGGAGACGATGGGACCTTCCTTGGCGAGGGATGGTCCAGAGTCCTCGGGCGCATCCGCCCCTGGGGACGTGTTGGTTCCAGATACCCTGCAGGACATTGTGCCAGGTACAGACTCTACGGCTCCGGTGATCCCAGAGACTGGTATGTCTGAACTGCTGCCGGGGACGGCTCTGTCATAAGGTACTGTTAGAGTGAAGAGTGTTGTGCTCTGCTTTGGGGGCTTTAGTGCTGGGCCTTGAGTTTGTATGAGGTACCTGGGAGCCGTGCTGTTCGAGCTTGAATGACGGAGTGGAGCGTAGGACCTGTATCCCGTTGGAACGACCTTATGTGGCCGTGTCTGTCTTTATTTTGGCTGGGGAGGGCCCTGCTTCGGGACTGATTCCGGCGCCAAGCCCAGGTTCATTCCTGTACGTCTGGGTCCCATGGGGAGCTAGAAGGGGGGGTGGGGTGGTGTTTGGTTGGGTGTGTGTGTTGGATGGGATGAATAGGGTGGCTGTGTACGTCCTGGCACCAGCAGGGGGAGGGCAGGATAGCGTGTTTTGTTGTTGCTGTCATCTTGCTCGTGGGTGGGGGTGGGGGTAGATGTTATGGGGGGTTGTGGGGTTGGGGGTGTTTGAGGGGTTGGTGGGGTTGGGAGGGGAGTTGTTGCTGGCATCGAGAGTACTGTGTTTCTGGTTTTTGAATGGCTGATCAGATGGGCTAGGTCCCCCGGCCTGGATGCTGGTTGGGCCCGTGGGTGGCGGAACACGCTGTTTGTAATATATGGCCACGTTGGGTGTGATCTCCTGTCATGGGGTTTAAATTCTTAACTTGGAACGTGCGTGGATTGGGCACTTGCACTAAAAAATACAGGGTCCTTTCATTCCTCCGACGCCATGGCGTCTCCATTGCGTGCCTCCAGGAGACCCACTTGAACGAAGAGGGTGCCCAGAAGCTGTCCTAAAAATGGCGGGGCCAAATGTTTCATTCCTCCTATTCTACCTATGCCAGGGGGGTCCTAATCTGGGTAGCACCTGGGGTTCCCTGTGCCGTTCAGTATGTTGAGGCAGATGTCGAAGGCAGGTACTTGTTGCTGCGAATCAAGCTGGATGGTAGGGATTTCCTGCTCTTAAATTCCTATGCGCCTAACGTTGATGATCCGGGTTTCTTTTCCCATCTCCAGGACCTTATTGTCTCGGACTTGGACACCCCCTTCGTTTGGTTTGGGGATTTTAATTGTGTGTTGGACCCGGATCTAGATCGGCATCCTCCTCGCTCTGGCATGAAACCACGTATGACGGCACGCCTAGGGGAAGTGATGCATAATTTGGGAGCTGTGGATGTGTGGCGTACAGCCATCCCACTCAGAGGCTCTTTACTTGTTACACCCCGACGCACGACACACATAGTAGACTGGACCGCGTCCTTGCGGCCAATACGCCCGCGTCTCTCTCCTTAATGGCATATAAATAGAACGAGTGTTTGTACCAGCTAAAGTCCAAACACCATGGAAATACAGGAGGGACCAACATTATTTTTCCATGTGTAATAATCCTGTGGCTGGAGGCAAATTCCAGCAAAATAGATGGCTCACTGGCAGTTCACAGGGGCTGTGGGTGTTTTTTGACCAGGGTTCAATCCCCAGCTGGGGAAAATCGTTTTTTTAATTTGTTTTATTTGTTTTCTAAATTCCACAAATGAGAGATGTGCCTTGGCAAATCACCCCCTAGCAGTGTCTGGGAGAACTATGGCCTCCTTAGTCATAGTGCATGTCAGGCATTGATGGCATGCTGTGTGGTATGTGTAAGAGGGGGACAGGTTTGCTATGAAAGAAATGACTTATTTAGTGGAATGAGAATTTGTGGATGATTGTGTAAGAATTGGAAATGCATGGGGCTAGTGGCAGACTGTAAAATAGGAAGGGATATTTGTATTTAAAACATATAAATAGAACGAGTGTTTGTACCAGCAATAGTCCGAAAACACCATGGAAATAGAGGAAGGACTGACATCATTATTCTATGACATATATGCCTTTGGCTGGGAAAATTTCAGCAGAATAGATTGCTCACTGTTAGTTCACAGGGGCTATGAGTGAGTTTTGACCAGGGTTCAAATCCCAGCTGGGGAAAATCGTTTTTTTTAAATTTTATTTCTAAATTCCACAAATGAAAGCTGTGCCTTTGTAAATCACCCCTAGCAGTATCTGGGAGAACTATGGCCTCCTTAGTCATAGTGCATGTCAACCATTGATGGCATGCTGTGTGGCATGTGGAAAGGGGGCACAGGTTTGCTATGAAAGAAATCACTTATTTAGTGGAATGAGAATTTGGGGATGATTGTGTAACAATAATAAATGCATGGGGCTAGTGGCAGACTGTATGAAAGGAAGGGCTATTTGTATTTAAAGAATGTAAATCGAGAGAAGATTTCTGGTATCTAAAGTCCAAAGACAATAGAAATAGAGGAAGGACCGACATCATTATTCTATGACATACATGCCTTTGGCTGGGGAACTTTCAGCAGAGTAGATGGCTCACTGTTAATTCACAGGGGCTTTGAGTGAATTTTGACCAGAGTTCAAACCCCAGCTGGGAAAAATCGTTTTTTTTTTAAATGTTATTTTTAAATTCCACAAATGAAAGCTGTGCCTTTGTAAATCACCCCCTAGCAGTATCTGGGAGAACTATGGCCTCCTTAGTCATAGTGCATGCCAACCATTGATGGCATGCTGTGTGGCATGTGGATAGGGGGGACAGGTTTGCTATGAAAGAAATCACTTATTTAGTGGAATGAGAATTTGGGGATGATTGTGTAACAATAATAAATGCATGGGGCTAGTGGCAGACTGTATGAAAGGAAGGGCTATTTGTATTTAAAGAATGTAAATCGAGAGAAGATTTTGGGTATCTAAAGTCCAAAGACAATAGAAATAGAGGAAGGACCGACATCATTATTTTATGACATATATGCCTTTGGCAGGGGAACTTTCAGCAGAGTAGGTGGCTCACTGATAATTCACAGGGGCTTTGAGTGAGTTTTGACCAGGGTCCAAACCCCACCTCGGGAAATTATTTTTTAATATTATTTTTATTTTTTTAAACAATTTATTTATTTTAGCAGAGTGAAACATAGTCCTTTGGAAATGCTCAACTGATAATAATGAAAGACCAAGTAGAAAATATATGGCATATGTCACATCAGATGTGGCATATGCCACATGACAGAGTGACACGCGTCACATGCCTGACTTAGGCTCCAACCCCTTCTCAAACACTGCCTACGCTGCGGGACTTAAGCATTTGTAGCCGAAACAGCCGACACTGCTGCCTTGTTCACTTGCGCCACAGAGACCACAAAAACCAAGGAGTAAAGAGCTCACCACTAGTCGAAATATTCAATGTTCTGTATCCTTCTGTGGAAGCTCGATGTGTGAAAGGTAGGAATCGGCAGGGTTGTTCTTGTACGCTCTTGGTGAAGACTGCTGATTCAGTAAATAACTGAACTGCTGCACGGTGGTTATAAGATCTCGTCGTCAGAATTGTAGTAAATGAAGTTGACTGATCCCAGTGAGATTGGTAGAGTTATTTAATAAGATATAGAGAAGTAACAAGAGCGGACTGCTCCTTACAAAAGCAACAAGTAACTGTCATAGAACAGAACTCTACTTTACAAGCAAACATGGAACAATACAGGAATACATTCTGAAGGAAGTAATTACATTCTACAAAGACTAGAGCACATACTGATGTAATACACATAACAAGCACACAGCTGCACCCAACTGAATTCCAAGTGCTTTAATATTGCATTGGTTGCAAGATTCAAGCATTTGGAAGAATAGCCTTTCCAGAGACAAAAAGGCTTTGATGATCCTGAGATGTGAAACACCTCTGCTGATCTTAGAGGTATGGGGTTCCCCATTTAAGCCAAAGAGACCTTCTATTATTATAAGACCTAGGCCTAGATGTAGGTAATTTTATTTTACCACTTCTTAAATACCGAATTTTACTGATTCAGTATTTAAGAAGTGGTAAAATCGAGGGGGGGGATGTAGGTATTTCAGAATCGGTAAATACTGAATCGTTAAGATTCGGTATTTACAGATTCTGTAAATACCGATTCGGTAATGCCCATTGATTCCTACGGGCATTGAAGCCCATAGGAATCAATGGGCATTACTGAATCGGTATTTACCGATTCGGTAAATACCGATTCCAGCAAGGGTGCAGGGGGTGTCACTTTGACACCCTCTAGCACCCCAAATACAGGCATGTGTGCCATGCTGCACACAGACATGCCCTAAGGGCATGTCTGTCTGTCACATGGCATAGGTGTGCATGCACCCATGTGCATGCACACCTGGATTCTGTATTTTACCACCCAATTGGATTGGGTGGTAAAATACCGAATCTGAAAGGCCTTTGGGACTCAGAAGAGTCCCACCTACATCTAGAAGTTACCGAATCGGTAAAAATACTGATTCGGTATTTTACCGATTCGGTAAATTTACCGATTCGGTAAAATTGGCCCCCTACATCCCAAAAACCCATTTACCGGTCGGTAACGGCGGAAATCGGCCGTTACCGGATGGTAAATGGCCACCTACATCTGGCCCCTAGTTCCTAGCAGGGCAGGATGGTATACAAGGTGCTATAGGACCAGTTTCCACTATCCTTGTAACATGACTTTTCCATTTGTGTTTTATGGAATTGTAACAATGCTGATTGTATTATTTCTAATCATATGCCTGCTTATGTTAGCCACAATACTGCAACTTAGAGCACATCGTTAAAATAAACATTTTAAACTTTAACGTGTCTCGCATTTCTCACGTTGTGGACTGGTCTGAGAATAGAAATGAAAGAGTGTTCTTGATTCCCACCATTCCTGAGAGTACCGTAAGTCGCTTGTTCTGGGTTGTCTAATCATTGGTAGCTTCGCTCTAGGACGGAGAGCTAATGAGACACTGATGCTAGTCGGATAGGGGTTCTTGGTTTGAGGTGAGTTTCTGGTCCACCACAATTCACTGAGATCCTGGTTTCCTGTGCACAGTTCTTTGCATGAGCAGAATCCCTGTAACTACTGCTATTGAAGGGGTGCTGTGTATTCTAATGTATATGGCAGCAAAGATTGTTCCCCATGGGGTACAATCCTCGATTGAGGAAACCATACCCATTGGCAAGCAAATGGTTAGCATTCTATGTTTTTCCTGCATATGGGGAAATACTGCTTCCAGCTGTGCAATTTTTTTGTGCTATCCAAAATAGAATCTGCTCCCTTTTGGATGGAATTGTCCCTATTACTGATTGCAGTGTCTGCAGGTTAATTGTAGGAGTGGTCTGATGTGGACCGACTGGAGCATTTCTCTCAGGTTGGACTGTTAATGTTTGCATGATGACCTGGAGAATGTGTCTGTATAGCTTGACAATGTCTTTATATGTTGTACGGACTTCATCCACTGGGAGTGTATCTATCTCTGGATGTGGAGTATATGTCGCTAAGACAGACCAGGTCTCTCCTTTGATGCTGAGTGGACTGAGTCTCACGACAGATGTTTTGTGTGGGAGGGCAACTTTAAACCAGTTTCTGAGTTGCTTGTAAGTTAACGGGACTTCAATGTCTTCGTATGGAATGCATTCTTCTGGTGGTTCAGCTACAATGTTTGTGTGAAACAATTTAGTCACTGGATCTGCAGGTGGAAACTTAACCCAAGAAAAGAATACTTCTGATCCGAACACCTAGTGTGCCTCAATCACAAAGGTAACACAGCCACCTGTTAAGGGTACACCGTGTTCTACCAATTTTATAGTTACTGCATGTCTGCAGTTCTCTGTAATGTTGAGAGTGTTACCAAATTCACAGAGTATATCTGCTCAGTTGAGGCGGATTTCCCTTCCCACTTCAGACGTCTCTGAAAAAGAGTGAGTAGGGCTTTCTGAGAAAGCACAACTCAACTTCTCAGATTTCACTGTTAAAATAAAAACCAAACCATTGTTTGGGGTACCATGTCAAGTAGTTCCTAGGAATCCCCCAGGACCTGCGCATTTTGGATGACCTAAATTGAGAGCTTCATGTCCAAACCGACTCTGGACACCCCCACAGGATATGTCAGCCATTAGACCAGCAAGCTCTACAGTGCTACTACCGCCCCCTGTATTCTACAGTGGTGTAGGTAGTTCTGGCAACCACTGAATATGACAACCCTGATTCCTCAGGGTTCATGAAAAACAGTACAGTATTTTTCGCTCAGTCACTCGTGCTTGCTTATTCTCAGGAAATACACAAGATGATGATTGAGATGTTTTCAATAAGTATTTACGTGTCCAGCAACAGTCTTGTGTAAAACCTATTTGCTGCAACAATCAGGAGACGGAAGCATACGAAAGAAATTGCAGGTGCTAATATGGTAAACAGTAGATACATTTCTACCATAGTGCTAAAAAGATGAACATATATAGTTTAGATAAAAACATTAGCATTTGCATACACCTATAATTTGCAGTCTACGTAATTTGCCTAAATGTACCTAGTCTAGATATGTAGGTGTAGCAGTTATATGTGCATATGTGTATGTAGCCAAGAATCCCCTAGGAAATCTCTAACTCCCTCACCTGATGGTTGAGAATGAGTCTCTGCCTCGAAGATGCCACCCTGCAAGGGATGTCAGACCACTGTGTATCGAAGATTCAGAATGCAGGACCCAGTCTCAGATTGGAAGGAATTCTCCTCTAACTTGTAGAAGGGAACGGGGGTCTTATATACTAGAGTGGACACTCCAGGGTTTCTTCTAAAATCAATATGTTTTTAAAACAAACAATCATAAAGGTTTTTTATACAATCATAAATGTTTTTCCAAACAAATACAATCATGTACAGTGGACTGTTGGCCAAGGATGAAAGAAGTGGTGACCCTTATACAGAATAATTATGAAGTGCCTGGGGACATATTTTTGTACTTCAGGTACAGCATTATCTTGTTAATATACTTAGAGCCGGTTTACGAAGAGATAGGGCTAACTACTAGGTAAAAGGTGTTCATAAACAATGGAAGCTTGTGCTGCAGGTCTGTTGTTTCTGATGGTTGCCCCCCAGGCTTCATAGTGGAGGGCCAGGGGGGAAGAGGGCCCTGCTAGGTGCCCCCAAAGTCACTTTACAACAGCCTTTCCCTGTCAGTAAGGCTGACTTTGAAAGGCTGTCAGAAACCAACATTGTAATCCTGATGTTGGAACTGAGGCTGACTCTGCTCTCATTCAAGGGATTAGAATTCCACTCCTCTTCCAACAGGCTCTGGAAATGATGTACAGAATGCTGAATAAATCATACATTCACCCCTAGTCAAGAGATTTGGGTTAAATCCATCTTTTTTTGCTCACCATGCCACCCTAGTTTAGACCCAGCCATATGCAAATCAGTCTTGACCCTGTGCCTCATGGGCACAATTCCTACACAACTGCCAAGCCAGGTCCTCCCTGGACCGGAAACAAGCATCCTGGGACCGGTTTCTGGGTATTACCTCTCATCAGCCAGACTAGCTTGAATCCAATGGCACAGTGAGCAAGGGAACCATGTAAGTGGCATGCCCATCCCACTTAGGGTGAAAAGTGCTACTCAACAAAATGATGGACGGAATGCTGAACAAATCATACATTCACCCCCAGTCACGAGATCTGGGTTAGATCCATTGTTTTTTTGCTCACCATGCCACCCCAGTTTAGACCCAGCCATTTGCAAATCAGTCTCGAACCTGTGCCTCATGGGAACAGTCCCGACTGAACTGTCAAGCCAGGTCCTCCCTGGACCGGAAACAAGCATCCTGGGACCGGTTTCTGGGTATTACCCTTCATCAGCCAGGCTAGCTTGAATCCAGGGGCACTGTGAGCAAGGGATCCACACTGGGCATTTCCATCCCACTTAGGGTGAAAAGTGCTACGCAAACAAATGATGGACGGAATGCTGAATACATCATACATTCACCCCCAGTCAAGAGATCTGCATTAAATCCATTGTTCTTTTGCTCACCATGCCACCCCAGTTTATACTCAGCCATATGCAAATCAATTCTTGACACTGTGCCTCATGGGAACAGTCCCAACACAACTGCCAAGCCAGGTCCTCCCTGGACCGGAAACAAGTATCCTGGGACCGGTTTCTGGGTCTTACCCTTCATCAGCCAGGCTAGCTTGAATCCAGTGTGACAGTGAGCAAGAGACCCATGTCTGGGCATACCCATCCCACTTAGGGTCAAAAGTGCTACGTAAACAAATGATGGACGGAATGCTGAATAAATCATACATTCAACCCCAGTCAAGAGATCTGGGTGAAGCATGACACTGCAAAGTGTGAGGGCAGTAATAAGAAAAGCAATGTTGTTTGCTGCCCTCCTTTGCCTCTAATGTTTTACTTTGCAGTCTTCCCATTGGAGGGTTCAACAAAGGATAAATGTCCTCCTCCTTCCAAGGGGGACACTAGTTTGTCATTTTTAGTACTTCTCCCTTTAGTGAGTTAGCAGTTTTGGTAGGGGGGGGTCAGAGAAGGCTTATTCCCTTGTCTAATCTTTTTGTAAGATATAATAAATACTGGACCCTCAGATCAAACTATTCAGTAGACTCCTGGACCTGTGGATACTACAGAAGGACACCTTGCTGCACTGCTGCTTGAGGCCTGCACTGCTTGCTGAGAAGGGAGATTGGACCTGCACCCTTTATCCCAGGCTGAAATGAATGAAATGGTCAGATGACTGACCTCCTGATCTGAGCTACAGGTACATCACAAGCAGCAGAGGCCTCCCTGCATCTGCCCAGCTTACCTCCTGCTTGGGCCTGCAACTGCATCTGGAACTGGAACTACCTGAGACCTGCTGTCCTCTGCTAGGGTGAGTTTCTGATGCCCAAGAAGTGCTCCTCATGTCCTGGTCTCTTGATGTGGCATCAGCTGAGGTCCTCCTCCTAGAAAAGAAGACACCCTAAAGTGTTGGCTCTTCACAACTGGAAACAAGTCTCTTCGCACCAAAATCTTGCTGCCTGCACCGACCTCGAAAGCAAAGCACCAGTGAACCTGACTCTTTGCATTACAGCGACCCCCAGCAACGATCAACCCCATGACATCTGCACTTCGTGTTACATTACTGACAGCCTGCGTTGACTGACAATGCAAATTGTAAGCAAATGACCGTCCGGGATGCTCAACTGGATCTTCACGCTACAGCGACAGACGTCCGTGATGCCCAGCCTGCTCATTGCACTACAGCAATGACCATTGCTGACATGCTCCTTGCCTCTTATGCTCGACTTCTGAAGGTAACTCTTTCATCTGGACTAACCTAGTGCCTGTATGCCTGTGCTCCATCATGGTCAGCCATAACTTGTGACTTTCACCAGGTCTCGTGTGACCAAATGGCCACCAGTGGTGCTTTGTACTTTTAGACCCTCTACTTACCTTACATCTTTAAAATTGCATGTCTCTGGTTCTAGTCATTGGATTCTTGTTTTTCTGGTATCAAATAATTTATTACATTTTACTCTGTTTTTCAAAATTGGTATGGGATTTTTCTGGCATTGTGTTTTCACTTTATTACTGTTTGAAGTGCTGCATAAATACTTTACACATTAAACTTGACTGCTTTGTGCCAAGCTACCAGATGGTTGAGCATAGTTTAATTTGGGGTTTACTTGTGTTGCACCCTGACAAGACTTGTGGTTGCCACTTAAGTAGGGTTCCCCCTCCTCAGTCAGTAACCCAGTATCTTACCCTGAGTTTTTACTGTAAGGACATGTTAATTTAACAAACACATCTTTCTACTTAATATAATGCACCCTGCCTTTAAGGCTCAGTAGCTCTGCCTTTTGGGTGACTTATCTATCTATACTACTATTATAAAGAGAGAACAGAAACCTTTTGGCAAGGTAAACTCGGGAACCACAGCGCCAATCCACACACCCAATACATTGTTGGAATCCTCAGGGTGTGTAGATGGACATAGGCGACATAAAATAAAAATAAAAAAATTAAAATTTAAAAACAATGTAGTCCCCTAAAACTAGCGCCTGCCGCGACGTAGCGCTGACCGCGACATAGACGTGCATGATGACGACAGGCGGGGAGGAGCGGTGACGAGCGGCGAGAAGGGGCGGTGAAGGAACGGTGACGAGCGGCGAGGAGTGGGGTGAAGTCCGGAGCGCGGGGAGGAGCGGTGGCTCAGGTAAGGCAAAGGCGAGGCGGGAGGCAGGCGGGAGGCGGGAGGCGGTCTGGGCAATGTCGGGCGGGCGTGGACCCGGGCGGGAGTGCACAGAAGCCTAAAAGAGGAGTGGCGGTGAAGTCCGGAGCACGGGGAGTAGCGGCAGCTCAGGTAAGGCAAAGGCGAGGCAGGAGGGAAATGGGCGGGAGGCGGACGGGAGGCGGTCTGGGCAATGTCGGCGCGGGCGGGGGCCCGGGTGGGAGTGCACAGAAGCCTAAAATGCTGCCCCCAGACCCCTTTTGCCCCGGGCAACGCCGGGGCGGGCTGCTAGTAAGTATTAAAAAAGAAATCTTTGGCTTTGCCATTAGCTTCAATGGCAAGGCTGAGTTAGCTGTTTAAAAACTGCCATGCCTTCCTGCAGTGGCAGGCTGGGAGTCACGCTTTGCTTTGTCACACTTGTGGTGCCACAAGAAGTACTGCAGTCCACGTGGGACATTTAACTTACCGGCCCTAGGTATCCCTGGTACCATACTTATACGTAAGTCAATTTATGCCAATTTTGAGTAAAACGATTCAATATATACCTTTTAAGGATCAACGTACTGGCATTGAGGCCTGTTTAGCAGGATTCAGTGCACTTTCAGTGTCGAAAAAACAGCAGCATCAGTCCAAACATTTGGGGGTGATCATGCAAAAAGAGGCATTTTCTTTTCTAGTCCACGCAGCACATCTACCATTTAAACAGTTTGGGAAATTTCTGCTATGGAGCTAATATAAGCAGAAGTGAAAGCACACTCCCTGGACATTTCCATTACTGAATCCATACTCGGCTGAGAAATCTATTCCATATTACAGGGTCTCATTGATGTGAACAACTCTGGTAATAATAATTGATACCTAAATAGTTTTCCTTTGGGTGCTGCCCTATCTCACCCACTGTTCAATATAAACATTCAACATTTACTGGGCAGAATCTCCCAAAATGAGCTACAATTCTAAACCTAGGATGTGGACATCATCAAATACATATTTGACTTTAAAACAATCTCATCTATTTGCTTGGATCACAAATGGTCTAATGTATATTTCCGGGTCAGAATAAAACGTCTTATGCCTGAATGGGTTCAAAAATAGAAGTAATTAGAAGAAGAAATCCAGCTGAACTTTGAGTTAATTGTCCTAAAGAATTAAATATACCCCAATACCAGTGTTATTAGTGAAAAAAGAGCATTTTCATTATACTCTGATCTCCTGGTTAGACATCAAAGTCAATGCAGTGGCAAAGAAAACTAACTTCCAACTAATGATGCTTAAAATGGTCCTTCCTTTAAAACATATGAACCACAAAAATGAATTCACCAAGCCCTGGACTCATCTTACATAGACTACTGCAATGTAGCTTAAAAAGCAACACAAAAACAACTAATAAAGTGTTGATAAAAACTCCATCTAACACTAAAACTAATCTGCCAGGCTGTCCTAATCAGAGGAAGCCTACCCACATCACTGCAGCTCTAAAAGAACTTCACTGGCCCCCAGATAAACAAAGGAGAACACTGAAAGCTCTGGGTCTAGTTTTGAAATCCTGTTGCGGAGAAGCTTAAAGCACTACTGAGAAAGAGACCCTGGTATATCCATTGCATGGACATAGTAGATCGTTACAAATCATCTGAATACATAAAGGAATCGGTGTCAGGTGTATGAGTTTTGGCCATGGAAGGGTCAAATAATCAAACTGTGACCTTTCTTAGTTCTTTCTAAGGGGTTATTATGATGGCCGATGGACTGCAGTCCCTCTGGCATCGTCCCAGGGATTGGGACCAGACGCCTATATGGCAGCGGTCCCGCACATTACATTACAATGCGACTGCCACTGTTGCGGTCTCATTGTGCACATTTACCATTGCGGCGTAAGCTACTGGCTGAAGCACCCGCCGCAATGGTAAAAATGCATGTTGTGCATTTCCCTGCACTACCTAGCAGGAAAGTGCAAAATGCACATGTGCCTGCACAAGGGGGCCCGCAACGGGCTCCCCAAGTACATCTTCGCCAGCCTTTCGATAGCGGTTGAACCACCATAGACTGGTTGGCGGGAATGCAGCATCCAAATCTGGCGGCCTGCTTTGCACCACCACCATTTTGTGGATGCGGGGGTGGGTCCGACAGGCAATCATAACGATTGCCTCTGTCGGACCCGTGGCGGATGGGCATTCCATCAGTTAGGAACACCGCCCACCATCCTGATCTGGTAGGTGGTAAAAATTACGATGGCGGTGAACACGCAAATGGCAGCCTGCTGGTGGTGGGTTTACCGCCATCGTAATCAGCTGTTTATTCTTAATTAGCACCATATGCATCAGGTAGACTTACCTGGAGCAGACATCACACAACCAAATAAAACCTGGAATATTAATGTAGAAATTCTAGCTTGGATAATTAGGAATAAGAACCATTGGCTGCAGCAGAAATCCCTGCTTGCAATGACTAGACATAACGCCAAGTAATACTCTGTGTACCCAATTAACCCTCTTCGCTTCCTTTTATTTTATTGACAGCCTTTTGGCCATTCCATATTGACACTGAAATACATTTTTATAATCGTGACAATTAGCCCTCGGAGCATCGCAGACCTCCCCAGGGTGGCAAGCAATTTCCTTTTAAATACACCTTTTCATTGAAATTCAATGAAGCCTCGCAGTCCTTTCACTGAAACAGAATACAATACTATCAGTCTCATGGGATGTATCCCCTTTCAGTGTCCGCAGATTATCAGGATATTATTTTGTAAAACTCCTACTTGAAATAGAAGTGGTGTCACTTCTGTTAGGAATCTGGTGACAGTAGCTTGATAATGTGTACGTACACATGTATAGTGTGGGGTTTAAAACTACAGTCAAAGAGTTTATAGGGGTTTTCAATTTCACCCTTCTTTAGTGTTATTATTATTTTTTTAATCTCCCGAGTTACCTTCTGGTATTTACTTTATTTTCTATTATTTTAATAACTAAATGGATTACTTTGAAGTTGCAGATTTCATGTTCAGTTTAAGGACTGAATTTGAAGAGTCCAGTCCTGTACCATTGGGATAGCATGATGCAACTGTTGACAAAGCGAGCTATAAAGTGGGGCTATCAATAATTGATTATTTCTAATAATGCAAAGGTTTATGGGTTGACTGGCCAGCAGGGAAATGTATTGTCGATTTTGTGACGGTCCAGTCGTAATGGAAGGTTTGTATGGCTTGAGCTGAGCCAGTCCCTTGTCAGTCAGTAGTCAGCTTGGTTAACAGTTCTCAATTTCTTCATGAGTGCTTTCAGACAGTCAGGGCCTAGCACATTCAGTGGAGTATGTATTATATATTACCATAATCTAAATGTTAATGGAAGCTTCCACATTAGCAAAATAGTCCTCATTGCAAAGTGATTGAAATTTGAAATGCTGACAGAGATTTGGTTGATAAAAGGTCTCTTGTAAATAGCTTAGAGATGCTTGGGGGATTTTTTCAGATACCAAACCTTCCCCCTCCCACACATAGACTGATTTCTCTTTTCTTTCTCTTCCATGATTAAACATGAAAACTATAGTCTGATTGGAATTAGTCTAGGATCATTGAAACCGATGTTCTAATTTATATTTCATTGTCAACAGCTATATTTGGTTTAAAAGGTTTTATACATTGTCCTTCAGTAAAAATTGATACTTGTATAGCACTCTACTCACCCGCAACGGTCTCAAGGCGCTTGTACGAATACCGCTGTGGAACCCATCCTGGCTTTCCCTGTGAGGTGTCCACTCCTGGGCACCCCTAAGGTGGAGGCCAGGCATCCTTAGCATTGTGGGGGCTGTTGTGGAGATTAAGCAAGCTTTTGCCCAGAGTTGCAGAGTGGGACGCCATGATTGGAATAGGCACCGAGGCGAGAATTATCAGGTCCGTGGAATTTTTGAGCCCAAGACCCGCCAAGGTGGGGAATTGAAACCTGGTCCCAGGCTAGACATCTGCATCAGGGTCTGCCGCTCTAACCATTGAGCCACACTTCACACAATAGGCAAGGTGGATTAAAATGGAAATGTGCACCTTTTAGCACTTTACAACATAAACATAAACTGCAGCGTTTAAAATATTGCAGAATTAAAATGAAAAAAATAAGCATTGGCATAGCCAATAGGTCTTGCCTTTTGGACCTTTTAAGGGTTTAACGAGAGCTATTGGCTTTGCCAATTTGTGTAAGCTACCTTGTAGAGTAGTGTGGCTGCTGTACAGAACGTTGTAAAGTTATAATAAGTAAGTGCTGTAAGCATCTTTGTTACCTTATATATAATTAAGAAGATATGTATAATTGAATGACTGTATTACAAAAAAATTAACATGAAAAATACCATAACGGGCGTGGTCTGGCCACGCAGGAAGATGGCCGCAATTATCAATTAATTATCAATACATATAAATACAAATACATATTTACTTTATTCTAAATAAATTACTTCCCACCCTATTCCCTTATAAACCCACAACCCGCTCCAAATAATAAATAATAGATTTAACATAATTATCAATTAATCAATTAATAAAAACGATTTACCAATTAATACAAATTAATTACCAGTTAATAAAAATTACCAATTACAAATTAATTATCAATCAATTAATTATCAATATATATAAATAAAAATTAATATTTCATTTTCTATAATTAAATTATTTCCCATCCTATTCCCCTATAAACCCACAACCCACTACAGAATTAAATTACGCAAAAATGTAATTACATAACATTCATTACTTAAAACATTAAACCTACATTTCAAAATTAATACACAATTTAGTACATATACTACCATATATAACACTAAAAAAATTAGATATTATGGAAATCGATATTTTAAATTCGATATTATGGAATTCGATGTTTCATACCCTAAATTCGATATTGTGGGCTGTCTATATTTGGGTAATTCGATATTCTGGGCTGTCTATATTTTTAATTAGATATTTTGGGCAGTCTCTATTTTGGATTCAAGTAGTTTAAGTTTATTAGCATAGTTAATTAAAACCATTGCAAAAGTAGCACTTCAAAAATCATATAACATGGTTAAAATCATTTTATAAGTTAAAATAAAAAAAACATTGTAATAAAACACGATTGGATTACGGTATTTGGAACAGTCAATGGATCCCAGGGTACTGTGACTTTTGCTTGATTCGGAAATCTGGGCGGCGGCCATGCATGCTCAGATATCCTAGCGAGATTGTCTCTACTTGTTGCACTTAAGTTCCCGCCGCTGCTCCTTATCCACTTCCAGTAGCTGTTTCAAACAGTTGGGCTTTTAGAGCAAACTTTAGCTGCGTTTTTTTGTTCGGCCGACCTCAAAAAGTTTACCAGTCTACAGTTTAATTGGATGTACTAGTATTTGAATATCTTTTTGCACCTTGCACTTTACTTCTGTTTGTAAGTATACTGTTAATATCTTGCATATAGCTGAACATTGTACATATTGTATATATTTAATACTTAGCCCATTAAATTTATACCTTTATCTATAATCATTGAGCGCTAGCCCAGTTTTAAAATGATGTATTTTTAATATTATGATCAAGGGTCCCTTCAAATTTATTTGCCAGCACCCATCTCATAAATTAATCATATTTTAAAGTGTTTTATACTGTTTTTAATTATCATTATGTGGATTGTGTGATAAATCTGTACTTTTATGGATGTTTTTATATATCCGAATAAAGGTCCTTTGACTTGACTTGACTTTAATTGGATGTTCGCCGGGTTTAAGCAGGCCAGCACTGCTTGCCTTCTGGAGCGAATGCCTTTCTGTTTAAATGAATCTTTTAGAAGTTGTGTCCGTTCTTGGTGCAATTCTTCACATAGGCAAATTAAGTGCAGAATATCACCGTTCTTGCTGTTACACAGCCTGCAGGCGTCTTGGCCTTTGGTCCTCAACCATGGTGGTAAATGTTGGGTGCATGGAAGGATCCCCAGTCTATACCTTAGGAAATTCATTTTGATCACCCTAGGGTAGGCCTGATTGAAATATGGTTGTGGGGTGGGCGATTTATAAGAACTGAGGGTCATCCAGGCGTGTGATCTTTTCGAGAAGGCTGCCTTGTCCTCCAATAGGGTGGTTAGTTTTATGTTTTTCCAGACCAGTTTTTTTTAAATTAAGTTGGCCGAGTTGTGCTTCCCATAGTCCAGACAATTTGGTGGAATCTAAGGCTAGTTTGAGGTAGTTTCTCGCTTGGGAAAACTCCCTATGTTGTATGTCTTGCCACATCAGATAGTTAAGCGTGTCTGGATTGGCCTTACTTATCTTATGCCAACATATGATGTAAGCACCAAATCTAGCCAAGACTTGTTGTTGAAGGCAAAACTCCGGCCTTATTTGTGCTGCTGAGGTGTAAGACGGAAGGCAAAACGTAGTTCGGTAGGCTTTGACCAGCGTCCTATCCAGCTCTTTAGCATCTCTTCCCCGCATTGCCTCACTGCCATAAGTTATTGAGGGGAGAAGTTTAGCCTGAACTACCTTCAATAGGGGAATCAATGTCGGTCCCATCAGTTTGTTTGCAAGATTTTTCATCGTTAAGGCAGTTAACAGACCTTTCCTTTTTATTTCCTCTTTTTGGCGCCTGAAGGAGCCTTCCTTGTCAAATACAACCCCTAGGTACTTATACTCCCTGGCATAGTCGATTTTGATGCCGCCAAGGAACCAATGTTTCTGTATGCTCTTTTTGCTATTGATTGACATTGTCTTTGTTTTGGACAAGTTTATTTTTAAGTTATTTTCTTTTGCATAGATTTGCATTTCAGTTGGTAGATGTTGCAGGCCAACATAAGTATGACTTAGAAGAACTACGTCATCTGTGTACATGAGATTGGTTAGAGTTTTCCCTCCCAACCTGGGAGCATGGGAGTTGCAGGCATCCAGCCGATTAGGAAGGTCAGCCAAAAATAAATTAAACCGGGTTGGGGCAAGCACACAACCTTGCTTCAATCCATTTGTGGTTGGTACTTTCGAGGAGAGATGAGTCCCTCCACCTAGTTTCACCTGTACCCAGGTCTCCGTATGTAGAAGCATCAACATGTTTAAAATAGACTGGGGAATACCCCATCGTGCCAATTTCTCCCATAGTCTGCCTCTCTCGATGTTATTAAAAGCAGCGCTAAAATCAATGTAACATAGGTATAATGGTAAATTGGAAGTTTTTGCTGCATCAATTATTAGAGAAATTGAGAGGATATCTGTAGCTGTGCTAGTCGCTTTGCGGAAACCGGTCTGATTCAGTGGTATCATATGAATCGTCTCTGCCCAGAGTGTGAGCTCCTCTAAAATAATCCCTGCAAAATACTTCGCTTCGTTGTCAATTAGCACAACTAGGCAGTAGTTGTTGGGCTCGGCCTTGTCACCTTTTTTGTGTATTGGGACTATTGTTGAGCCCTTCCAGACTTCTGGTATTCTATTTTTCAGTCTGATTTCCAAAAACAGAGGTTGTAGAATACCTGCCCATTCTTTGCACTTCGCTTTAAACAGGGCTGGTGGTATGCCATTTGGTCCCGGAGCACCTTCTTTCCTCCCTTTAGCAATCTGTTTTTGTATTTGGAGTGACTGTGGATGGTTTATTCTGCCCAGTGGTTTGCTTCCTATGACTGGACATTGCTGCACCCTTAGCTTAGGTGTACTAGCTACAGGTATACTAGCTGCAGCTATTCCCTTTGAGAGCCCTCGATTGGCTGTTTGTTCTCCTGCGTTTTCCGTACAGTTATTAAAATGGCTGGTAAGATATTTTATCCAGGCTCCTTCTAAGATATGTGACCCAATATCCTCAGATTTTGGGCGCAGTAACCCATTCGCAGTTTTCCAAAAACGGGTGCTATCATTGCTGTTTATTTCATATAAGAGTTTTGCCCAGATTTCGTTCTCATAGTCTCTCTTGATGTTCCATTTTAATCTTTTTAGGGCTGCCCTCTGTTGATACAGGGAAGGTCGTGCATTGACATTTCCTGGCGAACTTCTCAGCCTGCGCAGGCTTGAGTTTTTTGATCTTTTCAATGTCTTGAGCTGTCCTCTATGCTTTTTCTGTATTTTTTTCCCCCTTTTCCCTGAAAGTAAACTTTAGTGGGGGTAGTGCCTGCAAGCTGTTGTGGCAGTGTGGCTGTAAAGTCCTCCCAGTGAACTATTTAATCAGCTGAGCTCAGAGGTTGCAAGTTGAAGAGATTTATTGTGGCTTCCGACAGCAAGTTGGAGTTGTACATTGTGCATTTAATCCTTTTTGGATCTTGGGTGTGAATGGGCCCCAGTGATACATCTGGCCTTATTGATGTAGGTACAGTAGCTGTTATCTGAATTTCCTGGGGGCGGTGGTCACTATCACCCTTATCCCCCATTCTGAACCCAAGAATATAAGGGAACAGCTCAAGACTAACAAAAGTATAATCCAGTATAGAGCATGCAGAGATAGAATAGAAGGATTCGACTGGGGGGCAGTCTTCCGGAAATCTTCAGTTCAATGCTCGCAGATTGTGATGTTCTAGATCATCAAGGAAGCGGCTACGGTTGTCTTTCTTCTTAACATGCAATGGATCCGATTGTTTAGGAATATTAAAAATTCTAGTTAGAGCTGCTGCCTCCTCCCCTTCTGCCGAGCCAAGGAGATATTTATTTAAGTCCCCTGACAGAATGAATATTGGGTTTTCCATCTCTGCTGCATACTCAGACAAAAGATTGATGATTTGACTAGAGTCCTTCGCGTTTCGTTTAGGATGGACATATGAATTAATTATGCAGACCTCCTTTTCCTCTTTGTCCAGCTTGATCCTAATTCTGATTGCTAATGTTGTGCTTGGCATCGAGTCCATGGGGGTTGCTGAGGGTATGCTTGTGGCAGAGATGTAGGTGCTTTGCCCCCCTGAGCAGTGGCCGTATCTGCCGATCTTTACTGCTGGTTTGGCGAAACATGTATAGCCCTTAATGTGCTGTGGCTCTGTGAGCCATGTTTCTTGCAGCAGAATTATGTCAAAGGTGGTAACATAATTCAAAAAGTCAGGGTCCTCTATTTTTGTTGCTAGTCCGTTGATGTTCCATGAGCATAAGCTGAGGGGAAATTCCACAGGCCTACTATGATCTCTATCTCGTATGTTGTGTCAATCATCCTGTAGCTGCATGGTTGTTGTGCGGGATATTGCTTCCCTGCTTGAACCTTGATTTGGATAGGAAGCTACTTTCAGCCAGGCATCTGATAGATCCCTCTGGCTGCTTGTATTCACTTGACCCGTTCTTCCCTGTGCTCCTCTAAGCACACTCTTTGCATATACTTTATGTTTTGTTGATGCCGAGCTTGTAGTACTCAGTAGTGGGAATGGATAGGGGGATTTTTGTAGGGGGGTAATGTCAATGCCCCAGTTTTGGAATACCCCTAGTTCAGCTAGAATTATATCTGCAGTTCTGGTTGTGGACCATATTGTCATTGCAGCCTCTCGATTAGAAGAAGTGGTAGGAGATATAAATTCTACAGACAGTAGATCCTTTGAAGTTATACTCGCCAAATTTGGAGTTAGAGCTGCTGCCTCCTCCCCTTCTGCCGAGCCAAGGAGATATTGATTTAAGTCCCCTGACAGAATGAATATTGGGTTTTCCATCTCTGCTGCATACTCAGACAAAAGATTGATGATTTTACTAGAGTCCTTCGCGTTACGTTTAGGATGGACATATGAATTAATTATGCAGACCTCCTTTTCCTCTTTGTCCAGCTTGATCCAAATTCTGATTACTAATGTTGTGCTTGGCATCGAGTCCATGGGGGTTGCTGAGGGTATGCTTGTTGCAGAGATGTGGGTGCTCAGCCCCCCTGAGCAGTGGCCGTATCTGCCGATCTTTACTGCTGGTTTGGCGAAACATGTATAGCCCTTAATGTGCTGTGGGTCTGTGAGCCATGTTTCTTGCAGCAGAATTATGTCAAAGGTGGTAACATAATTCAAAAAGTCAGGGTCCTCTATTTTTGTTGCTAGTCCGTTGATGTTCCATTGGCCTACTATGATCTCTATCTCGTATGTTGTGTCAATCATCCTGTAGCTGCATGGTTATTGTGCGGGATATTGTTTCCCTGCTTGAACCTTGATTTGGATAGGAAGCTACTTCCAGTCGTGCATCTGATAGATCCCTCTGGCTGCTTGTATTCACTTGACCCGTTCTTCCCTGTGCTCCTCTAAGCACACTCTTTGCATATACTTTATGTTTTGTTGATGCCGAGCTTGTAGTACTCAGTAGTGGGAATGGATAGGGTGATTTTTGTAGGGGGGTAATGTCAATGCCCCAGTTTTGGAATACCCCTAGTTCAGCTAGAATTATATCTGCAGTTCTGGTTGTGAACCATATTGGCATTGTAGCCTCTCGATTAGAAGAAGTGGTAGGAGATATAAATTCTACAGACAGTAGATCCTTTGAAGTTATACTCACCATATTTGGAATGGACTTCATTAGTCTTAGAATATTTCCTCGATTTAATGAATCCTGGTGGCCCTTTGAGGTAAATAGCGGATGAAAGACCAAGGCCTGTATTTCTTGTTGCCTGGTTCCTGATACTTGTGTTGACAGGACATTTGTAGTATCAGATGATTCTAGTGAGGATGTAAAGATATTTGCTTTTGCTGGTTGGTTCTCCAGCTGGTTTCTTGTTCCTTCTACCATGTGGTTCATTTTAGTCGGTTTTAGTGTTGTAACTGTATTGATTATTTGTTTTGATTCTTGGCCCCCAGTCCAGTGGTTTGTATCTGGGGCTCAGCTTAGTTGGTGTGCAGAGCTTTTTAGACTCCCTAGCCTTTGAGGCCTTGTCTAGCAAATCTGTCATTCTGTGTTCTTTTCTCCTGGGCTCGATAATAGGGCTCGTGTTGATAGATATTTGTTTCCTTGCTATCCGACTTGAGGCCCTTGAGTCGCATCCTGCTCCACAAGCCCTTTGTGGTGTTATAGCTTCACACCCCAGATCTGATTTGCTTATTGACTGACTGTTGGCACCTCTTACAGATGGTCTACATGGCACAATGATGGTAGACTTTTTAATTTCTATTTGGTCTGTGTTCACCCATTGTAGAATCATTTGGCTTACAGCATGTTTACAAATCGTACGGTTCACTGTGAGGGTCAGTGTCGTACGGTTTCACCCTTGCAATTCATACGGTTCGCGACGATTAGGACGGATTGATGAGATATGGATCGTACTATGCAATTCGGACGGACGTGTACGATTCATACGGAGAGGGCTCCGGGTACAATTCGGACGGACGCTTTTTTCCCCGAATTGGAATCGGCCCCTAGATTTATCATAGTGGCATGAATGTCACCGAAAGGTCAAACATAATAACTTTCCTTGATGCAGAGCCTGGGTCAAGCAGCCCCTTCATCAAATGAGCAGAGCCCTTTGAAGGGTAAGCACTCTTCATGTGGCATCACACAGCTTTTGGAAAATCAGAAGCTGTACTCAGATAAACTAAAATCTTGCCGGAATCACAGTCCCTCTCTGTAACACTCCTGAAAGCTCCTATTTGACCACAAAAAGTGTGGCGACAAATGGCTTGTCAAGCCAGACCTAAAAAATAGCAAAGTTACGAATAACATATGCTAAAACAGAGAAATCAAATAAAAAAGGGACCCATATAAAGAGAAACAAAAGAGTAAAGCATGGGGCAAAAATAGGAGGGAGAGGACCAAGACACCAAAAAATCTACATGAAAGGAGATGGATTAGGATGTCTCAGATAAGAAAGAGCTGGGAGAGGTACGGAGAAAAATGGATGATGGGAATAGAAAGACAAAGTAAATGAAACATTAGGGGGCCGATTCTGATCCTGGAAAAAAAACAGCCGTACGATTTTCATCTCGAGCCATCGCCGTACTATTCGTACCCGTCCGTCCGAGTCGTGTAGTACGATCCGTATTCCGCCAATCCGTCCGAATCTCGCTATCCGTACGTATTGCAAGGCTGAAACAGTGAACCGTACGACTCATACACATGCTGTACGACCCGACGAGTACGATCCGGACCGGGGAATGAGGACGCGATTCGTACGTTTCACATCAGGTAAGGGCGATTCATACGGAAAAGCACACAATCACTTATATACCGTACGGTGTGTACAACCCATGATAGCAGGGGTATGGTGCGTACCCCTGCGATCTTGGGGTGTATGCACCATACCCCGCAATCGCAGGGTGTACGCACTGTAAACCCAGTGAACATGGGGTACGGTGCGTACACACCAAGATTGCGTGATCGCAAGGGTACGCACAGTACCCCTGCGATCATTGGGTGTATGCACCGTACCCGGGGGGGGCGTTCCATACCTGTTTTGGGGCAAACTCTGCTTTTACGGCTGTTTTCAGCTCCTGTTGAAAAAGGGTCGTATGGTGCGTACCCGACACGAATCGTACTTGCCGGGTCGGAAAAACCATCCCCGAACCGTACAGATGTCGCTTACAGCGGGTTCCGAGAGAGATTCGTACAGGGATTTGATTTGTACGGTCTTTGTACGATTCGTATGGAGTCTACCTCCTGGTTCGAATCGTACTTCATTGTGCGTACGGGGGACGTTGCAGGGTACGATTTGTATGAGAAAAACGCTCCGAACGGCTATTCGAAGCGTTTTTTCCCGAATCGGAATCGACCCCTATGCAGGTTGAATTGTGATAATCCATATAGGATTAATGTACCTATTGCTGAATTATATGTGTAATCTGCAAGTTATTTTTCATAATCCTTCAAATAGTTCATTTGATTAATATTCTACATGCAGACATCAGTGTGCAGCCTGCCAGGAATCGATTCTAATCCCATTCTGAAAATGTAGTGGACTATTCACTTACTGCAGAAACTTGCGTTTAACATATAGGACATATGTTCTAACCTCAATGAGAGAGACCAATGCATTAAAGGGCCCACTGAAGAACATGTATATGTAAAATGTACATATTAGATTCCAGTTTCATGAGATAACGCCCTCCTGGCATTGCTCTTAGATTGTGAGGTGTCTATCAGCAGAGTTCTACCTTTGAAGTAGGAAACGTTGAAAACAAGTGGTCAATAAATGCACTTTGTGCAATTTTGTGGACAATGGGAACATACAGGCATTACCCCCAGGTCCCTCCTGTTCTCGTCCCATTCATGACATGTTGAGATTATCATCTCCTGAGAGAAAAAAAGAACAGAGGAATTCTGGGGACCTAACCCTAACCCCTTGCCCCCACTAGGAGTACATAAGTAGTACTTACCCAGCATTCCGCCTGTTCTTTTTTTCTGTCTTTCGACAGGAATGGGAAGAGGTGCTGGTGCCGCTCCTGGGTGTGTTCTCTTCTGCCTCCTGGCCTGCCAGGCTTGCCGGGAGGCTTGGATGTTTCCGTCCGGCTCTTTGTGTTGCAAGTCGACCGTCCGTTTACTTCTGGTGTGCCAGCCTCCCGGTCGGCCCGGGGTGGAAGGCACGTCCTTATAAGGCCTGGCGGTAGACGTGCAACAGATGGTGAATGGCTCCTCTGGGCTGTGCTGAAGGTGCCC
The DNA here is from genome assembly GCF_964263255.1 of Lissotriton vulgaris. Lineage (NCBI taxonomy): Eukaryota > Metazoa > Chordata > Amphibia > Caudata > Salamandridae > Lissotriton > Lissotriton vulgaris. Next base: position 292,533,311 of record NC_141693.1, read on the forward strand.
CGGGAGTGCCTGGCGATCAGGATGGTTGCTTTCCCGACGCCCTGGCGAGGGTGCTGGTGGTATGCCATGGTCTGGCTGGTGGGGGGCCTTGTTCGGGTGGATGTTGTGGTATGGAGTGTTTGCCGCCCTCCCCGGGTCAGTACTGCATAGCGGTTTGCCTGTTTGCCTCCTCTTTATGCACCTGTGTTCTTCTACTCTCAGACGTTACTCTGTGTCAGGCTTGGTTCATCCCTGGATGGGAGAGTGCCTGTGAATGCCCAGTGCTGTTGTTTTTTTCTTCTACAGGTGTTGGGCTATGGGATTGTGTGCCTTTCCCCTGTTGCCCAGGCGCTCCTCCTTCATTGGCCCTTCTTTGTGGCCTGTGGCCATGCCACCCTGTTTGCATCTGATCTTGTCTGCTCTCGGAAGTTAACGCAGGGTCGGATCTTTTTAGTACATTCATGGGAGCCCGCCTGGGAATACCTGGTGCTGTGAGCTTAATGATATAACTGATCATAGTATACATTGGCTGCTGGGGGCTGTTGTTCTGTGGTGGTGTCCTGCAGCTGTTGGGGGTCCCAGGCCCCTCCATTGCCTGGTTTTGGTTCCCCCTGCAATGGCTCCGCTGTGCAGTGATCTTCTTTCTTTAGCCATTGTGTGGTTGGCGGTCCGGAGGCTGTGCTGTGGTTGCCCCTGGTGGACCGGCTTTCCGGTGGGTCAGCTTAGTCTACAGCCGTGCCACCTTGAAACCATCTGCTCTCTTCTGATCTCTGGGGATCATTAGGTTCGGGCTTGGTTACTGACTGGATGGGTGTTGGGCTGGGAATACCAGGTGCTGTATGCTGTAGGTTGCCCAGGCTCCTCGGCTGGCTGATGGGCTGTGTTTAGAGCTGGCTGTGTTGTGGGGTTTATGCCGGCTCTGGCGTGAGTTCCGCCTGGCGTTCCACCCTCCACATTTTTCGTATATGTGCTGCTTCTGATCAGGACTAGTGGTGTTGGGGGGGGGGTGACCTGTGGTCTTTGGCTTGTGAGGTCTGAGCCTGATGGGTGGATGATGCCTCTGCAGTCGGGTCACGGTCATTGCAGGGGTAGGGTGGTCCTGCCATTTGTGGCCTCGGCCCGCCAATCTCGCTGGCCGGTCTTTGCCTGTGCGACCGCTCCTGTCTCCCTGCATGCTCCCCATGGGCTTGCTCCTGATGGGGGTGTCAGTCGTTTGGGGGTGTGGTCACATGGTGTTTGTCTAGCCCCTTTGGGTGCCTGCCTTGCTGCTGGTTTCCCCGGTGCTTGGTGCTGTGGTTTGGACAGGGTCTTCTGCGTGTGGCTCCTCTGCACTGTCCTGTTCCTGGGCTGTTGTCCTTCTGCCAACAGCTCTGTTTTCTGGGTCGGAGTTATGCTGTTTCGTTGTCCTGTTGCATCTGGGTCAGTTGGCCTGCTCAAGGCTCTTCCTGTGCCTTGGGTAGCGGTTTCAATTTTGTCTCTCTTTTGGTCTCTGTTCCCTCGTTGGGCGGTGGGACTGTGTGTCCTAAGTGTACGAAGGGCTTCAGGTCTGGTTGTGGGGCTTTGGCTGTTGCCTCTGTTTTGTTTTGGGCCTGGCTGTCTGTTCTCGGCCCTCGCCCTGGCCTTTGGGCTGGAGCCTTGTTTGGGTTTAGGTCCTGCGTGGTCCTGCAGTTCTGTGCTGGGGGTCTCTGCCGGCCTTCCCCTTTGCTTTTTTCTGTGCTCTGCATGGGTCTTTACTGGGTGCGGGTTGGGCCATTGGGTCCTCCTGCCGGGTGTGCTGCTTGGCTTCGGCCGTGGCTCCCTGGCTGCATTTTGTACTTTGTTGCCTTGGTTGTGGCTAGTTTCCTTGTCTGTCTTTCTCACCTGGGGGATTTCTCCCTTGCTCCTGCCCTTCTCAGGTGCGTGCTGGGCCGTGCCTTTGGTGTGCCTGTGTGGTCAGCTTGGCTTCCGCCCTGGCTTCTGTTGCCTCTGAGGCTTGGCTGGTTTCTGTTTTTTTTTCTCTCCCCTCGGTGGTTGGGGGTTTGTTGGCCCTGTCCCACCCCTCCTGGTCTGTGTGGGTTCCATATTGGTGGCCTCTGGTCTTAGCTGGCCTGTCTATGGTTCGGTCAGCTAGAAGCTTGGTCCCTGTGGGGGGCATCTCTGGCTGGATTCTTATTTTCTACCATTTCTAGTCTTGGCCCTTCTGCTAATGGTGTTGGGCCTCATATGGGGTGGTCCCTTGTTGTGGCCCTCGGTTCTCTCGGTGGTTTGGTTGGCTGGCTGTTCGGTTGTGGGTCCCGTTGTGCCTCTACTCTGGTGGTTGGTGTATGTGACTTCTCCTGGGCTGTGGTTTTTCCTGCTACAGTCGCCCCCCGGGTTTGCGGTCGTGGTTTCCTCCTGGGGGTGTGTTGTTTGGGGCAGGGCCTTCCCTGTTGTGCCTCTTTGTAATTTGGGTTGCTTTGGTCTCGGTTTCCTTGGTGTTTGCCTCGCCGGCCCATGCTGGTCTGGCCTTTTCTGTCTGGCTCTGGTGTATTTCGGGTCAGGGTCTGGTGGTTTCTTCCCCTTTGCCCGGTCTTTGGTGGGGCTCTGTTACTGGCCTTGTTCCTTGTTGAGTGTTGCACCTGGCAGGTTTGATCTCTGGCTTTTCTCTTGTACTTTCCAGTTTGGTTGGTTCTAAAGGTCTGGCTGCCTGGTCTTCCTGGTTGGTCTTTCGGCAGCTGGGATTCCTTTGGGTGCTCCGTCCTGCTCTCTTCTGGCTTTGGGGGCCTTTGTTGGGCTGCGTTCTGGCTGTCTTGTGTGTGCCTTGGTCTTTGCCTCTAGGCCTGTCCCGGGGCTCTCGCTCTGGGTCCTTCTCCCATGCTGAGTGCTTGGCAGTTGTCCTGATCGACACTGGTGGTTGGCACTGGACGTTCATGCCCTGGGGCCTGGCGCGCCTCTGTGGGGTTTCGGTGGTAGTGTCTTCTGGGCTCTCTGGGGGGCCAAGTCGGTGTGGTTGGGGGGGCTGGTGATTGGTTGGTGTTTATCCCCTTCCTGGTTTGGTCTGTGTGGCCCTGCCCTTAGTTGGTCCTTTGGGTTTATGCCTTTGTCCTGATGACTGGCCCTCTCCTCTTTCTTTTTTGGGTTGGTCTCCAGTGGGACTAACCTGTGGAGTTGAGGTTTGTATTGTGGTTGGCCTATTTCTTCCTTTATGCCTGGTTGATCCAGGGGCTGTGGGGTCTTCCCTTTCTTCCTCTCATCTTTCTTTGGGTTTGCTTGTGTGTCTGTTTTCCTTTCAGGGCTTCCCTTTGTTCTTGCTTGGGCTCGTTCTGTGTCTGTTCTACTGCTGGGTCGGTGTGAGTGCCTGGCGGTGCTGAACTTGTCTGCCTTTTACCCAGTGGGCGCCTCTGTGGGTTTTTCATGTCCCGTTGGGGCTTCGTCTTCTCTTGTCTTCTGGGTGCCTGTGGTGTTGGTTGCTTCTACGCCTGTTTCCCTTGTGGGGCTTTGTCTCTGTGGGGTGCCTCCTTTTTGACATTGTTTTTTTTGTCTGATCGCCTTTTTGGCGTGCTCCCTGCCGCTTGGTGGTTTGGTGTTTGCCCTTGATGAGGCCTGGGTGCTCTTTTTCTCTTTTCTCTGGTTGGCTGCCTCCTTGGTGTGGCTTTCGCCTTCTGTTTTCCGTGGTCCCAGTATCTGAGCCTTGGTTGTGTCCCTGTTGGCCTGTTCCTGGTTTGCTGGTTGCTTTGGCCCCTTGGGGTCTTCTTTCATGTGTGGGGCCACCTCGCTGTCCTTCTGTTGTTGGCAGCCACTGGTGGTTTCTTATGAAGCGAACAGTGGTTCTGCCACAACTTACTTTACAAAGACAAGTAACTCCAAAGTAATTTTTCCCTTTACTCTATTGGGCTATCAATAAATGTTTCTAGAGAAAATTCTCTAAACACATGATATAAGTAACATAACAAGAAAACAAATATGTGCATTATTGCCATTATGGCGCTCTAAAGGAGATACCTGTAGTCACTAGCGCTGATTATGGGACTGGCTTTTGGCATGTTGGTTCTGGTGTAGAACAAGGGACAAATTATTTAACTATTTCGACCTACAGTGTCCTTTGAATCCCATGCTATTGGTATTGATGCATTTGGTTAAAGTTTCCATGGGCGATCACATTTTACTCAAACATTTTTGGAGGAGTCTAATCTATACAGTTCTGTTTAAACCATGTTGGGCCACTGTTACTGACTTTGAGTGAAATGGAAATTTTAACCAGTCACAGCCCGTGCAGGTATGTGTGGTGGGGTAGGGGCTGGGGGGTAACAAACGACGGACTAGTGGAAATAAAAAAAATTAAAAACACTTACCTTGCTCTTGACAGATCGCCGAGTGGACGATGCAGCGAGCACAAGGTATTTTGTTTTATTTATTTAATTGTTTTATTTGCCCTATTCTGTCGTTTATCACTCCCCTCACACTGCCCCACCTCGTCGCACCACCCCACCGCACTTACCTGCATGGGCCATGACTGATTTTAACAGAAAAAAGTCCTGGGAGTTATTTAGAATGGAGGCCCTGAAACGGCTCCCTGATCCGTGAATGCCTATATATATATGTATATGTTGAAATTCGAAAAGGCTAGTGACAATCAACTGACTACCAGATGAAAAAAGATAATGGTTTCAGCTGACTGATTATTAAGTGGTATAATACTGAGCTCCAAAATCAAAGGGAATGGTTAGTAGTTATGGAATTCCGTCAACCATAAGTCAGTGGAATATTGTTTTCCTTCGTGTTCCCAGCCAGTCCTTGCAGGGTACAGCGGTGGGTCGTTGGGGCTGCGTTGGATTTGGGGGGGAGATTTCGAGGGACGATGCAAAGGGAAAATTAACAATTTATTTATTTCATTCTCCCTTGGCATTGTCCCTCGAAATCCCCTCCAACGCGCCCCCACCTCCCTACCGCTGTTACCTGCACGGACTGCGGCTGCTTATTCTTGATTCTAGGTAGAGCGATGAGGTACTCACAGTTTAATAAAAGAATCAGCATCATGTTGCCCAGAAAGGATCAGTAGGCAGTAGTAATGCATTACTGTAGCCATGTCTATTGAAGGCTTCTAATGCAGATTATAGATTCCCAATGGTGAACCTGGATCCTGTTAGAGGTATCGGTTCCTTGATCAGAAAAAGAATTGCTTTCAGTTTTCTGTGTCGCAGACCATGCAGGAGTCAAAAAAATGAGTTATGACTTCTCCTTAGATGATAATCCATCCTGTCCTTCTGATAACAGACATTTATTATTTACTAATGCCGCACATGGTATGCTGAATAGCGTGAACTATTATATTGTAACTTTTTGATAGCGCTTACTACACCTATGTGGAGCACTAAAGCGTTTGCATACATGGACAGCATGATGCCCGGAAAGATTTGTGGTTTGAATGGTGTTGTCTTTATTTTTGATCTTCTGTGGGATATGATCACCTCTGAGTTGTGTTACCATTTTATAGGACACAGCGCTTAGCTGTGTGGTGAACGAAAGGTGAGAGTAGACACCTGAACCAGAGCAAGACTCAGAACACCAATGACGAAATTCTAGCTCTCCCTGTGGATATTACACATCCTTGTCGACCTCCCAAGACCCACTTTCATAGAGAGCAAAAGCAGCTGATACTCTGTGTATCTAATTAACCCTCTGGGAGTCCTTTTACTTCAAAGCCTTTGGACCAATCAATATCGATAATTATACATTTTCATAACCCTGACACTTGCCATAAAACATTCAAACGATTTCTTTTTACTGCCTCTTTTCATTGATTTCCGATAAAGTCCAGCAGCATAGAAACAAAAATATCATCAATCATCACCTTGTAATGACAAATTTATCAGGATGCTAGTTTGTGTGATACGTATGACAGAGTGGGGAAATGTGATTCATGATCTCGTGTCTGGATAATCCTGTAGAAGCATCATGCTCTAAACACATATTTTTCTAAACTGTTTTATATTCCTGTCAAATATTTTATCGTGGCCTGGACGCTTCCTCCCAGTTTCATTACTAAACTAGTCTTGATTTTTTGTTACATTAAAATATTATATGTATGCACCATGGTTTGGTCAATATTGTCATCCTTTTAATGTGGGCATGTAAAGTTGAGGTTGAGGTGGTAGATTCATATACACTTCCCAGCCGTCGTTTTAACCACATGATACAGTACAGCTGCTGTCCAATGAAAATGTGTCTGTTGTCAGCCTTATCTAGTAAGGGCAAAACTCGGCACAGACTAGCATTTAAAGCTGACAGTCCCATGTCAATCGTTAGCACTTCTCTGACCTAACCTTGCTAACCCAATTTCCTATAGCCTGTTAAAGACAAACACTTGTGTATACATATTTTATTATATTTTGCAGTGCTTCCTATTTTATAGGGAGATAACTGTTGGTCCAGCTATGGTATAGTGGTACAGTGGTACTATAATTGGAAAACAGAGAGATCTAAAAAGTTGATTGTGAATAACACCAGGAATATTTGTAGGTAAAGGAAAAACTTAAGCAAAAGTTGAAGATTTAACATTCCCACTTGAATGATGTCTCTTTCTCTTCTCTACATTTGCAGCTCCCCACTACAAATACTCATAGTATTCGAATAGTATAACAATTAAGTGAATAACTTTCATAGCAATTATAGCAACTCTACTGCATCCTCTTTATGTTGTACCCCCAAAAAACATAGGGGCATATTACCAACAACTTGCGATATTTATCGCTAAATGAGCTTATCGATATTTTTTTATCGCCGCGCACCGACGGATTTTATCGCAGAGATAACGTGCTATTAGCAATGTTTATCTCAAATGCGATAAAATATCCTGCGATAATGCGTGAATATCACTGGAAATCCAACGATATTCAGGCATCATCGCCAATATGGTCTTAACCTGAATATCCCCCTCCCATTGGATATACAGGTTAAGAAGTGGTCTGAGCAGGCGTTAGGTTTTGGCGATATTCGCGTTTAGCGCAAATTTTTTTTTCGCTTCGCCTGCGTTGATAATAGGTGATAGCGATGTTAGCGACTGCTTTCAGTCGCTAACAGTTTGGGGATGCCCAATTTGCATGTCATTAGCGATAAATATCGCTCACATGCAAAGCGGGCCCCAAACCGATCGCTATCGCCTACAAGCTGTCGATAACTTGTTAGCGACAGCTTGCTAATAGGGCGATAAAATTATCGCCGCTTGCGCGGGAAAAAATCCCGCTACAGCGGGGATAATGCCCTTGATAATATGCCCCATACTTCTTCAAAAAGAGTTTGCAAATGAAAATGAAAGATAACGACGAGCGCAATTAATTAAAATGGATTAAAACGCAGGAAGCAGAAAGATGAGAGTGCTGACCTTGGCGTAACAAAATGCCGATAGGAAATAAAAAATGCACACCTTTGGACTCCCAATGACATTGCAGAATTGACTACTTACGCCACTGTTACCACCGACCCGCCTATATTTTGTGGTAGAAGGTTTAATGGAAGGGCGTGGACTGGAAACAACAGAAAGTAAACTTGACCAACAGTGCTCTGTCTACTTTCTGTTCCTGCTGCTGAATTAGTGGCACTAGAGCTCAGGCCTAACAAAGGTAGAGTCAGATATACAAAACGGCAAGCCAAGGGTATCAGTGGCTACCACTCCCTGCTCCAAATGTTCTTCAGTGGACAATGGAACAAGTATTGTCAAGGGACACATATTTGATGATTGTATGGCAAGCAGATTAGGTGTGTGCACGCCCTGCAAGTATCAAACCTATGGGCTTTGCCAGTGCTTATTTGCTTAGCAACCCTGGGGAGAGACAACCGACAAAATCATATGAAAAATGGGTTCACCATAAGAAAGGGGTATTTTTTCTAGAGTATCCATTTTTCAGGGGCTTTTGTCAGTGCCCCCGTCAGAGTTGAGGTCATTCCCTGATCGAGTATAAACGTGGCAGCCATCTTGGAGCAGTAACCTATTATAAATTATGCAGAAAACCATTTCAAGATGACTGCCATGTTCATAATCAGTTAGTGAGTGGCATAATAGCGAGTTCTGACAAAATCATCAGAAAAAATGTAGGTTACCCAAAATAAAATAAGTCTTTCTTCTGTAGCATCCATTTTCAGAAGGTTTTTCAGCCTTCACTAGTCTTTGCTAACAGGTCACTCCCCAACTGATTTCAGATGTAAAAGGGTTGGTCATGGATACCAATGGACTTGGAACAAGATAAACAAATAGCCAACACAAAAAGAGTGAGACTGAACTACATCAGTGGAGTAATGGTTCATTGACAGAATATAGACCACAAAAATATAGATGTAAAAAATATTGAGGGAAAAATATAGAATACAAAAACATCGACTCCCTATACTTAAAAAGGTAAGTGTGAAAATATTAGGGAAACAATTTGGTTTACAATAGTTTAGTTGTATTAAATATCGATTTTGAAATATATATAATCTTAAATTTAAAAATAAACATTCATTAAATACTAACTTTAATTCCTAAAAAATATAATTAAATGTATATTTCAACAAATAAACTTGCTTTAAAAAATTTAAACACCCATATATAAATATGTATATATATATAAATGTATATATATTTATAGATATACAATTATACATATATAAAAAGTATAAACTAGAGTTTTAATTAATAATATAATTTAATATATCTTAAATAGCATATTATTATCAAACATATATGTCAACATATTTAAATATACCAAAAACATAAAATATTCAAAAAGGGAATCATTTCAATTCAAAATAAAAATTTAACAACACAGATATTTTACAATTCAATATAAATATGTTAGAAACAAAAAACATAGCAAATTATAATATTATTATTATAATAAATCAAACACATGATTATATCAATTACAACATAAAATAAAATATCACAAATTAAAATGAATACATATACTTTTCCGACTACATTAAAAAGAAAACATTTTTCTACTACATAAATATGAAAATAAGTACTCCCAGCTAACACAACATAACCGTATCAACATATTTTACAGCACACACAAATATGTTTTACTATTCTAACAACAATAAATATAAAATAAAAAAAAATAACATTACAAAATACTACAGTTTACTATTCCCACTACACATAACACAACAATAAAATGTATAATGAACAAAAAAAAGCAATTCCCAATCCAGTAAATGCAACAGTAGGGAAAGTGTTTGATTGGGGGAGGGGTAAAATTTCCTATTCCCACTGCAGTCAGTGCAACAGTAGGAAAAGTGTTGGATTGCGGAGGGGTAAACTTTACCATTTCCACTCCAGTCAGTGCAACAGTAGGGAAAGTTCTGAATTGTGGAGGGGTAAAAGTTACAATTCTCCCTACATTCTGTGTAATTGTAGAGAAAGCGCTTGACTGCAGAGGGTAAAATCTACTATTCGCACTCCAGTCAGTGCAACAGTAGGGAAAGCGTTGGATTGCGGAGGGGTACAATTTACTATTCCCAATCATGTTGGTACAACAGTAGGGAAATTGTTCGATTGCGGAGGGGTAAAATGTACTATACCCACTCTAGTCAGTACAACAGTAGGGAAAGTGTTGGATTGCAGAGGGGTACAATTTACTATTTCCACTCCAGTCAGTACAACTGTAGGGAAAGTGTTGGATTGTGGAGAGGTAAAAATTACTATTCCCACTGAAGTGAATGCAACAATAGGGAAAGTGTTCAATAGTGGAGGGGTAAAATTTACTATTCCCACTCCAGTCAGTTCAACATTAAAACAAACAAAATACCTTCAACATAATAAAAATATTTTTAAAACATAGTAAACAAAAATATATAAACATGTTTAAATGAAAAAGAAAAATATATTTAATGTTAAACATTTAAAAAAATAAAAACATTTTATAATGTGAAATACATATCACAAATACCTAAAAATATGATTATAAATAAAATACAAAAATGATTATTATTCAAATAAACATTATTATTTAGTAATAATTTATAAAAAAACATGAATGATTACATAAATTTAGATTAGTTACTTCCCAACCTATCACACCACAAGAATCACAACCAGCACCTAGAATATCATTTATACTACTATTATAAATATATTTCAACAAAAACACTTTTCAATAATTAAAAATGTGATTATTAATTAATTATAATCAATGTACTTCGTACAATATACCCCCACAAAACACACAACGCAATTAATTATTAAACTAATAGTTATTATTAATTAAAAATATATACTAATAGCTTAAACTTGATTTACTTCCCACACCATACCCCTACAATGCCCACAACCCAAATCTAAAATGTAAAAAAAGTATTTGCACATTTAACATATTTATCAATTAAAAAGGTTTAATTAAAAACACAATTATAATTAATTAAAATTAATTAACTTCCCATCCTTTACCCCTAGAATCCCCACAACCCTCACCAAAAATTGACAAACATTAATTACACAGTTAAAATTAATTTTCAATCAAATAACTAATATTATTTAACTGCAAATTATAAATTAAATATGATTAATTTACTCCCCACCCTTTAACTCTTTAAATTCAAAACCCACACCCAAAAATAAAATTAAACAACTAACATAATTATCAATAAATTAATTAATATTAATTATCAACCAATCATCATTTAATTAACAATAAATTACTTCTTACTGCTACCCTTATTGACTCCACAACCCACACCTAAGCAAAATTACACAATTACCATAATGCATTATCAATGCATTAATATTAATTAACAACCAATTAATAATTAATTAAAAATAAGTTACTCCCCGCTATTTACCCCTCTAAACCCCACAACCCCATCTGAAAGAATTACACAATTACCATAATTTATTAACAATTAATGAATTAATATTAATTATCAACCAATCATTATTTAATTAACAATAAATTACTTCCCACTGCTACCCCCATTAACCCCACAACTCACACCTAAACAAAATTACACAATTACCATAATGAATTATCAATTAATTAATTAATATTAATTAACAACGAATTATTAATTAATTAAAAATAATTCACTTCCCACCTTTTAACCCTCTAAACCTCACAACCCACACATAAAATGTACCCCATAAAAACTATTATAACGCTATTAAATATCAATAAAAAAATATAATTAAATAAAAAATAATCATTCATTTAGTATAGGTAAATTACTTCCCACCGTGTTCTCCTATAAACCCACAACCCTCTAAGGAACTAAAAGACGCAAAATGTAATTAAATTAAATGTAATAACTACAAAAAATGTAACACATATATTAAAAAACATAAACAATATTATATCACATACATTTAAAATATATACTAAAACACATAACACTAATTGAAAAAACGATATTTTAACCAACTATCTTTTTGCAAACAATATTATTGACTACAATAGTTTCAAAATCGATATTACTTACCTGAAAATCGATATTCTTGTCTACGAAATTCTTGCTCACGATATTTATGTTTCACAATATTTCCAACTCGATAATTGTGTCAGTCGATATTACTGACTCGATATTTTTTCAGAACACCAGAGTAATTCAAAGTGTGACTGACAATGTCTTGTGCTAATTGTGGAAGGTTTCAGAGGAATAAACAAGCCAAATGCTGAAGAAAGGCTATTATCACATAGCAGTAAGTAAGTAAACACCACAACCATCAAAACTAAAAATAGAGAATAGAAAGAATATGCAAAAAGGAAAAACATGAGGTAAGAAGGAAAGAGACGAAACTCAAAGAAAGACCAGAAACACATATAAGAAAAAGAGAGAAAAGAGTAAAAGCTTGAAAATAAATGCAGCGCTATTTGTGTTTATGAGGGTCACCTAATTATGACTATTAAAAAGTGGACAATGTCACCATTTTAAGGAAAGGATTGCAATTTGCAGGAGCTGATACACAGAGAAAAGCATTATATTTGTATGTCTACATTATAAAAGGTAGACTAGAATGTGAAAGTTCAAAGACATATAGGTTTCACTGCACAGGAAGATTTTTTGGGTGCTTTGAATGATCTTCACAGTGGCCAATATTTTGGTTGTCTGTTTGGTAATGATTTGCATTTCTGGTACATCATGAATATACCAATGGCACAGCAAATAACCATTTTGATACTAGTCCAAGTATCTCACAATTGGCAGAATCTCAGAGCACTCTTACAAATTCTGAGTACATTTCCAGTGAGCACAATGCTGTAGATTCCAGTTTTCAGGTCCCAGTACACTGCTAGTCTACAAGAGCCACTGGAACCCCAGTGTGGACTGAAAGGACCTGGTTCCACTTGTTCACCATTCTTCTGATGTCAATCCTTCGATGGTTCTCTTTAGCAGCATGAAAGTGTAAAAGGGAGCATCATTTTGTAAATCAATTTAATATACAGTGTAACTCAAAATGGCTACACATTAACTCAGGTCGACAACCAAATGAAGGTTAGTCAAGTTTTATTACAAGTTTAAAATAGTAGGACATATATGAATTTCAGCATAAAGGTATAAAAATTCAGAGGAAATAGAAGAAATCCAAATCTCCTAAAGAGATTCACTCGTTGTAGCAAGAAAAGGACAAGAAGTTCTTTGACTATTAGCATGTAATCAGAAACAAAACGTTAAGGTCCATCCGCATCAGCACTTCATTGTAGAAAGCATTTAATTCTATCTATCCTTACACTAACCCCATAAGTGACATCCTTAATTTAGCATTGAAGCAAGAAGTTTGAAAGAAAAAAGGTGTCAGTGGTTAGAGTCTTTATAAGAAGTCACTCTACCAACAGGTGGGTCAGCAGCATATTGCCCCAAGCTTTAAAAAAGGAAGCCCGCATTCAGGTGCTCTTGTCAGAGAGGAAAGATGGAATGGGGCATATGTTCCTCTCTACAATACATCATATATTCAAAATTGTATTCAGCAAATGTCCCACAATGCATTCTCACGCGTAGTCTACAGTAGGCTCAGCCAAGAAATGTTCCATGACATTGATCCCTTTCACAGCTTTTTCCATGTATGCCACTGTGCAACAGTTCATCCTTGGTCTCTCCTCTCCTGTGTGAACACACCTCTCGTCACCTTATCTTCAGCCAAGCTAACTGCAACTCCTTCATTCTTCAATTATCTAATGGAAACCCTACAAGTTTCATGTTATAAGACTCACATTGCAATCTAAGCATTAATTTCAGAAACGAGAACATTTAAAATGTGCTGCGGACTCTGGCCTACAACTTAGGCTAAAATAATGAATGCACCATGTTATTTTTGTTTAGCATTTACATAAACAATAGCATGCTCAGTAGAAATGATCACTAAACTACATTAGTACGGCTATTTCAACATTTATCATTGGCCTAATAAACATTCAAAATATATTTAATGTGTCGATGCGTGACATCACTAATGCGCCCTATATAAGTGTGTAACATCATATATAAGTAGCCAGTACAATTCTATGAAAAAATGTGTTAGGCATTACACTGAATGGGGTTAATTTCACAAGAGCATATTACTTAGTTTGCATTATGGCCTGGATACCCGTCACCCCCTCCCAACACAATCCCCAAGAATGGGAAGACGGATACGGTTCTTGAGCTTTTGGAAGGCGGGAGGGAGTTACCCTCCCGGCCGTATTTATTAAAAATATGAAACAAAATTAAAACATTAAAATAACAGTTTCATATCATGTACAATTTCATTTATACATTACGATGTTTATTGGCTAACCTTAACATATCTCTAATACAAAGGTTCTCCTAGCCGATTCTAAAACATCCTGTAAATGCATTTCTCAAAAATTCAAATTGTACATCCTAACATTACGGGCCAACGGCAAGGTCGTAACCGGTGTCAGATCCCTAATACCAGAACTCCCCCCTCACTTGTGAGGGGCGGGCGCACAGAGGACTGTACCTCTGTGCCAACTTCCGATTTCCCTTGTCTTAGCGGGGGCCCCATATTTACTCGATGCCATCTTGGTGGTCGTCCGAGGACTCGTGTGAGGTGTCTAGAAGGTAGCGTAGACCCCCCTCCCACCCCACACTGCTTACCACATCCGCCGTCGCGGATGTCCTGGCCCCGGGAAATTCCAAGGAGGGGATCCGTAGCCCCTCCTCCCCAGGGAGGGGCCTTGACCGCCTTCCCTTTCGGCGGTCCCATCCTTAGAAGGGTACCGCCTCCCCGTGTGAGAGGCCAATGGCCGCCTCCCCCCGGGCGCTCCCATCCATAATGGGTGGCGCCCCACCTCTAGGGATCTTCAAATTACTGCTCACCGATCATGACCTTACCGCCCGACCAAAAAATAAATACGACATTGTTTACCTAATGAGAATGAAATAAACAGTTATACTAGGCATTTCAAGTATAAACTTTTACCTCTACAATACACTTCTTTCAACCCAGCTGCGATACTCGCCTGAGTCTGTGCTAAAAAGCAACCATTTATTGTCATTCAAAACAGACCAAACTTTATTAGAAACAACCTGAAAAAGAGATAATATCCACATCAATCGCTTTTATTGCAATACAAATCGCTGTCATCAGGGGCTGGTGGGTGGGTCAAAATTGGCTCTTGTTCCGTCAAGGGCTCACGTGCAACGAAGGGGTGCAGCTTCCAGGCACAGGAACAAGAGGATGCTTCCTTGGACTGTTGCTCCTTTTATTCTTCTCTGGGAGGGCGTGGACCCTCCTCCGACCGCCTACAGGGCGTGGCCAACCGTGTAGGTGTCTAGGACAACCCCTCTTGGGCGGGAAAAGGCACGCCCCGGCTACGCCGCTTTGGGCATACCAGCCGTGACACGCCTCCCGCCCAAAATGGTTTCCCGGGGGGATCGGGGCACCCGACCATACGTTCGGGGGGACCGAGTGGTCGCCCCTTTCCATTCCTCTAACATCTAGTTTCACCAATAACACTAAATAATATGTGAGTTCATACTACAAGAGGTTGCATTGCTCTCCTAACATGTACCTCATGTAGGATATGAATTTCCCTTCTATGAGGCAATACAGTGATACTCCTTTTTTGGGCAAATTCACATAGCAGTTCCAAATTGAAGAATCCCAGTACACTTCAAATTTGCATAACCGCTAAGACCTTTATCCAGGACATTTAATAACATCTAACAACCTTTCCCATCCCAGTGCATTAGCCTCCTTGTCTTGCTGCACAGCTTTTCCAGTTGCCAGAGCTAGAAGGGGCAAGACACTCATCCGTTCTGTCAGTCTGTTTCCCCCCTTATACCTCTGGAAAGCAACTGGTTTTCGAGATACGGATTGGGCAGTGTGCATGTAGATGCTGCCAGGAATGTCCCACAAGTTTTTCCCCTGTAATGGAGGGGCCATTTAGTCTGTCACAAGAGGTCAAAGACATGCTTCTGCAGTTCAACAGTTAGGAAGTTAGGTACCAATTCTGTTTACTGAGTCTCTTTTATCAATGATCTATGCCTCCTGTCTTTCACGTCACATAGAGAGATTTGGTAAATCAGGGGTGAACTAGAGGCCCACAATGTAAAGGGATCTCATTTCTAGGACGGCCTCCTTCACCTATCTTGTATATATATATATATGTAATCAAGGCCCTTTTCAGGCTAAAACGCGTCATGGCGGTTTTTGGTGTTGGGCATAAATAAATAAGAAATTTGCACCAATTGCGGGTTTGCCTCGCCTTGCTTCAAGTGGCTAAGAAGACGTCCTGTAGCATATATATATATATATATATATATATATATATATATATATATATATATATATATATATATATATATATATATATATATATATATATATATATATATATATATATATATATATATATATATATGGGAGAATTTTTACGTTTGCGAGGAAGTATGACACTATGAAAAGACAGGCAATGGCACCTAAAGCCGCATCCCCAACAATCAATGAAGGTGGGGAAACAACTGTATCAGAGCCAGAATTAAGTTCTAATGCAAGCAGCTTTGGTTCAGATGATGAGCAATCAGCAGGTGCTTCTTCAGTAGTACCAACTCATTATGCACCATCTGAGGAATTGGGTTTTTTAATCGAGGACAGGTTGAAAACTCTGCGACCAAAAACCCAACAGCAGCGGAACAAAAACGCAAATGCAAAAACCGCAAATGCCACGAAAGGAGGAAATGCCGCAGGGAAAGGTTTCGCAAAAAGAGGCAGGGGCAAGAAGTGATAGGAATGACGAATGTAGATAACGCTTCCACCATGACCACAGACCATGAATCTGGTAACACTGATACCACTAACATGCAGTCCACTACTGACTTGGATAACACTGTCATCAATTTATCTGAGGAAGTCCTCTCTAAAGCAGAAACACATCTGTTGTCTTTAGGTCTGTCCTTCTGTCCTAAAAATGGTTACAATTATGTACAAACTAGGATTGACGTCTTCAAGTTTATTCGTAAGTTGAAGTTAAAAAAACATGTTAAACTTGCAAATGCCCAAGAGAAAGCTACCTCTATCAGTAGCTCCTTACATCCTTCTTCTGTGTTTCAAGTGGCAGATATGGGGGCACTGCAGACAGCCCACGAATTGGCACTAGAGGAGAGTTTCACCGGTAATTCCACTCAAACAAAATGCGACAGAATGGGGATGAGCATCAACGCACCTAGTGAAACCCCATTCAAACCTAAATCCACCTTCATGCCATTGATGCCTAAGGATGCAATTGACACTTTTAATGACATGATCATAGAGGATCTCAAAGCTTTGCAAATAAAAACTTCCAGAAAAAACAAAAGACTTAAGTATTTAGAAAAACAGTACTTCAACCTTATGAAGAAACTAAGGAGCAATTCAAATCTGATTATTAACAAGGCCGATAAGGGAGGCAATATCGTCATCTGGCCAAAAGACCTATACATGGATGAAGCTAATTGCCACCTTTCAGACTCTACTTGTTACAGAAAGGGGAATTTTTGTGAAATTCGTAACCTGAAAGACAGTATCCACAAAGAACTGCATCAATGGAAGAGGGAAGGTCTTTTAACTAAGCAAGAATTGGGGTATTTGAAAATTGATCCCCCACTGACCCCCACCTTGTACTTAATACCCAAAATCCACAAACAAGTGTCCCCTGTTCCAGGCCGACCTATTATTTCGGCCCAGGGGAGTCTCATGGAGCCAATGTCTAAATATGTTGATTTCTTTCTGCAGAACTTTGTTGTTAGTTTACCTTCCTATATCAAGGTTACTGGGCATTTCTTATCTAAACTGAAAGAGGTGGAATGGAGAGAGGGGTATATTTTGGTGGCCCTTGACATTTGCTCCCTGTATACTACTATTGAACATACAGATGGTCTTAACGCTGTTAAATATTACTTAGATCAACGTAACCTCATGTACAAGAAACATAATGACATGCTGATTTCTATGATTAGGTTATGTTTAATGAACAATTATTTCTTATTTAATAAGGAGATCTACCAGCAGTTAAGAGGGGTTGCTATGGGGGCATGCTTCTCTCCCACCTATGCGTGCCTCTATGTGGGGTGGTGGGAGGAGCATGTCCTCAGGCACATCCCGGATTTCGTCAATAATATCGTCCATTATTGGAGATTTATTGATGACATCTGTATGATTTGGAAGGGAGATGAAAATTCTGCCATTGACTTTGTTAAGACCATAAACAGCAATAGCCTTAACCTATCGTTCACCAGTCAAATCAGCAAAACCAATATCCAATTTTTGGACGTTGACATATATGTCCAAGATAATGCCTTAGCTACCAGACTCCATAGAAAAAATACGGCTGGTAATTCTATTCTGCACGCCTCCAGTGCGCACCCTAAACATCTTATAAAAAGTATCCCTTATGGGGAATTTATACGGATGCGCAGAATATGCAGCTCGGAGTCTGATCTGAATGCTTGCCAGGATGAGGCCATCCAGAGATTTTTAAAGCGAGGTTACCTTATGGATGACCTTTTGGCAGCTAAAGACAAGGCCAACAGCATCAGTAGAGAGGAATTTTTGGGAGAATCCATTGCGAATGTGAACGTTGAGGCAGAAAATCCCCCTAAGCATGACATCAATACTGTTAGTTTAATCACTACCTTTAACACTGAGGAGAAAAAATGAAGGGGCATCCTTAAAAAACATTGGCCCATACTCCATACAGACATCAATTTGTCACCCTTATTGCCCACTGAACCTTCCATTATTTTCAGGAGAGGACCCTCGATGAGAGATAGTTTAGTGAGAACTAGCCCAGAGGTGAGTGAGAGTAAGGTGAGGATTTCTAACAAAAAGGGTTTTTATACATGCATTTCATGCAGAGCGTGCAAGTTCGGGGTGAACACGGTGGAATTCCAATCTCCATTTAATTCTATGCCTACACCTATCAGAGAACTGTATACATGTCGTACAGACCATGCTGTATATGTATTAGAGTGCACGTGCAAGCTTAAATATGTGGGCAGTACCAAGTTACAGGTATTTAACCGCATACTACAACACCTGAGGGCAATAGTAAACTCTGATGCAAATTACCCTGTTGCCCGTCATTTTGAACTTGTACATGCCAAGAACTTGAATCACCTCACCTACTTTGTTATTGACTCCGTCCCCAAAAACATCCGAGGTGGAGACCGTGAGAAAACTCTAAGACAACCAGAGAGCAAATATATTGTTCTCTTAAACACTAGAATACCTAATGGGCTCAATAGGGGGGAAGATTTACAAGTTTTTCTGTAATCTCTCAACCTCACCCTATGGTGCAATCTTGAGAGTAGGACCCTGCTCAATATAATATATTATTTTTCCGCTGACCTGTGTAACTCTCTCTTTCATAGTGTTTCTCCCTTTTTGTAAATGTAAGCTTAATTAAGTTTTAGTCCAGGTCCACTATAAACTGTGTTCGAATTTGATTGATGAAATGGTTTTCTGATTGAAACTAAAATTTGTTATTTAGTCACTATGGCTATAGTGAACTTATAGCATCAGCAGCAATGCCTTATAAATGTTTTTAACTGTGGTGGGTTGATAGCACTAGCGCAGGTACATAGTGATACATGACATCTGTTGTTGTGATTTGTAACAAATCATTGCATATATGTACACACTGCGAGTATTTCATGCACTTTTTTGCACTTGAGCACTGTTTTTTCATAACATCTTATGGGGTTTATTTTATTACTTATGGACATGTTATAAGTAATTTGCACATATGGTTTGACTTGTATAAACCGACGAGGTAATATGAATAGCTTATCAAGCAACCCTTGTACATACTCCTATCTACTATAGTTCTATATTGGGCTCAATTATGCACTGGCACTTTATTCTTCTGATATGTAAAATTGTTCGGTATTTACAATGTTTTTCAAAGATAATATCTTTTAATATATGAATTTACATTGTTCAGAATGAGCTCATACGCATATATGCATATATAGTATGTTTTTTGAGTCTGTATTCATTCACATGTGTGCTGCGAAGTATTTTTTCCATGTCATTTACCCCTGTGATTTGATGTTATTTGTTTCTACCTCTATGAGCACAGTATATAAACACCCCCATTGGTAATTTTAGGCCATGTGATCAAGGCCGTTTTTGACGGCCGAAACGCGTCATGCCGATCGCGAGGGAAAAATAAAGCCACCTTTTTGATTCAAACCTTTGGTGTTTTGGAGATCTGTTCCTGATGAGTATGTGAGGGGTCGCATTGCAGGACTTTGTTTCTATATATATATATATATATATATATATATATATATATATACATAAACAACCAAAGTCTCCTTTGCTTCGCAGCTCTCCCTCAGCGTGCGCAGAAACACCAAGCATGGACCAATTTTCACGGTGAAAATATATTTATTTCTCGCTAGTCGATCTCATAACGATTCGGCACCACGGTGCCTTGCTCACATGACATATATATATATTACCTACTGGCGGTCGCCCGTAGGTAGTTATAGTTAGGACCTAGTTTCCATAGGAACTCTGCAACATTCTATTTGGAATAACTTTGGCGCCGGTTAACAAATCTTCACGAAATTCTCCAAGAAGATGGGGCGCTCCGCTCCGCTTCTATCTTGAAAGTTTGGGGGTGATTCGTCAAGCGGGGCCGAGAAAAAAGGGGGGTCCCAAAACGTGTTTCCCTATGCAATATTGCATAGGGACCTTTAGACAAGGCTACAGCCCGAAGTGCTGAACGGAATTAAACCAAATTTGGCAAAAAGGTCGAGTTTGGTTAGCAGATTACGCTTTTTGTTAAATGGAGTAAATCCGTGCAGTAGTTCCTGAGAAAATCAAAAGTAAAATCATAGATATATCTTTGGACGGTACAGAGCAGGAATATCGCCGCAAAAATATCGCCTAACATAAATATCGCCGCAAAAATATCTACAGGAAGAAATATCGATGACAAAAATATCGTCTGACCAAAATATCGACAGACAGGTAAGTAATATCGTTAACATTAATATAGTTGTAATAAATATCGTTTACAAAAACATAGTTTACAATAATATCGTTTTTTAAATAATTATAAGTAATGTAGTGTTTTTAATGATTATTTTTAGTCAAAGTACTATTTTTAGTAGTATATTATTATTTAATAATGTATTTTCAGTTGAATTTAGTATTAATAGTTCCGTAGCGGGTTGTGGGTTTATAGGGGAGTAGGGTGGGAAGTAATTTAAATATAATGAAATAATACATTAATTAATGTTTTAAATGAATATAAATAGTGTAATAAATAATAGTTAATTAATTTCAATTAGTTAATTGAATAATAATTATGTAATTAATTGTGTTAGTTTTTTAATTATTTTTAGGTGTGTGTACAGGATTTTTTTAGTGAAAATGTTTTTGGGTAAAGGGGTATTTTTAGGGTTCAGGGTCAGTTTTCAGTTTTTGGGTAAAGGGGTATTTTTAGGGTTCAGGGTCAGTTTTCAGTTTTTGGGTAAAGGGGTATTTTTAGGGTTCAGGGTCAGTTTTCAGTTTTTGGGTAAAGGGGTATTTTTAGGGTTCAGGGTCAGTTTTCAGTTTTTGGGTAAAGGGGTATTTTTAGGGTTCAGGGTCAGTTTTCAGTTTTTGGGTAAAGGGGTATTTTTTGGGTTCAGGGTCAGTTTTCAGTTTTTGGGTAAAGGGGTATTTTTAGGGTTCAGGGTCAGTTTTCAGTTTTTGGGTAAAGGGGTATTTTTAGGGTTCAGGGTCAGTTTTCAGTTTTTGGGTAAAGGGGTATTTTTTTGGGTTCAGGGTCAGTTTTCAGTTTTTGGGTAAAGGGGTATTTTTAGGGTTCAGGGTCAGTTTTCAGTTTTTGGGTAAAGGGGTATTTTTAGGGTTCAGGGTCAGTTTTTAGTTTTTGGGTAAAGGGGTATTTTTAGGGTTCAGGGTCAGTTTTTAGTTTTTGGGTAAAGGGGTATTTTTTGGGTTCAGGGTCAGTTTTCAGTTTTTGGGTAAAGGGGTTTTTAAATATAATGAAATAATAGATTAATTAATGTTTTAAATAAATATAAATAGTGTAATAAATAATAGTTAATTAATTTTAATTAGTTAATTGAATAATAATTATGTCATTAATTATGTTAATTTTTTAATTAATTTTAGGTGTGTGTACAGGATTTTTTTAGTGAAAATGTTTTTGGGTAAAGGGGTATTTTTAGGGTTCAGGGTCAGTTTTGGGTTTTTGGGTAAAGGGGTATTTTAATTATATATATGTATTATTGTTGTTATATAAAGTAATGTGTAAAATTAATTTATATGTCCACATTTATTAAGTTTATAATTAAAAAGTGTAGTAAATTTGTTTGAAATAGTTAAAAAATAAAAGTAATGTAATGTATTTTGTTAATAGTACTTATATTTATTTATTATTTAATGTAATTTTAATTATTTTAAAAAGTCGATATTTTTTACATCTATATTAATTACAACGATATTTTGGAGTCGATATTTATGTACTTACCTGTTTAAGTATAGGGTGTCGATATTTTTGTAAACGATATTTTTGCAACGATATTTATGTCAGCTATATTTTTGTTATCGATATTTTAACACCCTACCCTTTGGACGAAGTACCGTCCGACGATTATACGCGTACCATTACGAGCACGAGCTGCATGCTAATTGACTGTCAACTGTCTGTCAACACTCCAAACCAGGAAGTGTTGGCAGCCATCTTGTGTCTCGGTATAACCGAGGCACAAGAAAACTGAAAAGCACGTGCGCAAAAGGTGCAAAGGGGACAGGGTAGGAACACCCTGACCCCCTAGGTCTGCTCAGGAGATCCCACAAGGACCCCTAAGGCCCAAAATGTTTTGTTTTTTTTTAATCGCGTGATGCGCTTATCCCGTGAAAAAAAAAAACGTAGTCTGCTTTTTTCCTAATTAGCCCCCGGGGCTGCCAAGTCCCAGGGGCAATGTGCTTTTTTATAATGGGGGGCCCCCGGGAACCGCCACCCCCGAAGCTTTAACCTTACGTATGCGGGGAGGCTCACACCCCCCCCCCGCAGCCCCGGGGATCGCCACCCGGGGCTTCTTTTATTTTATAATAATGGGGGGCCCAAAGGGGCCCCCCAGCCCCGGGGACTGCCACCCCTGGGGCTTTAAAATTATGTATGGGGGGCTCACAGCCCCCCCCCACCCCCGGGGCTTCTACAACATATAAAAGAAACCTGTGTGGGGGGCTCAAGTCCCCCCAAACGCCCCGGGGACCGCCACCTCCCCGGGGCTTTTAAATGTTGGGAGGGGGGCCACGCGGCCCCCCTCCTGGATCCTTGTGTTGGCCGCCCTGGGGACCTCCACCCCCCAGGGCCGGCTCCTGCAGTGTCCCGGGGTGCCCACCCCCGGGACACTTTAGTTTGCTATGGTAGGGCTCCCGCCCTACCATAGCAAACTGCTTTGGTTTTTGGAAGAGAGAGCAGGAAACCTGCTCTCTCTTCCAAAAACCAAAGACTATTGCTTTTCTACATGGGGAGCAGCATGCTAGCTGCTCCCCATGCAGAAAAGCAATGCCGGCTCCCGCAGTGGTGAAGGTAGGGGGCGGGGCTTGAGGTGACGGATTGCACCACTCTGCAAATGCGCCCTGTGTCGAGTTCTAAAGTGGGGGTTTTAGTCCCCCTGAATACTGGGGGTCCCTGGGGACCAATTAGCCCACCAGGAACCTCCACTATGTGCCAGGGGGCTGCGTTGCAGAGTGTTGTAAAAAGGGGCGTGGCCTCTGAACACCTCTCTGCAACGCAGCTCCCTGGCACCTACTGGAGGTACCTGGTGAGCTAGTTGACCCCTAGGGGACGTCTGGATTGAAGAGGAATTAAATCCCCAACTTAAAACGCACCACAGGGCGAGTTTGCACGCGTCACCTCAGGCCCCGCCCCTTCCTTCACTATTTAGCTAAATATTCCTCTAAAATCATCCATAGGCTAACATTGACTGGTTTTACTTGGAAATTCTTCTAAGTGTGAAGTTTTGGAACTTTAAAAAACTCCTCTAAAATCAGTCGGACTACGAATTCCGATTTACTCACCTGTTATCAAGAGAGACCTCAGTGCTGCATCTTTCAGCCCACTACTGATCCTGAAAAGTAATTCTAACCATACTTACAGTAACTTGAATTTCCTTCCATAGGCTAACATTCACTGGTTTCACAGGAGAGACCTCAGTGCTGCATCTTTCAGCCCAGTACTGATCCTGAAAAGTAATTTTAACCGTACTTACCAGTAACTTGAATTTCCTTCCATAGGATATCATTGCCTGCTATATAAAATATATATAAATGAAAAAAAAATATATAGCCACGTTATAGTTGGGAATTAGCATTTAAAAAACCTTAGAAATTCACTGAAAAAACCATAGGTTTCAGCCGCGTTATAGTTAGGAATTAGCATTTAAAAAACCTTAGCAATTCACTGAAAAAAACATAGGTTTCACACATGTTATAGTTAGCTTGACATTTCACTCATACAAAACCATTGAAATCCCCCTGTTATAGTTAGTTCAGCTAACTATAACTCGCGCGCCCGCAATGCACTGCTTATGACGGCACATATTACATCACTCATGACATGGCCAGTGACATCACTCATGACATCCCTGATGACATCTCAAATGCTAATTCCTAACTCTAACGTGGCTGAAACCTATGTTTTTTTCAGTGAATATATATATATTACCACACTGACGAAGGAAGCACGCCGAAACGCGTTTGTGGAGGGTGCCTGCGAGTAATAAATCTGCACGATTTTGAAAAGTAACCCTCGAGTGCTGTCGTCTTCTTCTAACACGAGGAGGAGTTGGAGCGTGATATATATATATATATATATATATATATATATATATATATATATATATATATATATATATACACACAAAAGGAAAGTCATGGCGCTCCACTTGGTAGTTTTAGAGATGATTTATTACAGAATGTAGTATCCTACGCGTTTCGGACCGTAGTTCCTGTTCACGGCAGTGTTATAACACTGCCGTGAACAGGAACTACGGTATAAATATATATATATATATATATATAGTCCAAACCTGACGTTTTGGCGGTGCAAAGCAGGCACTGACTCTGTGGGGTCTCTTTCAGGAAAAAGTTTTTATTTTTTGCAAATGATAAAGATTCGACGCGTTTCGACGGCTATACCGCCTTGACAACAACAGTGAATGCTGGTGAAGTAGGACCTTATATTGGGAAGTGGTGTTGGGAGGGGGTGGCGGGCATCCCGGCCATATATATGTTTTTGGTGGCACCTGTATAAATCATGTATGAATACATACTACAATAGCATTATGGCACATGTATGATTATATAGTATATTGGCATAATGCCTTAAACCAGTTCAAAAGAGGGGGGGGGGGGGGAGTACAGCCCAAGTGGGCATTTTAAAGAACCGAAAGCAGACATTAAGTGATAAGGTTGAACACATGTCACTACATCACTGCATAATGCCTTATTTAAACAGTTCAAAAGGAATACAGCCCAAGTGGGCAATTTAAAGAACCAAAAACAACATTAATTAATAAAGTTAGTTCATGACAATGCATCACTATATACCTATCTGATTCTTGTCATACATTGTTGCTATTTGCACATAAAACAGGGTCCACCATATATGTTCCTTATTCTAAATTATAAGTGCAACAACCACCTATTATCTCATTGTGTTAAATATCTGCTTAACAGATTTTCTTTAAAAAGCCTATGTTTGCAGCTCAATATTTAGGCTATTGTATCCAACTGTTACGAAGGATGTGGGCTAGGGTCGGATGGGTCAACTAAGTGACAATAATACCATTTATTTCTTTTTTTTCCTTTTTTTCTCTTTGTCTTCTTATAAATGTACACTAAGTGCTTCATCTGAGTTAAGGCCCTGAGGGGCCTTTGTATTTAGGAGGATGATGTAACGGGATTCGAGTCTCCTTAGGGCAAGTAATCTATTCCCCCCTCTTATAACCTTCTTTACATGATCCACAACCAAGTATCTTATATTGTCAGCATCTCCTCCATGGTCTTTATTGATGTGTCTGGCCACTGGATACGTGGGGTCATCATTACTAATTGCTCTAAGGTGTTGTAACACCCGTACATGGACAGGATGAATAGTACTGCCCAGGTATTGTTTTTTACAGCTACACTGCAAGACGTAGACTGCATAGTCCGTCTTGCATGAGTAATTCTCACGAATTTCCAGTGGCTGTTTCCGGTGTGGCACTTCTAATTTGGTCATGTTAAGGCCATATTGACACGCTTTGCACTTAATGCACTTAAAAAAACCCTTGCTACTTTTTAGCCATGGTGTGTTTTTCTTTTTCAAGGATGGAGTGTTTACAAAAATCTCATCTTTCATGCTTTTCGCCTTTCTGAAAGTGACCTGAGGGACTTTGTTGCACATACTGCCGATCACTGGGTCATTGCGTACTATTGGCCAGTGCCTGTAGATAATCTTTCTTAGTTGTTTATGGTAGGCATTGTACCCTGTGATCAAACGAGGAATATTAGTGCTTTGTTTGGACTTTGGTGCATTGGGTACATGTTTGAACAGTAGATCTTTCCTATTCTTGGTGTCACTTTTTCTTGCTGCTGTTTCAAGTGTCTGCTCAGTATACCCTCTGCTGGTCAGTCTGCTAAATAAATTAACCTTAGACTCTTCATATGTTTCCTTTGCGCTACAATTGCGTCGCATTCTTAAGCACTCTGCATATGGAATGCTGTTAATTAAGCTTACAGGGTGAAAGCTAGAGGCATGGAGGATCGTGTTGCCTGAGGTGGGTTTACGGTATGTCTTAGATGGAATCTTGCCATCCGATACAAATAGTTCTAAATCTAAGAAATTAATCCTGCTTCTACTAGTGGAGCATGTGAATTTTAAATTCAAGCTGTTTTCATTCAGATGTTCTGCAAATTC
The DNA here is from genome assembly GCF_964263255.1 of Lissotriton vulgaris. NCBI lineage: Eukaryota > Metazoa > Chordata > Amphibia > Caudata > Salamandridae > Lissotriton > Lissotriton vulgaris. The sequence goes on from NC_141693.1 coordinate 292,559,629, forward strand.
TTTTGCACCCTCCTCACTGCCTTTCCATATAGCAAAAATATCGTCGATATAGCGACTGTAATGTGCTATATTTTCGGACATTTCTGTAGTGTAGGTCTTCATGAGTACTTGCTCCTCCCACCAGCCCATATGCAAATTAGCATAGCTGGGGGCGAAGCAAGTACCCATGGCCGTCCCCTGTATCTGCTTGTACAACAATTTGTCAAAGGTGAATATATTATTCATCAAACACCATTCAGTCATTTGTATCAACATTTGAGTTTGTGCATACAAATCAATAGTTCTGCTGCTTAGATAGTGCTTGATTGCATTGAGGCCATCTCAATGTCTTATACTCGTGTATAGGCTTTGCACATCCAGTGTTATAAATATGAAATCAGACTGCCATTTTATGTCATAGATTTTTTTCAAAAAGTCTCCAGTGTCTTTCGTATAAGAAGGCAATGATTGCACAAAAGGTTGCAAATGGAAGTCAATGAATCGACTGGTACTCTCAAATAGGCCCCCAATAGCTGATATAATTGGCCTTCCAGGAGGACACGTCGCCTTCTTGTGTACCTTAGGTATAAGGTACAGGTTAGGGGAAACCGGATAGTCTGTTTTCAAAAATTGGAATTCCTGTTTAGAGATGATGCCTGCGCTTTTCCAATCATACAGACTCCTGTTGTACCTGTCTTGCATGGTCGATATGTTCGTTGTACCTATTCTTTGGTAACAATCTTTGTCTGACAGCTGCCGCTGTGCTTCTGCATTGTACATTTCCAAAGGCCAAAGCACCAAGTTGCCGCCTTTATCTGACCACCGTATGACTATGTCACTCCTGTCTTTAATTTTTATCATGATGTTATCATATGATCGCCTCTCACTCTGGTTTGTTTTGAAATAGTCATTGCTGCTTTCCCATGAGAGTGCTTTCAGGTCCTTAATGACTTTGTCGGAGAAGATGTCTATAGAATCTTTCGGCATATTTGGACAATACGTTGATCTTGGTTTGAATGGAGTTTTCGTGGTGCCTGTTGTGATTAGCCCTGCATGTTGGGCTGCTTCTTGTGTGCTTAGTCCACCCTCTCTCTCCTCTGTGTCCAACTCGGCCATTTCTCTTATAAATGTCATATCTTCAATCCGCCATCCATTGTTTACTTCATTCTGTTTTTCATTTCCAGTAGTGATGTTTTCACTGCTATTAAAGAATTGTTTGTTCAACTTCAGTTTTCTTGTGAATTGATGTAAATCAATCCGTGTCTGTGTATAATTGAAGTTTGTTCTTTTACAGAAAGATAGTCCTAATGAGAGAGTCTCTTCTTCTTTGTTTGTTAACGCCATGTTTGATAAATTCATGACTGTGTTTTTGTTCTCTGAGGCCATACTTGTTATCGCCTGTTGTACCTTCTGTATGTTTGTTTTTTCGTTGTGGGTTGCTGCACATTTACTCCATCGTCTGTTTTTGCGTTTCCTGCTTTTTGATACGATGTCTTGTTTTTGCTGTAGTTTCCCTGAGGTTGCCATGGCCTCGCGCTCCGTAATCTATCCTCTCGTAAAAAAGCAAATTCATCAACAGGAGTTGGTATTGGTTGCACTTCAGCTGCATTTGTTGAGGTACCTGGCTCTGATTCCGCTCCTGAACTTATTTCTGATTCTTCAGGTGTTACATTTTCCTGCGCATTCAGAGTTGGTAATTTTCGTTGTCTTATACCATCATACTTTCTTGCGAATGTGTAAATACGCCCTTTCATATAGTCCGCTCTATCCCTTTGAAATTTCTGGGCCTTGCGTTCTCTTATTGTTCGTTCATATTTGGATACTCTGGTTTTAATTTCATCCATTTGTTTTCGTATAAACTCCTGTTCATCACTTTTTCCAAGCGCCTTACCCACGTTTTCCAATTTTGCCAACAATTTCTCTCTGTCAGAAGCAGCATATTTTACGAGTATTTCCAACATTCTTTTTGAGGACAGAGCATTGTTGTCCGCCCACTCTTGAAGCATCTGCGGGTCTGGATTGTCATATGTGGGTGCTAGCAGTACTCGTAGCCCACGAGGGACTCTATTTACTTCCAAATATCTACGGAGCGAATTGCACTCCCACCATTTCGAAATCTCCTGCTTGCGCAGTCTTTCAAATTCCTTCAACAAGGATTTCACGTCTGACTCATTGACTTGCCCCATCCTCTTGGTTCCTGCAGACGCTGTTGTCTCGTTTTGATCAGCGTCTTCAAATATGTCAAGCGCTGCCTCGATCCGTTCCCAAACCCACTCCTCCGCCATCCTATCTTTTGCGTGCAAAATTAAAGTTGTTCCTGACACCCACAGTCCTATGAGTCTTGTTAGAAACAACTCTTCGGACTCCCTTTCCCAACGGCCACTTCGTCGGAGTACAATCAACCACCACAGCACTCGCAGGCTTACCTGGATTCTTCAGATGCCCTCCGGCACACTCAAGGATCCCGCTCGCCGTGTCCGTGCAGGCAGTCGGCGTTGTCTCTCACTACGATAAATTGATGGCCTGGGGGGCGCCTCGCTTTCCTCGGAACACGAAGAATATCCAAAAGAGCGTTTGCCAGTTTAGCGAGGTGCTCCAAATCAAGGTGGGTCAGCGATCGGGATTCCGGCACATCCCGTAATATTAAGTCCAAACCTGACGTTTTGGCGTTGCAAAGCAGGCACTGACTCCGTGGGGTCTCTTTCAGGAAAAAGTTTTTATTTTTTGCAAATGATAAAGATTCGACGCGTTTCGACGGTTATAACGCCTTGATCACAACAGTGAATGCTGGTGAGGTAGGACCTTATATACAAACAAGTTGCTGATTGGTTAGAATGGTCGTATTTTAGACACCATGGTAACCATTAAACTCATGGCTACCACAACGTTGCATCATTTCTGCACATCGATCTTTGTGTTTCATCAATGTGTGAATAGCATACTAAACGATAATTATTTTAACTAGTACATTGCTTGTGTGACAGTTAAAGCACATTGTTATTTTCACAAACCCATATCTTCCTTGTTATTAGAAGAATTATATATGTTTTTGGTGGCACCTGTATAAATCATGTATGAATACATACTACAATAGCATTATGGCACATGTATGATTATATAGTATATTGGCATAATGCCTTAAACCAGTTCAAAAGAGGGGGGGAGTACAGCCCACGTGGGCATTTTAAAGAACCGAAAAAGACATTAAGAGATAAGGTTGAACACATGTCACTGCATCACTGCATAATGCCTTATTTAAATAGTTCAAAACGTGGCTGAAACCTATGTTTTTTTCAGTGAATATATATATATATATATATATATATATATATATATATATATATATATATATATATATATATATATATATATATATATATATATATATATATATATATACACAAAAGGAAAGTCGTGGCACTCCACTTGGTAGTTTTAGAGATGATTTATTACAGAATGTAGTAACCTACGCGTTTCGAACCGTAGTTCCTGTTCACGGCAGTGTTCTAACACTGCCGTGAACAGGAACTACGGTATAAATATATATATATATATATATATATATATATATATATATATATATATCAAAACGAAACACTTTCAGGCATAGAGTGAGAACTACCCAGAGTTCTCTCCTCCTTTTTTGCATATATATATATATATATATATAAGAAAGGAGGTGTGGCATGCACAAACCGGATCCATCCAGCCTCTGAGGAAGAAGGTTTACCCTTTGAAACGCGTCAGGCATTCAGGATGGAAAGGCTGTTAAACCGGATCATGCTGCAGGCGATGTTTTTACCTGAATAAAGACTCTGGTTATCGCTGATTCTGAGTGCGACTCATTGCGTGGGCAACTTGGAGCTTGATATATATATATATATATATATATATATATATATATATATATATATATATATATATATATATATATATATATATATATATATATATATATATATATATATATTGTTACAACAAGAGTCCTGTCACAGAGGGAGTGCAATTTTACCGGTGCTCACGTCGAGACCAGGACAGTTTCTCGTTAGTATTCTACACAAAAGAAAAGTCGTGGCACTCCACTTGGCAGTATATATACGAGCGTTTGTTTTTTACTGACCATGCAAATAAACTAAAAGGCATTTGAAATAGCTTGGTGGTCCGTGCTCTCTGTTTGCATCCTGTGAGGGAAAAGCAGCAGCAGTAGGAGATTTCGGCGATATATATATATATATATATATATATATATATATATATATATATATATATATTATTCAGTTTTTCCGAGGGAAGGTTTTTCCTCGTGCACTCCCGTGTGTCAAGATCAAGAAACCACACCGGGTTTAAAGTTGATTAGCAATTTTCTTTCTTTATTTTCAGCATCCAGCAAAACCTAACGCGTTTCGGTCTCTACGGAGACCTTGCTCACAGGTTAGTATGTTGTGGAAACAGTTTGTGTTAAATAAACAAAAGTGAAAAGGGGTAAACACTATGAAGGTACATCACTTCCTGTTTGTAGCATGGTGTTTCTGGGACATGTAGTTTTAGTGAATTAACAAAAAACAGCATATTATCGATTTCCTATGTTTAAGCACAAAATAACACAAAAAAAAATTATAACAGCCCTGTCAGTATTGATCATGATTGCGTTTTAAACGTATTAATTCATAACCTTGCTTAACCACAATTCAATTATGGCCCTCTAGTGGGTAGATTCTATGTGCATTCATTTCATATTTCATATGTACAACCGAAGGGACGATTGTTACATTAGAAAATTAATCATACGTGTTCAGACATATCTTGTCAATTACAATTTTGGGAAGAGACCATTTTGATCAAGCCCTCCAGTGGGCAAAAACTATTATACATTTTAGTTCATACATTAACGCTTGATTGGGCATTTGAACTACACATTTTCATATGTCCAGGATAGAAAGCAAATTAAATGTAAATTCAGTAAGTTAAAAAAGAGAAAGAGTAAGCATCAGTTCCTGTCTGATAAATGTATCAAAACTGCTTTACAGGTGGCAATGCAGTTCTTCATCCTGATTATGCCCAAACGGACTCAAGGTCCGAAAGTTCATGATATGTTTGGACTCCTTTTGCCTCAATACCAGTTCGCGATCACCACCTCTTCGATTTGGTCCAACGCTTTCGATTCCATAAAAAGATAGGGATTTCCAGTCACCCTTATGTTCTTTTTCCATGTGTCTGGCCATGGCATTGCTGCGATCACAATTGATGGTTGCACGGACATGCTCCAAAATTCGGAGTTTCAGTTCTTTTTTGGTGCTTCCAATATATTTTTGGGAGCATGGGCACTCCAGGGCATATATCACAAACTGAGTTTTGCAATTGATTAATTGTTCAATTTTCCATGTTTTTTTATTGGCCATTTTTATTTCTTTGGTTGTCTTTGCGATGCAGCATACTTTGCATCCTGAACATTTATAAAATCCTTTCGGTCTATGCCAGGCTTCTGGTTTTTTTTGCTCTTGAAAGTGGCTGTGAATCAGTTTGTCCTTTAAGTTCTTTGCCCTTCGATAGGTTACATTGGGGTGATCACCAACAATTTGAGATACTGTGGGGTCCATGTGAAGAATATGCCAGTTTTTTTTAAGAGTTCTTGTAATTGCTTGGTTGGCCGTTGAATGAGTGGTGATGAAGCGTATTTTTTCTGGTTCAACCTCTGTTGGTTTTTGTTTGTCCTTCAATAAATCAGTTCTGTTAATCATAGTAGAACGATTGGAGGCAATTTGTATCCAAGTTGGATTGTATTTTCTTTTTAGGAATCTGGTTTTTGCTGAGTCCTGATGTTTTTTCCAGTCATTTTCATTTGAACAAATTCTTTTGATCCGGAGGAACTCTCCATACGGGATATTTTGTAAGAGGCTGGGTTGATGAAAACTTTGCGCATGTAGCACCGCGTTTGTCGCTGTGCTTTTGCGGTGTAGTGTGGTATGTAATACATTATCTTTGACAAAGATCTCCGTGTCTAGAAACACGACCCTGGAATCACTGATCGTATAAGTGAAGTGTAAACCAAAATTGGAGTTGTTCAAAATTTTGAAATACGTTTCAAATTCCTCATTTGTTCCTTCCCATATTAGCAGCAAATCGTCAATATATCTCAACCAAGCTGTGGTTTTTTGGACTGCTTGGTCATTTTCCGATCTCCATGCCCATGTCTTTTCCCATTGTCCCATTGTGAGACAGGCATACGATGGGCTAAAGGAAAAGCCCATCGCGGTGCCTTTTGCCTGTCGAAAGATTTCATTTCCGAATAAGAAGATGTTTTGCTCCAGGCACATAGAAATCATCTCTAGCAACATGTTGTTGTGATCAGCGAGTTGTATACTTCTGTCCTTAAGGAAGGCTTTACATGCTTCCATACCAATTTTATTTTCAATGTTAGAATAGAGTGATATTACGTCCATTGTTATTAATTTGTACGTGGGTTGCCATGGAGTATCCTGTAATCTTCTGAGCATGTCGCCCGTATCCTTTATGTACGATGTTAGGCCCTTTACATAGGGTAAAAGGAATACGTCGATATAGTTAGCAATGGGTTCCAACAATGCCCCTTTCGCAGAAATTATAGGTCTGCCTGGTGGTCTAGTGGCATGTTTATGAATCTTCGGCAAGAAATAAATTGTTGCCATTTTGGGATGTTTGGTCTGTAAATATTTATATTCATCAGGATCCAGTAGTTTTTGTGAGAACCATAAATCTAATTTTGTATCCAATTCTTCTTTCAGTTTAAGTAAAGGGTTGGTTTTTAGTCGTTCATAATATTCTGTGTTTTGGAGTTGTGAATAAGCTTCCCGCATGTAAGCCTCCTTGTCCTGAATGACCACATTGCCACCCTTATCAGCGATTTTGATTTCGATTGTGTCATCCTGTTGTAGCGAGTTTAGGGCCTGGCGTTCTTGTCTAGATAAATTGTCTTTAGTGAATGGTGTATTTAGTTGGTAAAGATCTTTTACAACACATTCCTGAAAGAAGTCAATTTTGTTTCCAGGTGGTAGTTGTGGGTAGAATCTGGACTTAGGTTTCATGTTGGAGATTCCAGCTCCTAATTGTACACAATATGCTTGTACCTGTCCACCTCCTTCCTGGGGTGCTTGGCTTAGTTCCATTAGATTAACAAAATGTTCAGCATCTTCAATGGGAGTTTGAAAAGTAGGTTGTATAGTTGTTCTCCTGTAGGTAGCCATGTTAGGTTTGTCGATGAATAATTTGGCGAGTTTGATCTTTCTAATAAATTTGTAAAGATCTATTCTGGTTTCAGCTAAATTCATGCCGCTGGTAGGGCAGAAGTTCATACCACGTTTGAGGACTTGTAATTCAATGTCATTTAGTTGTTTTGATGACAAATTGATCACTTGTAATTCCTGATTATGAAGAGTGTCATGTTCGGTAGTGTCAATGTTAGTTATGTTTGAATCCGTTTCCAAGATTTCAACATTTTCGATTAAAGATTCCATTTTTTTCTCATATTGCGGGTCATTGTTCCTATGCGGTCTGTGCCAGAAGCTTGTGCCGTATTTTCGTTTGCCTCTCCTTGTTTGTTTTGGGGTGTGCTTCCTCGTCCTCTTCCCCTCCCTCTTCCTCTTGGGTTTGTGTATCTGGGGGGACCCATTGTTTTTTCCCAAGTCTTTTGGTTGAAGGCCAGTTTTAAATCGCCTAAAAAAGAATTCCTCACTCTGGCTTCTCTTTGTTCTTCTTCCCCCCCACTGAGGCTTGGTTCCGTTGAAACTATGGAGGAGACAGATGACATACTTCCGAATTCACTATTTCTGAATTTTTCATATTTTTTGGCGTAAGTGAAAATACGTCCATCCTCATAATCTTCCTTATCCCTTTGGAATTTGGTTTGTTTTCGGATTCTGACACTTTCCTCGTGTTTATCAATGAATTTTTCCAGGTCCTCTTTGAATTTCTTCATTTCAGGATTTAAATCTATTGTGGCCAGTTCTTTTTCTAGATCTTTTAATTGTTTAGTAATTTTTTCCAAAGCTATTTCTACATGTTTTACAAGAATCTCCAATTCGTCGTGTTTACACGACCTTACCCGGACCGTATGGACAGTTTCTTGTCTTCCGAATCCAGCGCCCGATCCTCCTCTTCTCTTCGTACTCTTCGTGGCACTCCTGATGGTTCCCAGTCAGGACCGTAGATCACTCGAGAGAGGTCCGTTCGGAACCAGTGAAGTTCGGATGATCGGCTGTCAGACGAGGGTCTATCGGACAGGGTACCTTCCGATCGTTGCAGTCGTTCACTCTGTCGTCAGGACCTCTCCCACTGGATCCACGAGTCGCTGATGGGCCCCACGCTTGGGACGCCAATTGTAAAAGGGTGCAAAGACAACCAGTGACCAAAGACCCTTTAGTGTTGCCCGGCGGTGTCGCCTCAATGACCCACCAATATTAACCAATGAAGAAGCAGGCGCTGGAGACTGAAAGGCAGGAAACGAGGGTTTATTCTCTCCGGAGGAGAACACATCAATTCGGACAGCAAGTATCGTCACGAGGTGCTCTAACCGCATCTCTGAGGCCTGGCCTCTTATACACAGGTTTATGATCTTTATTGCACGTAACACATTCTTGCAACACTTTGATATGTGAAAGAACATCCTCGGAATCTCCCCTTCAGGCCCGTTCCCACATACATTTACAGTTGAATTCCCCACCCCGGTCACAACAGGTGATGATTATCGCGCAGCTGGACATTCCGCCGATTCACGGAATGTGTGGAGTTTGATCGGATCTCATAGAGTGGGGGGCTTTTGATCGGCTCGAGGGTCTTTTGATGGGGAGGGGAGGTTTCCTACTGTACGGGGTAATAAACAGTATCCGCAGGGCCAGGTGGTGGCTTGGGAACAAGGAAGACAGACGGGCACACAGGAAAAGGGGGGTTTGCATCAAAGGGCCTGAGACTATGAAAGGAATGAAGGGAGGTGTCGCGCTGGGAACAGGATGGGATTCTGAGGCAGATCTGCGCTGAAGAGGGGTTTATGACCCAAGGCATGTGAGAGCGAGGGGGTTTGTCAGCGTGCGGGGGATGCCTGTGAGGTTAAGAGAGAGTGAGACGCGCTGGCTATCAGCGAGGGACAGGAAGGCCATGGTGCTTAAAATGGCTGCCGCTTATGCGCAAGGTATGTGAGGGCGGGGGTGACTAGTACATGGGGGCGCTGGCGAGGGTGAAGAACCGGGTTGGGGGACAGGGACGTGCAGAGAGCGGTTCTGATCAAAAACAGCTAAAATGGTGGGAACGTATGACAAAAAGTGTGGCATCGGGAAAAAAGGCAAGATGGCGCAGACGATGTTCACCAAACCGTAACGATTTTCCACAGTTCTTCACTGTTGGTTGCAGAACTCAGGGCTGGCCAACAAAAATGTAGGACTGTGACTAGGCCTGAAGTAATTACTGCACAAAAACAGGGTTGTGCCATGAAACAGGTCTGAATCCAAGATGAGTGCCAATTTGGGTGACCAACTGGCATGGGTGCAAATTCAGGACGGTAAGTGTAAAAATTCAGGACAGACAGGCCCGGACTGGCCATTGCGGGCACTGGGCAATCCCCCGATACGCCGCAAGGGTGGGGGCCGGTTTTGGGCCCTGGGGGCCGTTTTTGTTACTGGGTCGATTTTGCACCATAGCTGCAAAATCGGCCCTGTAACAAAATCGGGCGAAAACCGGCCCCGCCAAAGAGCTCGGTCGCACCCCAAGGGGGCCGGCCGAGCACTTTGCCAGGGCCGGTTTTGGTTCTCAGTCTGGCCCTGAGGACAGAGGGTCAAAATTCAGGTCACAAATTCATGACAAAGTCAGAATTCTGGACAAAAGTTCGGGACAAAAGTTAAGTTTTACCGACACATCTGAGAAAGTTGTGTGATAGTATAAAAGTAAGTAAATAGACAGCCACTTGAGTACAAGTCAAAATAAGTTTTATATTAGTTTGAGACAATCCTGCACTTCAAGGTTTTTCAGTATGCGTGCAGCTTTGGGCAACTGTGCAGGTCTTTTTGTTGTATTTCATTTGATAATAATCTATTTATATGGTTACTGCACTGGGTTGTACAGTCTGATATTTTGTTTACAACTCATGGTCCTGAGCAGGCATGTTTGGTGAGAGAAGTGGTCAGGAAGATCTGCTTGGAGAGACTCTATTACTAGCAGCTCATATCTGAGTGTCAATGTGAGATGTTACGCGAGTTGCACTAGCTGACAGAAGTTACAAAGGCGCTTTTCCCTGCAGCTTTCTTAAAGATGGCACAGTCTACACACTATTACATAGTAAATTTTTTGACGCCTTGCCTATTGCTACAAACACAATATACATCTCAAGCACACCTCATGGCACTATGAGGGTCTCCCTAAAACCTTATACCTAAAATAAAACATGCAAGCATTGTAACATTTAAGTAGCAGTTGGGTGTCACTCAAAATGTCAACTACTATTTTTTCATCCATCAGTCAGTCTTTCGCCATTCATTCTGTCATTTCATCTGTGTGTCCATCCATATCCAAACATTTTTAACCAATTGCAAACCTATCAATCATCTATCCTTCCAGCCATCATTTCACTCATCCATCCCTTAATCCACCTTTTCACTCATCCATCCATCAACCCTTTCATCCAATCCATTCTTTCACTCATCCAACCACTTTTTCACCCATCCATCCAACCGTTTACTCTTTCACCAAAGCTATCCCTCCACTCTTCCACCCATTCACGGATCCATCCAATCATTTAACCTTTTACCCATCCTTTCACTTACTCACCCATCCACCCAGTCAATCGTCCATCCACCCATTCACCCTTTCACACATCCATCCATCATCCATCCATCCTTTCTTACAGCTCTCCACCCTCCTTTTCACTCATTTGTGCATTCTTTCACTCATCCATCTTTACATTCTTCTTTTCACTCATCCATGCACCATTCACCCATTCATTCTGTCAAATATCAATCCATGCTTTCACTCATCCATCCATCCATCCTCCCTTTCTCTCTCCCTTCCCCTTTCACTTAACCACCCATCCTTCTATCCATCCTTAACCCATCCACCTACCTATCCAGTTGCAGACAGAGGAGTCCTATCAAGAACTTCATCCTCGCTGTAGTTCCTAAAGCAAGGGGTGGGGTGGGTGGGAGATGGTTCATTATGCCCCTGCACATAGACAATGTAAAAACTTGGCTGTTATGAGTCATGCATGATGCACAGTGCCAAGACACGAGGTGAATGTGACATGGTGTTGTTTCCAGTACTTTAAGTGGGATGAAAAAACTGGGGGGGTCTCTCCAAGGGGCGTGTCTGATGTAATTAAGGGTGTGACTTAAAACATCTCAGTGAATAATATGTGCTGAGCCTAATGTGCGGCCCGACTGGTAGTTTGCTGTTTCTATCACTGCATCGAGTAACAGTAGACCTAAAACAAGCCACAACTATTGGCTTTGTCAATGGATGTTAGTTGCATAAAATAAATGAAAAAGCAGCAACTATGGCTTCCTTTTATATAATAATAAAAATGTGTCAGCTTTGAAATAATGAGACTGTAAGAACTATAACCTATTCTTTTTAACTTGGACCCAGACCAGGCCGGAGGAGGCCACCACATGCGTAACAGCTCTAACTGGCCTATTGTCATTCTGTATGTGACAATCAGCCGCAGAGAGAATGCCAATGGGCGGGGAGGGGCTGCTCTGTGCTCCGTGGATGAGTGCGAGGCGGCCCCATCAGGAAGCTGAGGCCTCTCACAGGGGAACAGCTCTCCCCCCTGCAAGGCCCAAAATTACGGACCAACGGCGTCCGTAAGAAAGGATGCTCACAGACAACGGATTTGAGGTCCAAATTACGGACTGTCCAGTGAAATTTACGGATGGTTGGTCACCCTAGTGCTAATGTCAGCAGGCCCTTGTATAGGAGGATAAAACTGCAGTAGCCGAAAATATCTTTGAGCAGGCCAAATCCTGAGTGGTGGTGGTTATCGGCATGGATGTTGATGTACTAAAATTGCCAAGGGTAGCGGAGTAGGATCTTTCACCATTTGATGTCTCTATTGGCGTCTCAGGGTAGACCCCATGTCCTACCCTTAGCCACTCTGAAACTCAAAATTGCTGCTGGTGAGTTAGGGGAGGGGCAGGAACAGAAACCAACAAAGAAGACACTGGACTCCTGTTTGTTTGCATTCCTGCTACTGGCTTAATGATCCCTGACACCAGGAGGATCAAGGGCGTTGGCTGTGGTAACAAATAATAAGAGGGGGCACACCTTGCTGGTTACTCCTAATTGTACTGAAGAAATAGCTGTAAAATCTTGAACATTCTTTTCAGGGAAAGGACCATATGCTGACTAATAGGAAAGAGGCGGCACAGCTGAACACACCCCCTGGATTGGTGATCTGTCAAACAAGGTGTAACAGAGTTTCTGTATCAACACTAAGCACATTAACAAATATTCCAGCTGGAGAAAACCATTGTTCTTAGTCTCTTGGACAATCACCCTAACTGAGGACCCTAACTCCTAGTTCCTCCCTAAATCGCTGTTTTTCCCAGGATCTGGCTGAGTGGACAAAATACGCTTAAAGTTCTTCAGAGTGCTGACTAGAGTTCTGTGAATCCACAAGTACTACATTTGTAGGTCACCGAGGAGACAGCAAGTCTCTGGTGTCTCTGTAGACATTCTTCATCTCAGGCACATGAAATGATAGTAACCAGGGCCAGAAGTAAAGAACGCAGCATTTGCTTCTCTCAGATTCAATTAGAATGTGCACTGAACGTTAGTCAGGGCCTCCTAGTCACAGTTTCCTACTTAAGATACTTGCCAGCTATGTACAGTCAACCGCGGAAGTGGGAGGGAAGTTCACACCATGGGATTCAAGATAAACTCCTGCCCCCTTCCTGGTCTGTCTGATTGATGTTGGATACCTGTGTAACTATTCTTTCCACAATATTTAATATTACCTTATTGGTCCTATCCTAGCACATGCTAGTCTCAGAATCAGAGCCTGTATGATGGCAGTGGCATCCTAATTGCCGGTGCAGGAGCGGAGCGCCAATGGCGGCCGCTCCCAGCACCGCTAGGGTGGCTCACGGACGTAAGTCCACCCACCATCCTAATAGGCCTCTATGGGTCACAATATTTTGGTAGTTGATATTCCCCCTAAGGTATCTTTGTAACACTATTTTTGTGCTCAATTTTCTGGCATGCAACCACATGTAACATCTGGTATCATTGAATAGATTTTTATGTATGAGATATGAGAAGTCATTTTGGTACTAATATATAGTCTTTTTTAGAAGCTCCACCACTTGGCTTTCCTTGGAGGCACTTATTTTGATTATCATTAAGCCTTGTGGAATACCCGGGCTAAGGGAGAACCATGCGTTGGCTGATTACCCTTAACTGTCCTCTGATACACTTTGAGGAACTTTGGGAAGATTGTGATAAAGGGTATCACCCTACACCTATACTTGTTCCGGCCAATCCAAGGTAAATAAAGAGAACATTTGAAGGCATTATCATGTAGTTTCGACCCATTGAATGTGGACAATGTATGTGTTGGGTTGCAAAGCTGCTGTCATTCTTGGGAGAATAGTCTTCACCAGTTGCGGCCCGTGGAGGGAGTTCTGTGGGGCGGAAAGGCGGGGCGGGGGAGGGGCAGGGTGGGGGATAGTAAACACCGGAATATGGATGATTGGAGGTAAGTAAACAAATAAATAAATAAAACAAATTTTGTTGTGCGTTGTGCGCCCTGCATCGCAAAATGCGATGCAGTGAGTGCTACGAAATTCGTATTATTTATTTAATTGTTTACTTTCCTCCAATCATTCATATTCCGGTGTTTACTACCCCCCACCCTGCCCCTCCCCCGCCGTGCTTTTCTGCCCCACGGAACTCCCTCCACGAGCCGCAACTGGTTATCACTTTGACTTGTCAGATTATAGGTGACACCCTTAAGACTGCAAACAGCAAATAAACACCCTGTTATTGAAGACAGCTAGCGAGGCTAAGAAAGCCTCTCCCATCAACCCAAGGCATGAAGCATTCTGTCTGGTTGGATCTGCCACTCTTTATTAGTGGTGACTGGTAGTTTTTAGACACTTTCTCACCTTTGTCTCATTCTGAAAATGATTCCAAAATTCTGGAAGAGCCAAGGTTGCAAAATAATTCTTGTTGCAGACCTGCACAACTCACACAGTGCCACTGTGCGACGATGATATTTGCCCCTGTTGGACACGGCCCTTTTGGCAGGTTCAACCCGAAACTTTTTGCTTTTGCCTAGCCTGTTTCTGTAACCCGGTGTTGGTGATTTTAGGTCTCTGCGCACTTTTTCACTGTGATCCAGTGTAAAGTGCGTGCACTCTCTGGGTGTGTGGTGAGTGACCTGCCCTCCCATGGGAATGCATGGGGAATATGTGTGACCATGGTAGTTCCTGATGTGTGGGGAGTGCAGGATCGAGTTTGGTATGTGCGAACTCGTGAGATTGAATGCTGCGCAATTATGTGTGCGGTGTGAATGTGTCTTGTGTGGAAGTGCCACTTCTAGGCATGGGTGTGCGCATGTAGTGAGTGTGCTGGCACGTGATTGGCTGGAGCTGGCTGGTGAGCCTGGCTCCAGAAGTCTGGATGGGTCTGCCCCGGTGGTGAGTGGAGAGATTAGAATACTGCTGTGAGGGAGGGGTGCACCTGGGACCTGAATAGGGCTGGGCTTTCCCCACACAATGCTGGCTCCACCTCCTGTGGTGCGACTGATGACCCTAGCCTGACTAGTGAATGGGAGGAGTGGCTGAGAACATCAAGAGTGCTCCCAAACCAGCTGCGCCTGGTTTTGCCCCCACCCTGCACCTAGACAAAGGATTGTGCTGTATTAAAAGGGTGCTGTGACACCCTGAAGATGTTCTTGTTTGGCTACTTGAATCCTGCCAGGGGCGTGCTGCTGCTTGGGCCCAGGGGAAGGCTTGCCTCCCTGGGCCCTGCCCAGCCCCTGGATGCCTTGACTTGCTGGAGGAATTCCTGGGAGTGTTTTATTCTTTTCGGGGACTTTGTTGCTGGTCTTTTGGACCACTAGCGCCTGGGAGCGCTTTATTTCTCCACTAGCGCCTGGGAGCTCTTTATTCTCCCTTCAGCGCCTGGGGCGCTTGATTTGCCGGTTTTTGTACCCATGGCAGGTGCCCACCCCACCAGGGACCTGGTGCAGTTTTATGCCCCCCAAGCGAGTGCCCACCTCGCTTTATTATTGATTTCGAGGGTACCCACCCCTCATGTTGTGCTGGAATTACCGTGGATCTCCTGTGAGTCACTGTTCCCGCCTCCATACCCCCAGGGCCGCGCTGCCATTGGCGGCCCCAGGGGCATTTGTCCTCTTCGAGTCCCCCGAGTGGGACCCCAGCGATTCCGGCCATTTTGATACTCGAGCCTGCAAGGTTCCAAAGGGGCATTTATTATTTAGCGCCCGCGAGGCTCTAGGGGGCATTGGTGTATTTTGAGTCCCCCAGAAAGGACTCCAATGATGGGGCAAGCTATTTAAGGAGCCCGTGCGCTCCACAGTGCTACAGGGGGCATGTGACTCTTTTTGAGCCTAGGTGGCTCCAACGTGTAGCCCCACTATTTCTAGAGCCTAGATGGCTCCAGGGGGGGCAAGTGTTGCTCATTAGGTGATTCCTAGTGCCTAGAGGGCTCCAACCTGTGCATATTTGTTTTAAGAGCCAGAGGGCTCCAGCAGTGGGCGCAGCTTGGTTTCTAGGGTCAGTGAGGGCCCTGTCGCAGTTTTGGCTGATTCCCAGCTGCCCAGCAATTAGTGGGCAGCTGCACCGTTTAGGTTTGCGCTGGTGGCACACCCCTGACTGGCGCTGTGTGGCAGCGTGCCCTGACATTCTGGACAACGGGCATTTGAGCCCTCCTTGAGATGGCCAGTTGGCCAGGGGGGGCTGGTTTGTGGGTAGGGCGCAAGGCCCAATGTGATTTCTGCGCAATGTGATTTTACTATGTTTATAATGGTAATTGCCTAATGTGATTTCTGCGCAATGTGATTTTACTATGTTTAGAATGGTAATTGCCTAATGTGATTTTTGCGCAATGAGATGTTACTATGATTGTGAGGTTATTTTACCTATGTAGGTTTATGTTAGTGAGAGTTTACTTCACTGTGAGTTACGCCCCTAAATGTGATTTATTCTTAGGAGGCAGAGTCTAAAGTGTTTAGACTAGTGAGGAGATTGCCTACTGTATTTTTACTGGTTAGGCCTAAATGTGATTGCTGCGTAATGTGCTTTGCCTTTATGCTTGTGTTATACTTCTAAAGGTGCTTATGCTTAGAAGTCTGCTTTGCCTAGTATGTTATACTAGATAGGTTATGTGTCCATGCGTGATCTAGGCCTATGGTTATTAGTATTGCGTAGTGTGTACCTACCTGTTAGTAGTGGTTACTGGTTGTGATCTTTAATTGTTATTTGGTATTACAGTTATTCTAAGTGCTAGTTCTACTAAGTGCTTATTCTTACAGTGGCCCACGTTGCCCTGTCCTGATGTAAATAATCCTGTGTGAATATTGCCCATACCAGTTGGCACAATGTATATTGTGTGATTACTATCTGATGTGTTTTGACAATACAAACGTTATTTTTATATAACCTTGTGTGGAGTTCCTTTTGTGGTGTGCCTAGGATGTTGTTGCTGTTGGGTGCGTGCGCAAATGCTTCACACATTGCCTTTGGGATAAGCCTGTCTGCTCGTACCAAGCTACCAAGGGGGTGAGCAGGGGTAATCTTGGCGTGTGAATCCCTTGCCCTGACTGGAATGGTGGTTTCTGCCTGGCTTTGGCGTAAGCCTTAGCCAACCAGAAATCCCAGTTCTACCTGCCCCTTTCACAGGGTCACCCAGTGAGGAGCCAATATCACACGGTGGCAGGGAAAGCTAATTGAAAACCACTGTAAACAGTGGATTTTCAGCTCGTTCTGGGAGACTTTGAAGTACTAACATCCATTAAGGGATGTCAAAACACCCCAGAGCATCAGCCAGCTTTTTGTATTATTTTTGGAGAAGGGGGCTTGGGGTCATGGAGGGGGCACACCCAGGTATGGCCGGAGCCGAACGGAAGTAGGAGGTTGGGGCGGGAGGACGTACAAGGTAGGGGGGAGAATGTGGGATGGGAAGGAAGCGAGGGAAGCGGCTAAAAAAATAATAAAAAACTTACCTTTTCTCTGCTTCCTCACCCGTCTCTCCTCCGTAGTCCTCAATTGCTCGGAGTTGGCCACAGGGAACACACCCAGGCTCCCAGTCAGCCAATCACAATGCTGCCTTAGCCGACTGGAGCCCTGGGCATGTTTTCCACGTAGGCTGCGATGCAGCCTGCATGGAGAACATGCAAAGTGCGCATGACTGTTTTGGTGGCCCTAGAGGGCCGTCCAAGCAGTCGTTGTGCACTTTAGGAGGGTACAACCACTCCTCCCCTTCCCCCACCTTCTCAGGCAAAGCTGTGGACGGAAGTAGGAGAAAACAAAATGCTAATAACGGCAGTTATTATCATTGTATTTTCTCTGTCTTTCACTGCAAAAATCAGTGGAGCGACGCTTCTCCGCCTTAGCGGGGGAGCTGCCAGGAGCTGTCACTGGACAAAAGTGCCTCTTAGGTATTTCTCGGCACAAGGCCCCACCCTTCCAAGGTCCCATCCCCTTCTCACTTGGTGAAATCTTTGCTTTAGATGGCAGGTATGTTGTTTTCTCTTACTGGCCCAGTCACGTTTGGTTTTCCAAACTGCTTTGTTTCTCTGAGGAACGCCTGTGACTTCCTCTTGTTCCGTTTACCTACTTGTCTTAGTATAAAGACATGATCTGTAGCCCTTTTCCTCAGTAACCGAGTTTGGCAGCTGATGGCTGCTGAGGTGTTAGCTTAGAGGCACAGTTCCTTGTGTCTAGACATTCTGGGCTGCTAACAATCTTTCAACCAAGTAATAGTTGAGAAGAAAACGGCCTTCTTTTTTGCCACAGGGCATTAGTGAATGGAAGCGATTGCTTTGAGTGTTCTGTAAACTGTGTAAGATTATTTTTTGTTTCTTGTATGCCTTCGTGTGGTGTCCCTGTCGATTGGCACTTGCAGGAATTCTTGGTCTATTTGCCCCTATTGCATTTGGTTGTGAGACATCATTCTGAGAAGCCAATATATGTGTCTCACCATATTAGAAGACCCAATAAAGCCATGGATAGGATTTTTTTGTTATGTTTTTTGCTTCATAAGCCATTTATCCCATGGCACCCACTGATGATAAACTGGTGATGGGACAGACCATCTCTTTTGTGGTAGTTACTTCAGCTGGTGATATAAGTAGGCTGTATTTTTCTCTAATGACCTGACTCTTCCTTCCATCTTTGTGGGGTTGCTGCAAGAAGCAACATTGGGGTTGTTAATTATAAAGCTTAATATTCACATACCAAGACATGATTACATTTGTGGGGTGCTTTTGAAGTGACCAGTTTAATTCCAATGAGTGGCTGGATCTGTATACAGTGGAGACTTGGCCACACCTACTTGTAAGTAATCACGTCTCCACAGTACTGGACTCTGTTTTGTACACATCGAGTGGGTTGGGTTGATTTACATTACATGGAGTCATGGACACTGGAAGTAAAGTTCGGGGGAGGGGGGTGGTTGCTGTCAACGCCCAAAACAAACATTTGTGCACTTAACGACAAAGGTCAAATGCCTGGCTATGTCGTCCCACTAATTGCTGCTTATTCTTTTTACACTGAGACTTGTGTTTCCTTTTCTTTCACTGACTGCAAAGTTAGAGGATTTTGTAAAGTTAACTATCTAATAATTCCAGAGAGTAAGAAAGGAAAGGCTGTAGGGTATCAGTTTTTTTCTAATACATAACAACGTCTCAATTTGTGCAAATGACTTGTTCATATATTTCAAAGTATATCAGCTGCTAGGAAAGCACAAATGAAGCACATTTTTCTTGTGTAATTTACAAGTGTGTGATTAAAAATATGTTTTAATAGAATCAAAACCAATCAAGACACTTCTTTACTTGGTGATATGCAAATGATAAATATTTGCCGAAACCCGATTTACATACATTATCACTCGAGTGCTAGATAGTTGTATTAGTGAAACTGTATATCAGCGTGAATGTAGTGCCAATTTCAAATCGAAAATATGCTGTCTGTAAAAAATAGTGCGCTACCACACCATGTTTTAGTAATATGCTTCTAGCAATGGGCTCCAAAATGTACCACCAGCTACTTACCCATCCCTCATCCCTCTCCTGCTGAATGTTCGTGTCTCATTTGCTCGGTACACTATGACTTTATTGTTGTAGCTCTGATGTCAGCACCCCCACTGTGAAAATTGATCCAGCACCACTGTTTAGACTGGGAGAAATTGGGGTATTTACTTTCTGTACATATCACGACATTTTTCAGACCAACATGCAGATTTCATGATTTTTATTGCAGGAAAATAGACAATAAATCAAGATTTGCAGAAAAGAAAATGTAAATTGACCGTTTGCGTTTTTTTCAGTTAATAGACTTCTAGAAAAACATGGAAACAGGCTTTTTGCTGAGCAATTTTCATTCAAAAGCAGAATTTCTCTTGATTGTTAACTAGAAAAACTAAATGCCACAATTTCAGGACTATGCAAAGTTATGAATCTCAGTCAATTGCACATCATATTGATATTATAATTGATATTTATCGACCTCAGTGGTTCAACTAATCATGTCAATAAATGTAACTTGATTTCTATCACCAAGCAAAGAAGTCATCCTTTGGATTTATAAGCTGGGAAAGAGAGGATACAAACTTCTATAGTCTCGAAAATGCCAGTCTTTGTTACTCATTTCAAATGGCAATCACACTTTTTATTTCAGTATGGAGCCATGAAATATTAAACAAACTTTTGAGGGCTCTTGAGAGCCCAGGTGCTCTTTGAAGCAGAAAGTCTTGCTCCCGCCTTGGCCCTTGTTGTGTCTTCTTCCAGTGAGAGGCTTCCTCCTGAGTGATGGCTCAGTTGACAGCCCCAAGACAAGAGCCTTCTTGGTCTCCAGACTGTTTGTGCTTCACAAAATGGCATTCGTTTGCATTAATAGCAGTAGGGGCGACCCAGCCTTGTAGGCGCTGCCGCAACTGTCCTAGATGCGCCTCCTCTGAGCTCGCTGCTTCCGGCTCAGCGGCAGGGACCTGGCTCTGCAGCCCGCGGTGCTTGAAGAGATATATTAAAGATTTATGACTCTCTGAGGCATTGTGGGCATGGCCTATCTTGTACCAGTGCTGCGAAATATTTCATTGTGGATCCTGGGCACATTAATTCAATAGAGACCAGTGATGCTAGGCCATCTGGGAGAGAGGCTCCTACAGTGCCAGATTAAATCCAACGCAGTCGGCATTTCGCCCCCCACCCTCAAATAATTTCCTAATACCCAATGCACTGGCTTTATTTGCAAACTTGCAGCTGCCAGAAGATGAGCTTTTAAGAGGCAAACTGTTACATGAAATCTGATGTCTCTGGTTTATGTACTTTAAGTTGTTAATGTGTACATCACAATAATACAGTATTTTCTCTATATAATCTTTAACGTAAAGATTTCATTTCTTTGAGTTGATTAATTTCTTCCTATCTTTTGGAAAAAATATTTAAAGAAAGTTTGATTGCAATTTTCTTTTAAGATCAATTCAATATTATTTTGATCCATTGTCGCAGGGCCTCTAAAAGGAGTGGGGCCCATAGGTCGGTGCCTACTTTGCCTATTTGGTAATCTGAATCTGGGCTCCTATATTTTGCATTTATTGCTAGACACTTGACAGAACTACCACGAAAATATGATGAATAATTTTCACTTTGAGAGACTTCAAAATAGCTCATTCATTTTCAGGGTGTAAATATTGAATCTCTTTTATGCATCTCCCCTTTTGTCTCCCAACCTGGAAATAACATGACCCCAAGGGTGTTAGATGGGGGCATGCCAATCTGAGCTTTATCAATGTTCAGGGGTGTAGCTACAGGGGGTGTTTGGGGTGTGTATTGTTCTAAAGTAGAATGCCTCCACTGTGGTTGCAGATGAGTGTTCCACGTCTTGTCAGTTGATGCGGGATCCGGAGCAGTTAATGGAGATCACTGTGGTGTGTCCATGTTCCTCTGCAAATGAACAAACCAAACCAAGAATTTGGAGTATGATTCGTGTTATTCTTCATTACAACTTTTTGGCAACAAGGAAGTACTTGCACCCAAGCACCATGGATGGCACCAGTAGGGTTTGCCTCGAACTGATACTTTACCTCGAGATGGTTTGTGAGATAATTGCCTGCAAGCACCTGTTGAAAAAGTTGGCACAGACTTTGCCTTCAGTGGCTGCTGTGCTGTTTAAAGACTTTTCATGTATCGGCCATAGGGGGGCTACTGCAATTTAACACTCACTCCCAAATAAAACAGTGACTTTTGATGTAAAACATGAGAGATAAAGATATATATATATATATATATATATATATATATATATATATATATATATATATATATATATATATATATATATATATATATATATATATATATATATTCCGTTTCGTCTCCCTCCTTTCGAGAGCACACCCAATGACAAGGAAGGACCCGGCCACTCAAGGAAGAGTCCTTTATTAAAGCAAAACTCGCATGCAAAATGGAATATTTCTTCTTGCCTTCCCAACGCGTTTCGCAGCTCTCTGCCGCTTGTTCACGGGACAGCATGCATGCGTGCAGATGCGAAGGTAACTAGTCCGTTTTTTAGCCATTTTCTCGCCGTCAGCTGGGCTTGATTTAACACCAGGGCATTCTGGGACCAGTAGTACCTTCGCTGCCATATGACCCCAAGCTGGGCTCTACCTCGCATACAGTCTTATACAACTCAAAACGAGCCTCCCACAGTGCAGTAAGTTGTATTACATGCCGCCTTGTCATTCCGTTAGACTTCATCGCTTTTTGAAATCCACAGCCCACATTTGTTTAACGTGGTGGTGCAACTCTCCCGACCTGGGCAGGCCGGTGAATATGTTCCGTTTCGTCTCCCTCCTTTCGAGAGCACACCCAATGACAAGGAAGGACCCGGCCACTCAAGGAAGAGTCCTTTATTAAAGCAAAACTCGCATGCAAAATGGAATATTTCTTCTTGCCTTCCCAACGCGTTTCGCAGCTCTCTGCTGCTTGTTCACGGGACAGCATGCATGCGTGCAGATGCGAAGGTAACTAGTCCGTTTTTTAGCCATTTTCTCGCCGTCAGCTGGGCTTGATTTAACACCAGGGCATTCTGGGACCAGTAGTACCTTCGCTGCCATATGACCCCAAGCTGGGCTCTGCCTCGCATACAGTCTTATACAACTCAAAACGAGCCTCCCACAGTGCAGTAAGTTGTATTACATGCCGCCTTGTCATTCCGTTAGACTTCATCGCTTTTTGAAATCCACAGCCCACATTTGTTTAACGTGGTGGTGCAACTCTCCCGACCTGGGCAGGCCGGTGAATATGTTCCGTTTCGTCTCCCTCCTTTCGAGAGCACACCCAATGACAAGGAAGGACCCGGCCACTCAAGGAAGAGTCCTTTATTAAAGCAAAACTCGCATGCAAAATGGAATATTTCTTCTTGCCTTCCCAACGCGTTTCGCAGCTCTCTGCCGCTTGTTCACGGGACAGCATGCATGCGTGCAGATGCGAAGGTAACTAGTCCATTTTTTAGCCATTTTCTCGCCGTCAGCTGGGCTTGATTTAACACCAGGGCATTCTGGGACCAGTAGTACCTTCGCTGCCATATGACCCCAAGCTGGGCTCTGCCTCGCATACAGTCTTATACAACTCAAAACGAGCCTCCCACAGTGCAGTAAGTTGTATTACATGCCGCCTTGTCATTCCGTTAGACTTCATCGCTTTTTGAAATCCACAGCCCACATTTGTTTAACGTGGTGGTGCAACTCTCCCGACCTGGGCAGGCCGGTGAATATGTTCCGTTTCGTCTCCCTCCTTTCGAGAGCACACCCAATGACAAGGAAGGACCCGGCCACTCAAGGAAGAGTCCTTTATTAAAGCAAAACTCGCATGCAAAATGGAATATTTCTTCTTGCCTTCCCAACGCGTTTCGCAGCTCTCTGCCGCTTGTTCACGGGACAGCATGCATGCGTGCAGATGCGAAGGTAACTAGTCCGTTTTTTAGCCATTTTCTCGCCGTCAGCTGGGCTTGATTTAACACCAGGGCATTCTGGGACCAGTAGTACCTTCGCTGCCATATGACCCCAAGCTGGGCTCTGCCTCGCATACAGTCTTATACAACTCAAAACGAGCCTCCCACAGTGCAGTAAGTTGTATTACATGCCGCCTTGTCATTCCGTTAGACTTCATCGCTTTTTGAAATCCACAGCCCACATTTGTTTAACGTGGTGGTGCAACTCTCCCGACCTGGGCAGGCCGGTGAATATGTTCCGTTTCGTCTCCCTCCTTTCGAGAGCACACCCAATGACAAGGAAGGACCCGGCCACTCAAGGAAGAGTCCTTTATTAAAGCAAAACTCGCATGCAAAATGGAATATTTCTTCTTGCCTTCCCGGGTCCTTCCTTGTCATTGGGTGTGCTCTCGAAAGGAGGGAGACGAAACGGAACATATTCACCGGCCTGCCCAGGTCGGGAGAGTTGCACCACCACGTTAAACAAATGTGGGCTGTGGATTTCAAAAAGCGATGAAGTCTAACGGAATGACAAGGCGGCATGTAATACAACTTACTGCACTGTGGGAGGCTCGTTTTGAGTTGTATAAGACTGTATGCGAGGCAGAGCCCAGCTTGGGGTCATATGGCAGCGAAGGTACTACTGGTCCCAGAATGCCCTGGTGTTAAATCAAGCCCAGCTGACGGCGAGAAAATGGCTAAAAAACGGACTAGTTACCTTCGCATCTGCACGCATGCATGCTGTCCCGTGAACAAGCGGCAGAGAGCTGCGAAACGCGTTGGGAAGGCAAGAAGAAATATTCCATTTTGCATGCGAGTTTTGCTTTAATAAAGGACTCTTCCTTGAGTGGCCGGGTCCTTCCTTGTCATTGGGTGTGCTCTCGAAAGGAGGGAGACGAAACGGAATATATATATATATATATATATATATATATATATATATATATATATATATATAGTGCTGAATTTCAAAATGTGAAATCAGATAACCTTGAATCAATGCCAGCTTCCCTGCTTGTCCAAATTGTCTGATCCTAGACAAACATTTAATTTCACAGAGCCGCCCTTTTCATTATTGTTACATATGAAAGCCCTTTTAAATACTTCTGTTCAGGAAGTTCTCTGTACAAGCATCTGCTGTGTTTGATTTAATAAACAATAACGTTGCTCCATCTGTAATAAGAATATAAGCCACATGTTCACTAAAGACTTTCTTGTTGGGGGGCAGTGGTAAATGTATCTAAGTTTATGTTTAGAAATTTGAAACAAATGTATGTCTATGCAGTGATATAATATGATGTACTTACTACTTAGGATCAACGTTTACGCATTTTGAAGAGATGCACGCTTTTAATTTAGTAGAGACCCTCTCATTTTATTACATTATGTTTGCTGCATGAAACATACTTGTCAAATGTTTTCATGGCTTGGCTCCTTTATGCACTCTTAACCCCTTCCCTGCGGGGCACATTCCCCCACTGTGCTGGAGAGAGGGGGGGCGCACAGCGCTCCGGTGCTTATGACGAGCTTAGCTCGTCATGCAGTACGGTGGTCATGTGCTCATGACGAGCTGAGCTCATCATGACCACACCCGTTTCTTTAGAACGCTCGCACAGCAGGGGAATTAGCCCAGCGTACAAGCGTTCTAACGGTCATGACTAGCTCAGCTCGTCATTAGCACACGAGCACCGTGGCTCATGACGAGCTGAGCTCGTCATGAGCGTCGAAGGAGTTAAAGCCAAGTCAAATCCTTGGCTCGGCTCTGCCATGGAATGCCCTATTCATTTGGTGGCACACTCAACTCTGTTTGTAATCTGTGTTTAGTACGTTGGATCATCAGACACTTGATAAAATTATTTGTGAAAGTTGAGGATGGAAACATAGAACTCAGCCTATGTGCCACAATCTGACAACTCAGCTATCGAGGCCTCACTTAGCACAGACGAAGATGAATATGTGCGGTTAAAATACATTTTAAAAAAGTGATCCAAGTACAGGGACTCCAGGCTTTTGTGCTGTAAGTGACCGTAGTCCTGAGTTCTCAGGAAGAACTACCTGGACGAGGAGGGATGGGATGAGGCGTAGCTTCAGTGTGGTGTTTGAGGTGTGACACCCCTCAAAGGAGTTCTTGGCTTGGTAGTTAAGTCTCGGGGCTATGGCTTGAGTATGTTATGTCTGTGTCAGTTTTTCTCATCATGTTCATTTCACTAAGAGATTTTAAGTAGTTCCTCTTTTGGAGCACAAACTAAAAATGTATAGTGACTGGTTTTCCCAAAAATAGTGACTTTGCACCCATAGAAGTACTCTTTAAATGGGTGCAAATGTACTACTTTTTGGAATTCACAAACTTTGACAGTAATAGGCTTCGAAAGCTATGCCAGTCTCAGGTTTCCAGGCGTTCTACTGGCAATCAAAAACCTAAACAGTGATAGAATAAATGCTTACAAATAATCAAAACAGTGCCAATCGCTTGAGGTAGGATTCCAGGCCATCATTTGTCATCCACTATGCCACACCTAATGCAAATCAGTACTGACACTGTTCCTCATGGAAGTAGTTCATCCCAAGACTTGATCTTCTCACCTCCCACCCTGCAGCCCACTGACTTTTTAGTAAAGAAATGTGAGATTCCCCCCCCCCCCAATTTCACTGACTAAGCTACGTCCTTGTCAATGGCCCCTGTGCAATTACTTGATTTGGCCCAGAGGTGAGGATTTTGCTTGTGTGCAGCTAGTAAGCCAGGCCAGCTGATGTATTTTAGTCAATAAATGGTACTGCAATGTGGCGGCATGGCTTAGATGTATACACCGACCAAGTCTGCATTGTGATGTCCCCGACCAACCTCAAAACACTACGAAATGGCAAGAAGGACGGGGATCTCCAAACATGCCTGAGGCATAGACCGGCCAAAACTGACACAGGCGGGGATGGACATCGGAGCACCTGTGATGTGCAGCAGGCCTAAAGGGCAGGTCCTGTCAACACCGTCTCCCCTCCATTGACCTCTCGCCAAAGGGCTCTATGCAAAGAGCAGCTGCAAGGGCCATCTTATAAGAAGCAGTTGATCTTCTGCAGAGCAGGAAAGGGGCAGGCTGTGCCCATAACAAGTGATGTAATAGGAGCAGGCTGCCATCAGGGGATGCATGAGCAAGGAATGACAATCCTGATACGTATAGGCACGAGAACTACGTATAAAAGTAAAGTAAAATGAGACCAATGGGGAAAATAAAAGTGATCGCAGCCAAATATAGCAAACAACAAAACAGACAGTTGTTGGGATACTAGGTAGCCAATAAGAAGTGAAAAAGAATCTGAGGAGGGCTACACTCCGACTGTGTTGTAAACATGTACAGATTCCAAATAAGAGGGACCACTCCCAGCAACACACAACATGGTTCCAATTTCAGCATTTGAGTAGTTCACAGTCGCAGGCCCTACTTCAGCCGAAGTCTCTAAATGGAAGTTATTGGTGGAAACATTATGAATGTACTTTGCAGCCACAGCTGTAGGAGACAATCGGAAAAGCCCTCTGCTATTACACTTGGCAGAATATGGGATATACCAACCCTCATAAAGCTTACCAGAAGCGAGACTACCATTCTCATATGACGCAAAAGATGTCCGTGAACAACCATGTTAGCAAATTACCATTCTGAATTATGAAAGGTTCCTCTCAAGGCAAGCACGAAAGGCACCTGAGGAGTCCTTAGAGACCTTCTATACAATATTGAAAGAATTGGCCAGTACCTGAACTCTGCACAATGAGCTTGAAGAAATGTGCACACAATTCATTCAAGGTTGTGCCTCAGTGTAGCTCAGAGAAAAAAAATCTGCTGGAACCAGGTAAATCAATGCAAGACATAACTCTAGGGCGATCCAAAGAGCTGGTGAAAAGGGTGTCGCATATGGAAGCCGCTCTCCATAAGCCCATACAATGGAACAAGTTAACCATATTACCAAGGCTGCCCTGACACCAAGGAACAAAAGGAGTCAAAAGCAGCTGGAATGTTGAGGATGCTGTATGGAAACGTTACCACATACTAGAATGTGCACAGCAAGTGGGAAGAAATGCCCAGCATGTGGGAAAGTAAACTACTTTGCAAAAGTATGTCAATTGTCTGAGCACAAAAGTTCACACCAACAGCAGTGGAAGTAGTCACCCCAGGCCCCACAGACCAAATCAATTAAATTATGGATGATAATGAAGAAGATAGATCCATATATGTGCTTCCTACCATAGATCAGTCCACCTACTGAGTGTGGTCCCAGTCAGATGCTACTCGGGGCCAAACCAGTGACTGCCATCATCAATTAATATCATGGATCAGGAAACCTACTGACCATTGACCCGTTGTTGAAGACATAAACACACCAATGTAAAAGTCTATGCATACAGACATCTGACTCTAGTTCTGGTAGCAGGCATGTTCACAGCTGACATTACCCATGAGAACAGGACAGTGAGAGCAAAGATATATGTCACAGAGGCAGGGTGGGTTTGCTGTTGACAGTGGAAGGTGTGAAGCTGACACATTGTGCACTGAGTGTTCACATCTTAGGGTTTAATGGGTTGTTAGATAAAGTAATAGGATTAGATGCCTATGGGGAAAACCAGTAAAATTATATATGAACAAAGTTTGTATTGCCGATGGCTCTGTGCCACTCAAGGCTGCCTTTTTCCTTGCAATCAAAGGTGAAAGAGGAACTCTGAAAGCTGGAGAAAGTGGACATAATTGAAATCTGTGGATGTCTCCCAAGTGACAAGAAAGACCAAATAGCTGGGAGAAGTGCAGCCGTGTATAGACATGCGAATCCTCATTATGGCGATAAAGCTGGCGAGACATATCACCGTGACTGTAGATGAGATTGTCAGCTAAGTATTAGGATCAAAATGGTTCTCAAAAATGGATTTACCGCCAGGATACCACCAGATCCTGTTAGACCCAGAGTCAAGATATCACCTACTTTTCAACTTATTTGGGTCTCCGTTGCCACAACAGATTTAATTTTGGAATCTCAAATCACCATAAGGGAAGTGTTTTTAGGATTGCCTAGGAAGGGGAATATAAGTTACTACATCTTGGTATTTGTCCCCAGACTCAAAGACATCATTTGTACCTATGGAGATACTTTCAGGGGCTTAAGGACAGAGGGCTCACACTGCAAAAAGATAAATGTGAGTTTCTGAGGAAGGACATTAGTTTATTTGGATGCAATTTTCTGATAGTGTGGCTTCCGATGCCCTGAAGGGGAAAGACATCAAAGTAGCTGAAGCTCCACCCTCAATCACCACAGTGAGATGTTTTGTGAGCATGGTGAAATATTGTGCTACTTCATTTCACTGCGCTGCTAAGAAGCTTCAACAAACTGTACATGGGACAAGGAGCATGAAATCTCATTCCAAAACAACAAAGCTGATTTATCGGCATGGACCACCCTGCTATATTTTAATCCCAGAAAGGACCATGAGTTATCTGTAGATGCCAGCTACACTTTCCTCAAGGTGTGCTCTCTCAGCGACAGAAGTATGGAGAGTGGGCACCCATGGTGTACTCTAGTCGCACACTCACTATAGCTATTTACATTGGCCTTTATATGGACTTCCATTTGTCATGCATACTAATCACAAACCATGCATTCCTTGTTTCCAGGGGTCTGGCTCAGTCCCAGTGTCCAACACAGCTGCAGGAATACCTGTTCTCAGTGGCATATAAACCAGGTCCCAGAACAAGGCTGACTACTTGTCTAAGCATCCCCAGGCTGCTTCCAAGGAAGCAGTATGTGCAGTAAGTGGTTGAGTTTTCATGACCACTGCCTATCTCACTGAGCAGGAGTGTGAGAGTCACTGAAGATGATGACTGTCTGCAAGAGGAAGTGGTAGCTTTCCGGTTAGGGAAATGGAACTAACTGTAATGCCATCTCTGAGAAGGACTCCTCCTGATGCCAAAATGACACTGGGATCATCATCCAGTCTTGGCATGAACTCACTGTATCTGAAGGGGGCTGTCTGATGTGGGGTTGCTGACTGCTTGTACCGGTCAGTCTGACAGAAAGGGTGGTCAGTCTAGAACATGGTCATGACCAAATAATAGTCAAGATAAAAAAGTGAATCCACACCAAGTTATAGCGTCCAAGACTTCACAAATTGATGGAACAGGTTAATACAGAGTGTGAATTAAGCCAAGCTACGGGGGTCCTGATGTGCTGGAGATGTCCTTTCATACCCCTGGATCCGAATGAGTGCGGTTTTGTTAGTTTACCTGATGGCCACTATATGCTAGTGGTAATCAATGACTTTTCAAAGTTTCCGCAGGTGCAGATTGAGTCTGCTACCTTAGCTAGCATGGTGATTCCTAAACTGGAGAAAATTATGAGAATGCATGGCCTGATCCAGGTAATCCAAAAAGATAATGGTCCCCTCTTTGAAGGTCTGGAGCTCACTGAATATTTTGCATCACTGGTAGCAAAACATCGGCAGATAACACCTTGATAGCCCCAAATAAGTAAGGAGTCCTAGAGGTTTATGCACACCATCTCCAAGGTAATTAGCATAACGCAAGCTAGCACCTCAACCTGGAGGGGCTACTGAGTCTTTTCTCTGGGAGAAACACCAGACTCCTCATGGGACTACTGCCTGTGCACCAGCTGCTGTGTGTATGAGAGAAGCTGTGAAGAATGTGATGCATTTTCATACAAACTGGGTTCCGTGTGAAGGAAACGGCCACTACAACGTGGACATTTTCACGCATAACATTAACCACGCATGCATTACAACACATGTGTGGTTAACACAAATAGCCTTTACCATGCATACCTTTACTATGAGATACATAGTAACGGCATGTGTGGTAAAGGCTATTTGTGAAAAAAGGGGAACAGGGGTCTCCCCCCACGAAAAAAAAAGTGGGTGAAAAGAAAATGGGGTTTGGGGGGTATCCCCCCAAAAAAATACACCTGATAAAGGCAATCAACGTCGTTAGAGGAAACAGAAGTCTCACTTCCGTTTCCTCTTAACGACGTGCAATGTGAAAAAAAAGAACATGAAGAACAGACGACAGACGAGACAAAGTGGAGAGGTAAGGGAAATTTTAGAATAAAAAAACGAAGGGGTCCGAATTTAGGGTAAAGGGCAGGGGAGGGGTATTTATAAGAAGGGTTTAGGGGTAGGGGAATAACCTTTAACAAGAGTATGCCCTTACCATGCATACATTTACAACGAAAAATGTTGTAAAAATATGTGTGGTAAAGGAATATTCCTGCTAAAGGTTATGCGTGGGAAAGGCATTCGCATTATAACACATGCGTGATAAAGGCATGCGTTGCAACAGAATGCTTTGTAATATCATACAACCTCCGTGTGACATTAAGGTAGAGATCATTTTTTGACATCGCAGACAACAAAACGCCAAGGCCAATCATCGTCACCAAGCCAAGATGTGGGTGATCAGTAGAGGGAAGTAGGTCCTCGTGAAAGACAGACCTATGAGAAGCATATTCTGGATTCCATTTGAGTTGGATTTTTGGAGAATGATAAAAATAAAAGGCACAATAGTCATATGCCAAAAAAAGGGTGAAGAGATCACACAGAACATTTTGAATTTCAAGGAGAGCACGAAATATGATGCAGCTGTGTTGCTAAAGCCACCAGTGCCTTTCTACACTTCTACAAGCAGAACATTGGTGCCAGAGGGGCTGTGTGGATCGAAAGATTTGATGACTTCATAGATGCGCTTGAGGAAGACGATGACAAGAGATCATCAAATATTTGGAAAAGCCTTGCAGGTGATGGAACTAAGGAAGTGATAAATAAAGCATCACAGACTGATGCAAGATTGTTTCAAAAAGTAAAATAAGTGCTAAAAGCCAAGTTCAATGTTGATTATGAAAGGTACATCTTCGACCGGTTGGTAAAACAATGGATGAGTTTGTTGAAAGACTTGATGCACTCATTACACATTGCAAGTTGTGAGACTTCATTGACAAAGAAGACATGCACCTCAGAATCATCAATAGTCAATACCTGCCTTTCAGACAGAAGGTGCATGTTGAGAGAAACACACAGTTTAGAGCTAATGCTCATGGCTGCAAGAGCAAAACAATGAGCAGACCAACAAGCTGCTGGGATAGAAGCAGGAACAGGACACAATGAATCAGCAATGACCGTGAAATGCAAGCACAAGCATAAACAAGATGCACGTAAGTTGATTTCTTTTTTTTTTATTTAACATTTTTTTTATTGACAAATTGATAGGGAAAACATACAGTGCATATACAATAAAGAAAGCTAAAGTTTACAAAGTAAATATAAGTTATTTCGATAACATATTTCATATTCCACTTAGTACGCACATAGAACACAGAAAACATAATTCATTTTATACAAACTAGAGATCAAGTGGCAGGAGTGTTGCGAGTGTTGGGGTTTGCTTGAAAACCCATTTCAAAGAGAGAGAAATTAAATAAAATAGTTAGATAAAGTCACCCCAAATATTTCCAAGTTTTCGTAGTGACCGGGCACCTCTGAGTTTTGCCAAAGCCAGCTCCATAGAGTAAATTTCGTTTACTAATAACCACCAGTCTCCAATGTTAGGAGTTTTAAAAGAAATCCAGGCTCTGGCTAGTGTTAATTTTGCACATGAAAAAAGAATTGTTACAAGTGCTGGCCGAGGCAAAGAGACAGGATGTATGTCCAATAGTACTGCTAGAGCGGTAATAGGTGGTAGATGGATCTTCTTAATAACAAAAACTTTTTGTAATTCTGCCCAAAATTCCTTTAAGACTGGGCCAGAAAACAGCATATGTTCCAGGTCTGCTACTACAGCTTGGCATTTGGGGCACTTAGTACGATCGCCATAAGTGTTATTAAGGGACCACTTGGAAATCTTTTCCGGTGTATAATACAACATACATGTAGTTCTGAACTGTTGCAACCTTAAACTTGATGATCGGACGGAATTATTATTATTAGAGAAATAACTAGATATTTGCTTGGGGGTTATATTTAAACCCGTTTTACTGCTCTATTTCTCTGCTAATTTTAAACAATCATCTGTTTTAAAAGCACTTAGACACCTGTAAGCTTCACTTATAGTTGACTTATTTTTGGATGTATATAGACAGTTCCAAATGCCGCAATCTAAGATTTCATAAATTTTATTTTTCCTTATCAAGAAGTCGTGTATCTGTAAATATTTGAATCTCATTGTTTCCGGCAGGTCGTACAATATTTTCAGTGTATGAAAATCTAAGAACACAAGTGCGCCATACAGGTCACCCAAAACATTAATACCTTGAGCAGACCATCTATGGGCCATACCGTCATTAAAAACCCCAGGTAGGCCCAGATTACCCTAAAGCTGTAATTTCGGGTGGTAAAAAGTAGTCTTACAAAATACTAATATATTGGACCAAATCTTGATTGCATCCTTTGCCGTCTTAAATTTCAACAGTGCCAATTTACATAAATTTAGAATAGCGCAATATGAGGGAGGGGACAAAATCGGCAAAAACCTGGCCTATAAGGTTGCAGAGGACAGAGCTAGCACTCTGATTAATAACATCCGAGGATCCGATGATATGCTCTATGATCAGCCGAATGATATTCTAGAACAATTTGTGGACTTTTACAGCTCCTTGTATACCCCGGAGTCTTCACCACGTGTTGACTTAATAAAAGAATATCTGGATGAGAATGCGATAAATATTGGTAATCTCTCAGAAATGGACCAACTTTCTGAAGATATTACCGGACTAGAGCTTAGCCAGGCTATAGCTTCTCTACCTGCTGGGAAGGCCGCAGGAGAAGATACTATCCCTATCGAGATTTATAGAATCTGTTTAGAGGAACTGTCACCTCTACTAATGCAAGTCATACAGTCCATTGGGGTAACTGGAAAAGCTCCCAATTCATGGAACAGGGCTAAAATATATTTTTTTCTTAAAAAGGGCAAACCAAAGGAGGACAGGGGGTCGTACAGACCCATCTCTCTGATTAACACTGACGCAAAAATATTTGCGAAAATTTTAGCAACTAGGTTGGCTCCCCTTATGCCTAAAATAGTTAACCCGCAACAGCATGGGTTTGTGATTGGGAGGGATACCACCACTCACGTTAATATGGCCATAACGGCGTTTGATGTGGCAGGGACGGAATCCACCGCAGTCGGTATGATCTTGCTGGATGCCGAAAAGGCTTTTGACCGAGTGGGGTGGGATTATCTCTGGTGTGTCATGACAAAGATGGGGTTCAGGGGGCAATTTGTAAAGGGGATACGAGTGCTGTACGATAATCCTACAGCTTGTATTAGTTATGGAGGGCTGACCTCCTCAGATTTCACCATCTTACGTGGCACCCGCCAAGGTTGTCCCCTATCACCTTTATTATTTGCCCTTTCTTTGGAACCTTTTCTACATGCTCTCCAGGTACAACCCTGAATCGTGCCTTTTAGATCCGGCCGACAGGCACTGAAAATTACAGCATATGCCGACAATATTGCCATTTATTCTCCTGATGTTATAGAGGCCTTACAAGGGATTACTATAGAGGCTTGTAAATTTGGAAAAGTTTCCGGCTACAAGCTTAATATAAACAAAACTCAAATTGTTGCTAATTATGTACCAACGATGGTGGCTCCAGAGATTTGTAAAGTCGCCACCTACCTTGGCGTAAAGATCACTTCCAAAATAAAATAAATTAATCATATTAATTACAATGAGCTAATTAAATCTACTACTCTGTTACTAAAAAAGTGGCACAGACTCCCCTTGAATTTAATTGGCAGAATCAACTTAATCAAAATGAAGGTTTTACCTAAATTTCTTTATCTATTCCGTTCAATCCCCTTAGCGCTGAATAATTTTTTTTTTAAGCAATTAGATGGAATCTTCAGCAGCTTCATATGGGGATTTGGAAAAGCTCAAAGATAGTTGGCATTGTTAAAAAACAGCTTGGATAAGGGTGGTCTCAACTTCCCTGATGTCAAATTATATTCCTGGGCCTCGTTTGTTAAGCATCTCCAGTCTTTACTCAATAGTGAAGACCCGTTTTTTTTCATTTATTTATGTTAACATCTGATTCAATTATGTTTTTGTTCCGAGTCAACGACCCCAACTATTTCACGAGGGTGAAACGTAAGTTGATTTCTTTGAAGAAATCAAAGCTATGCTCCAGATGTGGGCTTTCTTTTCCCCATGAAAGTAAATGGCCAGCCCTCGGTACAAGTCTGCTAAGGTTGTAGGAAATAGAACCATTTGATAGCTGTGCAAAGTCAAGGAAAAATCAAGTGCTGCACGACAGAAAGAAAAGAAGGACAGGAGAACATTCCAGATGCACTCTCGCCACGCCCACAAAACCAATAAGCAACATAAGCTATGACAAGTAGAAACCAAGCAAAAGGTTCTATGGCCTGGATACCCGTCACCCCCTCCCAACACAATCCCCAAGAATGGGAAGACGGAAACAGTTCTTGAGCTTTTGGAAGGCGGGAGGGAGTTACCCTCCCGGCCGTATTTATTAAAATATGAAACAAAATGAAAACATTAAAATAACAGTTTCATATCATGTACAATTTCATTTATACATTACGATGTTTATTGGCTAACCTTAACATATCTCTAATACAAAGGTTCTCCTAGCCGATTCTCAAACATCCTGTAAATGCATTTCTCAAAATTCAAATTGTACATCCTAACATTACGGGCCAACGGCAAGGTCGTAACCGGTGTCAGATCCCTAATACCAGAACTCCCCCCCTTACTTGTGAGGGGCGGGCGCACAGAGGACTGTACCTCTGTGCCAACTTCCAATTTCCCTTGTCTTAACGGGGGCCCCATATTTACTCGACGCCATCTTGGTGGTCGTCCGAGGACTCGTGTGAGGTGTCTAGAAGGTAGCGTAGACCCCCCTCCAACCCCACACTGCTTACCACATCCGCCGTCGCGGATGTCCTGGCCCCGGGAAATTCCAAGGAGGGGCCCGTAGCCCCTCCACCCCAGGGAGGGGCCTTGACCGCCTTCCCTTTCGGCGGTCCCATCCTTAGAAGGGTACCGCCTCCCCGTGTGAGGGGCCAATGGCCGCCTCCCCCCAGGCGCTCCCATCCATAATGGTTGGCGCCCCATCTCTAGGGATCTTCCAATTACTGCTCACCGATCATGACCTTACCGCCACAGGCCGGATAGTTGACCGGCTATCCGGACCCCCCACCAAAGCTCCTACTAAAGGTCATGGTTACGTAAACTCTTTAACCAAGCTACGAAGTCTCCTATGAGTAAGACATTTCCCTCCCGGGACAAATTGACCCCATCCGCCAAATACATATGGTCCCCCCGGATACATCCATGTGGAATGCAATGCAAATTACCTGTACGAAACAACCTACTCATTTTGTTATTAACCTTCTTTACCGACTGGTTCAAAGCTGACACAGAGAGGGCCCCCCGCCACACCTTCCGAGGAATCATGTGTGACCACGCAATCGTGCACCCCGGAACCCTTCTTGCCAACCAACTTACTGTGGACAAAATTAACTCGAGAAGCACTCGTCGACCAATGGTCACCAAATCATTGCCCCCAAGATGCACTATGATTACAGATGGCGGTGACCTCGTCCGCCCTAACAGTCCCTCAATGACACTTTGAAACTGGTCAATACAGAGCCCGCCCCTTCCGTGGAAGGTCACCCTGTACCCGTATTCCCCAGCCACGTGAATCATGTCACCTGCTTTGAATACGTCTGCGGCGCGCCTCACGTATGAGTGGCCAACGACCCACACCACTCTTTCCTCAGCCGGTGATCTCTGACCGCTGGTCCCCCGGTGTCGGGTCAACTGCACAGTCCGCCCCGCAAAGCCTGCTCGCGAAACTGTAACCAAACAGAAAAACAAGAAGCGTGAGTGCATGACATTAGCTTCACAACATATGCAACCGCACATACCTTTTATAACAGTTCGAGGACCAACGCCCCAACCGTTTCACCTTTTCAACACTCAGACCCCTGGCTGTAGCCTCTGTAGCAGCCCCTATCCGGAAGGAATGGGTCCCAAAATCGCTCGGGTTCAAGCCCGCCGCTGCGATTGCCATTGTTAGCACCCGCTGAAACTGAAACCTAGTCAGTGGGGTGGCGTCGGTGTGCCTCAGCAAGCTTCCCCCCCATGATGCTGCCCTCTGCGCTAAATACTTGTCAACACATTTTACCGGGCACATGGGAGATCCCGGAATCCGCTGGACTACCACACTGTCCCCGATCGCTCCCTGATCGGTCTTGGACCTGGCTATCGAGATTACCATTGTCTCCCCCTTAATTTGAATGTGTTCTCGACACAGACCTCCCTCCGTATCCTGCTTGTTCCTTGCTACCAGTTCGCTTACCCGCATAGCCCCATGGAATGCTAATGCAAAAGCGGCCCGGAATAGCACCATCTCTGATTGAGATGAACATGTCGCAGGGAGTACGGACAGTAACAGGGACAACCTTTCTAAACCTATCGGGTGCCTCTCATCCACTCTACGACCCTCAAGGCGTTGCCACCCACGCAGTGCCTTCTGTACGAGAAAGGTCGATGTGGGGTCCTGGATGCCATGAGCCCGCGCCATGAAGGAGATGGCGTCCCGGTGCCTATTGGCCGTAGCCACTGATCTGCCTGCCTGATGTAGTGATACCAGGAATTTCAGGACATACTCCTCCTGCCCCCAATGCTCCCCCCTAGCTGAACCCAAAAAGGACCAATAGGAACGGAACGCCCCTTCATATGCCCTCCTTGTCCTGGGTGCTAGACTCTCTCCCACGAGGTTTTGTAATCCGGGGCACCGAGAGACCAGAGAGCTTCGGGAAATGGTGCCGCCGAGTCCGCTGAGGGCAGAAAACCCCGGAAGGCCTGCATATGGTAACGAGAGAGTGCATCAGCTGCCTGGTTTAGTACCCCCGGCACGTGTCTTGCCCTAAAGCGGACGTTTAGTCTCATACATAGCAGGACAATTTCCTTCAGCAATCTCAAAATCCATTTGCAGCGTGCTGCCTGATTATTGATACATTCAACAACAGTCATATTATCAGACCAGAACACCACAGAGCGATCACGAAACCCCTCTGGCCATGTTTTCAAGGCCACCAGAATGGGGAACAGCTCCAGAAACCCAATGTTACCTGTGAGCCCATCATCGTGCCACCACCCTGGCCAGGTGCGCGTCGACCATTGATTACCAAATATGGCGCCAAAACCTACACTCCCTGCCGAGTCTGTCCACAACCCCAGCTCTTCAGAGGAAACTGGCGGTTTGTTCCATACGACGCGACCGTTGAAATCTGCCAGAAATGCCAGCCATATGCGCATATCCTGGCAAACCTCTGCTGACAGTCTCGTGCGGTGGTGCCCTTCCTTGAGGCCAACCATGGCTTGTGCGATAGAGCGGGAAAAGGGGCGAGCCATCGGTATCACTCTCAGGGCAAAGTTAAGCTGACCCACAGCCTGTTGCAACTGATGGAGAGTTACTTTTCTCTCACCGAGGCACGTTTCGAGCGAGGCCTTAAATTTCATTACCTTCTCTTTGGGCAAGCGGAAACACCCCTCTACCGAATCGAGCTCAATTCCCAGAAACTCGAGTGTAGTAGATGGCCCTACCATCTTGCCTGGTGCCAGTGGCACGCCAAATTCTTTCATAAGATTACAGAATTCCTTCAAAGCCTGTGCACATTCCGTGTCCCCGGCTGCCCCCAGAAACAGAAAATCATCAAGGTAATGCATGACCAGTGTAAAGCCCGTGGCCCTGGTGAAAGCCCATTGTAAAAAAGTACTGAACTTCTCAAAATACGCACAAGAGATGGAGCAACCCATTGGCATACATTTATTCATGTAGTAGCGCCCTTGAAACATAAAACCTAGGAGACGCTGATCATCTGGGTGTACCGGGAGCAACCGGAACGCTGACTCGATATCTGATTTAGCCATCAGCGCTCCGGGCCCCAGGCGATTCAAAATGGCGACGGCCTCATCAAAGGATGCGAACCGCACCGAACAAATTCCCAGGTCAATCGCATCGTTCACCGAAAGACCCCTAGGAGCGGACAAGTTGTGGATTAACCTAAACTCACCTGGGTCCTTCTTGGGGACCCTCCCAACGGTGCACAAACAAAGTCGACAACTGGTGGCATGCCATATGGTCCCGCAACCCGACCTCGGGCCACTTCCTTCGCAATCTTTGCCTGTACCACCGCCGTATTTTTTTGAACCGATAGTTGGTTCTTACATTGTGCTTCCCCCCGAAAATCCCCCGCCGGGATGCGGAAACCATATGAGAAACCGTCTCGCAACACCCCGGCGGAGACATGATCAGGGTATTCGTTCAGCCAAGGGATCATTGCCATGATATCAACGGGAGTAGGTACCGGTGCCCCTCGGTCGATTTTAGACCTGTTTGGCGCCTCCTCTACCTCCCGTATCACCATTCTTGGCTCTGCACGAACTCTCGGGATGTGAGGACTGTCCGCACCCTGCACACTCATGCCTGAACTTGCATGTCCCCTGTGGCCTGGTGCACTTGCCTCTGTTAAAGCTCCAACAGACCCCTTTCCTACCTGAGTTCCCATTGCTCTTTGCGTTCTGATCACTGCTTGTGCCCGCCCGAAAGGGCGCCCCCAAAGAATGGCGGGAAGGCTCAGCCCCGTTCCCGCCCAAAGAAGGCGACTTCACCGTGTTCGACCCCACCAGTTTCTGCCAGGAAATGGAGTCGAAACAATCCCACGTCAGGGATGGGTCGTGCTCCTTGGCCTTACGAAATGTGCTATCATAACCAAACCATTGATTGCCTCTGTATGATTCATAAAATTCCATAATACGTGTCTGGTAAACAGCTAGTTCCAACAATACTTCGGGCCTACGTTCCCCCATAATTGCAGTGAACATTCCAAAAGCCCTGGCCCAATTGGCGATCGTTTCATCTACTCTGAACCCCGCCATCTTAGCACGCCATACACTAGGATGTAACAACTCCTTCTGATTTCTCACATGCTCTATCTCATAGTGATCGGTCAACAATGAAAACATGTTCACATATTTATCAGCCCAAATCCTTTCTTTCACATCCATCGGGATATGTTGAACCACTTTTTCCCTTCTTGAGGGTAACGATCCCTCCCCCGCCATTGGCAACGGCTGCTTACCCGAACAAGTAGCTGGGAATGTTGTCGCTGCCGTTCCAACGCTCGAAACTGGTTGTTCCACGGGAACCTGTGGGGAAACAAGAGGACAGGGTGCCTTCGCAGCATCTTTCGATTGCCGCAACTGCTTCATTATCGACCTGGCCTCCTCGGCCGTGGCCCCCTCGTTATCCCTGCCCAACCATGCCGCCAACTGGGCAGCCAGCTCAGGAGGCATGTCCCCCTCGCTCACAGGAGTGACCACTACAGGGATCGGTTGTCCCGTGTTCGGGACCGGAACTGGGGCCTCGACCGGACTGACCGGGCTCGCTGGAGGTGATTCGGGAACCGGAGCCTCCCCTCCTGTGCCCCCCTCCTGGCCCTTCTACCTCTCCCGGTTGGGACTACTCCCGGCAATGCTGGTCCGATTACTTTTTTCGGTCTACCCGCCCCATTCATTGCCGCCATCTGCTTCTTCATGTTCGCCATGTCCTTCACCAGCATACGAAGCATTTGTTCGGTCCCAACCTTCTTTCCGACCTTCTTGCCAGGCATCGTTCACGGATATTCGACTCGAGGTCCTGGATCCAAGCTTCGATATCGCTGAAAGAAGAAACACAAAATTACAAGTTCTCAAAATTGGCTCTTGTTCCGTCACGGGCTCACGTGCAACGAAGAGGTGCAGCTTCCAAGCACAGGAACAAGAGGATGCTTCCTTGGGTTGTTGCTCCTTTTATTCATCTTTGGGAGGGCGTGAACCCTCCTCCGACCGCCTACAGGGCGTGGCCAACGGTGTAGGTGTCTAGGACAACCCCTCTTGGGCGGGAAAAAGGCGCGCCCCGGCTACGCCGCTTCGGGCATACCAGCCGTGACACGCCTCCCGCCCAAAATGGTTCCCCGGGGGGATCGGGGCACCCGACCATACGTTCGGGGGGACCGAGTGGTCGCCCCTTTCCATTCAATGTCACTATCGAGTATCAGCAAAGATGGGTTTGCGCTGATGATATCTACTAAAGAACGATGTTCACATGTGGGGATAGCTGGCTGTAAATAAGATGACATTCCAAAGAAAACTCCCCAGCAAAGTGACAAACTTCATCTGGACACTGTCCCATAATTACATTAAAAGTGAACACCTGATAACCTTCATCATAGACAGTGGTGCATTGATTAATATCATGCCAGTGGAAAAGTTTAACAGCCTATCCTGTGTGCCCTGCCTCACTCCATTAGGCACAAAGGTATATAAATGGGCTGTCTCTAAATCATTGCAAAGCCAAATGCCATTCACAGCGACAAAAGGACACCAGTGCAGGCCACCATTCATGTTCTACAAGGGACCTCGTTGAGTGCATGCTTGCTCAGTTTTGCCAACGCTGCTGACTTGGGGTTTATATACCTCAACTACAACCTCTGTGCTCAGTCTGAGATCACAAGCCCATTGTCATCTCTATTCTGTGGCCTGGGAAAACTCAAGAAAATGAAAGTTCAGTTTCCTATCAATGAAGACATTTGCCCTGCTGCTCAGCTGCACTGCAGACTTCCTTTTTATTTTCATCTACAAGAAGCTGTAGAGAAAGAACTGAAAATACTTTAAAAACATGACATAATTGAAAGCTCCATAGGCCTCACGCCACGGGTTTCGCCATGGTATTTGTACTGAAAAAGGAAGAGTGATGCACATTTGTGTTGATATGCACCAAGCAAACAAAGCATTTGAGTGGGAGAGACTCCCTGGTGCACACATAGCGGACATGAGAATGCAATTGAATGGTGCCAAAGTAATTTTCTGTCTTACCTAATAAAGGATCCCATTAACTTGAACTGGAGAGAACTGAAGTTATATTACTACTTTTTCGACTGATGTTGATTTGTTCAGATATAAGAGATTGAGTTTTGGATTATCTTTGCCTGCTGAGATATTTCAGGATGTTATTCAACCTGTTACAAATGCTTTCAATTACAGTGACAACTATGGGTTTTTTGGAAAAAACTGAAAGAACACAACAAAGCTATTACCCAAGTTTGCTAGTTACTTGTTGATGCAGGTCTCTCTCAGAATGAAGCAAAGTGTGAGTTTCCCAAAACTAAACTTTTGTTTCTGGGGCACATATTCTTTGATGGGGGAATGACTCCCGGCCTGACAAGGTGCAAGCGCTGTCATCCCCTTACCCCCCACTGCCCCCAGGATGTTACCATGCTACGGTCTTTTCTAGGCATGGCCAGCTATTGCTGAAGATACATTCGCAACTTTGCTAGAGTAAGTGCCCCTTCAAGAGACTTGACAAAGCGAAATGTCCCACTTCAATGGTCTCCTGAATGTTACCAGAGTTTCAGAGAAATAACATTTGCAATTAAAAATGCAACTAAAATGGCCTACTTGGAGCCAAAGTTACATACCGAAATAACAAGTGATGTGAGCCCAGTGTAGCTGTGGGTGCTTCTTGCTCTACACAACACCTGAATGCTCAGAGACACACTGTGGTCTATGCCAGTTGAAGCCTGTCTGAAACAGAATGTGCTGTGTGTGGGCCTGCAAACATTTTCATGTATTCCCCTATGGAAAAGATTCACCATCATCAAGGATCACAAGGAGTGCTCGCCATCTTTGTAAACCTGAAAGCTAAGATTCCTCCTCAAATTGAGAGGTGGGGGTTAAGAGCGCAAGAGTAT
Organism: Lissotriton vulgaris; assembly: GCF_964263255.1. Lineage (NCBI taxonomy): Eukaryota > Metazoa > Chordata > Amphibia > Caudata > Salamandridae > Lissotriton > Lissotriton vulgaris. The sequence goes on from NC_141693.1 coordinate 292,601,603, forward strand.
GACTATGAGATTGTACACAAACCTTAGAAGGATCAAAACTCGGCAGATTACTTTTCACAAGTGCTGCAACAGCATCACAGTTCGACATCCTGGACGGCCAAGGAATATCTCAATTTTATTGTGAGGTCCAGCACACCACCAGCTCTGTCTGTAAAAAAATAATTGCTGCCACCAACATAGACAAAGACACAGCCATTATCAAAGAACTCATTCCCACTTAAACATGGAGAAAAGGTACCCTGCCCCTCGCCGATGATGTTGCATCCAAAAAAAAAATGTACAGGTAGAATTACCCAAGAAGGCATAATATTTGGAGGCTCAAGAATGATCATACCTGAGAGCCTAGAGCAGTGGGTCATTGAGATGGTCAATGAAGGACATCATGGTATTGCAGGCACCAAAAAGAGCCTTAAGAGATCGAGTGTGGTTCCCTCGAATAGAGTCGAGAAAGAGTGTAAAGCGGGCCACATTTGCAAATGTTTGTGTCCCAAGGTGACGCATGCACCCAGTGACAATGTCTGACCTTCCTACCCATGCCTGAGAGAGAGTTGCAGTTGACTTCTTTGGGCCTTTAGGCAATAGACAACATCTCATGTTAGCCGTCGATGAATATTCACGTTTTCCTTTGGTGGAAACCCTGTCTTTGATCACCCATGACAAAGTCATAGAACGGCTTGAAGACATCTTTGCCTCCTGGGGTATCCCTGAGATCCTCAAATCTGATAATGTCCCACCCTTTAATAGCAAAGAGTCAAAGAATATCTTGTCTGACTCAACATCAAACACCAAAAGAATGCACTACTCTGGCCCCAAGCCAGTGGTGTAGTTGAACGATTCATGGGCACCTGCAAAACGATCATTCAACGAGCGTCCATGGAGGGAATCGATCTGAACCAAGCCATGTGCTAGGCCTATCAATCAACTTCTCACTCCACAACTGGTGAGAGTCCAGCCACCTTGCTATTTGGGAGAGCCATCATAACAAAACGACCTCAATGAACCCCGGATCGATTGGTGACTACTGACAATGTTTGAGACTTCAACTAGACTCTGAAAAGAAAAATGAAAATACATGCAGATCAGCACCGCAGTGCCCAGGAAACAGTCTTTGACAGAGGAGATTGGGTACTGGTCAAGCAGAGACAAAAGCAGAAAACATATATTCCTTTTGCCACTGACCCTCTACAGGTTGTGGCATGCATGGTAACAGCATATCGTGCCAGAAAATTAATTACTCTGGTAACATCCCACTTTAAACACCTACCTCGACACTTGCCAACTCCTGAAACCATGATTGAGGTCACCCTGCCCCCAGGTCCAGCTCAAGCACCTGAGCCTGTGTCGCCTTTACCCATTCAGGGTCGACCTCGATCACCTTGGATCAACCGATCCAGACAAGTGTGAGCGCCTCGCCGACAAATTAAGGAGATGTGATTTTTAATGACATCTGCCTCTTTTTATTTCACATGGGGAGATCTAGCATATTGATGTTATACGCCAAAGGACCCTCGTAGTTCAGGGGCGGACCCTGAACAAGAACTACTTGATATGCAGGGAGGTGTTAGGGTGTGGTTATGGAAGTATGATGCAATGCGCAGGATGCGAGTGAATGCTGCAGAATAGAGAAGTGCTTAGCCACAGCTCCTATGTGGTGTAATCTATTTGCATGCCCCAGTGCTGGGGAAGATAGTACAGTTACCATCAGCTGTACCCACTGAGTCAATGTAGGTACTCATAGGGCACCAACTGCTGAGCCAGGGTTGAGTGGAAGGAGTCATCATTTAAAAGCTGCTCCCCCTCCTTCACAGAGGTACTGTGACTATGAGCAATAACTGGGTTAAGCCTAATTGGACTGGTTCATGTGAATTTTTTTTGTGTTGATTTTGTTATGGCTTTACTGTATGTTGAGGAGAAAAGTAGTGTGCAGCTGGTGGTTCAGGCCAGCTAATGTCATTTAGCCACTAATTGAAACTACCGTGCGGAGGCATGGCAGTAGATGTATGCCCCCAGCAAGTACTATGTCTGAGTTATGGTTTCTCCCACCGGCCCCAAAACACTATACACCTTCTGCCTTCATTTGTCTCCAATTGAGACTTCATACTGTAAAATGTATGCTGCCACTAAACTATATCCACATATTTAAACTGTGCAATACTGACAATAGACCTTCACAAGCCAATCAACTTCCAGTCAACAGTATGGAAAGTCACCCATAGACTGCTCAAATCTCTGAGATACTACATCAGTGGTGAGTTGCGCTCTGTACAAATGGCAGTCACTTAACATGATACTCAAGTGTGGGCTGAGAAAAACAACAGGTATTGTAGAAGGAGCCCTTGAACTGGACTCTAGTGAATAAGCAATCTTATGGGTAGATGCATCATTGTTTCCATTTGCGTTTTCTAAATTGCGAAAATTAAGGAATCGCAATTTAGAAATCGCAAATGGCAATGCATGTAAATTTTTTGGGGATTCTGTATTTTTCCCTATTTGCGATTCACAATTTGCGAATCGCAATTAAGTTAACCCTTCCCATTGATTCCTATGGGCCAAAAGGCCCATAGGAATGAATGGGGAGGCAATCACATTTTGCGAATTCCATTTTGCGAATCGCATAATGTGAATGCAATTTCAAGGGTGCAGGGGGGGTCCAAAGAACCCCTCCCTGCACCCCTGAAACTTAACTTTAAGATCCATTTACACACACACATGCCCTTGGGGCATGTGTGTGTGTAAATTTAAACTTTCAAAAATGCAATTTGTGCATATTTGAAACTTTTCAGTAATTTAGCATGAAGTTCAACTTCATACTATTTTACCCATTCCAAATTGCGAATTCGCAATTTTAAAATAATCATGCATAGCATTTAAGAAATCTCAAATTGCGATTTCTTAAATGCAATCGCAATTTTAGAAATCGTAACATGGTTGAGATTCCTATAATTGCAAAATGCATGATGCATTCCAAATTAGTGAATTGCATTCGCAAACGACCGAAAAATGCGATTCGCACCGTTTGCGAATGCAATTCAGTTTGATGCATCTAGGCCCCAGTCACTAGGCAGTCCTTGGTCTTCGGAGTAAAACCTTGATGGACCCATCCAACTTGCTGGTTGACATAGACATACACACTGTTAGCCAGGAAACACAATGGGGCATATGTACAAGCCTGTATCACCACCACAGCATCACTTTTACCGATGTTGTGGAGGCGATAGGTGCTTAGCCTTATTTACAAGGCAGCGTTAAGCCACTTAACATGGCTTAACCCTGCCGTGTAAATAAGGCCCTCTTTCACTCTATGTTTAGCGTGAAAGGGGTGGGCAATGGGTGTTGCAGTGGGCGTTCCAGTGCAACATTCATTCATTTTAATGCTGCCCCCTATGTACAAGGGTGGCGCACATAGGTGGCAACGCCAAAATGAAGACCAGGGAAAATCTGGTCTTAAGTTGGCGCAACGAGGAGAAATGCATTATTTCTCCTTGTTTCTGCTTTTTCCATGTGTGCTACCTTGTGCAGCACACATGAAAAATGCAAAATGACATGGATTGTTTATGTACATGAAGGTCCCCCTTCCTGTACATAAACAATGTAAAAAATGCTATTTTGTGTCTTTCATATGTGTGCTGCATGAAGCAGCACACATGAAAGTGACAAAATGGCATTTCAGGATTGTTTATGTGCAGGAAGACCATCCTACACATAAACAATCCTCCCTTGTATGCAGATACAGTTGCACTATGGTGCAAGGGTGCCTGCGTTGGCGCTACACTGCTAAGTGTAGCACCATCGCAGGGGGAAACGCGAGGCTGCACCATATCCTTGTAAATATGGTGCAGCCTTGCCTTTCAGAAGTGGCAGAGAGAGGCGTTAAGCCAGGAAGGCTAATTCCTCTCTCCACTACTTCCTTGTACATATCCCCCAATGTGTTTTGTGCTTGCATTTTTAGCAGTTACACACTAAGGGCCAGATGTGTGACCATTTTTGCATTCGCAAACAGGTTTAGCATGGGGAATGTACAAACTCCATTTTGCGAGTCACTATTTTTTGTGAGTCGCAAAATAGGCTTTTGCGACTCGCTATTAGGAAGGGGCGTTCCCTTCCTAATAGCGAGCGCAACACTATGTAAGAATGTTTTGTGTCCGCAATTGCGGGCGCAAAATACTCGCAAATTACCATCCTCTTCAAGAGAGCAAGAGTGCAAATGCAAGGGAGTGCAAATGCAAGGGACCACTGCCTGCCCTTAAAAAATGTAACGAAAACATTTCATTTTTTTCCTATAAGGAAAACGGGCTACATTAAAAAAACAAAACTGCTTTATTTAAAAACATTCCCCAACATGGTGTTCTGCTGAGCCCAGCAGGGCACCATACCTGGTAGCGTCTGCCATTCCCAATGAGGCCGCAAATTGCGAGAGGTTCATTAATATTCATGAGCCTCTCTATGTGCGACCCCATTGGGAATCGCTAACAATGTAAACCTCACTGCTGTACACTGGTAATTTACACGGTCGCACATCTGACCCTAAACGTTTCTCTACTTCTTCACTATCAACAAGAAATCATGATGTGTTGTGATTTGTCTTATTGGAATTTACATACCATAGAGTAGCACTGTTGGTTCACCGGGGTAACTTTTCAAACCGTTCTGAAACACACACACAGCTTTGCTGGTGCACAAAGATGGCAAATGAATTGCTTGTTCTGTTTTGATGTAATGATGGGTTTAGGGAAGAGTGTGGCGACTTAAGAGTCTTTGTACAACACATTACTTTGCAGGACTTCATACTTCATACAGGACAATGGTGCTTGCCCTTTTGAGAGATGCCTTACAGGAGGAGTAAACTGTACAGTATGAGTGTAACAGCCCTAATGGAATCTTCAGAATGTCTTCATTCCATGATCGCTGTTTGATTTTAAAGATTTTATAGATAATGTCAATACCAAACATACATGAGACAGTGCTCGTGTTGGGTGGAAAATAGTTACCTGCCACTCCTGAGATATCAGATTGAACCACGAGAATGTGCACCACAAGGACACATGTTGAAAGACAACGAGCATAAACCCAGAAGGAGAATACACATTTTGAGATCTTTTACATTGGTCACAATGTCTGCTGTGTTTCTGCGAGCCATACATAGTTTCTGGAAGGACATAGAAAAATTAAATTTCATAAAAGGGTGCTTTCGTTATCACAGGAAAGGCAATTAAATCAGTGGTAGGAAAAGGTGAGTGCAATATGATTTTTTTGTGGCAAAAGATACATAGGGGGCTGGTAAGGTGTGCCAGGGTCTGTGCTCAATGCTGTTAGTAACACATTTCAATGGAAGTTTGACACACCCTTATGTCTTGTGGGAATTATTTCCTCATAGGCCAATTCGAAACTTAGCTATATATTTATGTATCTTGAATATCTAACATGCTTGAGGGTATACTCAACGATATGACTGATGTTATTGGCTACTTCTCCCATGGGTTAGGTGTACATTCTTGGAGAATGTAAATAATAACCTAATTAATACGTTTTTCTTGTGAGAGAGCTAGCAGCATCAATCAGTTCACAACAAAGGAATGCACATGATAGAGGTAGTAAAGGAACATTTGAAACAAACGTCTGATAGTAAACACTTGACACAACTGTGCAAGTCTACGTGATGGGTCATTTGTGTTAGAAAGAAGAAATGAGACAAGTATTGCGTAGCTCAAAGGTCACACCTCAATCCACCCGGCTGGACCATCTGTTTATAGTGTTGAGGGGCGGGGGCAGACCTGTTCCAAGTTGTATTAGTTAGATGAGTAGAGCAGGAAGTGAATGACAATGTCCAATTGTTAGAAGATTGTATTTAATGTAAAGGGAGGCCAACAGATATGGAAGAAGCATTATTGTAATGTGAATGTGGGGGAAAATACTTGCAGGTAAGAGGTGAAGGTGGAGTTGCATTGTCTCAAGGGCCAACAGTTATTTTGTGGTCTGTAAAGGAATTTGGAGCTAGCAGATTGTTTGTTGAGGTGTGGGGTGATCTTCATCAACGAGAGGAATACGTTGATGTTGCTGAAGTGTAATGTTGTATAGAAAGGAGTTTGGGAAGATGAAGAGAGAGTTGGCAAGGAAGGCAGTGGTAACAGGAATGAGGTTAATGGTGTGAAATATTGTGAGATGGGCTTGTCTGATTTACTGATAGTGTACGCAGCTCACTGCACCAGTGCTATATCCCTAAGTATTGGAGGATTATCAGTTTTAAATGTGATTTGTTAACATCAATAGCAACTATAGTTTATTTGATTGCTGTTTAATATGTTTGCACCCATTCTTTAGTGCTGTATATTTTGCATATATGAGGAATTGTGTTACCTCTTGCTGTGTCCTTTTAGAGGGGAGCATTCCTCTGTGGAGGCCTAACTTCATGTGGAATTGTGTTTTTTGAAGTGGTAAGAAATTTATGACAACTCATAAAAGATTGGCCACCTTGTAGTGTGTTTTAAATAAAAATATTTCCTTTCTCTAAAACAATAATTGATTCTCTGAAACATTTTCATGTATATTAACTGTAGCAAAATGTGTTCCACCAATTTAGCCTACCTGGATTTTATGCTTTTTTATCACCCTGTTTCTGTGAGTGATTCTCACTACTCGTGTCTCACCCATGGTAATCACATGGTAGTCACATGGTAATTGGACTGCACATGGTCAATGTCAGTGTCTTCCTTTAAAGAAAAGGCCACTGCAACAGAGCTAATGTAAGGGGCACTGGGCTGTTTACTAGGGAACACGGTGCATATGCGTGTGAACATGTGTGCGGGCTGGACGTTTTAGACTACTGTCGTGAGCAGGGGAGGTGGGGGTGGAAAATTAAAAAATAAAGAATCGTACCTGCTGATCGTGACGCCAGCCGCCACCTCTCTGCTGCTTCTCCTCGCAGGAAGCACCCGGGTTCCCTGAGTCAATTTCACGCTGCAATGCAGCATGTGATTGGTTCCCCTAAACCAATGAAAACGCCTGTGCATGTTCCCCACCAGGCTGTGTAATGGTGCCTAGTAGGGAACATGCAAAGTGTGCTTGAATGTTTGGCTGGCCCAAGAGGGCCGGTCAAACATTCATGCACACTTTGAGTGTGTTCACCACTCCTCCTCTGGCCCCTGCTATGGCCAGCCCTGTTCCGGGGAGGAACAGGGCTGGCCATAGCAGGGGCCAGAGGAGGAGTGCTTCCCATTTCCCTTTAAGGAAAACGGGCTGCATTTAAAAAAATCCCTGCTTTATTGAAAAGCAGTCCCAGGCATGGAGTTCTGCTGAGCCCAGCAGGCCGCCATCCCGGGGAGGGCCAGTCATTCCCAATGGGGTCGCAAATTGCGAGTGGCTCATTAATATTCAAGAGCCTGGCATTTTGCAACCACATTGGGAATCGCAATCAGTCTCCCTGACACTGTTGTACATACTAAATTGCAACTCGCAATTGAGCGCAAATTGCGAGTCGCAATTTATAATGGTCCTACATCTGGCTCTGAGTCCTGGACGGAAGGTCAACTGCCCAAGAGAGTCGAAAACCTGAGGGTGCTATAATCCTGAGTCTTTGGCAATGTAGAGTTTCAATGGTTTTAATCAAGAAATGTTTAAGATTAGAGAGAAAGTTTGAGAGTTTTCTGTTGACTGTGATTGTTCTGTGGTCGTGATCTGTAAAGACTAAATAGTGCACATTGGCAATCTCTAGCAGCACAGTAGTAATTGACCCATTCACTGGTAAAATGTAGGCCTGGGCGGAGCTTGCAGAGTTTCCATCAAATTCTGCAGAGTTCTGAGAGCGGGTGAGTATTGCCCGACCACTCCTCATGAAGACCCGTTGGCTGCTGAGGGCCATTGGGTGCCAAGAAACCCTATTGTTGGCACAAGTAAGTTCCCCACAGCGGGATTATTTATTTATTTTTATTTATTTATTTTATGCATTTGTATGGCGCTCAGCTACCCAACAAGGGTTTCCCGGCGCCTATGACATACAGAAGGAAAATGCTGTATAAATAGTTAGATGTCCTCATAGGCCCCACCCCCTTTCTCAGCCACTCTGCAAATGTTACCCCTGGTGCACTACTGATTGGGGAATGAAGTCCCCTTGGCTGCTGAGGGACACTGGGGGCAGAAAGAAACGCTATTGTTGCCACAAGAAAGTCCCTCATAGCTGGATTGCTGAGACGTCATCAGAGGCCCCACCTTCCACTCTGCAAAGGAGACTTCTCGCGTACTACTGGTTGGGGGATGGAGTCCCCTTGGATGCTGAGTGTCGCTGGAGGCCAAGAAACCCTTTTTTGTTGGCACAAGTACCTCCCCCATAGTGGGATTGCTGAGACGTCATTGGTGGCTCCACCCCCTTTCTCAACCACTCTGTAAATGGGCCTTCTGGTGCACTACTGGTTGAGGGATGAAGTCACCTTGGCTGCTGATGGTCATTGGGGGCCACAGACTGCTGAGACTAGGAATAACATGCTGGTAAACTCTGCTCCGCCAGTAGGTTGACAGAGGTTTTGCTGAACTCTGTGATCAAAGCAGAGCTCAGAGAGGCAACTCTCTGCAAACTCCACCTCCGGAGTGGAGTTTAACGCCCACCTCTAGTAATATGGAAAGGGATGTGGGAAGGTCATCAGAGATTGTAACCAGAGTGAGATTTCCATACCCTGATATGACACTATGAACATACTCCATGGACTAAATCCTGTGGTTTTGGGATCAATAAACAAATGTAAACCCTAACACAGGAGATGTATGTGCTCTATATTTTATCAATGACCCCTTATTTTTTGTAGTCTCTTTGGGGTTAGAATGCCAAGATAAGATGTTGTGGAACCACGTTTTCTCCAGTGTACACATTTCTATGTCATGATACATTTGCATCCGCACTTCTTTGACAGTAGCATATCTCAGTTTGGAGTAATGAGACTGTGTAAGAAGGCATGGGGCATATTCTCAAGAATGTGTGATAACCATCGCAAAAGTAACTTAACGCAACTTCCAACATTGCAGCCTAGTGCAGGAAAATTACGCTGTATTAATAAAGCATTCTCAACGCAGCGGTACCATGTGATAGTCTCCAGATAACGCGTCAAATGTCTGCGTTAAAAACAACGCCACACTGCAAAAATGCGAAAAGCGAATGCAAAAAATCTTGCGATGAGGCCAATGGCGGTACAAAAAGCAGCAAAAAACAGCGACAGGTCTGCAAATCCCATTAGTCAGGTGGGAAAATGCACTATAAAAGCTACAGAAACAACACACCAGAAACAATCCAAAGCACCTAGCAACATGGATGCACCCTGACCGAGCACAGAGGCCAACACGAAACCCACAACCCCCACAGACCACCAGCAAGGAACAACGGGGACGGCCAAGGAGAAGAGGAAGAGGAAGACGGAGTGCAGTCCGCAGCAAAACCAGATCTGCGTCCCAGATGTGACAGAACGCTACCATCAACTGACCCACAAGTAGACCACCGGGAATGCAGTCGGAGTGTCGAGGAGGCCAATTGAGGAGGCCAAGAGGTGCTGGCACAAACCCGCTGCCAACAGGAAGACAGCAACTGCGACAGGAGGTTGGAGTACTGCTCCATAGGAGGAGCTGGAGGAAACCGAGGCCACAGTCATTAGTGTGGAGATGGTGCAAGGAGTATGGAGTATGGAGTACGAACCCAGCTCGAGAGGACCTGACACAACATCAACAGGGTGAGTAACGACCAGGGACTGGGGGGATGGGGGGAGATGGGCACAATGGCACACATGCACAATGAGGTGTAGCACACTGCACACCCACAATTACCCTGGATCATGTTCCTGATCCCCGTGGCACACTGCAGCACACACACATAGCAATAACAGCACACCCACATTGAAGACTATGTGGTACAATGCGCGAACCCGACACTGCAGAACAAGGACACAACTGGCTCCGCACACATGCAGAAACAGGCCTACTACATCTGACAGAGCTGGAAACTGTGAAATGGAAATGTGCGCGTACAACCTCACATCTGTCATGTAGTCCAAATCTACATGGTCCCGCAAATCCTGCACCTTCCAAAACAGTCACAATGTACATTGTCATACAGTCTGCATGTAAATAAGAACAATGCGCCAACATACATGTCAACACAATGTCAACATGCATCTCCCCTTCACATTGGAGAGGGACACATAACACCTCCAGCAGAGCACAGAAGACCACACATCTGTGATGCCAGAGAGGACCACCACACCTTCGACACCGATGCCCTACAACAGCCCATGGACATCCCACGCAACCCACCACCAGGACCCGGGCAGCCAAACTACTTAGATGAGAACACAGACCCTGCATCAGACCACAGAGCAGGAAGCACCCGCAAGCACGGCTGGCTCACGACACTTCACCAACCCACACATGGCACCCCAATGCCAGGTGTCAGAACACCAAGCGGAGGTAGCCGAACTCATGGAAGGCGAACTAAATAACATACATGAGTATCAGTTTCAGTTCAGTTCAGTTTTTAACGTCTTTATTTCGAAGTTCTTCTTCATAAAAGACAAGCATATAAAATACATATACAAAACACACAACTATTATGTACAGAATTATACAAACAATTAAAATATTCCTTCAAGAATCTTGTTTAAAAAAACAATTAAATCGCATAGAAAGACGTTTGTGTCAATGTTAATACAGATATAAATAGTCAATTCAGGAATGCTTCCCAGAAAAATTAGGTTAACAAATTTGGCACTTAGCTATTGGCACTTCATAATTATATATAATACAAGTTAAAAAGAGACTTATGCCCAATCCATAGGAGCCTGTACCTAGTCTAAGAACATGCTACATGGAACCACATTACTGACTGGGTTAAAATGTAAACTAGGCCCTTAATAACAGCTATTCAACCATTGCAGTATTGATAGGGTATGTCATGACTATGGGGAGCTGGTGAGCTAATACCAACCCTTTCTAGCAAATAATTGTATGCTGCTGTAGATCTTAATAAGGGGATGTGTGGGGTACACGGATAAAAATCATACAAATCCCAAATGGAGATGGGAACGTCACCTTCGTGGGGCTGTGAGGATCGTAAGTAGGGGACGATGTTCTTATTCCTAAATTTAACAAGGATTAGGTCCCCAGGAATGTCCTTCGGTAGTGACCCTAACCAGCCCACCCTTCTAACACTCAGGATACCACCATCCATATTGGGTGGCAGGGGTCTATTTTTAGCTAACCAAAAAATGACCTTGTATAATAGGTCCTGATATCTCTCGGGTTTCCTGTGAGCGGGAGCTGGAACTCCCGAAAGAACAAGCACGAAGGGGGCGGCTTCCGGAGGTAGGTCTATATGTGCAGTTCTGTTAGGCTCTGCTCTAATAGTAGAGTGATTAGTTAACAAAGGATTGGGGGCAACTTTAGTGACCGGTGGGGGTTGACTCTTAGGAGGCTGTCTATCAGTCCGGACATTTTTTGTATTAACCAAAGGTTTGTGCGCTGTTTTAGTAGCAGTTGGAGGTAACATAGCTGGAACTGAAACATTTTTTGTTGTGTCAATTAACAAAGGCACTTCAGGTACAGTTCGTGAAATGGAGCAGTTGGGTGTTGTCATCTTTAGAACAGGTGAAGAGTTGGCTTTAATGGTAGACTCTATACTTGTCAGCCTATCCCCTAAAGCGGAAATTTGTTCTAGCAGGGGTGCTAATACACAATTTAATAACAGTTCGAGCTGGGGCAGTAATTGCAATTGAAGTGATGGAACTTTAACATCCACATATTCACTGGCCCCCCTGGGTGTAATGGAGTTCATAACAGGCGATGGGTGATCAATACAGCGTTTTTGTATTTGAGGTTGGAGTTCATAATCAATTGCCCCTTCATGTTTCCTTTTCACACTTTGGCCCAGCGATAGAGCAGTTGCCTCGGTGTTATCCTCATTGGGTAGTAGGGAAAGTTCACAAGGTCTGTCAGTGGGAGTGTTAGTGCTAAGGCCTTTTACGGGGGAGGGGGATGTTACTGGGATAAAGTTAGACCCGCACAGTGCATTTAATTCCTCCCAGTAGGGCAAGTTTGGCAGGCTAACTGGGGTATGTGACGGGGATAGCATTTGACGATGATCATCAATATCTATGTCACAGATGGTGGTAGGTGATGCATAGCTCAGAATAAGCTTTTCCATTCTCTGGCTGTAGTATAGAAAGTTAGTATGCCCTGTTATATATCACTGTTAATACAGTATATTCAAACCTTGTGACAGTGAAGGGGAAGCCTAGAAGTCCATAAATAATATTGTGGATGGTATGCAGTACTATACCATCTTTAGCGGTGAAGCCAAGAGAGGTGGCCCGTCCCGTCGTCCTCGTGCCTCTGAGGGCCACAGAGGGCCCGCCCTTTGCCCGGGCTTCGCCCGGCGTCCGCGCGCGTCCGCGACGCGGAGGGAGCTTCCTCAATTTGAGCGCCTCCGGGCGCGCAGTTCCTGTGGCTGTGTGGGCGGGACCGGAAGTTCACCCAAGGCTTGCTGGGAGCTGTAGTTCCCCCCAGCTGCGACCGTGGGGCTGGTGACTACGGCGGCAGGGGGAACGAGCAGCGTCAGGGCCCCAGCAGCAGGTGAAGTAAAGTGCGTGTGCCTGCTCCCCTCCTCAGCCCGAAGTTGGTGAAAAATGTATCTATTATCCTTCAGGGACCACCTACACACCACAAAGGAGACCAACACTGCCAAGGAGACACATGTGTTTGAGTTTGAGTTTGAGTTTTAAAAGTTTTATATAGCGCTCTTTCACCAGCGGTTTCATGGCGCTGTAACTGGCAGATCTCCACAGGGGACAAGGGGTGGAGGACAGAGGAAGGGAACTACATAAAGATTTTACTGAAAAAATAAGCTTTAAGTTTCTTACGAAACTGGGGATATGAGGTAAGGGATCTGAGCTCCAAGAGTAATGAATTCCAGAGAGCTGGTGCAAGGGTCGCAAATTTTGACCCCCCCCCCACTTTTTCCGACGAAAGCGGGGAACTGTCAGCAGAAATTTGGAAGAGGATCGGAGCTCCCTGGCTGGAAGGTAGGGGACAATCTCCGAGGAAAGGAAGGCAGGGGCCGTGCCCAGTCGAGCCTGGTAGGTGATGGTTGCAAGCTTGAACTGGACACGTTCCCGAACCGGGAGCCAGTGTAAGGTTTTCAAGAGGGGAGTGACATGTGAGGATTTGGGAAGGTTAAAGACCAACCGAGCCGCCTGGTTTTGAATCATCTGCAACCGCCTGAGACTATATGCAGGTATGCCTGCATATAGGGCGTTGCCATAATCCAGGCGGGAGATGACCATCGCAAGGACGATCAGCTTCAAGGCCTCGAAGGTGAAAAAACGAGAGACCTTGCGGATGGTACGGAGAGAAAGAAAGGAAGAAGAAACCACAGAGCTAACCTGGGAGTGAAGGGTGAGGTGAGAGTTGAGTTTGATGCCTAGGTTTTTGACCGAGGTAGAGGGGACCGGAGGGAGACCAAGGGAAGGGGGCCAAAAAAGTGAAGACCAGGGACTGGAGCAACCACCCGTCAACAACAACTCGGTGTTGTCGGGGTTGAGTTTCAGGTGGTTGAAATCCATCCAGTCCCGGATAAAAATCATAGTAGACTGGAAATTAGAAATAGAGGCAGAAGATGAAGAAAGGTTGAAAACAAGTTGGAGATCATCCGCATAGTTATATACGGTGACCTCCATTTGTTCTAAAAAAAAAATAAGGGGAGAAATGTAAAGGTTAAAAAGAAGAGGTGAGAGGGAGGAACCTTGGGGGACCCCGCACTGAACCTTCCGGAAGTCTGCAGAGAAGTCACCCAGGCGAACCGCCTGGGTGCGGTCCCTCAGGAAGGAGGACAACCATACCAGGGCCGTACCCCCAATCCCCGCCGCCCCGACACGAGAAAGTAAGATGGTGTGATCCACCGTGTCAAAGGCGGCAGAGAGATCGAGGAGGACTAATGCCTGGAATTGATTGGTGTCCCTCCCCTCCCTGAGGTTGTCAAGGACCGAAAGGACTACGGACTCCGTAGAGTGTGCGGGGCGAAAGCCAGCCTGACGGGAAGCCAATACCCCATTCTCTTCCACGAAGGTGCTCAGAGACCTGGTGACATGGCGCTCGAGCACCTTAGCCAAAAATGGTAGGAGAGAGATGGGGCGATAATTGGCAGGGATCGAGGGGTCCGCGCCAGGCTTCTTTAAGATAGGTAAAATAATAGCGGATTTCAAAGGGTTGGGAACAACTCCCTGAGAAAGGGAGCTGTTAAGGAAGTGAAGGGGAGGATCAGGGCAGGTGGTGTAAATGTGACGAAGTATGTGAGCGGGACAGGTATCAAGAGGAGAGCCAGATTTTACAAGGGGGATTTGTGATGTAAAAGTTTCCTTTGTCAGGGGGGGAAAAGTATTTAATTGTCCTTGCGGGGAAGGGCACTGAGGGTCAACAAAAGACGGGGAAGGTGGCAGGATGTTGGCTTTGATGGTGGCGATCTTATCAATGAAAAAACTGTTCAAAGAGTGACAAAGGGCCTGGGAGGGGGAGGGCTTAAGGGAGGTGCGATCTGAAAAGGTTAGGTTCTGAACAATCGAGAAAATTTCCCTAGATTGGTTCTCAGCTGTGAGAATCTTGGAGGAGAAATAGGCTGTTTTAGCGGCCAAAATAGCATTCTTATATTGGGCTAAGAGAGTGGTAAAGTCAGCTCTTAAGATGGGACAATAATCTCTCCTCCAGGCCCTCTCAGCACGGCGCACCGATAGTTTGATAGATTTCAGGTCATCGGTAAACCACCGATTGGCATCTTTCTCCCGTTTGGAAGTCAATCGCTTCAAGGGGGCGATAGACTCGCTGGTGGAAGAGAGCCACTGTTCAATGGTGTTAGCCTGAGCCAAGGTGGACAGACCGTGAAGGGCGGGGTAGGAAGTACTTAAAAGGGCAGACAAGTTCGCCGGGTCAACTCTGCTCCATGAGCGGACCCAAACATTTTTAGGAAGGGGGACCCTAAGTGTAGAACTAAGAGGAAGAGAAAAGAAAGCAGGTGGTGGTCGGACCAAGTGCAGGGAGAAATAGAGAGGGAGTCAACAGGGCAGATCAAGGACCAGATCTGGTCCAGGACATGGCCCTTGACGTGAGTTGGGGAGGATACATGGGAGACAAAATTAAGAGATAAAAGTGTGTCTGAGAACTCTCTGGAAGATAGGCACTCTGCAGGGTCAGAGGGCCAGAAATTAAAGTCGCCCAGTAGTAACACAGAGGAATTATTAACGGCGAGGGTGGCTAGTACCTCCTGGAAAATCAGGGAGAAAGCGTAGAGGTGACTGGGGGGGACGATAAATAAGCAGACAGGTGAGAGGGGGGGAAGTGGACGTAGTACGGATAGCGAGATACTCAGTGGTAGCAATGTCGGGGAGAGGGAGCAGTTGAAATGGAAGGTCAGATCGGGCAATGACTGCTACGCCGCCCCCCGCTCTGCCAGAAGAGCGATCCGCTCGAAGGGCGTAGTAAGGAGCAGGCAGAGTGGCTAGCAGCGTAGGTAGGGAGTCATCACAGAACCATGTCTCCGTTAAAAAGAGGAGATCCGGTGCGTGAAGATCTAACAGCACCGATAGTTCATGTGAATGAGCCACCGCCGATCTGGTATTCAGATAATAAGCCTTAAGAGTCCTGACTGGATCAGTATTGGCATCATCTTTGGGGGGAGGGGCAGAAGTGAGAGAGGCAGATGGACAGGAACAGTGAGTGACAGGGGATATATTAAACAGGGATGTCCGGGAGTGAATAGAGGGAGGTAGAACCCACGGGCCCTGTAGACTGAGGAGTTGAGAAGGGGTGCAGGAAATAAATTGGACAGGGTGATGTGCCCCTAGCCCCGGTCGGCCGCGGACGGGCGCAGACGGGCTTAACTTAGGCGCAACTTCGGCGCGCCTTCGTCGCGCCCGCTGCGCCCGCCCGCTGCGCCGTCTGTGAGGGGGAGTTGTGATATAGGGACACATGAGGGGGGAGTTTGAGAAGGGGCGTGGCAGGGGGTGGAGGGACAGAGGAGCTGCCCCGCCAACCACAGAGCAGCCCGAGATGGTGGCCACGCCCGTCCCCGCCCTCGTGACCTACCCGTCAGAGGGTGAGGGAACGATCAGCAATGTAGATGCACATTCACAGTACAGACCACACCCAGGGGATTACAAATAGCAGTCACAGACCCACGTTGGCGCTGCGTACGAAAGCCTAGGCCACTCCCCTTATGAATTGAGTAGGTGACGACAAAGGTACATGTCCAAGTTCCAACCCGCTGCCTGCGGTGACATGTGTGTGCTCGCTGTACACAGCCCAATGTGATGTCGTACGGCCCAGCGCACTAGAGCTGAGCGCGCTCATGTGCTGAAAATTACTAGGCTTGTGTCTATTCGGGATAATCATGATGCAGATGCAGTGGGGTGTGTTAGACCTGCATCATCTTCCTCATAAACGTCTCATGTCTCCCACACTGCCTGATGTGACATTGCTGCGCAACCTCTCCACAGAATACTCAATCAGCAACGGTCCATGGGTTCCGGTGCACTGAGTCAGTAGCACCTGGAGTGCTGAGGAGGGTAACAGGCAGATGATGGCATCCACGACAGGTGTGAGCAATTCCGTCAGTCTGCCAGTACCACTTTTTCGACTCTGGCAGATGGCTGTTGGAGGTGGTCTTAGCGATGGTGGCATGTGCCTCCTGCGGTGATTCCACGTCCAGGCCGGTCAGGACTTGACTGGATGTGTGAGCCCTGGTGGACCGCAGTTGAGACCGCAGACAGCGGACAGTGCAGGGCCACATACACATGGCATCGAAGACCCCAAGACCACCATCTCAGAGGTCATCCAATATAACAGAAGAAAGGGTCCTTGACTTGACCAGCACAGAATTTATTTATTTAAACTTATAAGGCGCACGGCTACCCGCAGTGGGTTTCCCGGCGCCAAGGGATAGACTGAAGAAGAAGGAACTACCAGGCATCTGTAAATGAAGCTACTAGAGAAGACTGCTCAAAATTACTGCGGAAAGAGCCAAGTTTTTAGACCCTTGCGGAAGCAAAGAAGATCTGTCTCCAACTTCAGGGTCACAGGCAGAGCATTCCAGGATTTAGTGCCTAGATGAGAAAAGTAGCGGCCACCCATCTTCACTAACCTAAATCTAGGAACGATAAAATCTCCTTTTCCTGAGGATCTCAGACTGCGACTGGGCTTATAAGCATGAATGAGATTCTGTAGGTACCTCGGGGCAGAGCCCTGTTTTATCTTAAAGATGTAACATAAGGCCTTGAATTTAATTCTACTCATTATTCTCAGCCAATGTAGATCGCGAAAGGCTTGAGAAGCAGATGTTCTCCGAGGAACATTGCGTAACAGCCGTGCGGCCGCATTTTGAACAACTTGAAGTTTATTTACTGTTGTTAAATCGGCACCAAGATAGAGGACATTCCCATAGTCCAGGCGAGATATTACCAAAGCCTGGACCACCGTCCTCTGTGTAGAGGCAGGGAGCATCCACAAGATTTTTTGAAGCCATCTTAAGGTGGCAAAACAGATGGAAGCCACCCTGACGGCCTGTTGCCGCATTGTGAGCTTTTCATCAATGAGGAATCCGAGATTGCGAACCTGGGCAACGGGTTGAGGGGTAGGACCCATGCTCTCGGGCCAGATGAATTAGTGGCCTCGGATGCAGATCGCCTGGCACAGGCACCCCACCACGGGATGGTGACTTGAGGTCCACTGAGGTAGGGCCATGCAGACTGAGTGGGTCCTCGTCTATGTCGAAAGTGAATGTGGCAGAGGGTTGTGGGGGACAGTGGAAGGTATCCTCCAGGGCATGATGCAGAGGTCTGATGTTATCCAGAAGCAGCAAATGGGGGAATGGAATGCGACAGCCTCCTTGCCACCACCAATTCGGTATCAGGTACATGAAGATGAAAACTACCCCTAAGTCTATAGAATCAGACACCACCAATGTACGACCAGAGAGTGTCCATGAATGTCGGGGACAGACTTAGTGGCACCGGGGCTGAGAGGGGATGCAGTCTGAGGAGATGATGCCGGTACACTGATATGTACTCTGCCAATGCTAAATCAAGGCTCAGTCCCAAATGTGTGACCTACTGGACCGCAGTGTAGGCTGGAGGCAGCAGTGGCTCACAGCCATGTGTCGTAGGCTTGTGATGCACAGAGTTAGTGAGACTAGGGCAGTTGTTGGTAGTTTTCGATCACCTCTGTAACGGTGATCCTTTTTTCCTCCCAAATGCAACGCATCATCCTTTTACGCCTCTCCTTGCGTGCAATGATATGTACTCCGCCTTAGAAAAATCGATGCTCATTTCCAATTGTGTGACCTACTTGAGCGCAGCGTAGGCCGAGAGCAGTAGTCCGCGTGGGCCCACAGAATCTTGCAGTTGTGATGTACGACTAAGACCTGGTGGCACCATGTCGAAGGGTGTATAGTGACATACACTCAGCCATAATTAATGTGCTCGGCTATGGTGTAATCAAAACTCAGTTCCGAATGTGTGACCTACTAGTCTGCTGTGTCAGCCGGTAGAGTATGTAAATGAGAAAGGAGTACCGCGCGCCTTGCTCACGGAGGCTGTGGCGGTCGTAGCAGGTTGCCAGGGTTGCGGGCCTCGGACTTGGAGCTTGCACCGGCATGTGGTGGGTCTGCTTCAACACATGCCAGTGTCGGTTGGTGGGGGAAAGGTAAGACAGGTTCGGGGACCAGAGGCCCGGGGGGCAGCAGGCGCACAGTATCGCAGGCAACACTGCTCACCGTGACGGCGTCGACCTCGTGGCGGGGCAAGAGGTGCCGCCCTGGCAGAGATGTTGGGCATTCCGGAAGAGGACCACGCCCAGAGTTACATACCTTTTATTCACACCCCTACACTAGCCTGGCTTACACAGGGCCAGCCCACTCCGCTCACGCTTACGGGGAGAACGTAACAAGCTACAGTCCAGCGATCTTCCCCACTGGCTGGAGTGACATGGTTGTGTCCACTGTCCACTACACTTCAAACACCGCGGTGTGTGTCAACATGGATTTGTGTGTGAGGCCTGCATACCACCGTCTGGCAATCACATCCACGCCACACTTGGCATTGTGTACATTCTCATTCATCGGTCACTTGCCTCCTTCGCACATTCCTGGTCCCCACCTCTTCCGACATTCTGCTAATGTGTGGATGAGGTGCCATGCCGTTGATGGCTAATGTCCATGGCTGGGCCACGTTTCGCCAGTGAGTTGTGCTGTCATGTCTGGTGGGTGTGCATGTTGTATGTGAGCTTGTGACGTGTGTATTTCCTGTGTTGTGAGTTGCATGATTGTGGAGTTGAGGTGTGTGGTGTGTGCATTTGGCATTGGCCAACTGGCAGTGCATTTTCGTGTGTACCATCCTGGAAGCGCTGGTTGGTGATGGACTATCGAAGGTGTATGAATCATGCACACTGCCTGGGTGGTTGGCAGCGACGCTGGCGGAGATTCCCCGGTGGTCCACTAGTACTTGCACATTGGTGGGATATGTGCTCTTTCTGTTGCGCTTATTGTGAGGGGGCACAAGTAGGATATGTATGCAGTCAATTGCCCCCAACACGTGCGGGACACCAGCTATGGTGTAGATGGCTTACTTGGTCTCCAGCTTTCCCTGGGCAGTGTGGGTGAAGCATAGATAGTGGGGTACCAAGCTGTAGGTGTCACCCATGACCGTTGTTAGGGACTTGGATAGGCCTGCTGTGTGACTCCTCCGACTCGTGCGGATGTTGGTTGGAGGGTAACAGTGGTCAACAGGTGCATCAACGCCAGCAGCTTGGTCTGAGGTGGGATGTTGGTTGTTGGCTGTGTTGGTACCATCAGCCTGTGGACAATGGTGGTCAGGATGCGGAGGAGGGTTGTCCCTTTGAGCATGTAGTGGGCAATGACATTCTCTGGTGTTGGGTCTGTGAGGTTGGTGCATTTTCTGAGGGTTCATGTCTATGTCTGCGCTGCCTCAGTGTTGGTCCAGGGGGACGGTGGAGGTCCGGGAGGGAGTCCTGGGGGTGGTGACGGTTTGTGTTTTGGCCCTCTTAAGTGTCCAGCCCGCATTTTCAGTGGCTCCATGGCATCTGCTGTTCTTCAGGTGTGGGTCTGGGGTGCAGGGTGTGGTCCGACTTTGCACCAGTTCAGAGCAGGTGTTAGTTTCCTGCTGCTAATGCTCCTTATTGAATCTTCCGTGGTCTTTTCGCCAATCTGACTGGTCGTTGAGAATGTTGTGTAGTGGTGTTGTTGCGGCTTTTTGCACAGGAACGCCTACTCTGCATCTCATTAGTGATAGTTGCCGGGGGTCGATGTTTCTTGCGGCTGCTATCGCGGGTAACCAGGTGCTGTTAGCACCAGCTTGTGAAAGGGGTGATAACTTTATCGCGACTTTGTCTGCGACAGAGTGCTGTTAACTCGGCGATACCACCTTGAGAATATGCCCCCAAGTGTTTGTGCATGAGGTTATAGGGAGTCCCCAAAAGTACTGAACTTCAGCACCACATAAAAGTGCTCTTTTATTAATGTGGGTAGACCCACAGAGTTCAGCAGTTGAAAAAGACTACATCGAAGGATAGATTTGCAGAAAGCATAGCTATCATTAGTGTGGCCAGTGTAGTGAGCAGGGAGACTAGAGATGGGAGGGACCTACTATGGGACATCATGATGTTGTTGTTTTGTTATGATAAAGTCCTCAGGATTGGTTTGTTGATTGGTATGCCCACCTCTAGATCCAATCAACGCCTGAATTGCTGTAATGGCACAGAGCATTGACAAGATCAAGCAAGGGGAAAAATGAACAGATCAGGGAAGGAAAGGAAGGGGACAGCAGGGAGGGAGATCTGTAAAGGAAAATGTAAACCTTGTAGATGTGTAGAGGTATCTGGCAGCGTAGGGGTTGATGCGGTGTAACTAAGTATCCCTCTACTAAGCATCACAGGGGAAGAGTGTAAACCATACACCTTCAGAACCCCTGTTAAATAGAAGAGGTACATACAACAGTTAACACCTATGTATATTGCAATGCACGCTGCCACTTCTAGATGATAAATCCAGTTCAAAAGAAATCAAGCAAAAGAATACCCCTGGAACTCTTGGCAATTCCTAGCACCCAAATAATGCCTCTTAGATGGGTATGGGGGCTGTATCCAAAGTTAAATGAAGAACAACCTCAATAGTTTATGAGCGTCCTAAACGCTGCTAGTACATAGCAGTCTATACACCGTTGGTCGAAAATGCCAACCGAGCCAAATCCTTATATTTACAGGTCACAAAACCAGTACCACAATAACAGCCGTTACCGCGGATCCCAAAGTACTTTGACACCCTGAAAACAGTGATCCCGCTGTGAAGCGCTGTGGTGCAAAGCACCCTTACCGCACCAGGCAATCCGAGTCTTCAATTACCGACAACAAGTTCTCTGAAAGGAAATCCCGGCACCGATCCCCAGCCGCCGTCCTCCTTAAATGTTTTCTCGTGAGAACGCGGCGCGCCGCGAAGGATCACAGGAATTGTAGTTCCGGCCCAGGGCATGCCGGGAAACGTAGTTTGTTTATGTTGCGATCGTGACAGTACATCCCTCTCTCAACAGAGGGGATCATGGACCAGGCTTCGTGGGGCATCTCCGATGGAAGGCAGACACCAAAACCGGGGCATGAATCCCCAGAGCAGGCTCCCATGAGTTTTCCTCGGGCCCATACCCCTTCCATGACACCAGATACCACAACTTACTCCTCCGATACTTGGAATCCAGTATTAGTCTGACCTCATACTCCAACTCTCCCTGTACCATCAAGGGAGGAGGACGATGCTGGCCCTTGGATAATGAAGGATTCAACAATGAGACATGAAACACCTGATGGACGCGTAGATGAGAAGGGAGCTTCAGTTTCACCGCCACCGGGTTCACGCGTTTCAACACTGTATACGGTCCAATGTACCTAGGGTTGAAAACACTGTGTTTTCTGAAACGCAGATTCCTTGTGGACAACCACACCTCATCACCTTTGCAGTACAACAGACCTTGTCTCCGGTGTTTATCAGCAGCAGCCTTGTACTTGAGTTTCATGGCCTGCAGCTGGTCCTGCGCTTTGGACAGCGTCTCTTTAATATGAGCCACTCTGTGAGCCACCTCCGGAAGGAGCGAGTCTGTTTTCGGGTGCACAAAGGGAAGAAACCGGGGGTGTCTGCCATACAAACAATAGAAAGGAGTGTTCTTGGTGGAACTGTGCGTGGCGTTATTATAAGCCACCTCCGCCAACCACAAGTAGTCCACCCAGTTCTCTTTACTATTATCCACGTAGCATCTCAAATACTGCTTAAGAGTCTGATTTAACCGTTCAGTCTGGCCATCGGTTTGCGGGTGGAAACTTGTGGAAAGGGCCGAGTCAATATGCAACAAAGAACACCATTTCTTCCAGAACTGGCCAGTAAACTGTGAACCTCGGTCAGAGACAATAATACTCGGCAATCCATGTAACCTAACCACATTGACCATGAGCAGAACAGCTAACTGACCCGCCGAAGGCACCTGTTTACAGGCCACAAAATGCCCCATCTTAGACAGGTAATCAACCACCACCATTATTGCCGTACATCCCCGGTCAGCGGGAAGACCCACGATGAAATCCACCGATATCCGATCCCAAGGGATCGATGGAGTAGGGAAAGGCAGCAACAACCCCTGTGGACGAGAGTGGTCGGACTTCATCCTTGCACATTGAGCACAGGCAGACACCCATCGCCCAACATCAGGTCTCACAGAAGGCCACCAGAACTGCCGCAGTACACGCTCCAGGGTCTTGGCAAATCCAAGGTGACCCGCACATGGCGACTCATGGCACCAGACGTAGACCCGCTTCCTCAAGGCCAACGCAGGCACCAATAACCTGTTATGAAACATCGGTAGGCCCCCATGCAACCTCCATTCCTGGTGACAACCAAGCCAGGTCTTCCAAACGAAGGAGTCCACCCCCTTCTTGACATCCCTCAGGAATGTATCAGGCTGCATAGCACACACCACTCTATCCGGAGCAACAATGCTAGCCTCGGCCCTCTCCTCATATGGAGTAACCGTCGACTGGCGAATGAGTGCATCCGCCTTCCGATTGTCAGTACCTGGGCGGAACGTGATGACGAAATTGAAACCAGAGAAAAACATCATCCACCTGAGCTGTCTAGGCGTGAGATGACGCGCGGCGGACATGAACTGTAAATTCCTGTGGTCGGAATAGACCGTGACCACGTGACAGGCTCCCATTAGGAAATGCCGTCATTCCTGAAAAGAGTTCCGAATGGCCAACAGCTCTTTTTCTGCGATGTGGTAGTTCTTTTTGGCCGGATTCAGCTTACGTGACATATACGCCACCGGGTGTAACTGACTCGTATCCGCATGGCGCTGAGATAGGATAGCCCCGATTGCCACATCCGAGACATCCGCCTCCACAACATAGGGTTTGCCGGGATCAGGGTGGGCCAACACTGGAGCTGACACAAAAGCGTCTTTGAGAGCCGTGAAAGCAGCTTGAGCTTCCTCAGACCATACAAACACTCTCGCTTTCCTCAGCAGCTGAGTGATAGACGCCACCAACTGAGAGAACGGATTGATGAAACGCCTGTAAAAATTGGCAAAGCCGATGAAACACTGTACATCACGGACATTACATGGAACAGGCCAATTTTTGACAGCCGCTACCTTCCGTTCTGCCATCTCCTGGCCTTCAGGACTCAGCATTACCCCCAAAAATTCTACAGTATGAACATGAAAGTGATATTTACTGATTTTGCAGTAAAGATTGTTTGCCTGCAAAATGGTAAGCACGTTTGCCACATGCTGACTGTGCAGATCCTCCGAGTCTGAGCAAACCAGGATATCGTCTATGTAGACGATCACATACCGGTCCAAGATGTCAGGAAACACATCATTTAAAAAGAATTGAAAGGCCGCAGGGGCGTTACAGAGACCGAAGGGCATCACTCTGTACTCGAAGAGTCCGTATCTAGTCTTGAATGCGGTCTTCCATTCATCCCCGCTACGCATGCGGACCAGATGATATGCCCCCTTCAAATCAAGTTTTGTGAACACAGTAGCCTTTTTCACCTGCTCCAACAAAACACTGATCAAGGGTAGAGGATACCTGTTTTTTACAGTTATGGCATTTAGCGCCCTAAAGTCTACACACGAGCGCAGCTCGCCATTCGCTTTTGGTATGAAGAAAAGAGGCGAGGCGGCTGGGGATTTAGATGGACGTATAAAACCCAGACCTAACAGTTTGTCCAAATACTCGTGAAGGTCTAGGTTCTCTGGCTCCGTTAGAGCATAAATCCGCCCACACGGTATCGCAGCTCCCGGGACCAGATCGATCTGGCAGTCATACTGCCTATGAGGAGATAGCTCCTCAGCCTGTACCTCGTTAAACACCTTGTCAAAGGACTGATACACTGCAGGGAGCTGAACACATTTTTCTGCTGCCATGGCAATACAAGACCCACCAGACAAGGCTTGAGCATGTAGAAGAACCCCCTGATGACATTGTTTCCTGCAAAACTCAGATCCCATGTGAACCGATCTGGTGCCCCAATTTATACTAGGTTGTGTTTCTCCAACAAGGGTAAACCAAAGATTATACCATATTGAGGAGCCCCGATAACGCTGAATGTAAGAAACTCAGAGTGTGTGTCCCCTAGCAACACCTCTATTTCTTCCGTGTCATAGCCTATAGGACCCATGCTGAGCCTCCTCCCATCCACAGCATACACTTCTTCAGGCCTCTCCTTCTGCACTAGAGTAAGACCCATATGTTGGGCTTCCTGCATGTCAATAAACATACCCGTTGCCCCTGAATCAATCATAGCTGGCGTGACCACCGATTCGCCGGCAAGCATTAGCACTATGGAGACAAACAAATGATTTGTTACCCTGTTCAGTCCACTGTATAAAGAAGGGACATAAATAGTACTCCAAGAAACCCCTTCCTGTTTCCCAGAGTCAATCAGTTTTCCGTCACCTTTTCTGTATCTGCGGAAGCCACTCGATTACCCCGAAAACGGTTTGTTTTTGGCTTTACTGGGCATTCTCTCACATAGTGGCCCTTTTTTCCACAATATAAACAAAGCCCTTGTTTACGCCGTGATTCTCTCTCGGCAGGTGTTAAAGCCATTCTCACAGCCCCTATCTCCATAGGTTCAGAAGAGGAGGCCTGATGCCCTTCCTTAGTGACATGCGTCTCCACCACTGGTTTCCTACGATTCTCACCTTTTCTTTCGCCCAGTCGATGATCTAACCGCAGGGCCAAATTAATCAAATCCTCACATGACACTGGTTGAGGATCAATCTGTGCAATAACATCTTTAAGTTCGTCATTCAACCCTTGATGGAACAAAGAAGCCTGTTTATTTTCTGGCCAGGTGGTTTCTGCCACTAAACGCCTGAAGGTATTCAGATATACAACCAAGTCTTTCTTGCCCTGCCGTCATTCCAACAATTCTCTATCGGCAGTATATGAGTCCGCCCTTCTATCAAACACTCTAAGGAATTCCGTTTTAAAGGCTTCCCAATCATGCAATAACGGATCGTTACGATTAACCAAAGGGACCGCCCATTGTGCGGCGTTGCCTGCTAAATATGAAACCAAAAAGGCCACCTTGGCCTGATTTGTAGGGAACAATTTAGGTTTACAGGAATAATGTAAAGCTACCTGAGTGAGGAACACCTGAACCTTGTCTGAATCCCCATGAAAACGCTCAGGTGACGCTAACAGAATAGACACAGGCATCTACACTACCACCGGGGGTGGCGGAGGGGCGGCCCCTACATCAAAAGGATTGCGCTGTACACCATCCAAACGAGACCTTAGGTCAGAAGTCTCTAATCTAGACGCGGCTACTTCCAACTGCAGGTTAGCCAGAACCTCTATCACATCTTCCAATGTGGCCATACTAGCACAACCCGACCGGGAGGACTGAGATACGTAGGTCGGGAATTCTGTTATGATAGAGTCCTCAGGATCGGTTTGTTGATTGGTATGCCCACCTCTAGATCGAATCAACGCCTGAATTGCCGTAAGGGCACAGAGCATTGACAAGATCAAGCGAGGGGAAAAATGAACAGATCAGGGAAGGAAAGGAAGGGGACAGCAGGGAGGGAGATCTGTAAAGGAAAATTTAAACCTTGTAGATGTGTAGAGGTATCTGGCAGCGTAGGGGTTAATGCGATGTAACTAAGTATCCCTCTACTAAGCATCACAGGGGAAGAGTGTAAACCATACACCTCCAGAACCCCTGTTAAATAGAAGAGGTACATACAACAGTTAACACCTATGTATATTGCAATACACGCTGCTACTTCTAGATGATAAATCCAGTTCAAAAGAAATCAAGCAAAAGAATACCCCTGGAACTCTTGGCAATTCCTAGCACCCAAATAATGCCTCTTAGATGGGTATGGGGGCTGTATCCAAAGTTACATGAAGAACAACCTCAATAGTTTATGAGCGTCCTAAACGCTGCTAGTACATAGCAGTCTATACACTGTTGTCCGAAAATGCCAACCGAGCCAAATCCTGATATTTACAGGTCACAAAACCAGTATCACGATAACAGCCATTACCGCGGATCCCAAAGTACTTTGACACCCTGAAAACAGCGATCCCGCTGTGAAGCGCTGTGGTGCAAAGCACCCTTACCGCACCAGGCAATCCGAGTCTTCAATTACCGACAACAAGTTCTCTGAAAGGAATTCCCGACACCGATCCCCAGCTGCCGTCCTCCTTAAATGTTTTCTCGTGAGAACGCGCTGCGCCGCGAAGGATCACGGGAATTGTAGTTCCGGCCCAGGGCATGCTGGGAAACGTAGTTTGTTTACGTCGCAAATGTGACATGTTTGCATGATCTGTGTAGAGATTTACCACTAGACAAAGAGATCAAAATCCAGACTTGCTGTCCAGACATCACTCTCAGTCCCATGACATGAGCTCTTTGCCCCCGTCGGCTTTCTCATGGGTCTTGTCAGAATCCACTGACCAGCGATATTTACAAGCTCAAAATCAACTACTCAGACCATTCTGCTGCACTTGACACTTCACCAGTACCTGTGCACAGTGCGCCCAAGAAGCCAAAAGAAAAGTGGAACTATTAAGAAACAAATATGTTAAAGAGGACAGAGCAAGAAAAGAACAAAGGAGAAGAGAACTTCAAGAGCAAGCAAGGCAGAAGAATAGAAAACAGGTTGAATAGATGTTAAAAGAAAATGCAGAAAAAGAGAAGAGGTACAGGAACAAAGGAAATTAGTTTATGTTGAGGTAACAAGTTTGAGTTCACATACTACTATAGAAATGTGTGCTTAACATATTGCACTCTGGTTCCAAATTTAGTGAGTTTAAATAATTATATATTATCTAATTATACACTGCCTTGAATCACCAAATACAATGACTTGATTGTAACTCGTTTTTCATACAATTTAATCCAATGAGATAATTCCTAACCAGTAGTGCACTTACATGTGAGCGCTCAATCAGCAGAATCCTACTTTTTAAAAGAAAAAACTTAAAAATAAGCTGGTCAAAACTTACATTACAGCAACAGTTCAGGAAAAAAATTATATATATATATATATATATATATATATATATATATATATATATATATATATATATATATATATATATATATATATATATATATATATATATATATATATATATATATATATATATATATATATATATATATATATATATATATATATATATATATATATATATATATATATATATATATATATATATATATATATATATATATATATATATATATATACAAGCTCCAAGTTTACCCATCCGGATAAGAATCACTCGAACCAAGGCGTGCAGAAAGCATTTTATTGGTATGGCCACAAATCCGCTTTTCAGTATCCTTATATGACAGCCGCTCCGGTATTGCCTGACGCGTTTTCACCTCCACAATGCTCTGCTTTATGGAACCACCCAAATTCAAGGGCCAGCAAATGCATTCAAAAGGGAGGCAGCTCGGAGCACGCACCATCTCCGTCAGCCTCTGAAGAAGTCGTAAGATGAAACGCGTCAGGCAATAACGGAGCGGCTGTCATATAAGGATACTGAAAAGCGGATTTGTGGCCATACCAATAAAATGCTTTCTGCACGCCTTGGTTCGAGTGATTCTTATCCGGATGGGTAAACTTGGAGCTTGTATATTTCGGCAGCAGCCCTGCTGTTCAGAATGCACCACCGACCCAAAGAAGGAGAGGGGCCGCGAGACTCGGCAACTACGGAGCCTCATTGCGGAGCCAAGGTGATGGATTTAGGTCACAGTCCGCTGATTAAGGCCCATCCAGGGTTTTAAACGAACTTTGACAGGATTCCGGTGCATCCATACAGGAGGACTAAACACCGGGACTGCATCTCCCACAATGCTCTGCTTTATGGAACCGCCCAAATTCAAGGGCCAGCAAATGCATTCAAAAGGGAGGCAGCTCGGAGCACGCACCATCTCCGTCAGCCTCTGAAGAAGTCATAAGATGAAACGCGTCAGGCAATAACGGAGCGACTGTCATATAAGGATACTGAAAAGCGGATTTGTGGCCATACCAATAAAATGCTTTCTGCACGCCTTGGTTCGAGTGATTCTTATCCGGATGGGTAAACTTGGAGCTTGTATATATATATATATATATTTTTTTTTTTTTTCACAGATTCCTCCTCACTTACACGAAAGGACGACAAGCCACACCAGCCAGGTACGTGTAGTTATTTTAATTGGGCACAAACAGACGCGTTTCGAGCTCACGGGCTCTTGGTCACATGACCACCACATTAGTTAGTCAGTTGTTATAGCAAAATAAATAATAAAAAAGGAAGAAAGACTCTGTGTTTGCATTTTCACACAGAGCTCTTAACAGTGCAGTTAATAAATTATAACACAAATTAAATAACTGGTGCACGTCTTCCAAGTGTTTGGTGTAATACATTATTTGGTATCATGATAACACAACATTTAAAGCGATAGCTTGCATAATGGTATAGTACCCATTTTCACAGGGTAGAGGAAAGGTATTAAAGAGGAAAGATAAAAAAGCAAGAATCAGGGCAGAAAAAAATGAGATAGAGACATGGGAGGGGAGAGGGAGAGTAATAGAAGAGAGAGGAGGATAACAGGGTAATTTGGGTATAGTACCCCAAAATGTATAGGTTAAATCCACCTATGTATTAATATTGTCCCCGGTCTATTCACATTCTAGATTCACTTCCCACACCCATATATCCATTCCCACTGTTGTAAAAATAGTCATGAGCTCTAGCTTATCTGAAAAATATGATTCAAGAACATTCAAAGGAATTCATGTAAGTTCATCCTCTAATCCCATCCCTGATTATTTCAAAATACTATCCCGTGCTCTTAGTCGTAATTTGTAAATTTTCGTGGAGTAGTAGTGCTCATAACATTATTCTCTATCTGTGGTTTGTTTTATTCCTTCCGCGACAGCACTGTTTCTAAAAAGATGAAAGGGAAAGAGTTGCGATTAGATTCATAGATATAAATAAATAACTTTGATAAACAACATAGTCATGCCCTATTCTATGTTGACATTATTACTTGATGTGATTTCCTCATTTATCTTGGTTAACCAAAATTAGTAGTAGATCAACAAAACACCAAAGATTCAGCATAAATAATAATAAACAATTTAAAATCAGATTTGTCATGGAATCTGAGTATCAAGAAGGGGATTTAGAAGGTCTCGTCAGATAATTCATAAGTGTACGTACATCTCCTCATCAATGTTCATCCCAAAAGGTACGATACAGCCTGCCTGTAGAATGAACCTGGATTCTGCCCTGCGTAATGCTGTTAGGCGGTCTCCTCCTCTCACGTGTTTTGGAATTGAGTCAAGGGCGAAAAACTTTGCCTTGGTCCAATCCCCATCATGGTATTGGTGGAAATGTTTGGCCGTGCTATAGGCAAAGTCCTTATTCGTGATTGCACGCCAGTGCTCAAGGATTCGCTTTTTGATGGGGAAGGTGGTTGAAGCAATGTACCATTTGCCGCAAGGGCATGTCACTACATAGATTACGTGGTCTGTGGTACATTGGATGTTCTTATTAATTTTCCACCTTTTCTTAACTCTGTTGAGTTCTACCTCCCTCACATTAGGGCTGTGGCTACAGGCCTTGCATTTTCCACACTTGAAAAATCCTCCCTTCGCTGCAAGCCATGTTTTCTTCTTTTCTAAGTGACTGTGCACTATTAGGTCTTTGATGGATTTACCTTTTCTGTAAGTTATTGACGGGTGTGGATCCAGTCGATCCTTTAGGGCTTTACCCCGTAAGAGGATGTCCCATCTCTTTCTTACAATCTGGCTGAATGCGGGGGATTGGGTGTTGTAAGTTGTTATTAGTCTTATAGGAGCTTTTGATGTTAAGTGTGTGGTTTCAGGTGTTTTAAATAATGCATCCTTTCCATCAATTAGGGCCACCCTCTCTTCTCCTTTCTTGAGCATATTGGGGTGGTATCCTCTCATAGTGAACCTTTTATGCATTGATTCTTTGTGTTTCATGAACGTTTCTTTTGTACTACAGTTTCTCTTGGCGCGTAGAAACTCGCCAAAAGGATTTGCACATCTAAAACTGGGGGGGTGACAGCTAGTGGAGTGGAGTACAGAATTCCCGGCTGTTTATTTCCTAAAAATTTCTGTCTCGATCTTATTCTCAACAATTTTAAGTTTTATGTCAAGAAAGTCAATGGTCTTCTGACTGTGTTGCATAGTGAATTTCAGGTTTAGGCAGTTCAAATTAAGTGCATCCACAAACTTGAGTAGTTCTTGTTCTCTCCCCTCCCAAACAAAAAAAAGTCATCAATATAGCGGAGCCAAACATTCACGCAGGTGGTCCAGTGTTCCAGGTCATCACTCCTGAGCACCTGCTCCTCCCACCAGCCTACCAATAAATTGGCATAGCTGGGGGCAAAGCAGGTGCCCATCGAATTGCCCTGGATTTGCTTGTATAATGACCCGTTAAACAGAAAAACATTTTCCTCCAAACACAGTTCTATCATTTGGAGTAACATTTTAGAGTGTGCTTCCAGATGTCTACTTCTTGTTCTTAGAAAGTACTCGCATGCCCTCAGACCATCCCTGTGTCGAATGGATGTGTATAAGCTCTCCACATCTAAACACAATAGCCAAAAATGAGACTCCCAATTGATATTCTCTACTTTCTGTAGGAAGTCTTTGGTGTCTTCTAAGTGTGATGTGAGATCTTTTACATCATTTTTGAGGAAATAGTCCACGTAATGCGAAACATTTTCTAAAAGGCTGTTAATAGAGGACACTATGGGTCTCCCTGGCGGTTGTGTCTGGTTCTTATGTACCTTTGGTAAAAGGTAAAATGTGGGAGTAGTAGGATTTTCATTGATAAGAAATTTGGTTTCATCCCAACTCAGCAGCTTCTCACTAGCCCACCCTCGGATGTTCTGGTGTACTCTACTCTGTAGTTTAGTTAAATAAGTATGGTCCACTCTAGTGTAGCATGTGGTGTCAGATAGCTGCCTCATTGCTTCATTGATATACATTTTCTTATCCCACAAAACTACGTTTCCTCCCTTGTCAGAGGGCTTTATGACGATCGAGTCGTCATTCTTTAATTCCGTCAGTGCCGCCCTCATTTCAGGTGTGATGTTTTGTTTACCTAAGGGCCTGTTAAGAAGTTTAAGCATGTCATTATTAACCAGGTCATGGAACAGATCTATATTGTCCCGTGGTAACTGTGGTCTGTATCTAGATTTAGGTCTGAAGGGTGTGGTCACGGTGTTAGCACTGGTTACAGAGGTTGCAGATATCAAGTTATCAGGTGTAGAGTAGACACAAGTTCAGTATTATCTTGGGTGGCGGGGGTCTGTGGTTGTGTCAGTTCTACCCCACCTTCCTCATGGAGAGTATCTAAGACATTTTGCAGTTCAATATCCTGATTCAATGTAATGCTAGTTCTGTTAGACAATTGTTGGTCAAGTTTCCTATTGGAGTGGAAATTATGCAGTTTGAGCTTCCTGACAAACATATACATATCTATACGTGTCTGTGTATAGTCAAATTGCAGATCAGGGCAAAATGTCAGTCCTAATCTTAGGACCTTTTCCTCATTCTCAGATAATTGTCTATTTGATAAATTCATTACCGTTAATTCTGTGGTCTGTGCAACCATTATTTGTTCTTCTGTATCTGGCTTCTGTTTCCCACTCCAGTATTTTCTGAGCTTGCTGCGCCGCTGCCGTAGTTTTTTGGTTTTACCTTGCCTCCTCGGCCTTGATATCGGGTTCTTCTTCTTATTGACTGTTTGTTGGCCTCCATCACGAGGCGCATTTCGTCGGAAAAAAACATTACATCGGAACTGTACTGCACATTCCCATCCATTGAGCTTGCATCTGAGCTTAAGCTTGTGCCAGATTGCCACCTGTCCTTATCCGCCATTCCCAATGCTTTGTCTTTCAGGAGCGAGGAGCGTGGTTTATCGAATTTCTTCGCAAATGTTAAAATTCTTCCTGACTTGTTATCGCGTTCATCGCGCTCAAACTTGCGCTGTTTTCTAGCGATTAAGTCTTTTTCAAACTTTTTTATTTTATCATCCACAATTTGCAGGGTCTTTGATACTTCAGTTTGGTCAGTTTCTTTCGCCAGGTCATCAAGGAGCATTTGTATTTCCTTCAATAACTCTTCATGCTCCTCCCATGCGTTTTTAACCAAAATCTGCATCATAACTTTGGAGCATGCGTTAGTATTTTCACGCCATGCTTTCAAGACCTCTGGTTTAGGTTTGTTAAGCGTTGGAACAGGATAAAATGCACAAGCCCCGGGGGACGCGATCCATCTCTATGTAATTCTGCAGAGATGTCGCTTCCCACCAGCGGCTAAGCTCTTTCTTCCGTAATCGCTCTAGTGAATGTCCTTTTTGTTTAGGCGATATCACACCGGGAGGAGTTGTCTCTACGGACCAATTCACTCTAACTTCATCAGGTCCTTTCTGTTTTTTAAAAATGTTCTCTGCCGAGGCCTCCCGCCCCTTCAAGTACTCCATTGCCCAAAATGCAATTCGGTCCTCCGACCGTGTCCGTTCCCGGTTGCGCTACCGACGAAGATCGTCGCGCGTGCCCTAGCTGCCGTTCTACAGCTGATTTCCCCTCTCACCATCCGCAATCCAACACAGCGTAGAGGAGTTGTCGATCAAAACAGGAAAGCTCGTCCAGCGTAGAAACTTCAGGCAACCGGCGAGCGGAGATATCCTGACTCCACGTCACTTCACAAACACGGCGCAGCTCTCCACCTTCCAAGATCGGGCCGGGGCTTGTCACTCGAGCGGGCGCCACCTCTCAGTCGAATTCACAGATTCCTCCTCACTTACACGAAAGGACGACAAGCCACACCAGCCAGGTATGTGTAGTTATTTTAATCGGGCACAAACAGACACGTTTCGAGCTCACGGGCTCTTGGTCACATGACCACCACATTAGTTAGTCAGTTGTTATAGCAAAATAAATAATAAAAAAGGAAGAAAGACTCTGTGTTTGCATTTTCACACAGAGCTCTTAACAGTGCAGTTAATAAATTATAACATAAATTAAATAACTGGTGCACGTTTTCCAAGTGTTTGGTGTAATACATTATTTGGTATCATGGTAACACAACATTTAAAGCGATATATACGAAGAATCGTCACCAACACACACAAGCCCTTGGCAGGCAGGGATGACGAGGAGTAGACCCAGAATTTGCTGGTGCAAAGTTTAAAGTGGTTTTATTGTGCCCAGTGCGTCCGCCATTTATATCCGCATATATATTCATGCTCCATGCTTCTATATATATTTCTGTGGATTGTAAAAACTTTCTAAAAATTTAAGTTATTACCTCATTGTAGACTTTAGACAAATACATAGAATACTCACCATTCTAGAGATTAGACAAAATCTGCATTACTGCAACAGCATGGTACCTGAAGAGCATGGCACAAATGTAAAACTGTTTAAACCACAACCAGTGCAGGGGTCTTGAGGATATACTTTTGGTCAACACCATGGATTATGGAAACTTTTTGGGGAGACTTAGCTCTGTTCTGCACCAGTTAAATCATTATTTTACCCCCAGGATTTAAGCCCATACAATTCCCTTTGAACATCATTCTATTTAAAAATAAAATAAATGAATGTGCTCACATATTTCCTAGTTACCTACCATTGTTCCAGTAGTTTTCCAAAACATATCCCTGCTGTGACACACATGAACTCTCAGCTGCAAGAAGTCTAACACTGTAGGAAATAGAACCTCAGACGGGGAGAAATTGCCAAGAAAGGGTTTTGCACTATATCTTGTTTACCACTGGCACAGAAAGGTAAGAACAGCAGGTAAAACTGCCCCATCAAATTCAGACTACCTAGCAAAGTGCACTCCCCCTGCCTCCTGTAAGGGCCCACATCTTGCACTTTGCCTCTCTGCGTCCCAACAGTCCCCATAATTGAATTTATTAGTGTTCATAAGCCCTCTCAGTCTCATCTTCAGCATCCTGATGACAATAGGAGAGGGCTGTAGCATGATCCAGCTACAGAGTCCTGTTGAAATACAACACTTAGGGCCTAATTACAATAGCGGTCAGGGATCTGATTGCCATCTGCTGCTGCGGTCCGACCAATGTATTAGGATGCATGTGGTCAGAGGCAGCAGTCGGCGGGACCAACCAACGCTTTCTGTTGGACTTCTGTCCATCAGTCGGTACCTTAAGGCCGACATTTCAGCCGTTTGGATTATGTGAGTTTCAGACAGCCAATCCATGTCGGCCTTTTCGACATGGATTGGTTGTCGGGCACTGACTTCCCCCATGGCCCTCCCCAGTTGGGCCTGGAGGGCACCTGTGGTGTCCACCTCAACATCCCTGGACCGTGTGGCAGGCACCCCTAGGTGCCTGCCACACGGTGCAGGATGCTAACAATCTTCCATTTTTCAATGGGAGGTTGTGCTGCTGGCGTTTTCAGCCCTCCACACAAGCTCCCATTGGAAAATGGATGCTTCTGGTTGCATCCAAGTTAGGGTGTTGGAACCCCTGAACTATGATCCGGTGGTATCTGCCCGCAACGGTGTCCTGACATTGTAATGAGGGCCTTAGTTGGGGTGTCATGTCATGTCAAGTCAGAGGAACTTATTAAGCACACATATCACCATGGGGTCTCATGGGCAAGTCTGAGTTACATAGTTCAAGTACAGTCCCTTCACACAGGCACAATCCACTTTATTTAGCAGAGTCAAGCAGCATAGTGTATCTCCTAAAATGTAGCTGTACAGGAGCATGTCACTGCATTGCTGAGGCCAATGCGAAGCCACACAGAAGTGCATGAGCTAAGCAGGATTCCTAGTTGTGTTCCAGCCTTTTATAGAGCTGTGTTTACAGTCCTATCAAGAAGCTGGGAGAAGGATTGAGGTGGGTCTTTCTCTTTTCAAACCTGGCCTATCTGCTCTGGCTGGCTTATCATTTAGAATCATGTCGAGCACCAGAACCCTGTTCTGCTATATAAAGGAAGCAAAGGAAGTAGAACAAAATGTTGTTTCCCAGTTCATGTATATATGTGTTTGGGAGTGATTGAAAATGAATGTGATTGAGGGAATGTGTGTGCATTTGAATGTGTTTGTGGGTACATTTGTGCAGTCTTTAGCTAATATAATTAGATGGGATTACAAACGGTTGCATGCTCTCTCTCCTTCTCAGAGATCCCTTCTCAGAAATAATTCAAAATTCGTATGCTTATTCAGTTTTTGCGGGGCTTTTTAATAGAACCATGAAGTACTTGGCGTGCAATATTGGTTTAATGGGCATCTCCAACTTTTTCTTAGAACCCAATCCCTCCTGCGAAGCTAAAGAAGAGATAAGGGTCATTGTGCTTTCCTGAAAATATATAAAACACTGTGCACTGAAACTTCTGGGAAGGGCCCAGCCCTACTTCTGTTTTTGAATCTCTCATTCTATCAGACGTTTTATTATGTGCCTCCATATAGGAAATATACCACAAAACAGTGTCTTGGTGAACAGGAATACGAATCACCAAAAAGCTACTATTTGTGTCTTTGCCACAAAGGAGCCCAATATTTGTTCTACGTTTTGCATTTATGTCCAGCACTTAAAGAGGCTTGAAACAAATATCTGCTTTCTCTAATAAACAGATTTAAGACAGACTCACATCAAAATTTGATGGACTTGTTGCAAAATCCCCCTAATGAATGTATGTGTTTTAAAGTGTATAGATTTTAAAATGTGTTTTACCCATTTTTTAATGAAAGAAATATTACGATGATATCATGAGTAATTATGTGTCACTTTGTGTATTATGCTTATTCTTATATTGTGGTGCGGATTTTACAAGGTTTTATAGGTTGATATTTGTACACCCTTAGGTAAGTTCAAAAACAACATAAAATAAAACTTGAACTTGTGTGAGTGAAAGAGTGCAAGTCCATTAGAGGGAGAGAGTGGAGATTGGGAGTGGAAGTGAGTTGGGTGTAGTTATCAATGGTGCAGGAGGTGCAGTTGCACAAGGGCCCAGAATCAGTGAGTGTGAAAGGGTGAGTGTGCATATAAGTGAACATGAGATCCAGTGAGTATACGTACATTTGAGAACAGTCTCTGCCACCTGGTGTAGCTTTCCCTGACTTATGGGTGTGCTCTCATCTTCAGTGTGCTCAATACTTCCCACATTGATCAAATGAACTATTAATACTAACACTACTAACATCTTCATATTTATTATGTTCATAGAATTTGCTGCATGTGATTATGGATAATAATACAACAGAACAACGGGTCGGGGTACAAATTTCGCCTGCACACCATTTGTCCCTACAGTTTTTCAGAAAAATGCTCACTCTTCTGGGTCAACTGAAAAAACCCAAATCTCTTCATACAATTCCACAATTTGGAGGAGCACTATATATATCTTTTATTGCACTAAGAGTCCAAAATTAATCCAAAATACATCCATAATTGTATTCCATTGAGTTGACAGGAGAACTCCTTGAGGTCTTAGTAGTACACTAGGGGTCTACTCTTGGAATTATATAAATTGGTTGTACACAGGACTTCCCACAAGTTGGACTAGTGCCCTTGAGAAGTCCCATAAGAACAGGGACGAAACATGTAGGCTGTTCCCAATGTGCATTTGTCTTTTTGTATCATTATATATTTTGAGAAAATAAATAAGATGAAAAACAATCTGATAATTGGAGTGTTATGAAAGTAATATAAGTTTTCCTGTTGTCATTTAACTGAGCGAAAAGTAAGGCACATGCTATAATTGTGCTTGAACACAAGCAGAATGCAATTATTGATGTATTTTGGATCAATTTTGGACTCTTAGTGCAATGAAA
Organism: Lissotriton vulgaris; assembly: GCF_964263255.1. Classification (NCBI taxonomy): domain Eukaryota; kingdom Metazoa; phylum Chordata; class Amphibia; order Caudata; family Salamandridae; genus Lissotriton; species Lissotriton vulgaris. Next base: position 292,639,030 of record NC_141693.1, read on the forward strand.
GATATATATAGTGCTCCTCAAAATTGTGGAATTGTATGTGATTATGGACACCAGCATATGGTTTTTATCTAGAGAATTTGCAATGATCATGGGGATAATTTATGTGATTGGTGGGTTTTGGTGACTTAAGGCACAAAGTAACATTTGTTTTTAGATAAATCATTCTAACTGGTATTTAAATCATATTTATGTGGCAATATTTCTGGTGCCTTTGGTGACAGAGCCATGTTGATTTTAGGGACCTCTGCGGATCGTATTAGAACAACCTACGGGTGATCATGAGATCCAAATTAGAAGTTTTATGGGGGCATGTCCTTCGAAAATGCAGGGATGTGTTTGTGAGAAATGCATGGTGATTAGTAAGACTACTTTCAAGAACACTTATTATTTGCTTGAACCAATCACACATGCAGATTGTAAGATTTTATTCATGCTCGTGGCAAATTTAGACACAACTTTACATTGACTGTAGGAGCAAATGACATCAAATGTATCTTTCTAGTAACCGAGATGATTTGACGATAATGTGGTCTACTTTTAGTCATAAAGAGCATCACCAGTATCACATAGTCACATTATGTGGGGAAAATGTGCGGTGGAGGTAGTGGCAATGTCATAATGATTGTGAGGCAAATTGATAGTAATTTCACCAACCATCTGCATTTGAATCCATTTGGTTTGCTGTGTGCATCTGATAAATGCATGGTATAAGTCAAATGAATTAAATAACTGTAAATAGAAAATTATTTAATTTAAAGAAACAAACTGTGGTTGCTTTCATGATTCTTTAATTAATCCGACAAAAAACAATGTTTTTGCGTTTACGTGATTCAAATCAGACATGTTACTGAAATATTCATGAAGCTTAGGCATGAAAAGCTTTGGGAGAAATTTGCAATGTTTATGGGATCATAATTGGAATAGGACAACGTTGTGATGAGTATAGAGTGGAATTAATTGTGTCATTAACAAAATTTCACAGTGATATTGAAGTAAATCACTGATAGTTCAACAATTAATTATTACTGAACGGGATAGCAATTTTGCAAATATGTTTTAACTAATGATGTGGTTATTGTATGAACATTTATGGGTGTTCCACGGGGAACCATGCTAGCACCACTGATTGTCTTCACTTTAGAAAGCATTTCAGTGAGATGTTTTCAAAGAATTCATAATGGTTATATGTACAAAGGGATAGCAATATTATGGACTTGATGTTAAGTATGTAGGAAGCTATACATTAAGGGAGTGGGAAACTCAGTGGCAAGCATACTGGCATCTTCATGTGAGTATTGTAGAAAACATAATAAGGCTGTGTGACTAACTTTATTTTTGGTTATATTTCCATGAACATTTTACAGATAGATTTCCCACCTCCACTTTTACTGCTAGTTATCTAAATTCCAACTTATGTTGAACAAACACTGTACATAAGGTTACAAATGCTCCACTCAAGTGGTGTAACGAAACTTGACCCCCCTGCAAATTGCATGGAGCCCCCCCTACCTAGGGCCCACCACCTGTGCACAGTGCTGGAGGGGGTTGCGGGGGCTAATGTTACACCACTGCTTAGTTCTTTTTCTTCATAGCATATCCCCAGCTTCATCTTTGTTATACATCATAGCAGCTCCCAAAAGCTCACTCGGTGGGGCACATTAACAAGACACATAACACCGCTTTTCCAGCACATAGTGCCGGGAAAGCGCCTATTACTTTAACTCATTATTAAAAATTCGCCGCTAACCTTCATTAGCGCATGTTAGCAGCCGTTTCATTAAGGCCTCGCCTCGCATCGCTATTGAGATGCAAAGTAGGCGTTGCTTCCCAGACACTACAGGGAAAAACTCCCTAACCAGACATCGCAGTATTTACAAGCCGGCCTGGATACGCAAAGCGATAATAAAAGCCAGGCTAACCGCAGTTATCGCTGGTATCTAACGGCTGCTTTATTTCCGACTTAGCTATCTGTATTATGGGAGGTGGATGGCATGGTTAAGTCCACATCACCCTATTATCAACCTTTTCATTAGCGCAGTTCTCTGATCGCAGGATTTCGCACCCTGATGATCATTATCAGCGTCTATCACCGGATTTCACATCACCTGTTAGCAAAGCATTGCAAATATGCCGCTAACACGGCAATGTAATCCGGCAATAATGAAAAACGCGCTAAACACATTTAGTGATAATTATCGTGTGTTGTTGTTGATATGCCTTGATGTCCTAACATACAATCATTGCAGTGCTTGCAACACCTCAAGGACTAACATTGATTCACCTTGGTTTTATCTAATATTACTTTTAAGGTGCAGCAGTGGGTTTGTTCAGAGAGTTATCTCTTTCTGAATCTCTTAACCCTGACCAGCATATTTATCTGCCTGGCACTGGCACGGCCACCCAAATCGATTATGCAAATGGATCACTGCTCATGAGTAGATAATCATGTTATCCCTTTAAGAATAGCAAGCCCCTTCCAAAATAGCATAGGAATTGATTCATGTTGTAAATATAAGAAACTCATGAATATTCAAATTGAAGATTTAAATAACATGATCGATGAAGAAATTGATTAGCCAGACTAGGCACATTTAACTCAGATATTCAAGTTCTTATGACCGAAACTCTGCTTTGCAATCATCATGTTGGATAAAGTATGAAATGAACTCGGATAATTTAACATTGTAAGTAAGAACGCCCTCATGTCACACTGCAGTGCAATACTCAGAATGGATAGAATCACACAATGCAGCTTTCTGGATCTGCAATACCATTTTGTGATAAGGAGTTACAGATAAAGCTGAACATAGCTGTGCCAACTCAGTTTTTTAGAATCTGATAAGAAACCCAATCAAGTATACTTTTCAAGTCTAGGTCTCAGAATTGCTGTGATTTGTTCTCAATTGACCTGGTTAAATGCTCTCGCTGGAACACTAAGCTCTTTTGAAGTTTGAAAAGTCTTACTGAAAGCCGGGCCTTTAATATCAATTCCTTTGCGACACAGCAGTGAGAGATTCAATCTCTTGTTTTAAAAGCAGCAGCAAAAAAAGAGCACTTATGTGACAGGTGGTGAATGCTGTACTGGAAACATACTTTCAGCCCTATCGTCCTTACCATCTGCTCTGGCGTCAAAAGGCTAGCAGGAGTTAGGCGAACTAATTCCCTGTGCTCTGAGAGAATTAACAGACATGATGATGGTACCTCAGGGGAGTTTTTATATAGGGATCCATACCATACGATGTGACTAGACATCATCCGATTCTGACAGATTTCTCTGACAGAAGGAAGGCGGATGGGGTGAATGGACAGGATTCTTGGCACAAAATCTGTAAGAGAATTGACAACATCTAACCATTGGATCTATCACTGGATATATTAGGGATGTCCAAAACAGGTCAATTTTCCTGATAACCACATTGTATTATTTTCCCCAGAAGGAACCTGAATTGAATTTTTTTTATGTAGAGGTTACCCAAAAAATCTGTCATTTTTCTTGCCATCCTGGACTTACATGGACACTCGAAGCAAAGAAAAACATAGATAATAATGTACGTCTTTCATAAAATTTATTTATAAGATAAAAATAATAACCGTTTATTCATGTGCCTTCTAGAGAATAAAGAGACACATTATATGCGCCATTGCATGTCAGCAAGTCATTATGGTCTTTGAGCATCTTTAAAAGTTCTTCTCAGGTAACGCTCACGCAGGGCACTCTGGGAAGGTTAAGAAGCATGGGCGTCCGCAGGGGGGGGGGCAAGGAGGGGCGCTTGCCCCCCCCTGGAGCACCCTCCTTGCCCCCCTACACACTCATGAAAACCGTGACTTCAAGACGGGGTTCTCACTCTCTTTCCTCTCCTTTCTTTTATTTGCTTCCCTTTGAAATGGATCCAAAAAAGAAAGACGCTTTTGCTGGAAATGTAGTATTTTTCTGACATTTTAATTCCAAAGTGCAGCATTGGGAATAAAAGTCTAAACATATGAAAAATAGATTAATAACTAAAAAAAGTAAGACTGAGTGGTAGCAAACTGGCCAAACTAATTTTATTCACACTGAAACACATTAGCGCCACTTTTACAGAGTTTGCCAGTGAAGCGCTATTTTTGTTTTCTTGTCTTTGTTTTCCCTGGACTTGAAACTAGTGCACCAATCCTGGAGGTACCAAAATGTGTGGATTGGAAAACAGATGTGTGCTGCGGCTCTGCGTCCAGGGATGTGGTCTTTTTACCATACTGCTCACGTTTTGTGAGGATATAAGCAATGGACATTGAAATGGGTCTATTCAGGGCCCTGTAGTTGTGTCCTTAACTTTTCAGGCAAAAGCACTCACTGATTTCTGAATAGTGAGTGTAAAAGCATTAAGGTAACCATGTTGTTCCTGCTTACATTTCCCATGGTTTGCTAAATGTTGCATTCCCTATAAGTGTTTGCTTCTTCCAGGATGTTGTTCCTTTTTTTTTGTAGGCCGCATATTTATCTTGTCTAGTGCGTAATTTAAATTGCGCATCCAGGTGTTTATAGCGGGCAACAATTAGGTTGTAGTTGAAAACAGTTGGTGTTTTTTTCTCAGTGGGGCAGTACGGTGTTCCGTGTGGGAGAGGATGTGGCACTATGGTCAGAGCTGCTGAATTTGGACCTGGGAACCAGGTTCAGCCTTAATAACCAGCCCACCAGACCACTCTCCTGTGAGAGCACAATCACATGCTATACCTTAGAAGGCTTCGCAACACCTTAGAAGTCCTGGGGCCAGATGTAGGTAAATCTAATTTACCAACTTATAAATACCGAATTTTACCGATTCTGTATTTATGAATCGGTAAATTAGAAGAAGGGAGATGTAGGTAATTTTTTATTTTGAATTACCGAATCTGTAAGATTCGGTATTTATCGATTCGGTAAATACCGAATCGGTATTCCCCATTGATTGGGTGGTAAAATACCGACTCTTAAGGGCCTGTGGCATTCTGTGGAGTGCCACCTACATCTTGATTTACCGAATCGGTAAAATTACCTATTCGGTATTTTACAGAATCGGTAAATTTACTGATTCGGTAAATTTACCGATTCTGTAAAATAATGGCCCCTACATCTCAATCACCAATTACCGGTCGGTAACGGCCGAATTCGGCTGTTACCGACCGGTAATTGGCGACCTACATCTGGCCCTTAGTGTCTTCGTACCAGCAGGTAGACCCTAGCATGACAAGTGTAGGTTAACCTTCAAGGCTTGTCCACCACTATCCATACTGAAGTTCACCTCTAAGCATGGGCGGATTTCGCGGATCCATGATCCGCAAATTTGCGGATTTGCATATTCACGGATCCGCAAAATCCGCGAATTTGCTGATTCGCGGATTTTGCTGATTTTTTAAATGGGGGGGTCTTCTGTGCGAGTTCAAGTGCCTCTTGTGTGTATAAATGGTCAGAGACCGATCAGAGCAGCAGATGAAGAGAAAGAAGCTCCTGGTCACTCGTGAAAGTCAAGGATACAAAGGCCTCTATCCAGCATCACAGCTGATTTTCGACGGTAGATTTGGGAAGAAGGCACACCTGCCCAGCCTTGACGACGCTCACGATTGTTTTTGGGCTGATGAATGAGTCACTGAATTTGAGCTTCAACTAGTTCCAGCGACCATGTGTGTGTTACTATGCAATCGCCTCGAAGGGCGCAGGGGTCCCTTGAGTGAGCTGTCCATCATAGTGGGTAAATGGCGGGAAGACGGTGCACACCGCGAGTGTGTGAGCGGGGCCAAACGGGAGGGGCTTCCATGCGAGTTCACATGCCTCTTGTGTGTATAAAAGGTCAGAGACCGATCAGAGCAGCAGATCAAGAGAAAGAAGCTCCTGGTCACAGGAACAGCACGAGGATTGCGCTCGTGAAAGTCAAGGATACAAAGGCCTCTATCCAGCATCACAACTGATTTTCAATGGTAGATTTGGGAAGAAGGCACACAGGCCCAGCCTCGACGACACTCACGATTGTTTTTGGGCTGATGAATGAGTCACTGAATTTGAGCTTCAACTAGTTCCAGCGGCCATGTGTGTGTTACTATGCACACCGATGTGCGCAGGGGTCCCTTGAGTGAGCTGTCCATCAATCATCCTGTAACTATTTTAGGATGGCGCCGGCAAGCTGCCAGCTCCATCCTAAAATAGTTACTAAATTAGCTTCATCAGGAAGCACTAATAGATAAAATAAAGCAGGTACTCGAGCACCTGCTTTATTTTATCTATTAGTGCTTCCTTTTGAAGCTAACTTAGTAACTATTTTAGGATGGCGCTGGCAGCTTGACGGCGCCATCCTAAAATAGTTACAACAACTTCAAGCTTGAAGGCTTGAACTTTTGCCCCCTGAATCCGCCGCTCGCGGATTCGCGGATTTTCGGTAAATTCGCGGGAGTTTGCGGATTGCGGATTTACCGAAAATCCGCGAAATCCGCGAGCGGAACGGATTTTGCGCTCACACTTATTCACCTCCAGTCTTGCGGGCAGGCCTATGAAGCAGCACACCCTAGAACAACAGTCACTGAGGTCACAGGACCCTTGAGAAGGGCCAGCTCTAGGGTGGTGCAACCAGTGTGACCGCACCGTGTGCTGACTTTAGGTGAATATTTACAAAAAGGGGTGGTGAGGGACAGAGTCTCTGAATTAAGCAGAAAGCTCTCACCCAGTCAAAAGATCAGGGCTAGATCCAACACCATTTTTTAGCTCACTGCACCATCCCAGTTTCAGAACCTGGCTGTATGCAAATTAGTCTGTTCCTGTCCCAGTGCATGATGGGAACAGGACAAACCAAACTACAGAAGCCAATTCTTACACTGGGAAGGAAACAAGCTCCCGGGGACCGGTTTCTGGCATTACAGCCGTCTTCGGCCCGGTTTGCTTGAATCCTGATGGTGCAATGAGCAAGGGTCTCACATCTGAGAATACCCTTCCACGCTTAGGGTGGACAAAAATATTTACAAAAAGGGGTGGTGAGGGACAGAGTCTCTGAATTAAGCAGAAAGCTCTCACCCAGTCAAAAGATCAGGGCTAGATCCAACACCATATTTTAGCTCACTGCACCATCCCAGTTTCAGAACCTGGCTGTATGCAAATTAGTCTGTTCCTGTCCCAGTGCATGATGGGAACAGGACAAACCAAACTACAGAAGCCAATTCTTACACTGGGAAGGAAACAAGCTCCCGGGGACCGGTTTCTGGCATTACAGCCGTCTTCGGCCCGGTTTGCTTGAATCCTGATGGTGCAATGAGCAAGGGTCTCACATCTGAGAATACCCTTCCACGCTTAGGGTGGACAAAAATATTTACAAAAAGGGGGTGGTGAGGGACAGAGTCTCTGGGGCAGTGAGATAAATAACGGTGATGGATCAAGCCCTGATCTTTGGACTGGGTAAGAGTGGTCTGCTCAATTCAGACACTCTGTTCATCACCACCCCCTTTTGTAAATCGATTTTGGCCACTATAGGTGTGGCAGGGTATACTCAGACATGAGTCCCTTTCTCACTGCTCCATCAGGATTCAAGCAAGCCGGGCCGAAGAGGCTGAAATGCCAGAAACCGGTCCCCGGTAGCTTGTCTCCTTTCTGGTAAAGAATTGGCTTGGTAGTTTAGTCTGCCCTGTTCCCATGATGCACTGGGCCAGGGACAGACTGATTTGCATATAGCCAGGTTCTGAGCTGGGATGGGGCAGTGAGATAAATAACGGTGATGGATCAAGCCCTGATCTTTGGACTGGGTAAGAGTGGTCTGCTCAATTCAGACACTCTGTTCATCACCACCCCCTTTTGTAAATCGATTTTGGCCACTATAGGTGTGGCAGGGTATACTCAGACATGAGTCCCTTTCTCACTGCTCCATCAGGATTCAAGCAAGCCGGGCTGAAGAGGCTGAAATGCCAGAAACCGGTCCCCGGTAGCTTGTCTCCTTTCTGGTAAAGAATTGGCTTGGTAGTTTAGTCTGCCCTGTTCCCATGATGCACTGGGCCAGGGACAGACTGATTTGCATATAGCCAGGTTCTGAGCTGGGATGGGGCAGTGAGATAAATAACGGTGATGGATCAAGCCCTGATCTTTGGACTGGGTAAGAGTGGTCTGCTCAATTCAGACACTCTGTTCATCACCACCCCCTTTTGTAAATCGATTTTGGCCACTATAGGTGTGGCAGGGTATACTCAGACATGAGTCCCTTTCTCACTGCTCCATCAGGATTCAAGCAAGCCGGGCCGAAGAGGCTGAAATGCCAGAAACCGGTCCCCGGTAGCTTGTCTCCTTTCTGGTAAAGAATTGGCTTGGTAGTTTAGTCTGCCCTGTTCCCATGATGCACTGGGCCAGGGACAGACTGATTTGCATATAGCCAGGTTCTGAGCTGGGATGGGGCAGTGAGATAAATAACGGTGATGGATCAAGCCCTGATCTTTGGACTGGGTAAGAGTGGTCTGCTCAATTCAGACACTCTGTTCATCACCACCCCCTTTTGTAAATCGATTTTGGCCACTATAGGTGTGGCAGGGTATACTCAGACATGAGTCCCTTTCTCACTGCTCCATCAGGATTCAAGCAAGCCGGGCCGAAGAGGCTGAAATGCCAGAAACCGGTCCCCGGTAGCTTGTCTCCTTTCTGGTAAAGAATTGGCTTGGTAGTTTAGTCTGCCCTGTTCCCATGATGCACTGGGCCAGGGACAGACTGATTTGCATATAGCCAGGTTCTGAGCTGGGATGGGGCAGTGAGATAAATAACGGTGATGGATCAAGCCCTGATCTTTGGACTGGGTAAGAGTGGTCTGCTCAATTCAGACACTCTGTTCATCACCACCCCCTTTTGTAAATCGATTTTGGCCACTATAGGTGTGGCAGGGTATACTCAGACATGAGTCCCTTTCTCACTGCTCCATCAGGATTCAAGCAAGCCGGGCCGAAGAGGCTGAAATGCCAGAAACCGGTCCCCGGTAGCTTGTCTCCTTTCTGGTAAAGAATTGGCTTGGTAGTTTAGTCTGCCCTGTTCCCATGATGCACTGGGCCAGGGACAGACTGATTTGCATATAGCCAGGTTCTGAGCTGGGATGGGGCAGTGAGATAAATAACGGTGATGGATCAAGCCCTGATCTTTGGACTGGGTAAGAGTGGTCTGCTCAATTCAGACACTCTGTTCATCACCACCCCCTTTTGTAAATCGATTTTGGCCACTATAGGTGTGGCAGGGTATACTCAGACATGAGTCCCTTTCTCACTGCTCCATCAGGATTCAAGCAAGCCGGGCCGAAGAGGCTGAAATGCCAGAAACCGGTCCCCGGTAGCTTGTCTCCTTTCTGGTAAAGAATTGGCTTGGTAGTTTAGTCTGCCCTGTTCCCATGATGCACTGGGCCAGGGACAGACTGATTTGCATATAGCCAGGTTCTGAGCTGGGATGGGGCAGTGAGATAAATAACGGTGATGGATCAAGCCCTGATCTTTGGACTGGGTAAGAGTGGTCTGCTCAATTCAGACACTCTGTTCATCACCACCCCCTTTTGTAAATCGATTTTGGCCACTATAGGTGTGGCAGGGTATACTCAGACATGAGTCCCTTTCTCACTGCTCCATCAGGATTCAAGCAAGCCGGGCCGAAGAGGCTGAAATGCCAGAAACCGGTCCCCGGTAGCTTGTCTCCTTTCTGGTAAAGAATTGGCTTGGTAGTTTAGTCTGCCCTGTTCCCATGATGCACTGGGCCAGGGACAGACTGATTTGCATATAGCCAGGTTCTGAGCTGGGATGGGGCAGTGAGATAAATAACGGTGATGGATCAAGCCCTGATCTTTGGACTGGGTAAGAGTGGTCTGCTCAATTCAGACACTCTGTTCATCACCACCCCCTTTTGTAAATCGATTTTGGCCACTATAGGTGTGGCAGGGTATACTCAGACATGAGTCCCTTTCTCACTGCTCCATCAGGATTCAAGCAAGCCGGGCCGAAGAGGCTGAAATGCCAGAAACCGGTCCCCGGTAGCTTGTCTCCTTTCTGGTAAAGAATTGGCTTGCTAGTTTAGTCTGCCCTGTTCCCATGATGCACTGGGCCAGGGACAGACTGATTTGCATATAGCCAGGTTCTGAGCTGGGATGGGGCAGTGAGATAAATAACGGTGATGGATCAAGCCCTGATCTTTGGACTGGGTAAGAGTGGTCTGCTCAATTCAGACACTCTGTTCATCACCACCCCCCTTTTGTAAATCGATTTTGGCCACTATAGGTGTGGCAGGGTATACTCAGACATGAGTCCCTTTCTCACTGCTCCATCAGGATTCAAGCAAGCCGGGCCGAAGAGGCTGAAATGCCAGAAACCGGTCCCCGGTAGCTTGTCTCCTTTCTGGTAAAGAATTGGCTTGGTAGTTTAGTCTGCCCTGTTCCCATGATGCACTGGGCCAGGGACAGACTGATTTGCATATAGCCAGGTTCTGAGCTGGGATGGGGCAGTGAGATAAATAACGGTGATGGATCAAGCCCTGATCTTTGGACTGGGTAAGAGTGGTCTGCTCAATTCAGACACTCTGTTCATCACCACCCCCCTTTTGTAAATCGATTTTGGCCACTATAGGTGTGGCAGGGTATACTCAGACATGAGTCCCTTTCTCACTGCTCCATCAGGATTCAAGCAAGCCGGGCCGAAGAGGCTGAAATGCCAGAAACCGGTCCCCGGTAGCTTGTCTCCTTTCTGGTAAAGAATTGGCTTGGTAGTTTAGTCTGCCCTGTTCCCATGATGCACTGGGCCAGGGACAGACTGATTTGCATATAGCCAGGTTCTGAGCTGGGATGGGGCAGTGAGATAAATAACGGTGATGGATCAAGCCCTGATCTTTGGACTGGGTAAGAGTGGTCTGCTCAATTCAGACACTCTGTTCATCACCACCCCCTTTTGTAAATCGATTTTGGCCACTATAGGTGTGGCAGGGTATACTCAGACATGAGTCCCTTTCTCACTGCTCCATCAGGATTCAAGCAAGCCGGGCCGAAGAGGCTGAAATGCCAGAAACCGGTCCCCGGTAGCTTGTCTCCTTTCTGGTAAAGAATTGGCTTGGTAGTTTAGTCTGCCCTGTTCCCATGATGCACTGGGCCAGGGACAGACTGATTTGCATATAGCCAGGTTCTGAGCTGGGATGGGGCAGTGAGATAAATAACGGTGATGGATCAAGCCCTGATCTTTGGACTGGGTAAGAGTGGTCTGCTCAATTCAGACACTCTGTTCATCACCACCTCCTTTTGTAAATCGATTTTGGCCACTATAGGTGTGGCAGGGTATACTCAGACATGAGTCCCTTTCTCACTGCTCCATCAGGATTCAAGCAAGCCGGGCCGAAGAGGCTGAAATGCCAGAAACCGGTCCCCGGTAGCTTGTCTCCTTTCTGGTAAAGAATTGGCTTGGTAGTTTAGTCTGCCCTGTTCCCATGATGCACTGGGCCAGGGACAGACTGATTTGCATATAGCCAGGTTCTGAGCTGGGATGGGGCAGTGAGATAAATAACGGTGATGGATCAAGCCCTGATCTTTGGACTGGGTAAGAGTGGTCTGCTCAATTCAGACACTCTGTTCATCACCACCCCCTTTTGTAAATCGATTTTGGCCACTATAGGTGTGGCAGGGTATACTCAGACATGAGTCCCTTTCTCACTGCTCCATCAGGATTCAAGCAAGCCGGGCCGAAGAGGCTGAAATGCCAGAAACCGGTCCCCGGTAGCTTGTCTCCTTTCTGGTAAAGAATTGGCTTGGTAGTTTAGTCTGCCCTGTTCCCATGATGCACTGGGCCAGGGACAGACTGATTTGCATATAGCCAGGTTCTGAGCTGGGATGGGGCAGTGAGATAAATAACGGTGATGGATCAAGCCCTGATCTTTGGACTGGGTAAGAGTGGTCTGCTCAATTCAGACACTCTGTTCATCACCACCCCCTTTTGTAAATCGACTTTAGGTGAAGGCATCATGTTTGCAAGTATATTATGGTTTTAAAAACGCTTGCTGCCTCCTTCCTGGCTTCCAGCAATTTTCGGCAACAATAAAAATGTCATAATGATCCTGGTGATAAATGTTCTTCATAGAGAGAGATCAGAATTTTGTCTAGGGGAAGTTTTGACTCATGGAAAGGTAGCTCCAATGGGTAATGTACCGGCTGCAAAGAACATGCGCCATGCAGATCACAAAGTGCACATAATGTAAATAGGTCAGTGGGCTACTGCTTTTGTCAGAGATCCTTTTGTTACTTGCAGTTTATAAGTTAAAATCCTAACTTAGAACAGTGAGCTATTAACTGTCATCTAAGAGCTGCATACAAACTGCAAGGTATACATTCACGCGTAATGTTCCACCCCCCGTCCCCCAGTCTTTGATTATCCTAATGTCCCAAAAAGTGTTCTTTAGGACAGAAATCAATTCTGATTATTAAGGAGAACCCCCAACCATGGTATTACGTTTTAAATTCCGGATATTGTGTTTCTCCAGACCAATCACTATAAAACTATACGGGCTACTAGTATGGTTGTCATGCGACTCCTACACCTTGTAGTCCTTAGTCTTATGTAACATTTTCTATACAGTGATTTACAGACATATTGATTGTCTCTGTGTAATGTGTGTGATGTAAAGTGCTCTGACACCCTACAATGGTATGAGTGGCGCTGTAAATCAAATTAAATGCATATGAGAGAGAGTGGTTATGGAGACTTGGGGGGCACAGTTATAGGGTGGTAGTGAGGGAATCCATGGCAGAGGTGGTCATTGGGGGGCACTAACAAACATTAATGCACAGGGCACTACCAGTGCTATGGCTGGCCCTGCCCTTGAGGCCAGTCTGCCTCACCCAAAGGTACCTCCATTGGCCTTGTTTCAGGAGCAGTAGCTGCAATTCACCAGGGATTGGCTATGCAGGATTTTCACACACCAAACTAAGTTCGCAAACTTCACAGTCTCCCTGCTTCATTCCAAAGCACTTTTGACATGTGCTGCCTGCTGTGGGACCACTGGAAGTAATTATGCAGCAAAGGATGACAACATTATGCCATAGTGTTGACTAAATTATGCATTAAAAAAGGCTGCAGCGTAATGCAGTATATTTTCAGATATTTTATTATTTTGACGTGTGTACACATGCTAACAGTCTCTGGAAAGATTTTGCCCTATTAGTACCAGTGTAACATACAAATGCAGCAGTGAGAAGGGTGACCAGTCAAACTTTACAATAGGCCATCCACTCCGCAGCAACACAAGTCACATTTTTTATTAACTTTTGATATGTTTGAGCTACAAACAATTTATTAGTTTAAATGGTCAGATCATGCAGAGCCATAATTTTAGAGAAAACATTTGCAAACTAGGATATTTTGCCATTTATGTTTGAACTGCTGTTGTTGAAAAAGGGTGAAGTGCTGATGACAGAAACTCCATGGCTCGGAGACAAAGTGCTTGTGTTTCCACATTTTATCATATTTGGTACATTCTGTGATTAGAAGCATATCCCACTTTGTGAATATATTTTAATGTCAATAAGTCATTATAACCTTAAATAATCATGTGTATCCATTAGTTGATTAAACTGGGCAGTGAAATGTCAAACAAATACAAAAAATTGGGATGTCTGCGCATTCTAGCCACACCTCTGGCTCCACCCACAGATCGAATCCTTCGGCTATTCTCGCCCTCTGATTCTCCGCCCACTGTTCCCCTACTTTTTTCTCCCACTTCGACCACTGTGTAAGACTCAGCATCCCTGGACCTGTGATGAGGCGCAGCTGCGGGCGCCGCATTTGCCACACATTTACGGTGCTGGGCTTCCGCATAAGGGAACTGGCCATTATTGTATCCCTAAATGTGCGCACGATGTCAGTTTGACATTGACTACACGTAGAGGGACTCTAAGTTTCTTTTAAAAAATATAGCTAACATTTGGACCTATACATTTTATTTTGTATAAATTCATTGAATGTGTGTAAAATTTAGCAATGCCCAGAGAATTCTAGTTAAGGGAGCACCCACAGTCAAATCCCTAGTGTGTGATTGCTGCAATATTTATTACTAACTCTGACTTTGTGCTTTAACTTTGGATAAAAGTTATTATGAATTCTAGCACCAAGAAGCCAGTATTGGTAAATATGTGTGCTACAAATAATCTCTAACATACACTGTGCATACAGTATATTCAATCTGGTGCTTTAATCATTGGCTGTTTTAAAGTATTCTGATAAAAATCGAACCGTGCTGAAGACAGCCTTGATTGGTGTTGGATCGAAGACCCAGAAGTCTGCACACCTAGCAGACAGAGATAAAGCACCTTGTCAGAAAGTTTAACGTTTTCCCTACAGGTGGTGTTTGTTGGCCCGTGGCAGGGTCAGTCACATGTCCTGGATTCCTGGCATTTAATTGAGTCTATCCTAGTTCTGCGCCCTAGTGTTTCGTGTGCCCCACCTGGCACACATCATGTCGGAGGATGGCGATGACGTTAACATTTTGCCCCCCCCTGGAAAAAGTTCTGTGGACGCCCATGTTAAGAAGTCGAGGCTTGGTGCCATGCTTGGGGAGCGTGTCACTAGGAAGTCCTTCTATGTGGGGAGTGGTACTCATGGTTGGCCGATAAAGATGTAGGACTCTGACTATGACTCATGACATCACTGCATAGAAACAGGACTGTGCCCTGAAACGGGTCTGATTCCACAATGAGTGGCAATATCCGCGGGCGCTTTGTGTTGGGGGATCAAACAGCAGTAGCCAAAAACATCTTTGAGCAGGACAAATTCTGAGTGGTTATGGTAATGGTAATGGATGTCGATGAACTAAAATGACAGGGTAGCGGAGTAGAGGCCTGTACCATTGGCTATCTCTGATGGCATCTCTGGTTAGACCCCGTGTCCCACACTTTTCCTCTCCGAAGCCCCCAATTGCTACTGATAGGTTGAGGGATGTGCAGGGAAGGAAACCTACAAAAAGTAAAATTTGCTCTGAGATTCCTGTATATTGGCATTCCTGCTGCTGCATTTAAGATCCCTGACACCGGGGTTATCAAGGACATTGACTGGGATAACAAAGGACAAGACAAGGGTTACAACTTCCTGCCTACTCCTAATTGCACTGATGATGTAAAGTCTTGAACATTCATTTGACGGAATGAAAAGAACCATATGCTGTGAAAGAAACATGTAGGATTAAGAGGAAAGATGGGGCACAGCTGAACACAGCTTTTGGATTGATGATCTGTTAAATCAGGGCTTAACAAGACCAATGGCACAGCAGAGGTTCTGTGTCAAGAAAAAGCATATTCACAGATATTGCTCTTTATTTCTTGGATGGGCAATTACCCCAGCAAAGGACCCTGACCCTTGGTTTCTCCTTAACCCACTGCTTCACCTGCATCTGGCCGAGTGGACAACATAAGCCTAAAGTCATCAGAGGGCAGAGTGGAGTTCTTTGAATCAGTAAGTATCATGTTTAAGGATCACTGGGGAGGTGTTCTCTTCATAGTAGTGGCAGTGGACTGATAGTAATGAGCGTCTGGAATTAGGAACGCAGTGACATATTTACAATGTCTGGCGCATAGCTGCAAAACAGCAGGGATGCGCCAGAACAGACGCGACACGCAATCCCCCCCCTTGCTCCGCCACCGATGTGTCGCATTTGCAATGTGGCACATCATGGTGCAAGGAGGGGAAGATGCGTGACGTATCTTGTGGCGGAACGGCGGCGCATTGCTGGAGTCGCGATGCAAGTGCGATGCAACTCCAGCAATGCACAGGGGCTGCCCATACTTAACGCGGTGTGTCACTCCTTACACCTGCTTCAAGCAGGCGTAAGGGTTTGACGCAGCGTCATCGTAAAACTAACTCAGTGAAACTTTGTAGATTTCACTGAATCAGTTTTACAGGGCTTTACTGCGAGGGAATGCCCACCCTGCGACAGAACGCCCACATGAAACCTGACGCAAGTTTCATGTGGAGCAGTGCATTACAATGTGCCACATCTGCCTAGATGCGTCACGTTGTAAATAAGTCGCAACGTGGCGCATGATTTACGCTGCCACTGCGTCAGTAGAGTGACGCAACGGCGGCGCAAATGTGTCACAAGGGGCTTGTAAATCTGCCCCGCAGTGTTAGCTTCTCTCTCCTCTCAGAGTCAACTAGAATGAGCAATGAACATTAGTCAGGGCCTCCCATGCACACCTCCCTACTTAAGGGAATTACTTAAGATAATTGTCGGCTCTCTGCAGCTAATCGCTGAAGTGGGAGGGAAGCTCACACCATGAGCATCATGCTTAACTCGAGGAGCTCATTCTCCCCTCCTGGACTGTCAGTTTGGTGTCAGATATCCATTTATAAGGGACAATAATGAGGGCCTAGCTCACAGCCTCCTTTCCTTTTTCACATGAATTTAAATATCAGTTCATTGGGATAATCCCAGCTCATTTTAGTCTTAAAGTTTTTTTTTAACTCTTTTTTTATTGATTTTTCAAAGTATAACCATAGTTATAGTGCAGTATTTGGTGATCCACATTTGTAATGATACTATACATTGTACAGGTATAAACATACAAGGCCAACACATTGTACTGTTTGCATCGTTTGCAATGAACGGAAGCCACATATATCAAAATTTTAACAGGGTTAATGCCCCAACTACCCCCAGCGTACCCCTCCCGGTCCTAGGAGTTACATCGTGAGTCTGTGGTGGTGTGGACGAATCCGCGGTGTCCGGTGCATCCCTCAGATATGAGTGAAATGGTTGCCATATGTCCAGAGGCCTCGCTGTGGGCGGTTGTAATTGTGCATAGGTGTCACTGTTGCTATTGCAATATGTCATACTACATTGCCATGACTGTACTGTTGGGTGTGCTTACTACCCCAATTTATGGCCTCTTCCCGCTTGGCAATAAGCAACGCAATGGCTACAAACCGTTGTTTGGATCTAGGGAGGTCATGTAAATACCCAAGCAACGCCATTAGTGGCGTGGGTGTGAGCTCCATGTCTATCATTTTGGAAATCTCCACAAATATTTCTGATAAATATTTGCCTATCTTTGCTCATGTCCATGTAATGTGGGCAAAGTCCGCACGTGGGGAGTGACATTTAGGGCGTAAGTATGACCAAGACTGGTCTATGCGGTGTAGCGCACTAGGTGATTTATACGCTCTTCAAAGGAATTTGAAATGTAGCAGTTTATGCCGGTTGTTGGGAGAAACCCGGCGGATTTGTGTACAGCATCTGTTCCGTTGTGGGTCTGTGATGAGACTACCAAGATCCCTTTCCCATGGAGCCCACACCCCTGCGTCGCGGTATGGCATCAGGACCAACGTTGCCGTGTTCATTTTAGCCATAAGGTGTGTACCGTCCCTAACCTTGATACTGCCCGTCAGGAGTGGGAACTCAGGGGGCTCAAGCTGATCGCTGTAGATGTTGGCTTTCAGGGCGCCCTGCAGCCTCTGGAGCACAAAGTGATCCATAACAGTGGCTTACTGAAGCGAAGATCTTCCGTGCGAGAGAATAAATGTCCTTTTATAGAATAAGTCCCTGAACGTTGGTAGGTGAAAGTTAGCAAGTGTTTCCTGCAGTATGGGGATCTAGCCATTACCCGCAACTGGCATTTCAGGTGAGTAAAATATTCATGAGCCTGTGACCTTTAGCAGTTTGTGCCATGCCTAGCTGGCCGTGGATAGTGGTTGAATGTTCCACGGATACCGTGAGTAGCCGACTGGCAGCAGGGTCCCGAGGGATGCAGGGAGAGCCAAATTCGCTTCTGGCCTGTAATATGGGATCCTAATGTCTGCATTGTGCCAGTGTCGTGCAAAGCTCACCTGCGCCACCATGTAGTAGAAGTGAAAGTTTGGTACCCCAAACCCTCCCCTCTCATATGGCAGCATGAGTGCATCACAGCAGGGCTGTTTGCCACCCCAAACCAAACGAGTCAACATAGTGTGGAGGTTAGAAAAGAAGACGTTGTACAGTGAGATTGGGATATTATGGAATAAATACAGAAATTGGGGGAGAACCTCCATTTTAACAATAGCTATTCTACCCGCCATTGACAACGGCAGTGTTAGCCATCTCTCAATGTTTTGCCCCTGATTTTCAAGTACTGGGCCATAGTTCAACTTTAGGATACGATATTTCTCTCTATTTATATGCACCCCAAGATATTTGACGGAGTCCTCAAACCATGTCAATGGGTAATCCAAAGCCTCTGTCAATTAGAACACCTCTGACTTTTCCCAGTTAATGCACAGACTAGATAAGTTGCCATATCTGGTAACCTAGCACAACAGCAGCATCAATTTATCATCTGGGTGTCGCACGCATAATATAATGTCATCTGCATATAACATGAGCAAGAGCGGGCCAGTAATAAACTGTAGGTCCCTATGACTGTGTCGCTCCTGCAAATGGCACACAAACGGTTCTAGGGCCAGAACGAATAGTAAGGGGGAGAGTGGGCAACCCTACCGGGTTCCCCATGTAAGGAGAAACTCAGATGACAGTGTTCCGTCGAGTCTTACGCATGCCTTAGGCTGTTTGTATAACAGCTGCATGACTGCCAAAACCTGTCTGGCACCCTGAGTCTACGCATTGTAGCGTAGAGAAAGGGCCATTCAAGTGAATTGAAGGCCTTCTCCTCATCGAGCAGCACAGCGGCTGCAGGAACCAACAGATCTATTCTGTGTAGCATTGCAAATAACGTGCGAAGGTTAAGCGCTGTCGATTTATGAGGAATAAATCCTGATTACGCAGGCGAGATCAGCGTCTCTACTATGAGTGCTAGTCTTGTTGCTAATAATTTTGCTAAGATCTTATTATCGAAGTTTAAAAGTGACATAGGTCTATAGGAGCCGCATCTCAGCGGGTCCTTGCCCGGCTTTGGGAGCAAGATTATAATCGACTCTCTTAAGGTAGTTGGGAGCACTCCGGTGTCAACGGCCTCCTGGTAAACAGCTATTAAGTATGGAGCCAGGACCGTCTTGTACTTTTTATAAAAATATTCGGTAAACCCATCGAGCCCCGGAGCCTTAGAACCATCAAGCGCTTCTACCGTGTCAATCGCCTCGTCTTTTGAAAATGACTCCGAGAGGAACTCCTGGTGTGCTTTTTCCATCCAGACCATTGAGATCTCATCAAGGTAATCAGTATAGGCCCCTATCTGCTCAGTAGTTCTGGAGGAATACAATGTAATGTAGTATGCAAGAACCTCTCTAAGTGTGCCCATGGTGCTAGTTATACGCAAGTTATTACTGCCAGTCAGCTCCGCTACGTATGTCGGTTTACGGGATTGTTTCAGTAGGTTGGCAAGGATCCGGCCCGGCCGTTCTCCCTCCCCGTAGCGCCTGGCTGTTGCATACTTACCAAGGTAGTGTGCCTCGCACTCAGCTGCCTCCCGAAAGTCTGCTAGAAGGGCTGCACGCTGTTGTAGCCTGGTGTAGTCAGGGGGCGAGTATCCCGCTGATCTATTTCTGTCAATTGCGCTTCGATTCTAGCAATTTTGTGGCATAGGTCTCTAAGGATCCCTGCGCTCTTTGATATAAACACTCCCCTAGTATATTCCTTAAACACCTCCCATAATGTGGCTTTAGATGTCACTGAGCCTTCATTCAATGTAAAATATTCATCTATCGCTGCGCTCAGTTCTGCTACAAATACTTTGTCTCTCAGGGCCATGTCTGGGAATCTCTTTGGGCGTTTCACCCCTCCTGCATGTGAGATGCGTAGCGCTGCCACTACTGGAGAGTGATCTGATAATGTGCATGGGAGATTTCTCATTTCATTGACCCATAACGCCAGGCCCGGCGATAGGAACCAATAATCCAGCTGGGTCCATGTATTGTGTGGCGCAGAGTAATGCGTGTACCCATCTTGGTTTGTGTTACCATATCTTCATGCATCCACTAAACCATAGCTGTCAATAATATCTAGCAGTGCCCTCCTAGCACTAGGCTTGGAGTCTGCTGTGGTGGCTGTGCTGTCATGCACTAAGTCTGACAGTAAATTAACCCCCCCCCAAGCAGAGCTGGTCGGCCTGTATACCCTCGATGTGTGTGTGGATGGAAAGAAAGAACACAGGTGCGGGGAATGAGATTTTGATATCTTTTCTGATCACCTAGATACCTATCTCATTCATCCATTTTGGATCGATTATTATCTGTCATTGAGTAAAAGGCAAACCCCGCATAGGTTAAATCAACCCCATAGACTGACGCAACTCTGAAGAACCACTTACAACTGATAAAGTTTAAAAGGTTTAATATAAAATCAAGATTAAGTGCATATACAATCCTCTCAGGATAAGATTCACCAAATATACAGGAACTAGAAGGAACATAAATTCCCTAAAGAACCTCAGTCTACAAAAGAATACAATCAAAGTCAATTCCAAAATCATCAAATTGAAAAGCATAGATATGAAGTGGATCCGTTGCGTCATCTACAAAAAGAGAAAAATGACAAGTTAAATCTGTCCCTACTCTAGGCTAGGTGACATCCCTACTTCGCAAGTTCCTTATACCCTAAAAAGGTGTCAGCAGTTTGACTTCCTAAGAAGATCAAACTCTCTTAGCCTCTAAAAGGTAACCTATGTTGAGAAGCAGTACCCTCTCTGCCTACCCATCCGCTCTCTAAGGGTCCTCGGCCTACTGCTCTCTCGCGCTCTGCTCTCTGATCTTCTGCGCTGAGCTCTTGTGCTTGTGCTGCCCTTCTCCCCAGGGTGCTGTCCCTAAATACACATTCACCGTATGGATGGAACGCCCCTTGACGCCCACCATGTGGTCATACACATGTGATCTCATTCTCTAGTTCTTTCTATTGCTTCATCTCTTCGCGTCGTCCGTTAAGTTGACCCTTCTTCTTAGACGCCATCTTCGTCTTCGTGCTGGTGACTTCATTGACATCCCAGTTGACACTTTCAGAGCAAAGTCTATCACCTCATCAGAACTTTTATTCTTTACGACTATATGCGTAACCTCATTTGGTCCTGTGAACGGTCATTTCTAAACAAGAACCAAATTCCAAGCGTCTCTTATCTCACTTTAGGCAATAAACTTCGTCTAGCATTGTCACTTTCTTCAACAAGACCTTTGACTCTTGGCTCGCACGTTTAGATCAAAGCTCTCCATGATTCCTGTGAGCCCACTAAATTACATGTAGCAGACTACACTCCTGCGAACCCTTGGTCAGTCAGGTTAAAATCACACATGACTAAACTCTTCTAACATTCCTACAAACTCTTCTACACAGTATAACCTTTAACACACATTTATGTATAATCGAATTTAGCAAATTACTTGATTATAAGCGAATGCATCTTTACATAGAATACATCTTACACTCTCTACATAGTGATATATATGCTCTGCACATTTCTTCCGCTTTGCATTTCGTAATGTTTCTCCATTTAGAATTATACACGTACATGAATTCTGCTTAGCACGTTCTGCTGTTCGTAAGCATTTCTACACATTTCTATATTAGCCCACTACGTATACGGGCCTTCTAATCTAAAGCACATTCTAAAGTGAATACAAATACATTTCCTATTACGTTGGTTACATCGGCTAACTTTACATTATAAGTGCTACTTCATGTTACAATTTCTACGTTTATGCGATATGCTTGTGAATATGGCCTAGGTATACTTTTTATTCAAATTGCGCTCTCTCACAGGTTTGTCAACATTTGGCGCATAAACATTTACAAACAGTATTGAATGTTCCAACATGTACCCTTTAACCAATCGATAGGGCCCCCAGGATCTCGAAACACCTCTACCTCCCTGAATGGTACTCTTCTATGTATCAGTATCGCAATCCCAAGTGCGTATGTGCTATATCCAGCAAAGTAACGGTGTGCTCCCCAGTTACCTGCAAAGTCTGCTTTCGTGGATGGATTCAGGTGTGTTTCTTGTATGAAAGCAATGTCCACCTGGTGGCGCTGCAGGTAGTTGGCCACAAACTTACATTTATGGGTGTTGGGGTGAGGCCCCGTACATTCCAAGCCATTAACACAATGTTTGCTTCCGATTGTACATTGTTAGCCATTCCCTAACTGTCTAATCACTACATGTGTGTGCATCTGTACTACTACTCCTGCACTGCAATTGAATATTACTACTGTACTTAGTAACCAGTAATCTTTTGTAAAACTCACACCCGCCCTCCCACCACCGATCCCCCATACCAAACTTAAGGGGAAAAACCAAACCACAATCCACTAGGTTAAAGCACAAGTAAATCATCAATACAAAATACTTCGCCAATTGAAGTGGTGCGTCCGCACTCAGGGGGTGGCTACGCCACGCCGTTACCACATTAGATTTGGCGCTTAGGCATCTGAAAATAAGCATAGAGTCTAATCCCGGGGAATAGTAGTTAATAACCAATCTTAGTATACAACTATCTGATCCAGGCATTACATCATGCACATAGTGCTGATCTACATGTCAGTGTACATGGGACCTCAAATTTGTTCAGCTGGGCATAAAAAGATCTGCAATGTTGACGGAATTTGGGACACTCTGTTTTTGTGGTGAGGAAGGTGCACTGCTGCCCCAATTTGGAGTAGTTCTGGCAGAATTCCTGGGCCTCGTGGGGTGATTAGAAGATTTGGGACCACCCTTCTACATCCACCTTGAGCTGCGCGGGGTAGAGCATCCCGTACGTCAGCCCCAGCTTGCGAAGGGTCGCCTTCACCCTGACATATTTCCACCTTGCTTCCTGCACCATAGCTGTGAAATCTGGGTACAGGGATATGGTTGACCCCTGCCACTCCAGCTTGCCCTTCTCACGTGCCATTCGCAGGGCTGCATCTCTATCTCTGAAATTGAGCAGGCGTGCTATAATCAGCCTCGGAGGGCACCATGAGTTGGGCCATGGCCCAAGGATGTGATGAGCACGCTCAACTACAAATGTGGCAGTGAAGGACTCTGCCCCAAATCTGTCAGTAAGCAAAGCTTCAACGAACCAGTCCCGCCGCCCCTTGTTTGTGGATTCAGCACTTCATGATTTGAACGTTGTAACGGTGCCCGAGCCTCCAAATCCTCAATCTTGATCGCGACAGACTTAAGGACTTTCTCCCTGTGCTCCAGTCTCTGCGGTGCCATCCTCTAAATCTGAAATTCTGCCCTCTGCCGTATTTGGTTGACCCTCCTGATTGCCCATTCGGACCCCCTTAGCCTCCATTTTCTTGGCCAAGCTATCAAAGCGGGTATCCAGGGTCCCAAAACCGGCCCTTAATTCTGTTAAGATGGCATCAGGCCCTGTCACCTCAGCAGTGGATGATCCACCCCCCCCCCCCATGCTGGCTTGCTTGGTTGCTGTGTTGCTCCCTGGTGGCTGCAAGGAGAGGGTGCTTGGTTTGGGGTTCTTATGACCCATACCACAAATGTTGGGCCCTGTCAGTCTTTCAGCGTAGTCTTGCCCTAGCCCCATGCCTTCTCACATCGCACCACACATTATATATCAATGGGCAATGCCAGCCGAAACCCAGTAATGCATTATCGTTTTGCACGTTGCATCCCAAATTGTAGTCCTGCAGTTGGACGGGGGCGGAGGGGGGGAGCTGCCAGTCCCCAGGCTTGCCCGTGGTGTGTGTCACTGCGGGGCCTTCGTGGGGTGCCTACGAGATGATCGTAACAGGAGCAATGCCCTATGGCAGCCGCCCACCGCTACACCTTACCCCACCTTCACTGTGCAGCTGGGCTCTCCTCCTACAAATCCAGCATCATACTTTGCATGGATGAAGCTGCTACTCTAGTCGCCGGCTTCTCTTCTGCATCTAGGCACCGCCTGCGAGTGTGCCGTCTTCCGGCGCAGTTCTACACCTAGGCGCGCGACAGACCTTCGCTGCACTCCGGAGCCATTGCTGTCCCCATATTCCTCATCTCAAGGGTATTGGATGCCTGGAACACTCCCCGGGCGGTCACTGCGACATGTACTTATGGCAGAGCTTCAAGCCAGCGCTCATTTTGGTCGGCGGCTTGGCCATGCCCCTTCTAGTCTTAAAGTTAGAGCCTGTATAAGTTATTCATTCATCCAAGTCCTCTTCCTTGAGGACTGTTCATCTTCTTTGGTCTCACACTGTGCTGAAGCTCAGTAAAGCCCTTATGACACCTCCCACTTTCATCTATGCTTGGAAAGGCACCAATGCACAGTGAACTGAGCTCACCTAGAACTCTATGAAGAGCGAAATTCTAACCTGTGGCCTGTGTGCTGTGGCCGGAAAGCTTGTAAAGGAAGTCTAGGATATCTCCCTCCCCTGCCCAGGATGGGCATATACATATATGTCACCTAACTCATGTGAAGGACCTGACAAAAGCAGGTTCATCTGGGAAGTTCTGAACAGGCTGATTTACTTGCCACCAGTGGAGTATAAAGATACCATAATAATGATCAAGCTTTTTTGTTTTAAGCTATTTTAGTAGCATAATGTTTTTGTGATCAATTTTCTGGCATAAAACACATTTAAAAGCTGTACCATTGAGTAGATTTGTATGTCTCAGATCTGAGAAGTTATTTTGGTACTAATATATATAGTGTTTATTAGAAGCTCCCTAACTAGTGTTCCCTATCAGGGACTTAGTGTGATTACCATTAAGTCTTGTGGAATACCAGGGTGAAGGGTCGAAACATGTTGGCCTAATATCCTTAACTGCCCTTGGATACCCTATAGGAACTACGGAAAGATTGTGATGAAGAGCATGGCACCACAACTGGACTAGTGTTAGCTGATACAAGGAAACCAAAGGGAAGATTCGAAGGCATTATTCTGCAGTATGGATCTACATAATTTGGACAATGTATGTGTTGGTTTGTCAAGCGGCTGCCATTCTTGAGAAAATAGTCATCACTTTGACCCGTCAGATTATAGCTGAGTAGCCACCTTAGACACCCTTAAGACTGCACCCAGCATATAAACATCCTGTTATTGAAGACAGTGAGTCAAGCTAAGAAACCCTCTCTCCAATCTACCCAATGCAAGATGCATTCTGGATGGGACAGGATCTCCACTCTGTCTTCATTAGCTATGACAGGCTGTTTCTAGACTCTTTCTCTCACTTTGCCTCATTCTAACAAGGATTAACAAATTCTGCAATCACCAATGTTGAAGGATGATTCCTGTTGTATTTTACTGGCCTAATCACTTAAATTTTTCATAACTCCTTTATTTCTCAGGGGTACACCTGTGAATTCCTCTTTTTCCTTTTACCCTCCTGTCTTAGCAGAAAGGCACGACCCTTGGCCCTTTTCCTAAATATCTAAGAGCTGACTTAAATCTTGGAGAACCAGTTACTCCATCATAATGATGGTGGATATCCTGTACGCCGAAATATTAATCCCATAGAATATAAAGGGATTTATATTTCAGTGGGCATGATATCCTTCACCGTTGAGACAGAGTAACCTGTCTGCCAAGATCCAAATCAAGGCCTAAGTTTGGAAACTAATGGTTGCATAGTTATCTTACAGGCACTTTGGCCACTGTTTAGACATATTTAGCTGCTAGTAATATTTCAGTCTAGTAATAATGGAAAGGAAAATAGCCTTCTCTTTGCCACTGTGCATTGGAGAAGAAAATCAAGGTTGATTGGCACTGTAGGAATTCTTAAAGAGATTATTTATCCCTACGAAGTTTGGTTGTGAGACGTCATTTAAGAAGCTTCTGTATTTGTCTGGCCTTATTAGAATACCCAATGAAGCTTTCGATATGATTATTCTCATATGTTTTTTGCTCTATAAGCCTTTTATCCTATAGCACACAGTGACAATTAATTAGTGATGTGACAGGGCACCTCTTCTGTGGTAGTTACTTCAGCTAGTAGTATAGGTAGGCTGTATTTATCTCTAATGAACTCTACATGGTGTTTCATAAACAATCAGTCCCTTTTGCTCAATCTTCTGCTAGAGCTTCATATGAGTTACATTTTACACCATTCATTTTGTTCTGAATTCCTTCTTGGGAGACCAAAATGCACTTAAAGTTTGATATTTAGCTCTACTTAGAGCACAGAATTTTCCTCCAAAGATTGACCAATTGTGGTCTCTCTTCTAGATAAACATGTTTCTAATACTCCCATTACCCCTGGGTAGTTCCCAAAATTCTGGAAGACTTTGCAATTCTTCTGTAATGATATACCTGTTTAAGTAATGAGAGTCAAGGCAATGTCAATATTGCTGCTGCATCTGTGTAGCAGAAGCAGGGGACATATCCCATGCCTTCTTTAAACACTGTTACCTTCAGCTCCAACTCACATTCTCATAGTGCCCAAGCTATTTATTTTGAATTTCATTTACTTTGAAATCTTTACAGAGGTTTTAAATAAGATTTAGTAGATAGAGGAGTAAGAAGAAGCCACTCAGGGTAGTGACTCTAGCACTTGTTGTCTTCATTTAACCATCTTCCTGAGGTCCCAGACACCCACAGCCACCATGCACTAGACAGTCATTGGCTTACGGTATGGGAAGTCATTGAGTACATAAGAATTTCAAAACTTGGTATTTAGACAGCCGTATTTGCTCAAGGCTTCAATTTAAAGTGTTTGTTGCTGTGCAAATAATTGGACCACAGCCCATTTTTAGAGGAAGATGAATGTAGGTTATAGGACTATGAGGTTTATAATAGTGAGTTCTTTGAGTGGCTAATTCAAAATAATGGGGCCCCATGCAGACTATGATGGGGGTCTGAGTCAACCATACCTCACAGATATTCATTAGCTTTGAGCTGAAAGGGCCCCCCTTGAATTGTAGGGGGCCCTTGGAGGTGCCGGTACCCTTGCCTCACAGAGGCTTCAGGGGATGCATTACGCCCCTTACTAATTTGTGCTTTCTTTCCATGTCTGCTCATCAGCACACCTGTATTTGTAGGACTGGCTTAGAAAAGGCTGTGTCAACGCTTTTCATATGAAAGTCTCATGGGGCGGTATCTAGAGAAGGTGGAGGAGATGTGGCAAGTCAGGAAGGTTTTCAAGATCACAAGAACTTGTCAACTTATACTAATCATATAACAACTAGTGTGCCTTTACAATACACTTGGCATTAATCTGCTGCTTTGCATCCTTCTGTTTACTAAGTCCTTATTAGCAGTCAGCAGCATGAAGCAATCAGAGTGCAGCAGCCTGGCTCATACTCTGTACTGATTGGCTCCCTTCATCCCTGCTTCTGCCCTTTCACGTCCCTCCTCCCAGTGTCCGGCACTATCTTGACAAGTGCCTGACTCAGCCACAGCCTTATGATTCTTTGTAAAGTCACTGATTTAAAAAACAAATTGGTTAATCCAATACGGTAGACTACCTTTACAGTCAACTTTGAAAAATGTCGAAAATAACTTCTGGTGTCCCTCAGGCCAAATTGTTAACTTCGATTTTATGACGATAATGTTTGTTGTTCATTGGACTACAATCCACAGCAGAGTTCTCTGTGTGTACTTGGCAAGCCACAAGTTTGAATAATTATATATTGACTCTTCCTTCCATCTTTTCCATCGACAACAGTAGCATCTTTGCGGTTGCTAATTATAAAGGCCAATATTCACATTCTAAGATATTATTACATTTGTGGAGCACTTTAGAAATGACCAGTTTAATTCCAATCAGCGGCTGGATATGTATACAGTGGAGACCTTGGACACACCTACTTGTAAGTGATTACATCTCCACAGTAATGTACTGTGTTCTGTACACATTGGAGTGTGCTGGCATGACATGCATTACATGGAGGAGAAAAACGTACAGGTTTCATGATTATTACAAGAGAAGAGACTATAAAATTAGGCTGTATCGAAATGTAAATTGACATTTTGCGATTTTTTTCAGTTAATACGTTTGTGAAAAAACATGTACATTGACTTTTTACAGCAGAATTTTTTATGCAAAAGCAGCAGAAAACTGAAAAAGCTAAATGTCACAATTTCAAGGCTTTGCAAAATTATTATTTCACTCAACTACTTATCACATTGATATTTTAACTGATATTTCTCGACCTCTGTCGATCAATCAATCATGTCATTAAAACGAACTTGATTTCTATCACCAAACAAATAATTCACCCTTTGGACTTAAAAGCTGGAAATGAACACATACAAACTTCTTGGGTTACGAAAATGCCAAACTTAGTTCTTCGTTCCACATGGCAACCACACTTCTATTTCAGTATGGAGCCATGAAATATTGAACAAAGTTGTGCGGGCTCTTGAGAGCCCAGGTGCTCTTTGAAGCAGAAAGTCATGCTCATTCTTCGGCCTCTGTTGGGCCTTCTTCCGGTGAGCCTCTTCCTCCTGAGTGGTGGCTCTGTTGGCAGCCGCAAGGCAAGAGCAGCCTTCATCTCGAGGATGTCTGTGCTTCACAAAATGGAATTCATCTGCATTCATTGCAGTGGTATTAAATCCCCAGTAGGTGCGACCGTGCCTTGTAGGCGCTGCCACAACTGTCCCTAGATGCGCCTCCTCTGAGCTCTCTGCTTCCGGCTCAGCGGCAGGGACCTGGCTCTGCCGCGCGCGGTGCTTCAAGAGACGTATTAAAGTTTTATCATTCTCTGAGGCGTTGTGGGCATGGCCCATCTCGTACGAGTGCTGCGAAATATTTAATTGTGAATCCTAGGCACATTAATTGAATGCAGGCCAGTGGTGGGGGCCGTCTGGGAGTGAGGCTCTCTACATTTTGCTTTTGTGGCTAGACACTTCACAGAACATCGTGTATAGCACAGAACTATGCTTAAAACATTTCAGTTTCCAGAGACTTCGAAATATCTCATTCATTTTACAGTGTAATATGGAATCTAGACCTCGTTTGTGCATCTCCCCTTTCGTCCCCTGTTACAATTGGAGGTCTCTAGTTGGCAGAGGTAGGTACTTTTGTCCAAATAGGGACCCTTGCTTCTGGTCAGGGTAAGGGGGATACACTTCTAAAATAACCCCTGCTCACCCCCAGAGCCGGTCCTAGGCCTTCTGAGGCCTTCTGAGGCCCCGGGCGAAAGGGAAGATGTGAGGCCCCTCTAAGTGCCTTACTGCCTGTGCGAGTGCGCTTTTCCCTACTCTGCAGGGCCGGCAGGGGGCCCCCTGATCGCGAGGCCCTGGGCAGCTGCCCATACCGCCCATGCCTAGGACCGGCCCTGCTCACCCCCTTGGAGGCTGGGCACAAGCAGATAGGCTTATCTCGGAGGCAATGTGTAAGGCATTTGCAAATACTTACAGTAATACAGTGAAAAAACTACAAATGAACACCACACCAATTTAGAAAAATAAGTAATACTTATTTAAACCAAACAAGATCAAAATTACAAAAATCTACGATACCGTAATAAAAATATGTCTTTCAAATGGTAGAAATAGTTCAGTTCAAAGCAAATTGCAGATGCAACACTTTTCACACAAAGTACCTTGGATGCGTCACACCCACAAACAAAGAGGGTCGCAAGAAAAGTGATTCATTGGCTCCTTATACTCAGGGAAGGTGATGCGTCGGTTCCTTGCTCCGGGGAGGTGATGCTTTGGTTCCAACTGCTGCTCAGGGGAGGTGATGCGTAAGTTCCTTAGCGGAGAGGAGGTGATGCGTCAGTTTCTTACTGCGGGGGGAGGTGATGCGTTGGTTTCCTGCTGCGTCTCCAAATGATGCAACAGACCTGACGCTTCGATGCAATGCGAAGATCCGGGATGATGAGTGGGTTCTTGCAGCCGCACAGCAGGGCTTGCGTCGGAATTGGTGCGGTGATCTCGGACTTCGGAGATCGGTACACTTGATGCGGCATGCAGCGATTTCTCGAGCCGAGGGCATGCTCTATGATGATTCCCTCTGCAAAGCGTCGGAAACAGGTGCAGATGAGTCGTGCTCCTTGAAGTTGCATTACTTTTCCAGCTCCCAGCGGCAAACAGCCTCCAGAGGTCCAAAAAAACAGTGGACTTGTCTTAGTAGGTCAGAACTCCCCGCAAGGAAGTTCAGGGGAGCGCGTGGTGAAGTATTTGTGTCCCTGAGACTTCAGAACAGGGGGAAAGCTCTTCGTCAAGCCCTTGGAAATCTTCCTCAACCAGGGGACACAGCAAACAGCAAAGACCTTGGGCCAGATTCAGAGAACTAACTTAAGACTACCATTTTGGTATTCACAGAAGGCACTTACTCATTTTGGCACTCACAGAAGGCACTTACTCATTTTGGTATTCTCAGAAGGCACTTACTCATTGATGAGTAAGTGCATTCAATGAATATCAAAATGAGTAACGTACTCATTTTGAGTAACTTACTCATTTTGGTATTCACAGAAGCCACTTACTCATTGATGAGTAAGTGCCTTTAGTGAATACCAAAATGAGTAAGTGCCGTCTGTGAATACCAAAATGAGTAAGTGCCTTCTGTGAATACCAAAATGGTATTAATTTTAGGATTTTGTCTTAAGTTAGTTCTGTAAATCGGCCAATTTTCCCTTTCCTTGGCAGAAAGTAGCCACAGCAGGCCAACCCCAGACAGCAAACAGCACAGGGGCAGTATTCCTCCTCAGTTTCTCCAGCTCTCCTCCTTGGCAAAGGTTCCTCTTGATTCCCAGGAGTGATCTAAAGTTCTTGGGTTTGCGTCCCAATATTTATTCAGCAAAATCCTTTGCTCCCTGGGGGTAGAGAAGCCCTGTGCTCAGTCAAAACCAGGTCTGTTCTCTCTAGTGCAGCTTCCTAGCAGGACGTGGAGACAGCATTGTGGAAGGCAGACCAGGCCCATCCAGGTGAAAGGAAATCTCCCCCTACTCTAAATGTAGCCCAGGTCTATTCTGCCCAGCCCTGACTCGTCCAGACTTTCTGGAGCTACTGCAGATCCCCAGCCCCTGTCACTCCAATGCCAGACAGTCAATCCACATCCTAGCAGAGGGACGCTGGATGGCTAAGCAAGAAAATAACTACTTTCTAAGAGTTGTGTTTTCAAACACAGAATGTAAAAATCACCCTCACTAAAAGATGTATTCTAACATTCTGAGTTCAGGCATATTATACTTTATTTTCCTACCTTGTTCCCAGGGATAGTTATGTTTATATGATGGTCCATTCTATCCTATGGGAACAGGTAGCCTTGCAATAGAGGAAAATGAAATTGGCAGTATTTCACTAACAGGGCATGCCACACACACCAGGGCATGTCCAACATTTCACATACACTGCACCCTGTCCACAGGGGTACCTTGAGGCTACCTAAGGGGTGACTAAAATGTAAGAAAAGGGAAGGCTAGGGCCTGGCAAGTGGCTGCACTTGCCAAGTCGACATGGCAGTACCAGACTGCCCACAGGCTCTGCAATGGCAGGCCTGAGTTACCTCCACAGGTTGCTTATGTTGGTGGCACAATCGGTGCTGTAGGCCCACTAGCAACATTTGATTTACAGGCCCTGGGCACAAACAGTGCACTGTATTAGGGACTGACTAGTAAATGGAATATTCCAATCATGGAATTACCAATTCATAACAATAATTTACAGGAAGCACTTGCATTCTGGCACTGAACAGCAGTGGCAAAGTGCCCAAAGCATCTAGACCAGCAAAAATGAAGTCCATCACACAGCAAAATAACAGGAGGCAAAGGCAAAAATACAGGGGAATCCCTAGCCAATTATTCCAGGTCTAACATCCCCCAAGCTGGAAATAGCATGCCCTGAAGTATATACAATATAAGGGTGGTACATGGGGGTGTAATAAACTGAGCTACATCAATGCCCAGGGGTGTAGCTATGGGGCGTGGGTGGTCACGTTGGGGTGTGACACACCCAAATAAATGCATTTTTGTGCATTTTAGTTAGATTGGGGGCCCAGAGTAGGGTCTGCGTTGTCCTTGTCAGTTTTCTGCTGGAGAATAGGAGACAAAGCAGCGACTTTTGATTTAAAACAGGAGAAAGAGACAGAGATATATATCTGGTGGTTGAATTTCAAAATGTGAAACCAAATAAGCTGGAATCAATACCGGCTTCCCTGCTTGTCAAAATTGTCTAATCCTAGGCAAACATTTTATGCCTTACAGAGCCACGCTTTTCGTTATTATTACATGTGAGAGCACTTTTAGAAACTTGAGTTCAGGATGTTCTCTGTACAAGCATCTGTTGTATTTGTTTTAATTGACTCTAATGTTCCTCCATCGACAATAAGAATATATAAACCACGTGTTAATTAGAGGTGTTGTGATGGGAGTAGTCATCTTTGTATCGAAATTCATGTTTAGAAGCTTGTAAGAAATGTTTGTCTAAGCATTGATATATTCTGATGTACTAAGGTGCAACACTTCTGCATTTTAAAGAAATACACTTTTTAAATTTAGCATCAGCAGCGCCGCACTTCAACATTTCTAAAATGCAGGGATGCACCGTATTCACAAGAATACGGCTTACCCCTGTTTCCCTTAGCGTTGGCACTAAAAAAGCTGCCTAGCTCCAGCACAGACACCCAGCCAACATGTAACAAGCATGCCTGCGCTGCAGGGGTGATTGTTTATGTTCAGGAAGGGACACCTTCCTGCACATAAACAATCATTCATGGCAATTTGCTCTGTCCATGTGTGCTACAGAATTCATCACACATGGAAAGAACAAAACACTAGAGGAAATAATATTTTCTCCTCGTATCGCCATTCTAACGCCAGGCAATCCATGGCATTAGAATGGTGCTGTTTTTGGTGCTGCCTCAGCCTTGTAAATATTGGGCAGGGTCAAAAAGCCATGGGTGTTACAGTGGAACGCCCACAGCAACACCCATTGCACGGCCCTTTGCTGCGGAGGACTGTGGAGGAAAGGGGCATATTTACGAAGTGGCTTTTAGCCACATTAAGTGGCTTAGCCTCATCCTGTAAATATGGGAAATGGTGCTACACCACCGAAGCATTAAATAATGTGACGCTCCAGTGGGGATTGGGGATTGTAAATACACTCCCCTGTGATGGTTGCACGTTATATACATACCAAACATTTTTAATTCCTTGTCTTGTGCACGCACTCTAAAAGCCAAGCCAGATCCTTGGCTCGGCTCTGCTGCAGTACACACTATTCATTTGCTGGCACACCCACAGCTATTTGTAACTCAGGCTTATTACATAGGATAGTCAGTCACTTGATAAAATAATCTGTAAAAGGTGAGGATGTTAAAATAGAACCCTGCCTATCTGCACTGATTTGACAACTCAACCGTCAAGGCCTCACTTAGCAGAGACGAAGAAGAGTGTGTGAAGTAAAAACACATTTAAAATAATTGATCTCAGTACAGGGACTCCAGGCCTCTGTGTTTTGAGTGACCGTAGTCTTGAGTTCTCAGGAAGAACTACCTGGGTGAGGTGGGATGTGGAGAGGCTTAGCTTCAGGGTGATGTTTGGGATGTAACACCCCTCAAACAAGTTATTGGCTTGGTAGTTGGGTCACTGGGCTATGAGGTCAATTTGCTATGTCTGTGTTGGTTTACTCGTCTTTTTCATTTCACTAAGAGCTTTTAAGTAGTTCATCTTTTGAAACTTAAATATGTACAGTGACTTTTTTTTACCAAAAAATAGTGGATTTTCAACCATAGAAGTACTTAAATGAGTGCAAATGTACTACTTTTTGGAATTCACAAACATTGGCAGTAGTAGACTTGGAAAGCCATGCCAGTCTCAGGTTTCCAGGCATTCTTCTGGCAATCAAACACCCAAAAGGTAATAGGATAAATGCTTGCACAGAGTCTAACCAGTGGCAATCACTTGAAGTCGGATTGCAGGCCATCGTTTTTCATTCACTCTGCCACTCTAGATCGAGGAGCACCTAATGAAAATCAGTATTGACCCTGTTCCTCATGGAAAAGTTCATCCCAAAGCTTGATCATCTCACCCCTCCCCCCTGCAGCCAACCAAATTGTAGGTTGAGCTTTTGAGACCTCTTGTATATACTTTAATATATACTTCAATTGGGCTAAGAGCCTGCCCACTGCTTTACATATGTTTGTTCCAGTGCCCCTTAATAATCCTTGCTTTCTAGTGATCAATCATCCTCTTTGTTCCTCCTTTCGGTCTTTCGTTTCCTCCCAGGGATAAGGGATGAAGTACTGTATCTTTATGCATTGGTTGTTTATCGGTTTCTTTGGGGAACTATTCTTTATTTGTTTCTGGCTCTCGTGAATGTTTGCCTGTGTTGAGCTTTGGTGCCCATAGCTGCTTGTGTCTTTTGTTTCTGGATGGCAGCATAGGAAGGCTCTCATTCACACAGCTGCTCCCCCTGTCTTCGGAATTCCAGCATGATTGAAAACAGGCATGCAAATCTTGTGCATTTATTTTAATAGCACGGCGCCTGTTTTTATGTTTTGCCATTGCACACATTTGATTTTATCAGCACAGCGCCCCACAGCTGGTCATCGGTACTGCAAGGACTCGGGTATGTAAAGCATTGCCCCAGGAGCCTACGCGCAGGCGCCTCTTTCTTTTCTTTTTAGGTCTCGCCATTTCCATTCCGAAGGAATGGGAAATGGCGAGGATTCAAGTGCTCAAAATACTCGTGAAACCACGGGTTTTTTCGTGCGGTTTTCTTTGAGTTCACGTGGCCACAGGCACGCGCTTTTGGGCCATAAACTTTCACGGCCATCTGTTCCCCAGCTCCAGCACCTCCCCTCTCTCTCCCCCCATTGTCACTGTGTTGCGCCCCTTCCCCCCACGCATTCCCAGCCCTTTGATGCTTCCACCGCACTCCAATTGCTCCCCTCTCCCATGGCGTTTGTAATCCTGCCCCCTGCGTTGCCCCCTCACCCTCACACTGTGCTCGCATCTTTTTTTTCTTCTTTTCATGTGCTTGTTTGACTAATAAACGCCAATGCTTGTTCTTCCCAGTTTCCCTCACGGTTTGTATGGCTCTTTCACTGCCTCTCAGTCTTTCATTCTCTTTCTTACCTGTCCCACTTGATCTTACAACCTGTTTCTTTTCATAGTTCATACCGTTTGCTAATCATGCTGCTCTAATCTCCCCTGTTTTCGCTCCTTTTACCTTTTCTTACTTCCCTTTTTCTGTAACTCTTCGAGACCATTTTTAGGTCTCGCCTGGCGAAACCATTTTTATACAACCGTCTCCCAGTGTATTGCGATTTAAACGTTAGAAAACCGGGAGCGCGCGCGTAGCAAAAAAGTCTGGCATTATAAATCGCTGCTTCACAAGTGGAAATCGCAAGAACTTACATGCGGTGATCTTGGCGGGAGATGCAAGCAGCTGTTCGGATAAAGCTAAGATGACAGGCTAACCAAGCGCCACGCGGAAACAATAAATAGAACTGACCCAAACACCACTGCCAGGAGGAAGCGGCACAGATGTTCCGACTGTCCTGGCTGCCTGCCTGAGGGGGTGCTGTGACACAGCCAGTGATGAAATCCTACTTCATGGACGCTGCAGCCTCAACAGCGCCTGCCTTCAGCTGGCACAGCAGTGAGAGCTGGCGAGCATAAACTTATCAGGCAGCATTTCTGACGCATTCTCAGCATGTGTGTGTTTGTGAGTGTGTGTCAGCTGTGTGTTGTGCGTGCGGCACTGGGCTTGTGTTTCGGTATCACTGTGTTTTATGTGCCTTTATGCTGCTGTGTTTATGTCTGTGTGTGTGTAGTGTTTAAATTAAAACACATTTGTATTGCTCTTCCTACCCCTGACGATGCATCGAATGTTTGTGCGTCTGTGTGTGAGTGTGTGATAAAGCGTGGCTGCCCGTGTATCAGTGCGTATGTCTGAGCATGGCTTAATGTGCCTGTGGGCGTTTGTGTCTGTAGGTGAGTTTGTGCGTGGGGTTGCGTGAGTGTGTGTTGGTGTGTGTTTGTGTGTGCGTGCTTGTGTTTCTGTATCACAGTGGTTTTGTGTGTCTTTGTATCACCATGTTTGTGTGAGTGTATGTGTGCGTGTTTCTGAGTGCCCAAGAGTGCGTCAGCATTTGTGTCTATATGTGGTGTTGTGTACAAGAGTGTGTATGTGTGCGTGCATGTGTGTAAAGTAAAAAGTGAATCTTCGTTCATCCGCTATCACACACCCCTGATTATATGACGGGCGACGGACTGCAACTAAAATCACGCATAGATCCATCTGAAGAACTAACAGCAATATTCAGACAGTGCAAGCAGGTACACAAATCAACATATTTATAAATCTTAAAGTCGAAATAAAGAGTGTTTTATGAAATCTGTTGGATTTGGTCGTAAAACCATGCTGCAATGCATATGTTTCCTTCATACGAAAAACTCCACCACCAGTGCCAATATTTAACATTAATCTGCCGTTTCCTGTGTAACTCAGGAGGTTATTTATCCATGGCTAGAGAGCCCGCATGGAGGCTCAACGATGTGGGACTTCTGGCAGGTCCATAGGATGTACTTGTGTATGTTCAGTTTGCTTTATGTTGAGGAATTTTCAAAACCTTTTCAATGTTATTACTTGCATCTACGCAAAAAAGATGAAAATACAATCCACAAATTATCTACAAATTAAACAACCAAATGCGTGAACCACACCACAGGGCAGCTGTACACTATTTAATGTCCACTCTGACAGTCAAACGAAATCAAAGCACAAAGTGAAATAAAGTATCACAATTTAATCCGAAGTTTTACTGTAGCCATTAATAGAGTATGAGAAGTACCTTTAATGATGCAATGAAAGGTCTATTGTATTATTGATACAAAAAATGTGATGTTTGGTGCCTTTTTGTATAGAGAATTAAGCGAGACACAAAGAGTACATTAAAATTGCTAAGTCTGGAGAATTTTAGGATTTCTGTGGTTACTGTACTACTTTGTTTCATTTCGTAACTGTAACTTCAGTTTAACTGTGTTTTATTGGTATATATATATATATATATATATATATATATATATATATATATATCAAGATCCACAATCCTGAAGCGCCGAGGGAACCAAACGGACACAGCCAGGTACAGACCACAAGACCAAGGATTCAAAAGAAATAATGTGCTTTATTCCATCAATGGGGATGGCAGCATGACGCGTTTCGTCCGGGAAACCCGGACTTGATCACATGACAAGACCCAGAGACATAAGTGGTTATATACTGTTTTACAAACGGAGCTCCTCCCACATATAAATAAACATGGAAGAAATATCATTCACATTGTAAAAATGCAACATTAATAGTTAAAATGTAATAAAACTCCATGCATAAATGCATATACCTGCAACAACACATTATCAACCTTATGAACATCTACACTATGTTCATCGTATAGAGGGCAAGTGCCCAAATGGTTATGTTGCAAAATTAAAGTGCATATAATGACTGAATGAAAATAGAATCAATGCCCATAGGGTCCGTTATTTTTACAGTATACTGATCTAAAAACCACTACTGAATTCAAGATTGTAAAGAAAAAAGTGCAAAGTGCTGAATCACAATGTTAAGGAACAAACATGATATAACCAGGAATGCCCTGGAGCAGAAAACTTGTGTTGATAAAGTGCAAAGTGGCAAAAAAAGTGCAATAGTCGGCAATGCATAAATTATGCTGTTTTAGGGGGAGATATAGACGGTTGATCTCAATATAAAAATCAGCATTGATTGTTGGAAACCAAATCTCATAATAACACAGTTGGATAATATATACTAGTCATATTCTTACATGTTTGATTAAATAGTTAGAGCAAATCTTAATAAACCACCCTCAACATGAATAAATAGATTAAAACCATAAATAGTAAAAAATCCATTATAAGAAATCATGCATATGACAAATTTACAAAAAGTTTTTCAGGTCTTCTCCCATGTTCAGGCCATTAGGGATCTTACTATTAAGCCTCAGAATATATTGGCTTTCTAATTGCCTGAGCCTTTTCTCTCTGTCACCACCCCTTTTATTCGGGGGAACTGAATCGATAACAAAATATTGCAGGTCATTGAGGTTATTATTATGAACCAACTTGAAATGCCGTGCCACTGGGTAATTTGGGTCAGAATTTACAATGGCACGTAAGTGCTGTAGAATTCGATTAAATACTTGCAGTTTCGTGCTACCTACATAATGCAAGTCGCACGTGCATTTTAAAACATAGACCGCATGGTCTGTTTTGCAGGTATATGTGTTCTTAATCGGAATTACAGCATTGGTGAGACCCTCAACGAACTCGCTGGTGTTCACACCGAATTTACAAGCCCGGCATGAACTACATTTTCGAAAGCCTGCTTTGTTAGAATACCAGTTAGGTTTGACAATGGTTTCAGGGCTAGTTTTAACCAGAGCATCCCTCATAGAGGGTGCTCTTCGAAAGGTAATGTTAGGCATATCTTCTAACATAGGGCCCACCACAATGTCTGTTTTTAAGATGGGCCAATTAGATTTAATGATTTGCCTCATCTTTTTATGTTGGTTATTAAAAGTGGTGATTAAGCGAATAGAAGTTTTCTCTGATACAGGAACTTCCTCCTCGGGAATGACTAAAGGAGGCTCTTCTATCGTGGCCAATAATGTAGTTGACAAAGCCCTTTTCAGAGAGTCAGTGAGGTTAAGAGTATTATAACCTCTACGCAAAAATCTTTGGTAAGACCCATTTAAGCAAATCATAAGATCAATTTCATTGTTACATATGCGCCTGATTCTTAAAAACTACCCATAGGGGATGCTCTTAATAAGATGGTGCGGGTGGTTGCTCTGCGCATGTAAAATTGAGTTTCCAGCCGTGGTTTTTCTATACATTCTAGTCATGATTTCATTATTCTTTATGTACACCTCTACATCTAAAAAATTAACTTTTACATTGCTGATGTCAGCGCAGAATTCTAAGTTCAAAGAGTTGTTATTGATATTACTAACAAACTCTTCTGCTGATGTTTTACACCCCTGCCAAATTATAAAGACATCATCAATGAAACGCCACATTTTAACAATGCCGATTTCATCCTCATCCAAACAACTGCGGATCCCACCCAGGACGTGCCTCTCCCACCAGCCCACGTGTAAACAAGCGTAGCTGGGGGAGAAGCACGCACCCATGGCAACACCACGCAGTTG
Source organism: Lissotriton vulgaris (assembly GCF_964263255.1). Classification (NCBI taxonomy): domain Eukaryota; kingdom Metazoa; phylum Chordata; class Amphibia; order Caudata; family Salamandridae; genus Lissotriton; species Lissotriton vulgaris. The sequence continues at coordinate 292,677,960 of NC_141693.1, forward strand.
TTGGTAGATTTCATTATTAAAAAGAAAAAAATTGTTCTTAAGGCATAAATCAATCATGCTGATAAGCATTTTGCTATGTTCGTAGTACTTAATATCTCTTGCAGATAAAAAGTATTCAATTGCATTAATACCATCAACATGATTTATAGAGGTGTATAGTGATGTAATATCCATGACTAGAAACATATAGTTTGGTTTCCACACAACTTCCTTCAATTTCTTTAAAAAGTCACCAGTGTCTTTTAAGTAACTAGGCAAGGCCTCCATATATTCATGTAAATAAAAGTCAACATACTTGGAGAGGGGTTCCAACAAACTGTTTTGGGTGGAGATAATGGGTCGTCCTGGTATAGGGGTTGTACCTTTGTGAATTTTTGGTAAAAGGTACAACGTTGGAGTGATTGGAAAATCTTTCTTCAGAAAATCATATTCCTTTTTACTAATAAGTCCTTCCCTTTTCCAAGTAGTTAAATTAGTATGAACAAGAGTTTTGACTTTATTCAATTCATTAAAAGAAGCCTTCCTATAACACACTGGGTCATTTAATTGTCTTTCCGCTTCCTCTAGATACAAAGTGCGTGGCCACAAGACAATATTGCCACCTTTGTCCGCTTTATTGACAATAATGTCACCTCTAGATTTGATTTTTTGCATCAGTAGAGAATATTGTTTATCTCTATAGCTTCTCTTTCTCTTGTTTTTAGACACCATCTTGTTCAAATCTTTTAGATCTTCCACAACCCTATCATTGAAGATGTCGATAGCATCCCGAGGCATTACTGGAATAAAGGTGGACTTAGGGCAAAAGGGACTGTTACCCGCACTACCACTGCTGATTCCCATAGCACCTAAAACCTCCTGAGTATTGTATGGGGCATCGTCATCATTGATTAGCGAATGAGCTGTCTTGAGAGCCAAAGTATCAGCAATAGTAAAGTTTTTGTGCGTTTGAGATTCACTGATAATTGCTCTTGCTTTTTCACTTTTTTTGTTTGTGGTGTGGAATTTAAGGAGTTTAAGCTTCCTTATGAATTTGAAGGTGTCTATTCTGGCCTGCACATATTTAAATCCATTGTTAGGGCAGTAGGACAGACCCAAAGAAAGAAGCTGTTTTTCAGCTGCATTGAGATCAAGTTCCGTCAAATTAATTACCGTATTTTCAACCTCAGAATTGACAGAATTGCAATCACTGCTCATAGAATTTTTATCTTTTTTGTTGAAGTTTTCTTCTTTCTCTTTTTCTTTTTCATTTATTTCATCATAGTGTGGTACAGCTAATGCATTAGATTCATCATTATCCTGATTCTCGTGCAATTCCGTGCCCAGCATTGTTACTCCACATGGTGGTATAGTGGGTAATTTCAACAGATTATTGATTACTTCTTCTGGGCATTTCCCCTTCCTCTTTTCTTTTTCCCGTAGTTGTTGGCGTTTCCTCCTCTCTTTGCGGGATTTGTTTCGCCTCTTCCTCCTGTTGTTACTGCTGGCTGAGTCCCTCTCGATCTTAAGGTGTTCCGCCGATCTTCCACCATAAAAACCAATTCCTCAGATGGAGTGAAACTACTAATTCCAGGATGTTGCACATTGGTTTCATCATCAGACCCTCCGCTGCTGTAGATAGAACTCATGTCTGTGTCAGAACCATTGTAAGCACCCACCTGCTGATTTTGCGGAACTTGTGATGTATTTGCTGACATTGGCACAGATGTTGTCAAAGCTTGCCTTTTAACGGACTCAAATTTCCTTGAAAATGTGAAAATTCTACCGTTTTCATAGTCAGCCTTGTCTCTGGCGAATTTAAAGGCTTTGCGGGTCTTTATGGTCTCTTCATATTTATCGAGCCGTTTTTTGATGTCTTGCCGCCCTTTATTAATTGCCTCTTGGTCTTCCATTGCGTTCAGCTCAAGGTTGAGTTTCTCTATCTGAGTCATTAGTTCGACTCTATCGATTTCGGCGTATTTAATTAAAATGCAAACCATACCCATGGATGCATCGAGGTTATGCTGAGACCATTCTTTTAACATCAGAGGATTGGGATTTTCGAAAGAGGGGGCTATTAATACTCTTAAGCCTCTCGGAACTCTCTTCACTTCTTTATATTTTTCCAGGCTTTTCTGTTCCCACCATTTAGTAAGCTCCGTCCGGAGCAATTTTTCCAATTTTTTCAATTTTGTTTTTACATATATATATATGCTGCATAGTGGCGGGTGCCACTGTGTACTTATAGGCAGGACAGAGTAGCCGTAGGAAATTGATGTTTTTGTTTTGCTAATAATGTTAAACCATTTGACGGATCTTTGGAAAACTTTCTAAGCAAAAGTTCATCTACCTTAGCTTCTTCCTGGAAAGTTTCTAGGTGAACCATCAAGTGGGGGCCAAGAAAAAGTGGGCTCCCAAAACAAGTCTTCCTCATGCAATTTCCTATAGGTTAGACAACCTTAAAAAGCCCAAATGAGTGAACAGAATCAACACTAAGGGGCTCATTAGGATGGCGGACGGAAGTGCCTCCGCAGACCCAGAGCATGCGGAACATGCCTATTTTCCGTACGCCCGTCGCGGACACTCCGGCCGCCAAATCAGGATACGAAATACGGGCCAAAATCCGTCCGCGGCGGTAGAACACGGTCCGCCGCACAACCACACCCAACCACGCGGCGGACGTAACCTATCCAGAGACTCCGCCGTACGGACTGACGTCTAGGACCGTCCTCCAAATCAAGATGGCGGAAAATACACATAAAAGCGCAGCGGAAAAACAACCTGCCTGAACACTGCGGATGCTCCACAGCGACCATACCCACCACGAGCCGCTCGCCGACATGGACCCTGCACTACAGGCTTACCTGATACTCTTCGCGATCCACTACGTCCTAGTCTTGGCCCACCATCGAGGACGACGCAGGTAGGCTACAAACCATTCGCTGACTGGAGAGGAGTACCTGCAAGGGCCGTGACGTAGGGAGGGGGGAGTGACATGTCCCGAAATGGACATATTCTTGTGTACGGCAACGCCTCCAAGGGTCGTGACCCAGGTAGGGGAGAGTGACATGTATCTGAACCCACCGCCCTCAAGAAAATACAAATCCACACCAGCATCACACACGCAAGAATGACACCGACAAACCACGACACATGAATCACAATTTTATTTACGCAGAATCGGAGTAACATCACAGTCTAGGATGGAGCATGGGCAGTGTGGACACCAGAGCAGGTACATCAGATGCAGTACATCAGTATGAGGATAGCAACAGGGCAGCAACAGGGCAGTGTGGACACCAGAGCAGGTACATCAGAGTCAGTACATCAGTATGAGGATAGCAACAGGGCAGAAACAGGGCAGTGTGGACACCAGAGCAGGTACATCAGAGTCAGTACATCAGTATGAGGATAGCAACAGGGCAGTGTGGACACCAGACCAGTAACATCAGAGTCAGTACATCAGTATGAGAACAGCAACAGGGCAGCAACAGGGCAGTGTGGACACCAGAGCAGGTACATCAGAGTCAGTACATCAGTATGAGGATAGCAACAGGGCAGTGTGGACACCAGACCAGTAACATCAGAGTCAGTACATCAGTATGAGAACAGCAACAGGGCAGCAATAGGGCAGTGTGGACACCAGAGCAGGTACATCAGATGCAGTACATCAGTATGAGAACAGCAACAGGGCAGCAACAGGGCAGTGTGGACACCAGAGCAGGTACATCAGATGCAGTACATCAGTATGAGGATAGCAACAGGGCATTGCGGACACCAGAGCAGGTACATCAGATGCAGTACATCAGTATGAGAACAGCAACAGGGCAGCAACAGGGCAGTGTGGACACCAGAGCAGGTACATCAGAGGCAGCACATGAGAGGGGCTAAGTGCACCAACAAGCCATGGCAAGGCACAGGTCCATCAGAGGCAGTACATGAGAGGGGCTAAGTCCACCAACAGTCCATGGCAAGGCACAGGTCCATCAGAGGCAGTACAGGAGAGGGGCTAAGTGCACCGACAGTCCATGGCAAGGCACAGGTCCATCAGAGGCAGCACATGAGAGGGCACAATGCAGTATCAGAACAGCAACAGGGCAGTGTGGACACCAGAGCAGGTACATCAGAGGCAGCACATGAGAGGGGCTAAGTGCACCAACAAGCCATGGCAAGGCACAGGTCCATCAGAGGCAGCACAGGAGAGGGCACAATGCAGTATCAGAACAGCAACAGGGCAGTGTGGACACCAGAGCAGGTACATCAGAGGCAGCACATGAGAGGGGCTAAGTGCACCAACAAGCCATGGCAAGGCACAGGTCCATCAGAGGCAGTACAGGAGAGGGGCTAAGTGCACCAACAGTCCATGGCAAGGCACAGGTCCATCAGAGCCAGCACATGAGAGGGCACAATGCAGTATCAGAACAGCAACAGGGCAGTGTGGACACCAGAGCAGGTACATCAGAGGCAGCACATGAGAGGGGCTAAGTGCACCAACAAGCCATGGCAAGGCACAGGTCCATCAGAGGCAGTACAGGAGAGGGGCTAAGTGCACCAACAGTCCATGGCAAGGCACAGGTCCATCAGAGGCAGTACATGAGAGGGGCTAAGTCCACCAACAGTCCATGGCAAGGCACAGGTCCATCAGAGGCAGTACAGGAGAGGGGCTAAGTGCACCAACAGTCCATGGCAAGGCACAGGTCCATCAGAGGCAGTACAGGAGAGGGGCTAAGTGCACCAACAGTCCATGGCAAGGCACAGGTCCATCAGAGGCAGCACATGAGAGGGCACAATGCAGTATCAGAACAGCAACAGGGCAGTGTGGACACCAGAGCAGGTACATCAGATGCAGTACATCAGTATGAGAACAGCAACAGGGCAGCAACAGGGCAGTGTGGACACCAGAGCAGGTACATCAGATGCAGTACATCAGTATGAGAACAGCAACAGGGCAGCAACAGGGCATTGTGGACACCAGAGCAGGTACATCAGATGCAGTACATCAGTATGAGAACAGCAACAGGGCAGCAACAGGGCATTGTGCACACCAGAGCAGGTACATCAGAGTCAGTACATCAGTATGAGGATAGCAACAGGGCAGTGTGGACACCAGACCAGTAACATCAGAGTCAGTACATCAGTATGAGAACAGCAACAGGGCAGCAACAGGGCAGTGTGGACACCAGAGCAGGTACATCAGATGCAGTACATCCGTATGAGAACAGCAACAGGGCAGCAACAGGGCATTGTGGACACCAGAGCAGGTACATCAGATGCAGTACATCAGTATGAGAACAGCAACAGGGCAGCAACAGGGCATTGTGCACACCAGAGCAGGTACATCAGATGCAGTACATCAGTATGAGGATAGCAACAGGGCATTGTGGACACCAGAGCAGGTACATCAGATGCAGTACATCAGTATGAGAAAAGCAACAGGGCAGCAACAGGGCAGTGTGGACACCAGAGCAGGTACATCAGATGCAGTACATCAGTATGAGGATAGCAACAGGGCAGCAACAGGGCATTGTGGACACCAGAGCAGGTACATCAGATGCAGTACATCAGTATGAGGATAGCAACAGGGCATTGTGGACACCAGAGCAGGTACATCAGATGCAGTACATCAGTATGAGAACAGCAACAGGGCAGCAACAGGGCAGTGTGGACACCAGAGCAGGTACATCAGATGCAGTACATCAGTATGAGGATAGCAACAGGGCAGCAACAGGGCATTGTGGACACCAGAGCAGGTACATCAGAGTCAGTACATGAGAGGGGCTAGGTGCACAAACACTGCATGGCAAGGCACAAGTCCATCAGAGGCAGTACATCTGAGGGCACACTACAGCAACTTACAGCACACTATCAGGTGGATTGCGTGAAGTACCCGCATCGGACAGACTGCCAGCACCAGAAACCGGAGTGTGACACACAGCCACAGATGTAGTGACTGACACGTGAGCCACAGACCCAGATACACTGCCAGCACCTGATACATGAGTGTGAGACACAGCCACAGCCCGAGTGACTGACACATGGCCCATAGACCCAGATACACTGCCAGCACCTGATACAGGAGTGTGAGACACAGCCACAGCCCGAGTGACTGACACATGGCCCATAGACCCAGATACACTGCCAGCACCTGATACAGGAGTGTGAGACACAGCCACAGCCCGAGTGACTGACACATGGCCCATATACCCAGATACACTGCCAGCACCTGATACAGGAGTGTGAGACACAGCCACAGACCGAGTGACTGACACATGGCCCATAGACCCAGATACACTGCCAGCACCTGATACAGGAGTGTGAGACACAGCCACAGACCGAGTGACTGACACATGGCCCATAGACCCAGATACACTGCCAGCACCTGATACAGGATATGTCTCAACTGATACCCTGCCACTAACAGACACATGCGAGTCAACTGCACCAGCGCCACTGGGACCACTGAAATGATGAGCCACAGGGCTGTATGGTCCAGGAGGCAGGGTGGCTCTGGGAGCGGGAGATAGTTGCAATTGTGCGACATCGGATTGTGCATGTGTCAATGCTGTGTGTCTACGTTTCTTTTGGACATGTGCCTGCACCCTGGACAGGACAGGACTTACAAGTGGACCGGACTGAGAAGAAATTTCACCCACCATGGGAGTGGCATCTGCTGGGGGGGGAATGCTCTCTGGGGACGTGCTGGAGCCTGCTTGTCGTTTGCTGTGTGGCTGCCTTGTGGCCTCTGCAACATGTGTCATGGGGGATGCTACTACAGGGTCCACCTGCATCCGTCCCTGACGGGCCCTGATGGGAGTGGAGGTAAGGGGTGACTCCACTGCGGAGACATCTGTATTCCGTTTCCCAGAAAACAGCTGCCTCAGTGCAACAATGGGTGATGTATGCCTGTCCCTGACAGCGCCACTGTCCATGGGAGATGCCTTGGGCCTTGGATGTTCAATTTCCGTAGGAGTACTGTTGTCTGCGGACTTTCCCTGTTCCCTAGATGGTGCACTGTTCCAGGCAGCAGACTTGTCGTGTGTGGTGTACATGTCCCCAGGACACACCTTCTGCCTGTGTGTGTCCCTGCCCCTGGGAGTGTCCGTGCTCTTCTTAGGTGCGTTTGTCTTGTGACTGTCCTTGTCCCAGCCCTTGGGAGTGGCTCCTTCCTTCCCTGTTTCCCTGCCCTTGGGAGTGGCTCCTTCCTTCCTAGGTTCCCTGCCCTTGGGAGTGGCTCCTTCCTTCCTAGTGTCCCTGCCCTTGGGAGTGGCTCCTTCCTACCTAGTGTCCCTGCCCTTGGGAGTGGCTCCTTCCTGCCTAGTGTCCCTGCCCTTGGGAGTGGCTCCTTCCTTCCTAGTTTCCCTGCCCTTGGGAGTGGCTCCTTCCTTCCTAGTTTCCCTGCCCTTGGGAGTGGCTCCTTCCTTCCTGGTATCCCTGCCCTTGGGAGTGGCTCCTTCCTTCCTGGTATCCCTGCCCTTGGGAGTGGCGCCTTCCTTTCTGGTGTCCCTGGCACTGGGAGTATGCGAGCCCTCAAGAGATTCATTCGTCTTCTCAATGTCCTCGTACAAGGTAGTGTCACTGGAAGTGGGAGTGAGTCTTGGCTTGGTAGTACCTTGTGTGTGGGATGGCTGTGCAGCATGTGTGGCCATTACACCCAGCCCCTCTTTAGCTTCACGTGTGTGTACTCCACTATATCTGACGTTGTCCTTGTGAACAGATTTACCTGACCTAGGGGATGGGGTCTGAGGCCTCCGTGCCTTGACTTGCTGGCTGACGCTGCTTCTAGTGCAATAACCTGTATTAGAGTCCTGGTCAGAAAATTCACTCCCAATTGACACATCCAGAGTTGTAGATGGTGGAACAGAAGTACCACCCAGTCCATGCGACTGTACAATGGCAGACGACACACTGTTAGACAATGACTGCAGTGTCCTGTGTACACCAGCCAGATCACCATGCATACCTTCCATGAATGCCACCACCTGCCCCAACTTCCTATCGTGGTCTTGGAAAGCATTAATCATATTGGTCTGCCCCACACACAGCTGTCGCAGCAGATCAACAGCCTCTGCACAAAGAGCATTTTGGCTCACCGAGGCTGGGGCAGCGGTGCCGACACCGAACGCCACTCTGCTCACCCTACTCCTGCGTGCACGAACAGTACATGGTGCAGTTGGCGGCAGGGTGGGCCCTGTGTGCTGTGTCCCGACCGAAGGTGTTGATTGCCCACTCCCAGTCTGTGACAACAGTGCTGACTCACCAACACTGTCGGAAGATGATGACGATGTTGTCTCCACATGCGAGTCCTCCGGGACGGTCCTGTCCCCCTCTCCGGCGCTGGCCCCTTCGGTGTCAGTCTGCGTGTGCGCAACGTCTGATCCGGATGCATTGCCTTCTGTCATCTCCGCCGTCTGTGGCTGAGTGCCCTCTGCCAAAGCTGAAATGCACAGGAAATTGGTGTAAGTCATGGGCACACTCACGTACAGTACTGCTACGGAATCCCTAAAGCCATTGATGACAATGTCCATCGATCCCCCAACCTGCACACGGCCCACCCCAACCAGTCATCCTCACAGGAATTAAGTGGCATTGGCCGTAATACATGTACAGCATGCACACTGGGCATGAGGAATTACATCTGCACACAAGTGTTGCCAAGGGGTGACGGAGCACTACAGCATGTGCATGAAAACTGAACCGCTTAGCGGGTGGCGTCTCAACATGCCGCATCGGAAAGTGAAATTTAACTGCGGCAATGTCACCAACATGCCATTGGAACGAGCCCCACGATCGGCGGAAGTCCATAATGTGTGTAGTCAACTATACATGCATAGCACTCACAAGCAACATACACTGACAGTATGCTTACCGCCACGTTGCTGTTCATCCACACGCAACCGCTCGGACAGGTCAGGATGCGTCACAGCTATGATACGGTGCATGAGAGGTGTCATTGAGCGTCGGGCCAGACGTGCCGTCCTTGGAATCATCCCTAGTGTCACTTCCGCTACATTCTTGCTCAGTCTGGAAATGTCGTCCCAGCGTTTGTGGCAGTGTGTATGTCGTCTATTGGACACCCCCGCTGCTTGTACTTCACGTGCAATGCTCCTCCACACGTCCTTGCGAAGGTGCAGCTTCACCTACCATGATGGGAGACAAAAGGGTGGAAGTCAGTGGACAGTTGGCCAGTCACACAGATAGGAGCAACACATTTCTCTCTGCAGCCATGCACATATCGAATCTTTTGTTGGTCACACATCACACCGCCAAGTTTCTAGAGCCCAGGTGTCATATGACACCTCATGCACAACAACTTATTCCCCACTGCACTTACCACCTGTCCGGGTGCGCCGTACAGGCGTCCGTAGTTGCGGAGCACAGCGTCCACGAGGACATCAAGCTCCGCGGCGGTGAAGGGACGAGACCGGATCTCTTTGACTCTCGACATACCAAGGTCACGGAGTATGGCACTAGAGTGGCAGTCGGTGGTCAGCTACGCAGCAGCAGGTGGAGGTGATGGTCACAGGCAGCAGCCGGTGGTCAGCTCCGCAGCAGCAGGTGGAGGTGATGGTCACAGGCAGCAGTCGGTGGTCAGCTCCGCAGCAGCAGGTGGAGGTGATGGTCACAGGCAGCAGTCGGTGGTCATCGTAGAAGGTATGCTTTTGCACATCACACATATATAGGGCCCTGTGGCCATGTCAGTGGCATACGGCGCCAGCCATTGGTCAGCCGTGAAAGCGTGTTTGGAATTGGGCCAATGATTGGCCCTGGTGTTGCGGTGAACAGCATACGGTACTTGCTATTGGCCAACCGTGGCTGATGTCCACACCTCCCATTGGCTGCACGTGCACAGACCGTCACGCTCACACACCGGCAAGTGCATGTGCTAGACACCGGGACGGATGCATCATTTGCAACAAAGTTGTAACAGTGGCGCCACCATGGCGGGACACGTATTCGGCGGGGGAGGTGGAGGCCAAAACATCCATAAGCTGATGTCAATGCACATGGCAGTTCATGACCCCCCTTACAGTGACATTGCATCAGCCAGCCTACACCGGCCGGCCCAGGCCTGCCCATGACCGCCGTTCCGGCCATGCCAACTACCGCCGCTTCAGGCCCCCTCCACTACCGCCGTGCCAGGCCCAGCCCATGACCGCCGTTCCGGCCATGCCAACTACCGCCGCTTCAGGCCCCCTCCACTACCGCCGTGCCAGGCACAGCCCATGACCGCCGTGCCAGGCCCGCCAGGGCACGGCGGTAGTGGAGGGGGCCTGAAGCGGCGGTAGTTGGCATGGCCGGAACGGCGGTCATGGGCTGGGCCTGGCACGGCGGTAGTGGAGGGGGCCAGGCACGGCGGTAGTGGAGGGGGCCTGAAGCGGTGGTAGTTGGCATGGCCGGAACGGCGGTCATGGGCTTGGCCTGGCACGGCGGTAGTGGAGGGGGCCTGAAGCGGCGGTAGTTGGCATGGCCGGAACGGCGGTCATGGGCTGGGCCTGGCACGGCGGTAGTGGAGGGGGCCTGGCACGGCGGTAGTGGAGGGGGCCTGAAGCGGCGTAGTTGGCATGGCCGGAACGGCGGTCATGGGCTGGGCCTGGCACGGCGGTAGTGGAGGGGGCCTGGCACGGCGGTAGTGGAGGGGGCCTGAAGCGGCGGTAGTTGGCATGGCCGGAACGGCGGTCATGGGCTGGGCCTGGCACGGCGGTAGTGGAGGGGGCCTGAAGCGGCGGTAGTTGGCATGGCCGGAACGGCGGTCATGGGCTGGGCCTGGCACGGCGGTAGTGGAGGGGGCCTGAAGCGGCGGTAGTTGGCATGGCCGGAACGGCGGTCATGGGCAGGCCTGGGCCGGCCGGTGTAGGCTGGCTGATGCAATGTCATGAACTGCCATGTGCATGGGCATCAGCTTATGGATGTTTTGGCCTCCACCTCCCCCGCCGAATACGGGCCCCGCCATGGAGGCGCCACTGTTGGAACTTTGTTGCAAATGATGCATCCGTCCCGGTGTCTAGCACATGCACTTGCCGGTGTGTGAGCGTGACGGTCTGTGCACATGCAGACAATGGTAATGTTGAACGCGGGCGGCGTATGGCCAGACGTAAACAGCAGAAGCAGTGCACCGCCATGGCGGCGTCAATGATTGCATGTCAGCTGACGATGCACCTTGTTTCATTGTCTGCAGCTGCATGATGACGGTTGTGTGCGTGATTGCGTGACTCCACACTTCATGCTCTATCCCATGTGTGTCCATACCATGCCCATCGGTGTGCCACTAATGTCCGTCACTTTTGGGTCATGTCACATGTCTTGTTGGCAGTGATGTTGAGGTGAGACAAAGTGCATTGCACATGTTGCAACACATCATGTAGCTAGTGGGTGCACATTGCTACGTCAATCCATGTTGTTGTGACATTCAGAGATGTCACACATATGCTAATTGAACACTGCCTATTACATGTTGGATAGAGTGCGATGACATGTGAATGAGTTGCATAGACATGTGTTGTATGTGAATTGACTTCCATTCCATTTACTCCCACACCGGAGGGCTCCAAATGTCCATCGCCCATACACTGTGCTGGAGGATATGGTGGACGAGGAGGTGATCAGGAAATTCAGGCTTGATCGACGTCGATTGCTGGAGCTTGTTAATCAATTGTCTCCTCACCTGCAGCCGCGAAGAACCTATCCAGGCTCCATTTCACCCACCCAAAAGGTGATGGCGGCACTCCATTTTTTTGCAACAGGCACATTTCAGTACACTGTTGGACATGCCGGGGGAATGTCACAGGCCATGTTCAGCACGGTACTTCGGGATGTACTGACAGCCATGATGCTGTACAAGAATGACTACATACATTTTCCACAGGCGGCAGAGTTGGCAGCGGTCAAAGCTGACTTCTATGCACTGGGTCGCATACCACACGTTGTGGGTTCCATTGATGGCACGCATATTGCGATCATTCCACCACGAGCACGTGAGCAGGTGATTAGGAATCGGAAGCACTTCCACTCCCTAAACGTGCAGGTGGTGTGCCAGGCCGACAACATTATCTCACATGTGTGTGCAAGATTTCCTGGCTCTGCACATGACGCCCACATCATGCGGAGCAGCATTGTCCCCCAACTGATGGCAAATCTGCGTCCGGCACAAGCCTGGCTTGTTGGTGAGTATGCTGTGGTGACAGGAGTGATATCTGTGTGGCTTTGTGTGGCCACATGTTCAGGTAGTGATGTTTCTCTCTCTCTCTAATTTCCACAAACACAGGCGACTCGGCTTACCCAAACAGGCCTTGGCTTCTAAGTCCAATACGCAATCCCACTACAGCAGGAGAAATGCGATACAATGATGCCCATGGTAGGACACGTCGAGTGGTGGAACGAACATTTGGCCTGCTTAAGTCTAGGTTTCGGTGCCTGGATAAGACTGGAGGGGCCCTGCCTTACGCACCAGGCAAAGTATGCAAGATTGTGATTACCTGCTGCATGCTCCACAACCTGGCTGTGCGCAATAACATTGAACTGATCTTGGACCCAGATGAACAGCAAGTTCCTCGCCCTCCCGACCCACCCATGTCGACTGATGAGGATAGTGGTGAGGAGGAAGGTGTGGACCAGAGGCGCCAGCTCATTGAACGCTACTTCCCTTGATTGTGAGTGTGCCCCTCTTGTGCTGCTTGTGTATGCCCTGTGTAGGTTTGCTGCTCTTGTGTCATTGTGTTGGGCATCATCTATGTGTTTTGTTATGTGATGTATGCATGTGTGTGTGTCTCTTCATTTATGAGTACATGCACTTCTCCATGATGTGTGTAGTGTCATCCATTCGTGTAGTGATGTGTGTGGTTTGTTGAAAGTTGCACTGCAGTGAGTTGGGATGAGTGTGATGGTGTTTCCTAATGTCTGTTTGCGATTTCTATGTTTCCCTAGGTCACTCCCTTGCGGCATGATTCTGTACCAGTTGGATCCCTGAACCTGGTTACGTCTGTTTCTGACGCAATCATGTGAATAAACATGGAGGCAACACATCATTGAGTGAGTAAGTGTTATTTATTTACAGATTGTGCATAGGTGTAGGTGCATATTTACAAATGAGTGAAGGGGTGGGGGAGTGAGAGTCCAAGGTAATGGCAGATGAGATGTCCGTGCAGACATCACATAGGGTGTTGTCTGCCTAGTGCAGCAGGCCTGTGCCAGGTGGGACCGGATAGTTGGCAGGGTGGATGGCAGGCTCAGGTACTCAAAAGAGTCATTGTCAGCTCCTCTTGGAGCGTGTGGCAGGAGCTCCGACACTGCTCTCGCCCACTTCCTGCCTCGGACGGCCCCTCCGTCTTTGTGTCGGGACGGAGTCAGCTGGGGGCGCTGGCTGATCAGGTGGCACATCCGCCGCCAGGGGCGCAGGTGGCGGTGGCGGTGTTGTTGGCGGTGCCGTTGTTTGAGGGGGGTGTGGTGGGTGGTGTTGGCGGATATCCTCGTGCTAAAAATGTCCACGAGTTGGCCAAGCCGCCTCTCGATGGCCCCCAACATCGCTGTGTTGTCCACAAAGTCCTGGTGGGCCCGGTCTGCATGTGCCTGGCTACGTACATAGCCCGCCTCCACCCGGACTAGTGCTTCAAGACACTGTTGCACGGCCTGCCTGCAGGATCTGCCCTTGCATTAGTGGTTTGCCTCACTCTCTCCCTGCGTGGCTGGGATGGCGCTGCCCCAGCGTTGGCCGGTGGGTTGGGCAGGGTGGCAGGGGCAGAAGTGGTGGTAGTAGTGGTGGTGGAGGTGGTGCTGGAGGTAGCTGTGCAGGTCACAGTAGCCGGTGTTGTGGTGATGCCAGAGCCCGTAGTTGTTGTTGGTGCAGGTGTGACCTGCGAGCCAGAGGTCCCTGGCTGGCTGCTTGAGCCGGCACCATCCTCTGCCCCGGAGGTGGCTGGACAATCGTCCCCTGAAAGTTCAGAGTGTGGGGATGCTGGAGGCCTGGTGTTAATTGCAGCAGTCAGATTAGGATCCCCTGCAAAACAAAAATGTGAGGATGAGTCATGTTGCCTAAACGTGTACATTTATTTATATTTGACATTCAGTCGGCATTGGCACACACCCCACCCACCACCACCACCCTCTCTATGGACATGGGGGCCTGTTGGGAGTTGGACTAGTGACCCCTCACACACCCCACCCACCACCACCACCCTCTCTATGGACATGGGGGCCTGTGGGGAGTTGTAGCTCCGTTCCCCTCACACACCCCACCCACCACCACCACCCTCTCTATGGACATGGGGGCCTGTAGGAGTGGTTTAGACGTTGGTGAGTATGTGGACTGCATGCATGGCTGGGGTATGTGAGATGTGTCTTCAGAGTTGTGTGAGGCACACCGTGTTGTTGTGTTTGTGGTGCTTGGTTGGTACTTACCAGCCTCTTCTCCATCATCAAGTCCATCGAGGGTCTCAGGGTGCAGGATGGTCAGCACCTTCTCCTCCCACTCGGTGTACGGTAGGGGCTCCGGGGGGTTCCACCGCCTGTGTGGTTGGCCCGGAGGAAGTTCTTGGCTCTGATGGACTTCACCCGCGTCTTGAGGTCGTGCCACCGCCTCTGGATTTCATGCTTGGTCCTCGGGACGGTCCCGGAGGCATTGACCCTGGTGACGATCCGGTCCCACAGGCTGTTCTTCCTAGCTATGCTGGTCTGCTGCACTAGGGATCCAAAGATGTGGGGTTCAACACAAATAATCTCATCGACCATTACCCTGAGCTCGGTGTCGGTGAATTTCGGATTTTTCTTGGGTGCCATGGTGCTCGGGGTGTTTGTTTGTGTGAATTAGGAGGTGCTGGTGTGTGGTGTTTGGGTATGGTGTGGTGGGTGTTTGTGTGCAGGGTGTGTTTGGGTGTGGGTTATGTGTATGATTTAAATTGTTTGCTGTTGGCCAAGTGTTGTCTCCTGCTAGCAGCTATGCTGTGATGCAGAGGATTTCTGGAGTGGGTGGGAGTTAATTTATAGTCTGTGTGTTGGCCCTGTGTGAATGTTGATTGGCAGTCAGCTGATAGGTGGGTGTGTTGGCAGGTGTGGTTTATGCAGTTCTTGGGGGTGGGTCATTGTGTCTTGTGTTTGGTTTAGATGTGTCAGGTGGGTGGTCGTTCATTTTCCTGTGTTTGGTGATGAATTCTGTCGGTATGTATGCCATTGGTTTGACTGTAGGGATGTTGGACTTCCGCTGTGGTGCACCGTTTCTCCTAGCATTGGTACCGCCGCGGACGTGGATCGCGGTGGCTACCGGGGTACTTGCGGAGTTATCCTAATTGCGGACACGGACACTACGCAGGTATCGCGGGGGAGGTTGTTGTTCTCCTGGTCATGTGCGTACGCGGCAGTCGGTGTTTTGTAGGTTCCGTCCGCATGCCGCGGCCTCAGGTGTACTTCGACCGCCGCGGACGGAGATTGTTGTGCTCCGTCCCCCGCGGTCGGCGTTTCTATCACATTTGATCCTAATCGCTATTGCGGTTTTTCCGCGGGCAGGTCCGGAGTATCTTGCCACCTTCCTCGGCGGACGGAACACGTTTCCGTCCGCGATCCTAATCGACCCCTAAATGTGGAAAAATGCTAGGTCTTCACACAGAAAGTGTTGTTTTTTTGATTTGGTGTAAATGTGTTCTGCTGATTTTGAAAAATGAAGGTTAGAAATGTATTGCTATCTGTTCTTGCGAGACTTCTGAGGGACCTGCAATTTGAAAGATAATGATCTGATTGGCTACCAATAACATCAACAAAGATTACTATATTTGCTATATTTAGATGCTATATTTGAACTTGTGGACTCAGTCCCTGTGTTGTAGGCAGATAAAAGAAAAAACATGCGGGGGCAGGGTAGGGACTAAAATCTATTTTTTTGCTGTATCACAGTAGAATTGTGGTATTGTTTATTATTTTTAAAAAGGACAGACCTGCCTTTTTCAATTATAAACCCCCATGTGGGTAAGAGGGGGTTGTGCATTTTTAAAACAAATTCAGGGAGGGATGTACATAGCATACCCTTCCTGAGGTAGAAAAAGCCCCAAGCCCCATATCCCTGGCGGTGGTGAGGAATTATAGAGGGTACTGGATCTCAATCTTACATCCCAAAAAGAAATAGAAGTGGGTGCCATCTCACCCCTGCCCCCACATTCTCTGTGTCCTCCTGATCTTTGTGACTTGGGGAGTGGGCTGCATACTGCAGCATCCTGCTCGCATGGAGTGGACAGAGAGCAGGAAGGTGTCAGCTCCTGTACCAGCAATGAGTGTGATGGTAGGCAGAAAGCCTTCTCATCAATGTGGAAGTGGGCTACGCGCACTGCCACTATTTATTTCTTTTTAAAAAGTCTCTTGGCAACCTGGGTGGACTGGGCACATCCAAATAAGAAAAAAAAGGAAACGTGCAGCAGTGTGTGGGTGGGATGCTTCTGCTGCCAGAAAACAAAATAAAGGTTGATATTTTCAATGCCAACACATATTAAAAAAATAATTGTCATTTACAATACCAATAGCTCACACTTTCCTAATGCGAGACCTATTGGCAACGCCAGTGCTTGTTTTCTCTGTCGTCGGTGTCTTAGATGTTTTCTGTATTAATTGATGTGCCTAATGGGCAATAATTTGCTTAATTAAAAAAAAAGATAATGAAGGTGTTACAGTTCCCACGTCTGTTAAGCCTGACAGTCAGAGTTGCAAAAATACTGAGATTTGACTGAATTGGATGCAGCGCCGCTTGTCTCAGCTTTTAAGAGAGCACTTTGAACTGAACAGCCTGGACAGCTGCTCTTGACCCCAAATGCGCCCTACGCTTACTCAGACTGATGGCCGGTATCCCGGAACAGGTTTCTAGTGGTGCAGGAGGCCGGGTGATTATGGAGGTAACTGCTGCTACTTGCTTGTCTCTGTGGGTGCAGGTAGCAAAGGTTGCGGTTCCATCTGGGGTTTGTGTGTGTGGGGGGTGTAAGGCTGGACGAGGTAAAATTACTGCCCGATCTGATTATTTTTGTTTTGTTGGACGGGCCACCCTGCGGAGCAGAATAAACATAGATTATTTGTCTGGGTCTCTCTAGGGTCAGGGCTGTGATTGCTCATTGATGGCAACATTGTTTGGCTCCAAAGTCACTGTTGTTCACTCTAGACTGTTCCAGCTTCTAATCTCCAATCCTACCTCCCTGATTTTTTATCTTTGTGATGCAGTCATTAAGCACTGGGACACTCTGGTTCTGGCCCCTTTAGCCTGGTGAGCTACCATCTGCCCTGTGCTCTTGCTGCACTCCCCTCCTCGCAGCCTGTTGGCTTATCCTCCACTGCCCTCTGCTTCCTCCTCTTGGAGGTGGCAATGCTGAGCTTGTCCTCGTGTAGTGACAGATGGGGCTGCAGTAGATTCGGACCCGGTGATCCAACTCCCCCCAACTGGTTGACCCTGAGGCTCCAGGCAGCCGCGGTCTGTGCAGGTAACAGCGATGGGGCGTTGGGGCCAGGTAAGGGGGGATATCGAGGGACGATACAGAGGGAAAATTAATTATTTATTTAATTTTTCCTCTGCATCGTCCCTCGAAATCCCCCCTTACCCGGCACTACTGCCCCAAAGCCTTCACCTGCACAGACAGCGGCTGGCTTCAGGGCACCAACTGTTCCTGTAGGCCATGCGCTTCTAACTTGAGTTTGGCAACCTGCTGATCATGTGTGCAGCGGATAATGTTGCTGGAGGCCCAACACAACCACCCAGTGTTGGGAGTTTCATTACCCTTCAACCCGTGTGGCAGCCGAATTGCACAGTTCAGAGCTTCTTGCTCTCTGTTCGCTTTTGAGCTCTAGGATAAAAAAGAGGCTCATTTTGAACTCTACAACCTAGGCCAAGTAGTGCGGGTGGGCCTACAGTGAGCCTTACACAATCTGGCCACACCACATGCTCACAACATTGAAACGTATTTCACTATTGTGCTAGGAAGTCATGGAAGTACTAAGTGTTTCAATTC
Organism: Lissotriton vulgaris; assembly: GCF_964263255.1. Lineage (NCBI taxonomy): Eukaryota > Metazoa > Chordata > Amphibia > Caudata > Salamandridae > Lissotriton > Lissotriton vulgaris. Next base: position 292,695,902 of record NC_141693.1, read on the forward strand.
ATTGCTTACTATCAATGGTCTAATTTTATTTCATAGATCACCGAACTTGCTCCATCAGTGGTTGATCTTGTGGTATAACCTATGCTAAAGTTAATGATAGAGGCTGCCACTTCCATGTCTATAAGCCTCCCTCGGCTGTCCCACCACCACTTCAAGCTACCTGACACTGCTAACAATACAGTGAGCTCCCATATGTTCCTAATTTCTGCAAGCTTCACTTGGCTGCACCTATACCAATGCAAGCTACCCAGCACTGCTCCCAATGCCGGAAGCTTCCACAGGTTCTTCACTTCTGCAAGGTTACCTTGGCTGCCACTACACCACTGCAAACTACCCAAAACTGCTCCAAGTGCCATGAGCTTCCATATGTTCCAAATTGAGCTTGATATAACCTTACACATATTCAGGAATTAAGCTATCATTGAACCACCCAGGATAATGTGCTGCATAGCTAAACACTTATAAGATTCCAAAGGTGAGATCTATTGGCAATGCTATGCTGGTTTAGTTAAGAAGTTTGAGATTCCAAGTGTCCAAATCTCATGACGAAGCTGCTCCCCTGTCAATGACCTCTGTAGTATTTGCACCTGCGCAATTAGTTGACTTGGCCTAGAGATGGGAGTTTTTCTTGTGTACAGCTAGTAGTTCAGGCCAGCTGATGTAATTCTGTCAATAAATGGTACTGCAATGTAGAGGCATGGCATTAGATGTATGCAGCAACTAAGTCTGCATTGTGATGTCCCTCACCAACCCCAAAACACTACAAAATGGTGACGAGGGCCGGGATCTCCAAATGCACATGATGCAGAAACTGACCAAAGCTCACACTAGTGAGTATGAATATCGGAGCACCGGCGATGTGCAGCAGGTCTAAAGGGCTGATCCCGGGAACACAGTTCCACCTCCATTGACCTCTTGCCGGAGGGCTAAAAGTAAGGAGCGGCTGCAAGGGCCATCTTATAAGAAGTAGTTTATCTTTCTCTGAGCAGAAGAGGAGCAGGCTGTGCCTTCGACAAGTGTTGTGGTTGTATTAGAGGAGGCAGCCATCAGGGGGTGCATGAGCAAGGAACAACAATGCCGAACCAGAGCAGTGTAGGTGCAAGAATTATGTATAAAAGTACAATAAAATGAGACCATGGGGAAAATTAAACTGATTGCAACCAAATAGAGAAAATATCAAAAAGAGGTTGTTGAAATGCTAGGTAGCCAATAAGCAAGAAGGTAACACACATAAACAGATCCCAAATAAGAGTGACCACTCCCAGCAACACACACCATGGCTCAATTCCAGTGTTGGAGGAGGTCACAGTCACTGGCTCTCCTTCTGTCCAAGTCTCCAAATACAAGTTATTGGTGGAAACATGAAAAATGCACTTTGCTGCCACAGTGGTTGGAAATGCTGTCTACTATTACACTTCGCAGAATATAGGATATACAAACCCGCAGGAAGCTTGCCAGGAGGGAGACTACCATTCACATATGACACCACAGATGACTAGGAACAATATGTTAAACTATTGCCAATCTGGATTATGAAAGGTTCCTATTAAGGCAAACCCAAAGACACCTTCCATGCAATATTGAAACATGACATTCAAGACAAACTTGAATGCATTTGCACACAATTCATTCAAGGTTATGCCTTAGTGAAGCTCAGAGAACACACCCTGCAGGAACCTGGAAAATCAATGCAAGACATAACAACGGATGATCCAAAGAGCTGGTGAAAAGGGTGTTTCATGTGGAAGGCCCTCTCCATAAGCACATTAAATGGAGCCAGTCAAACAAATAACCAAGTCTGCCTTGACGCGAAGGAATGAAAGGAGTCAACAACTGTTGGAACCTTTTGGATGCTAAGGGGAACATTTCCACATACTCTAATGTGCACAGTGGGAAGAAATGCTCATCATGTATAAAATGAAACCACTTTGCAAAAGTATGCCAATTGTCAGGAGGACAAAAGGTCACACGGAGAGCAGTAAACATAGTTACCCCAGGTTCCACAGACCAAATCAATGACAACATGGATGATGTTGAAGGAGATAGATCCATATATGTTCTACATACTGTTTATTAGTCAAGGAACCGGGCACACTCCCAGTCAGGTGCTGCTTGGGGCCAAACCAGTGACTGCTATCATTGAGCTGGGAGTCTCAAATAATGTCATGGCTAACCACCCTGTCCTGCCCCACCGCTGTTACCTGTGCCAGCCATGCATGACAGTATGGATGTCTCCAAATTGACAAGAAAGACCAAATAGCTGGGAAAAGGGAAGCCCTGTATAGACATGCGATTCCCCAATATGGCGATAAATATAGAAAGACACACTACCCTGGCTGTAGACGAGACTGTCAGCTATTTAGCAGGATCATATTGGTCCTCAAAAATGGTTTACAGTCAATGTACCACTAGATCATGTTAGAACCAGAGTCAAGATATCTCACCAACTTTTCAACTTATTTGGGCCTCCATTGCTACAGGAGACTTCATTTTCGAAACTTAAGTGCAGCAAATCTGTTTCAAAACACCATTCAGTTTTTTCCGTCATACTTAAAGAACACCATGCACACCTATGGGGAGACTTTCAAAGGGTTAAAGACAGTGGCTTCACACTGCACAGATGTAGGTAGGTAGAAAACAAGTTTACTAGGACAATTGTCCATAAAATATTCTAAACAATACATAAAAACAGTTGCTGTATAAATTTGACTCAAAACCCATCACGCCCGCCCATCAACCCACAACTGTAACCTATCATTATAACTCTAAATCCGTATTTATCTAATAGCACATCTACAAAGGTCATCTTTTGTACTGTTCTGTATTAAAAAAAACAAAGGCTTTAGGAACCTAATGTGTTTCAGAAGATAAAAAACAGAGTCCATGAATATGTGCAACAAAGAGCATTTTCCATTCATGGGGCAGGGACAAAGACCATTATTATCCGGGGCCCTAGCCCAACAGGAGCGGGATGAGTAGATTGGATTCCATCCCACTCCTATCCTTAGAATTTCAGTCTGCAGGTCGGGATCAGGTACCTGCTCCAGGTAGGGGAAAACTGTACCCAGACCTAGAGAGAGAGGGCTTTAAAAAACGAATCGATAAATGTGACTTTCTGATGAAGGACATTGGTTACCTTGGATACAATTTTTCTGATGAAGGAGTGGCTTTCGATGTAGCTCAAGCTCCACCTTCAGTCATCACAGTGAGACATTTTGTAGGCACAGCGAGCTATTGTGAGTGTTTCACACAAAACCTGACAGACTTCACTGCCCCGCTCTGAGAGCTAACAAGCTTCAACATACTTGACATGGGACAACGTGCAGGAAAGAGAACACCTTGGTGTATTTTGATCCCAGAAAGGTCTCCAAGTTATCTAAGTTCTCCATATCTGTAGCTGCCAGCTACTCTGGCCTGAGGGTGGTGCTCTCTCAGCAAAAGAAATATGTAGAGTGGGCAACAATGGCATACTCCAGTCGAACCCTCACTATAGATACGTATATTTGCATTTGTACGGTCACCCATTTGTCATGCACGCTGATCACAAACCACTCATTCCTCATTTCCAGGAGCCTGGCTCAGTCCCACTGCCCAAAATGAAAAGTGGATCCTGAAGCTGCAGGAATGCTCATTCTCAGTGGTATAGAAGCTAGATCTCAGAACAAGGCTGACTACTTATCTAGACATTCCCGGGTTGCTACCAAGGAAGAGGTAGCAAAAGCACAAGAGACCAAGCAAGGCAGTATGTGTCATTAGTATTTGAGATTTCAAGGCCACTGCCCATCTCACTGAGCTAGACTGCGAGAGCCACTGAAGATGATGACTGTCTTCAAGTGGAATTGTAAACTGTCTGGACAGTGAAATAGAATTAATTGTAATACTGTTACTGCAAAAGACTCATGAGGCCACAATGACACTGGAATGTTTGTCCAGGATTGCCATGAACTCACTGTCTCCGGAGAGGGCTGTCTGATGCAGGGTTGCGAACTGGTTGTCCCGGTCAGTCAGACAAAGTGGGTGGTCAATCTAAAAGATGATCATGACCAATGTTCCCTCTAATTTTTTTCCACTGTGTGCGGCAATGTAAGATCTATGTGCTCTGCAGACAAGTCTATGTGCACCAAGGAACTGATGATACATGTGAGTGCTAGGCTCAGCTATATAAATCTGTAGCAATCCTCCAAACCTTTGTTTATAACAATAGCAAAAACAGGTGTAGTTCACAGATACAGCTACATTTAATAAGGTCGTGAGTAAGGGTGGGCGTAGTTCGCGAAGTAGCGCTACGCGTAGCTAAGCGAAGTGCACTTCGCACTACGCGAACTTCATGTAGCACTACGCGGGCTGCGTAGTAGCATGTTCGCACTGTGCAAGATGCGTTTTCAATGATTGCACAGTGTTGACAAGCATCCGGCACTGTGCAATCATTGAAAATGGCATCTTGCACAGTGCAAGCTGTAGTTTTCTGCTGCTCGAGTAGATTTTTACTCGAGCTGCAGCTTTCTCAACGTGAACTGGTAGTTTCTCATCGTGAGCGGTTGCGAGCATGCGCAACCACTCGCAATGAGAAACCTGACCTCCTCCCGTTGAGAATCTCGGCGGGATGTCATTTTGCTTGCTCGCGGTCGCAAACATGACGTTGAGGACCGCGAACAAGCAAAAAATGACCGCTGCACTACGCTACGCTGTACTACGCGTGTTCGCACTGTGCTACGTGCAACTCGCGTAGTGCGAAGTTGCACAAACTTTGCAAACTACGCGAGTGTAGCGTAGTGCTTCGCCCAGGGTTAGTTGTGAGACAGTTTTGGAATGTTGATACACTTCATCATGACATGTTTTGTTTACTCTAGTGGCACCTGCACCCAGGTTTAGAAAAGGATAGGACTCAAAAGGATGTACAATTATAAGATGTTGCTGAAGATAAAGTGGTGTCCTGGCAACAGTGACCTGGAAGGGTTAGAGCTAGTTAATGCAGCCTTTATTGACCCAGAAGAGGGGTTTGTGGTTGGTGGTATTTGCTACAGCATACGATTAGAAAGAAAACATCCTCTAAAGCAATCCTAATGGCAAACAGGTCATAAGTGACTAACGAAGAGAGTGGTGGTCATCCTACCTGCAAGAGTGTGAGCCATTTCTCCTTGGAGTTCTGAATCATCAGGTGATCATGGCCCGGTTGGAGTTTGGGGTCTTGGCATGACGTCTATGGTTTTTCTTCTGCTATACTTTCTCCTTCTTGCCTTGCTTTCCTCGAATCTCTTCCCCTTTGGCCCCTGGGCCCTCCTTCCCAGGCTCTCCTTCACGGAATCCAGGACCTCCTTGGGTGTTAGGTCTGTGGGCTTTAAACTTCACATTATCTACTTATTAAATCTTTCCAGTCACATTATCAGCGTTTGCTCACTCCTGTATGGACCCACTATACCACTGTTCACAGTGGCATTACCATCAGCAGATCCACCATGAAGCTGGGACAGCAGGTGAAAGTATTTTTTCTCATCATACTGAGAAAACCAAATAGGGTAAAGTGTGTGTGTGATTTTGAACAATTTTGAGAACTGCTTGACTCCGGCTAACAAAGTGGAGGTCAAACAGGTACTGGCCACAGACTGTGACATTGAGAACCTTTGCTTGGAATTCTTAAAACTAAAAATTGAGAGACTCTAATTCGCATCCTAAAAGATGATGAGAGCGGGCAAAAGTCGCTATGCAATGCGTAGTTAGTCATGAGAAGTGTCATTTTAAACGGGGCAAAAGTAAATGAAAATTCAGGGGCAGATTTATGTTGGGAATGCGCCACGTTTGCGTCACGCAACTGCGGGGTAAACGTGGTGCATCCCTACGACCCATTTACAACGTGACGCATCTAGACAGATACGTCACGTTGTAAAGCCTTGCGCCACTTGTGGGCGTTCCGGCGCAGGGTGGGCGTTCCGGGGCAGGTGCGCCTCGCAAAAGTGGCTGAGTGAAATCTATAAGATTTCACTTAGTCACTTTCTGGCCAATGCTGCGTCAAAACCCTGTGCCTGCTTGAAGCAGGCATAGGTCTTGACGCAGCATTGTAAAGATGGGGCACCCCCGAGCCTTGCTGGAGCTGCGTTGCGCTTGCGACGCAACTCCAGCAATGCGCCTCCTTTACGGCACAGATGGGTCACGCATCTGTGCCGTTTTTACCCCATGGTGCGCCGCATTGTAAATGCGACGCACCATGGGTGGCGGAGCAGCGGCGCAAAATAACTGGCGCATCCCTGGGGACGCGCCAGTTATCATAAATCTGCCCCGAAGTCCTTACAAGTGAGCAGGTGATTGTGACACTCTAAATACCACTATGCCTTCAACAAACCACAGAAACAGTTACACTACTTTTTGCGGTGCCACTTTTAGAGTCTCCCCAGTTTTTCATCTCACTTAAAACCATGGTGACAAGTATGATTTCTCCTTTAGCTGGCAGCACACTTGAAACATGAAAAAGACTGAGGAGCAGATGCTCTGTGCCATAGAAGGGGATTAAGAACAAATAAACAACTTTTGGTAGTCCAATGCAGAGCGGTAGTGAATAGAGGTTTACAAGCCAACAAATTAAAAGGGAGAGCTGAGCCAAGGAGCGTCTCTGGCTCTTTGGGCGGCTGTATGAGCCAAACCATGAAAATATTTGCCATCTAAATTGCGCTACAAACATTATGTTAGATTATGATAAATTGTCTTAGATGATACAAGAAAGAATATTTCGTTAACACTTAAAAGCATTTCACCTTAGCACATCAGTTTATTAGCAAAGTATTTCCAAAAAGTCAGAGTTTTTAGACATAAACTGAAAAACCTTCCTACCTGGGCCCTGATGACCATGTTATAAGTGAACAATAAGGTAAGTTAGTTATATGCAGGAAACGTGGTTCAATGAAGTAATGTGTTTGCCTAGGATCTAACACGTCAGCCACTAGATTGGCCTCTCTTACTGTCATCAAAGGTTCATTCTGTGGGCTTAATTCTTAAGGGATTTGATTAGATTTTGGTTCCAGGCAGAATCCACCTTTTATTTTGCACAGTTTTACCCAGCGCTTTACAGCAGATAACCTAGATTAAGTTTTATCAGCACCTCTGCTGCATCAGGCTCCTAGAGGCCGCTGTTGCTGCTGAATCCTTCCAGTCCCACACCCATAATGAAAGCAGGATATTACCAACTGCCTGCTCCGAGTGCTGCCATCCATGGTAGCAAAACCCATGCATGCAAGAGAAAGACTTTCAAGCCCTTCCACACGCATTCTGCTTGAAAACTCTCAGTCACTGCAATTCAGCTCCAAGAAAGTGAGCATTTTGTCACGCGGCTCACAATCCATCCCTTGGTCTTGCATGGAGCAGTGGTGTGTGTGCTGTGGGAGCGTATGTGCGCACTGGGGAAAGGCAGTGGGGCTTATTTACAAGCCACTTGCGCCACTTTTGCATAATTTTTAACATGGGAAAATTGACGTACAGTGGCACAAGGGGCTTGTAAATCTGCCCGAGTGTGCGTGCCCGCTTACGTGCGAACGCTACAGGGAACAATGATAGTGACCAAGGAATGGTCAAGACAAAAAATGTAATCCACATCAAGTTATGACTTCCCAGACTTGACAAAATGATGGAACAGGCAGTTTCGAAGCGTGAATGAATCCAAGCTACGTGAAGTCCTGATACGCAGGCCCCATAACTACTGAAGATGTCCTTTATGGACTGCATGCTAGTGGTAATCAATTACTTTTTTAAATTTCTGGAGGTGCAGGTTGAGTCTGCTACCCCAGCTACTACCTCAGCTAACAAGGTGATTTCTGAGTTGGAGTGATCCAGGAAATCCAAAAACATAATGGTCCCCTTTTCCAAGGTCAAGAGCTCACTAAGTAGTTTGCATTATGGGTAGCAAAACATCGACAGATCGCGCCTTGATAGCCCCAGGTAAACAGGGAGGCCCAGAGGTTCAGCCACACCATCTCCAAGGTAATTAACATAGCTCAAGCTAGAAACCTCAACCTGGAGTGGGCTACTCGGTCTTTTTTCTGGGAGACTCACCAGCCTCCTCATATGACTCCAGGGTGTGCACCAGCTGCTGTGTGTATGAGACAAGCCACGAAGAATGTGATGCATCGTTATCCGAACTGGTTTCTGTGTGACAAATGGGGGTGGGGTCGCACACTACTCACACACCGGCGGTGTCGCCCCTTAGGACTCTGGTCAATGTAGTAAAGTGTTCGCGATGCATCATCTTTCAATCTTCTGCTATCTTCGCTGTCTTCGCCATCCCTGGACACGCGTTTCGGGGTATGACATTGACATAGAGAATTCTTTGTGACATTGCAGGCAACAGATTGCCAGGGCCAGTCATTGTCGCCAAGCCAAGATGTGGGAGATGAGCAGAGGGAACTTGGCCTCGTGAATGACAGACATCTGGGAAGCAAATTCCTTTTGAGTTGGATCCTTGGAGGGTGGTGAAAATAAAAGGCACAGTGGTGGTCACATGCCGACGAAGGTATCAGGAACTAACGCAGAACATTTTACATTTCAAGAAGTTCGGTGGGTGGTAGGGGTCCCATCTACGGCCCTGAAAGTAGCCGGAGGGAGTGGGCCTTCAGTTGTTCCAGAGAGTACGGAGGGTAGGCGAGGGTCCTTACCGAAGGAAGGGTCAGGTTTACCATCATCCATGTTCACTGAGTCCATGTAGGTCCTGGTAGGTCACCTACTGGTGAGCCAGGGTGGAGTGGATGGAGTCCTCATTTGATTCCACTCCTGCACAGAGAAAGTGCACTGTACTGACTATGTGCAGTGTGTACAAGTTGCTGGGTTAAGCCTAATTGCACAGGACTACCTGAGTTTAGTTTGTGATTTTCTGTGCGATTTTGCTATGGCTTCAATGTATGTTAAGGAGGGAAGTAGTTTTTGCATCCGGCAAAATTACTTGGTGTGGCCTGGGAGTTGGAGTTTTGCCCTATTTGTGCAGCGATGGTTCAGTCCAGAGGATTTAATTTAGCTAATAAATGGTACTTCACCGCGGAGGCATGGCAGTAGATGTATGCACCCAGCAAGTACCATGTCTGAGTTGTGGTTTCTCCCACCGGCCTGAAACCACCACACCTTCTGCCCTCGTTTGCTGCCAATAGTGACTCTGTATTGCGAAATCCAGGCTGCCACTAAACTATATCCACACATTTACACTGTGCAGGACTGACACCACATCTTCACCAGCCAATAAACATTCAGTCAACAGTTTGGAATGCCACCTTTAGATTACTCGAATCTAACACCCAGTTTTATTGATGGGACCTTTGAACTGGACACTAGTGAATAAGCATTTAATCACTAGGCAGTTGACAGGTTTAAGGGTAAAACCTTGATGGATCCATTGCACCAGGAAACACAATGGGGCATATTTACAAGCCCCTTGTCACTTTTTATGACTATTCTATGGCAATAAACTCTTTGTGTTATTCACAAGGCAGCGCTAATATGCTTAGTGTAAGTGGCTTAACTCCGTCTTGTAAATAAGGCCCCCTTTCACACTACACTTAGGGTGAAAGGGGTGTGCAATGGGTGTTGCGGGGTGTTCCACTGCAACACCCATTGAGTTTAACCCTGCCCCTATTTACAAGGGTGGCATTAATAGGATGCAGCACCAAAATTAAGACTAGGGAATACCTTTTCTTAATATGGTGAAAAGAGGAAAAAAGCTTAACTTCTCATTTTTGCTGCTTCTATGTGTGCTACATTGTGCAACACACATAGAAACAGCAAATCACCATGAATGATTGTTTATGTGCATTTGCCCCTTCCTGCACATGAACAATCATTTAAAAAATGGTCTTTGCAACTTCTATGTGGGTTGCACAATGCAGCACACATGGAAGTTACACGTCCCCATTCTAGATTTGTTTATGTGCCGGAAGGGACACCTTCCTACGCATCAACAATCATTCCCCACAATGCAGGCCCCCTTGCACTATAGTGCAAGGGGGCCTGCATTGGCGCTAGGTAGCTTGATTTAGCCCCATCGCTAGGGGAATGCAAGGGTGCGCGGCCTTCTTCTGAATATGGTGCATCCCTGGATTTTCAGAATTGTGGATCGCGGCGTTAGAGATGTTTGCTTAATGCCATGCTTCACCATTCCCATGTGAATATGTCCTAATATGTTTTGCATTTTCAGCGGCTACACGCTAAACGTTTCTCTACTTCTTCACTATAAGCATGAAATGATGATGTCTTGTGATTTGTCTTATTGGTATTTACATACCATAGAGTAGCACAGTTGTTTGGCCAGATTACCTTTTCAACCCGTTCTGAAACACACACACAGCGTTTCTGGTTCACAAAGATGGTAAATCCACTGCTGGGTTCTGTTTTGATGTAATGACGTGAACACAAGAATACCCATTGTTTCCTCTTCAGTCCCAAGACTTCATATCTGCAGAAGAGACGAGCGTGATCTCTTGAAAGATAATTTACTAAAAAGCATTATTTAATTTTAATCTAAGGATTTTGTAAAGCTCTGCGAGCTGCTTCTAAGCCACATCAGAGCGCTTGGTGAGGGCTAAGTGTAAGGAGGATGTATAGGAGCAAGGTACATTCTAAATATACTAGCTCAAATGTTGAAGGGTTCAGATGGACTTTAATCATCCGGCCTGCTTTTTTAGGGAGAAGAGAAAGGTCCCAGGTAAAATGTATGTTATGGCGTTTTGGGTATGGAAGCTTGATTAACCATGTGGTGAAGTAGAAGAAAGAGTTTCTGAGTGTGTTTGGTGAAGAGTGTGCCTACATAAGAGGTGTTGTACGACGCATTACTTTTCAGGATTTCATACTTCATACAGGACATGGTGCTTGCCCTTGTGAGAGTTGCCTTACAGGAAGAGGACACTGTACAGTATGAGTGTTGTAGCCCTAATGGAATCTTCAGAATGTCTTCATCCCATGATCGCTGTTTGATTTTAACCACATCACTGCGGCGGCTATTCCGCTGCAGCGCTAAGGGGGCGGGGGGCCGCACGGCGCATGCTGGTGACGGAACCGCTCCGTCACCAGCCGCAGTTGAGCTGTGCTCATGACGGAGCAGTTCTGTCATGGCCCCGCCAGCTCAATAGAACGTGCCGCGCAGGCGCGAACTCAGCGCTGCGCAGGCGCGGCGGCCGGGCCATGACGGAACCGCTCCGTCATCAGCACAGCGCCACCGTGGCTGATGAAGGAGTGGTTCCGTCATCAGCATGGATAGGGTTAAAGATGTTATAGATGTTGGTCAACACTCAATCCCAAACGTACATGACACAGTGCCCACGTTGGGTGGAAAAGGGGTACCTGCCACTCTTGAGAGAACAGCTTTAACCACGAGAATGTGCACCACAAGGGCCCATTTTGAAAGACAATGATCATGAACCCAGACGGAGCACACACATTTTAATGTATTTTACTTTAGTTTCAGTGTCTGCTCTGTTACTGTTAGCCATGCATAGTTCCTGGACGGAGATAGAAAAATTGCATTGTATAAAAGGGTGCTTTCTCTATCACAGGAAAGGCAACTAGAGGTACATATTGTGGAGAATGTATCCACCAAAATACTCATTTAATCGATACGTTTGTCTTGTGAGAGAGGTAGCAAGATCAATTAGTTTACAACAAAGGCATGCAAATGATAGAGGCAATAAAAAGAACATTTGGAACATTAGTCTGGTACTAAACTTTTAAGAAGATTTTGCAAGTCTCTGTGATGAGTAATTAGGGTTAGAAAGAACAAATGAGACAGATGTTCTGTGACTGTAGGGTCATACCACATTCTACCCAGTGGACTCTATTTATATCGGCGTGGGGGAGTTGTGGTAAGTCCCTGTTTCAATTTGCAAAATTTAGAAGAGTAGAGCAGGAATGGAATGACAAAGTCCAAATTGTGAGAATATTGCCTTTAATTTGAAGGGAGACCAGGAGATGTGAAGGAAGCATTCTTGTAATGTGAATGTGGTGAAAAATACTTGTGTGGAAGTGGGAAGGGGTAAAGTTGCATTATCTCAAGGGCCAACAGTTTTTTTGTGATCAGTAAAGGTAGTTGAAGGGATCTAGCAGATCTTCAGTTGAGTTGTGGAGTGATCGCGATCAAAAATATGTTGATGTTGCTGAGGTGTAATGTAGTAGGAAGGCAGTGGTAATAGGAATGTGATTAATGGTGTGACAGCTTGTGACATGGGATTGTATGATTGACTGAGAGTTTATGTAGATTACTACACCAGTGTAGATCCCTAAGTATTGCAGGATTGTCAATTTTAAATGTGATAACATCAATAGTAACTATAGTTTATTTGATATCTGTTTAATATTTTGTATCTATTCTTTTGTACTATGTATTTTGTTTATAATAGGAACTGTGGTACATCTTGCTGTTTCCTATTAAAGAGGACACAGCAAAACGTAACATTTTAAATGTCACACAATGGGTTCCGCCCATTTAGTCTTATGCTTCTTTTATCACCCGGTTTCTGACCTTTACTGTGAAGGAGTCTCACTACTCGTGTCTCACCTATGGTATTCACATGGTAATCACGTAGTAATTGGACTGCACATTGTTACTGCCAGTGTCTACCTTTTAAGATAAAGCCACAGCGTTAGGGTAAGGGGCCAGATGTGAACACTGGTGTGTATGCATGTGTGCAGGCTTTGCGTTTTAGACTATGATCTTGCGCAGGCCAGTAAGTGCACACATGTAACAGAAGGGACTCTGCAGGGATAAGTGTTGACCTGGGCTAAACCTTATAATAATATTGGACTTCCATAGGTAAGGTCAGCGGGGTTTACTGGATTATCTGCAGTGTACCGTATTATACACATAGGGGGAAATCTTCCTAAAAATGCAGTTTGGCTTCCATTAGACCAGTACAGGTCCAGTGAGGTATCATCCATCTGGGGTGCAACATGTACACCACATCTAAATATTTAGGGCCCACGCACCTACATGTACACCTGAGGAGTTGTTGTTTTTCCCTGGCTCAGATCAGGATCAGATTCCTTACGTTTTGTCACCCTGCTGGGTCAAGTTAATTACTCTGTTCCCCAGCAGAGGGACCCACACAAAAGGAGACATTACCAGTGCTTCACTCACATACTAAGGAAGAAGGAGTGTGGAGGAAAATCTGAAACTGGCAATTTGCTGCAACACTGCACCATGGTTTGGTCAGCCCAGGCCGACTGAGCAAAGGAGGAAACTCAGACATCTGGAGCCGACACAGGAGGCTCTCCCCTTGGATGTTTTGGTGGGAAAATCCCTGGCAGTGATGTTACCTAGAGTTAGAGCTGGGGTCCCCAGGGAGAGGTACACAGATACCACTTAACAGCACTATATTGAATTGTCCTAGCAAGCTGTGTATGAGCGTTGGGACTGGATGGAGTGTTGATGGGGCATCTTAGGATGGGCCAGGGAAGTCTGCCATCTAGAACTTTCCAACCGCACTTATAAACTCTTGCACAGGGAAGAGACACTGAGCTGGACCCTGAAATTGGATGGCAGCAACAACATGGACAGCTGGAACGACAAGCCCATCGATGCCATAATAGACTAAGAACTCTGTCTGCAGCTGACCCCTTGACCAGTGGGTCTCTCTTGGGTCAGTGAGTCTGGTCCCCTTACACCCTTGAGGGATAACTGAGACTTTTGTGCCCCAATTGGAAAAGAGAAGCATCAGAAGCCAAGCCAAGGAGAAAAGCTAATGCAAGGAGCCAGTGAAACCAGCTTCCTGTAAAGTCTGTCATTTTAGAGGCGAGGAGGCCTGCTGAAAAGGCTTCAAGTGACTAGGCTCACAACCAGGAGCAAAATGAGCTAAGGATTGGGGAAAGAGACCTAACAGGGCCCGAGATAACCAAGAGGAAAGGATTTGACATTCGACCTCCAGGCTCAAGCGATGGAGCATGTTGGCCTCCACTGTACGTTCAGAAGGAACTCCCACACTGAATGGGTCACCACCCAGGCGATGCCAAAATCTCCATCAATAATTGATGACCCGGGAGGAGACATGCATGGGGCCCCTTCCCCAGAGTTCCACTAGGCAGGGGCCTCCATTCTCCGGGCACTGAAGATAACCATTCTAGCCAATCTAGGTTCCTCTGCGATTCAGGGACCCCATTCCTAGACAGTAAAGTTCCGCTGGGTGCATTGCCCCACCTGTTTCTGGGGGAGTGAATCTCACCAGCCCTCAGCCACCCTGGCTGCATTTCTCGCAGGCAGGGGGACAGTGATGTTCCTGCCACAAGCGGGAGCAATGAGCCAAGCCACTCTCTCCCCTTGGGAGCAATAGGATAGTGCAGCAAGCTCCCACACCCAAAGAAGAGGGTGTTAGGGGAGCCGGCTGGGGTCCCAGAGGCCTTGGGGCTCCCTCACAACTCCCCAACATGGAACTTACCTTGGGTTGTCCTGAGTGGGACCCAACACCCCCGAAAAAAGAAAAAAAACTGTAAGAAGATGTGCTGCGAGAGGCCACGTGCTGCTAAACACTGCAGCTGGAGCAGCTGATAAAAAATTCTCACTCCACCACGGAGGGAGCCCCCCTTAATGCCATGCAGGGCTTCATGTGCCTACAGTTTGCGTCTTTGTGGAGGTCCCAAGAGGGCAAGGGGCACCACAAATGCATAAAGTAGAGCTGCATCAGTCCACTCCAAAAGAATTTGAACAGTGACCCTTAGTTTCTGGAGTGAGAAAATCTATGACACTTAGGAATTCTAACAGTGTTTTAAGAGATTCAGAGGTTGGAGGTTTGGTTCTACAGTCAGGGGGTGCAGGGACCCTAGTTATTGGTCATATGGCTGCATGTTACATAGCCTAAAGTGGTATAAGAAAGACACAGACACATGTTTTATTAATTGATGATGATTTATTTAAAAATTCATTGCTGACAGTGATTTTTCATAAACATTGCAATGCTGTATTAATATCAACCATTGCATGTAAAACATGATTATTGATTTCAGTAATCGAATAGTTATCTTCAACATGTGGTTATTGATCTTTTAATGTGGTGACCCTGACAAAGCCAACAGGTTTGCCTAATATGTTGGTGTCATGACCCCCTGAGAAAGTCAATAGATCTGCTTATTTTTAAAATAATACCCTCCTTATATTGTGATGTGCTATCTGGTATTGGTGGGCGGCACTGTAATTTTTGGGGTCATGACCCATTGGGGTCAAATGTGATTTTAAAATGCTACCAAAGATATTTTATCCAATCTTATGCATATATTTGTAAATTACTGCATATCATTTAGTAGAGTGTGCAATAAATGTACTTTTCTTTTTTCAAAGAAACAGCACAGATTAGACAATCATGTATTCAATGTTTGGTATTGCATGTCAGTGATTGGGGTAAATAGCCACATCATCTCTCCTAAGTAGGCCTTTGAATGCTCTGCTTTACTACCTTGAAAAAGTCGAACACTATAAGGGGGTGCTTGGTTCCCAGTGAGGGGATAATTGTGGACCTATTACTTGTGTAGGCTCCACATACTTCACAATTAATAACACAATTTCTTTACATTTATCTAAGAGTACTTTCTTATTTCAGATCTTACATCTCTGGCTGCACGTATGGTCTGTTTATTTCAGGTGGTTGATTTCAGACACCTGACTGCAAAAGTGCCTGGCACTAATGCTGTACTCAGTGCTAATGAATGATTTGTCATAGGTCACAAGAAATGTGATCACATCACTCGTGTGCTGGTAACACTGCAATTGATCCCAAGCAATGGTTGAGATCGATTCAATATTGCCTGCATCACTGACAAACCCCTTCACAGCTCTGCCCCTTCTACCTGGCAGATTATCTTAACATTTCTGGCATGCATTGAGAATTAAGGAATGCAGAATCATTTCTTCTGGAGAGACCCCCACTTTCTAGAGAGAATATTATATGAAACATACTTTCTCAGGAAGTGCAGAAAGGATATGGAACTCTCTTCGGCCTGCTCTTCACACAGACTTCTGTATCACCTCTGTTAAAAAACTAAAAAACTAAAAATCCTCTTCTTTTAAGAATTTTTACAAACTCCTTGAATTCTCATAATTTCTCATTCAGTTAACCTGAATTCTTGTTTTGTTCCGTAATTTCATATCCAGGTTCTAAAAGTGCTACAATGCCCTCGGCCAAGTTTGAGCTACATGAACCCACATAAACATAAATAAATGAGAGGATATATTTGAACTATTCGTTGTGAAGTGGTAACTCTTTGACTTTTTCCTGTTCAAAGTCTTTCATTGAATTTATGATAAGTATTGTAAGTAAGGAATCTCGTAGGCAGATAGGGTTCTTCAAGTCTTCTTTAATAGCACGCAAGTAGAAGGCAATACAGCGACATGATAGTACATCCTCCGCCTTCCCCTCCAGTAACCGACTACCTCCCACAGCATTCTCCCTGGCATACATTCCACGCATTCCACACGAGCACATACACACACGCGCACACATACACATACACGTGCCATACACACGAGACACACACGCGCACAACACATAACACGATACCACACACCTTCCTCCTCAAAAAGCTTAAGTACCCGCAAACTGAATCATCCTAAACTGAAATCAGAAAACCGGACAGGCAACTTCCTTACTCTTTCACTACGGCGAAGACATTCATCATCAACACCAAAATTAGAAGAAGATGGTCCAACATCACCAACATCCCCAACACCATTTCCAGACTCACAGTCGGTACTACAGCTACCTGCATTGCTAGATGACGACAACTCTTTTACTAGGCCAAAATCATCACCTAACAAATAACCGCTACAAGACCCGCTATAACACACATTCAGCCGTTGGCAAAAAAGGTTTCAGACACGGAGTAGTAACTATCTCCTTCTTCACTTTCTCAAAACATGTCTTTTGTTGCTCACGCCATGTAAATACTACACCTCTTTTTAATAATGATCTCAAGGGTTCAACTTTTGAAGCATAGTTCTCAATAAAACGTGAATAAAATTCTGTGAGTCCAAGGAATGACATCAATTGCTCTCTACTAGTAGGCTCCGGGACAGCTAAAATAGCATCTACATGACTTATTTTAGGTCGAATGCCATCCTTAGATATAACATGTCCTAAATATTCAACCTCAGATTTCCCAAATACACATTTCTCATTTTTAATAGTCAGCCCACTTCTTATCAATGCATCTAGAACCTCGAATAAACTCTTATCATGACATTCTTTGTCCTTCCCATATATCAAAATGTCGTCTTGAAACACCTTAGAATTCTCAATACCTTGTAAAACCCTGCACATTTCCCTTTGGAACACAGCGGATGCACTTGCAAGACCAAATGGCATACATTTATACCTAAACATTCCTTCTGTGGTAATGAAGGCAGTGCAGTGTTTAGAATCGTCCTCTAACACAATTTGATGGTATGCACTGGTTAAGTCTATCTTGGAAAACCAAGATGAACCACCAACAGAAGATGTGAGTTCCTGCAGATTAGGAAGAGGAAATGTGTCCACCCAGATGGCTTCGTTTAAACACCTTAGGTCCACACACGTCGTAAATCGCCATTAGATTTAAGCGAAATCACGACTGGCGAAACCCAATCTGAGCTTTCAACAGGTTCGACAATACCATCACTACACAGTTTCTTAAGTATTTCACCTAACTTTTCTCTATAGCTAATGGGAACATTCCTAAGTTTTTGTCGAATAGGACATGCACCTTCTCTTAATATTATTTTGTGCTTGAACCCAACCATTTTACCGATCCCATTCGAAAATACATTAGGAAACTTTTCTTGTAGGTTTGAGTAAGCATTATTCTCAACACATTCGTCCTGAATAGAGTACACAGGACACTCTCGTCTGGGGTCGATTTTCATGCCCAAATCAAAAATGTGTGGCCACCCCAGAATAGTCGCACCTTTGTCGGCCACATAAATTTTACCCTGGCACGAATTACACCCAAAGCTTATTTTGGCAATTATGAACCCTTCTAGAGGTATTTTATGCCCAGTTTAACTACCAGGACGTACATCAGGACCTAATAATGGTCTGGTAGGCCAAAGGGATTTAAACAAGTCCATGCCCATAATAGTATACCACGCACAAGAATCTACCATGACCTTTACTTCCAAACCATCAATATTGACAAGGCATGATGGTAGTTTTTTTACCTTATTTTGTCAAGAGCAGAACACCACTTATAGTTTGCTAGATGAGTAGAAGACCCACATCTAAAACACGCAAACTTTTTTGGCTCATTAGCTTTCTCATAAGTTTTCTCATTTCCCTTTTTATTAGAATAAGATGAATAACTAGTCATCTTACTATCAGTCTTGGGTTTATAATTATCAACCTTATTAACTGCATTAATTGAGGTAGAATCAATATCATTTTTTTCATTTCTAACCTCACAAATGCATTGGTCTGAAATTTCCATGCCTCTGGAAACTTCAATAGCATTTTTCAATGAAGTACTCCCAGATGACCATAATTTCTCCTGAATTTTTTTAGATTTGGTCTTCATAAGGATCTGGTCCCGCAAAACCTGATTGTACGTGATGGTTTCAAATTCACACGTGACTGCTAAACCCCTCAGAGCTGAAACAAATTGATCGATTGACTCATCACTTTTTTGAGCTCTTGAATAAAACTTAAACCTTTCCATCACTACGTTAATTTTCCTTCCAAACCTTTCCTGCATCTGTTTGACGGCACATTGATAAGCACCCATATCACCAGCATTTTCAATTTTCGGTAAATTTTTGAACTCCCTTAAACCTACAGCACCTAATCTATGTTTAAGCAATGATACCTTCCTATCTTGAGTAGATTCCTCTTCAGCTAACACTTCAACATAAGCCTCAAACATATCAATCCATAAATCCCATGCAATAGGAGGTTCACCAGACTCCGCTAAAAAAAATGGAGGTGGATGAATTGAAGACATTACAATTACTATGTAAGTTAATACAATTTAACACTTGGAAAAATGAAAATAAATAAAAAAAAAAATTCTTTGTAAATACTTGCGCAAAAAGTTCACCAAAGTCCAAGCTAATATGTAATTTTCTTGTACAAAAAGTTCACCAAAGTTTTAATAGTGTTGAAATTGTACATAAAATTGTACTAGTAATTTAAAAATTAAAAATGATGTCGAAATAATTCATATAAAAGTTACCAACAACGTAGAATCAACCGGTATGGCTAGCGTTGAATTTGCTCATAAACGTAGTAATTTGTATTCATTTGAAATAGGCATCGGCATTTGAACGCGTTAATCTGAAAGCGTTACGCAGTAAAGCGTTACTCTGTTGATATATTAATCGGTTGCCGCGTTGCTACGATGCAAGAATACATCCAAAATGGCTTCACGCCCTGCGTGGTACGTGATGACAATATCACGTCGTGATGACAATTAGCTAAGCGATGACAACAATCAGCTACGGGAAGTCAGGAGGTTCACAATGACGATCCGCACGCGCAGACTGTTCATTAACGAGTCCAGTTTAAAAGATGCACCATGCGTTGCCGAAGATCGTTGCAAGAAGGTAAACTTTCCACAGCATACCAGTTTACTGCACACAGTTGAACAGTTTGTTACTCACAGTTGTTGGATATTTCTTCTTATTAAACTGAATTTTGGTTGCAAGCAAGAGTTGAATAATCCAAACGGAAACGAAAAAAATTTATTATTTTTTTTTTTAAGATCAATGTCGCTGCTGCCGTATCCCGCTCGTCGCCATGTATTGTAAGTAAGGAATCTCGTAGGCAGATAGGGTTCTTCAAGTCTTCTTTAATAGCACGCAAGTAGAAGGCAATACAGCGACATGATAGTACATCCTCCGCCTTCCCCTCCAGTAACCGACTACCTCCCACAGCATTCTCCCTGGCATACATTCCACGCATTCCACACGAGCACATACACACACGCGCACACATACACATACACGTGCCATACACACGAGACACACACGCGCACAACACATAACACGATACCAATAAGCATAGACCAAAAAAAAAGAGCACTGAGGAAATAACATTAAGCTTGTAATATTGCATTTGATGAACATTACATCTGTACAATAAGAACTGCAGTTTGATAGAAACTAAGGGCTCGATTAGGATCGCGGTTTTCCCGCATACTCCGGGCCGGCGAAAGCCACCGCCGGCCCGGAGGATGCGGGAAAACCGCTGCGGAAGCACAAAAGACCCACCGCCAAATTAGGATGGCGGTGGGTCTCAAAATCCGTCCGCAGCTTTTCCGCCGCGGTCGCCTTCCGACCGCGGCGGAAAAGCTCTAACATGGCTGGCGGTGTCTATCAGACACCGCCAGCCATATTAGGATAGCGGAAATCATATGTTTTTCCAAGGCGGCTTTTCCGCCGTGGAAAAGCATACGGACATTGACTTCGGGGGCCTGTTGCGGGCCCCCTTGGTGACGGGGGGTGGGGGGGTGCACATGGGGGGTACCTATGGTACCCCCATGCATTTGCGTGGACAAAGTGGCAAGTACCGCGTGGTGCCTGCTGCTTTGTGCACGCAAATGCTGTGCATGCATTTTTAACATTGCGGTGGGTGCAGCTTGACACCCGCTGCAATGTTAAAGATTGAGGATGTGACCGCCACCCTGGCGGTCACATCCTAATCTGCACGGAGGGACCGCCGCAGCCCCTGCGGACGGTCCCTCGTACTCTATGGTGGCGGACGGACTCAGGTCCATCCGCCATCATAATCGGCCCCTAAAATTTTAAAAAACATAAGAGGAGGGGGAGTAATTACGTAACCGAGCCATATAATAAAATCTAAAAACTGAACTTGATACATAATATATAAAGCAATTAAAAGTATAATTCGATATAGTTATCAATTGGATTCCAAAACAAGTGGTTAGTGGATGACTTATAAACAACACCTAACATAGTCAAATCAGCTCCCTTTCTGGTAAAAATTATCCATGACACCATGCATGTATTGATAAAACGTAGGCATCTTTCCAATTAATAGTAATGGATTTGAGAGCAGCAGATATTATGAAGTTAAAGAGTTTATTATCTGAATCCGACAGTTTTGTTGAGAGTAATACCGATTTACAAATCAATAAATTATATGAAAGTTTAGCTGATAAATGAAAGATTTTTGTAATAACATTCCAAACCTTATTCCAAAACTTAAAGACAATATTGCATTCAAACAACATATGTTTAAGTGAACCTTGAGCTATATTACAGTACCAACAAGTGGGAGCATTTAGTAGTTTTGCTTAAAAAAATTTTAACGGAGTCCATTAACAATTAAATAATATCAAATAATTAGTTTGATATACAGTTACTGGTAACCATCCCGAAACATTGATCAACCGGATTTTCTTCTATAAGTCTTAAGAAAGAGAAAGATTGAGTTCATTATTCCAAAAAGAAGAAATAAAATGAAGATTATCGTTATCAAAATTATTCAATTTTTTATAAAACATTGGGACAGCATGAGATAAAAATGCAATTGTTTGAACATATATTTCTAAATCAGATACATTTCCCATTGGAAAATTGCTAGGAAATGAATCCAGGTTAGAATTACATAGGAACTTGTATTAAGAAATATCTGAGTTAGGTAAAAGAAAGTGCTGTTGCAGGTCTTCAAAAGATAAAAAAAGAGTTATTAGGATATATATCTTTTATGTAAAAGATACCCACATTTATCCAAGGCTTTAAAAATTGTATGTTTCGATAAAGCTTTATAATAGGTCTATACCATAAGGATATATTTAAGGAGTGAGAAATAGGTGTTTGAAATAGAGAATCCACATCCTGTAAAATACATTTTGTAGATTTCAATATTGCAGACCTTCGCACTAAAGAATTAGGGACCAGATATATGACCCTAAATTGCATGTGCAAACAGGTTTGTGACCCGTTTGCGCAGGCCACATTGCCCTCTGCCATGTACAATTCCTAAATAGCGAGTCACAATTTATTTGCGACTAGCTATTCAGGAATTGCGAGTCACTATTAGGAAGGGGCGTTCCATTCCTAATAGCATCTGCAATCCAATGTATGAATGTTTTGTGACTGCAATTGCAATACACTTGCAAATTACCACCCTCTTCAAGAGGGTGGTAATGCAGTTGCAATTCGGAAGGGGTCCCCATGGGATCTTTTCCACTTTGTGACGGTCTCTGAAAATATTTTTTAAGGGCAGGCAGTTGTCCCAGGGAGCACTACCTGCCCTTAAAAAATTAAACGAAAAAGTTTAATTTGTTTTTTTTTAAATACATCCCGTTTTCCTTTAAGGAAAACAAGCGGCATTTTTTTTAAACCTGCTTTATTTAAAAGCAGCCCCAGACATGGTGGTCTGCTGAGCACAGCAGGCCATTATACCTGGGAAGACCTGTCATTCCCAATGGGCTCGCAAATTGCGGGAGGCTCATTAATATTAATGAGCATTGCAATTTGCGACCCCATTGAGAATCACAAACAGTGTGTTCCACACTGTTGCACATGGCATATTGAGCTTTGCAAATTGGGAGTCGCAAAAGACCCGCAATTTGCGGGGGGGTAAATTTGTGCGTCCTACATCTGGCCCGAGAAACAGACATAGAAAGTAAAGTAAGTAACGGAAAAGGTGATACCAAACTTCTTTCAATGTGAAGCCATGAAGGAGCATTATTAAAATCTGTGTTAGTGAACCAAAAGGCACTATGTTTTAAAGTAAACGCTTTGTGATAATTAAGAAAGTCTGGCATACCAAAACCACCATTACATTTTGCAATTTAGATTTTTCTGTAACTTATACGAGTTGCTTTATTATTCTAAAAGAATTTGGAATTAGCATGTCTAAAGATTTATAAAACTTAAGTGGAAGTTGGGTAGGTGACATGGATAATAGATAGAATATTTTGGGAGCAATAACCATTTTAATAGTCATCTTTCACCCACCAGGATAAATGTAAAGCAGACCACTTATGAATTTTGTCTTTAATAGTATTAACAGTAGAGTCAGAATTCAGAGTAATCAATTGTTGATGGTGTGAGAGAAAAGGATCACCAGATACTTAAGTTTTTTTTTTGCCATATTATTTCATCATTAGGAAGCATATCTGGGGTACAGTGCATATCTAAGGGAAAACAATCTGTCTCATTTGTGTTTAAAGTGTAACCTGACATTTGAGAATATTGCTGAACCATCTTCAATAGAGAAGGTATAGAAGTATCAGGATTACTAATATATATTAAAACATCATCAGCGTAAGTTGAAGTCTTTATAGTAACCTCATGAATTGAAATATCTTATTTCTGTGGATTGTCTGATAGAAATGAGTAAGTGTTCAATGGCAAGAAGAAAAAGTGAAGGAGATAAGGGACAACCTTGGCGGGTGCCTCTAAAAAGGGGAAATGTATTAGAAAGTTGAACATTAATAAAAAGTCTAGCGAATGGGCCAGAATAAAGGGCTGAAATCATATGAAATAATGAATTGCCAAAATTGAAAGCAGATAACGTACTAAACAGATATTGCCAATTTACTTTGTCAAAAGCTTTTTCAGTATCTAATGCTAAAACACTAGCATGAAGGGGTAAAGATGACACAGCTCCAATTGCATAAAATAATAGCCTGGGGGCTCATTAGGATGGTTGACGGACTTCAGTCTGTCTGACATTGTGTCGGGGATGGGTACCACCAGTCTATGAGGTGATGGTCATACAATGGAATTCAGATGCGTCTGCCACCACGGCGGTCGCATCTACAAAAGTTTACATTGCGGCTGGTGCCGCTGGCTGCAGCACCTGCCGCAATGGTAAAAAGGCACCTTGTACATTTCCCTGCAGTATGTGGCAGACAACATAGGTGTCACCCCAAGGGCAGTAACAAACTAACCCTGTGTGGGGGGCCCGCAATGGGGCCCCAAAGTCCAATTCCCTCCAGCCTTTTCATGGTGTGCTATCCGCCCGCCAGCACACCGCCCGTCATCACAATCTGGCGGGTGATAATTGGCCTTACGATGGCGGTGAACCCACCAACCACAGGTGGCAGGTCCACCGCCATCGTAATCAGGCCCCTAGTATTATTCACTGAATGGCTATTTTTCATGAAACCAGTTTTATCAATATGAACAATGGAATCAAGTACCTCAGTCAATCTGGTTGCAAGAAATTTTGCATAAAGTTTGCAGTCCTGATTAATGAAGGAAATAGGGTGGTAATTTGATACAATTGTAGGTTCTTTATTAGGTTTTGGAAGCACTGAAGTTCAAGTTCAAGTTCAGGCATTTGTATAGCGCACTACTCACCCAGAGGGTCTCAAGGCGCTTGTGGGGAGGGGTGCATTATTTATCGAAAAGCCATGTTTTAAGTTCCTTTCTGAAGGAGATGTGGTTCTGGGTAAGGCGGAAGTGGGTGGGGAGAGAATTCCATGTCTTAGCCGCCAGGTAGGAGAAAGATCTTCCTCCATGGTGGATCTATAGATGCGTGGTACTGCGGCGAGGGCTTGATTGGAGGATCTTAGTTGGCGGTTAGGTATGTAGAAGGACAGTCGTGTGTTGAGGCATTCGTGTCCTAGTTTGTAGAGAGCCTTGCGTGCGTGGGTGAGGAGACGGAACGTTATTCTCTTGTTGACGGGGAGCCAGTGGAGGTCTTTCAGGTGACCGGTAATGTGGTCTTGGCGAGGGATGTCCAAAATGAGTCTGGATGATGCGTTTTGGATGCGTTGCAGTTTATTCTGTAATTTGGCTGTGATTCCAGCGTAGAGAGTGTTTCCATAGTCCAGTCGGCTGGTGACCAGTGCGTGGGTGACAGTCTTTCTAGTCTCGGAGGGGATCCAACTGAAGATTTTTTGAGCATGCGAAGTACGTTGAAGCAAGAGGATGAGACTGCGTTGACTTGTCTGGTCATCAAGAGTGAGGAGTCTAGGATGAAACCTAGGTTACGTGGTCTGTGGGTATAGGTGCTGTGCCCAGGGCCGATGGCCACCATGAGTCGTCCCAGGCGGATGGAGATGATCCTAGGATGAGGACTTCCGTTTTGTCTGAGTTAAGTTTTAGACGGCTGTTTTTCATCCATTCGGCTACATCTTTCATGCCTTCGTGGAGGTTGGTTTTGGCGGTGTTAGGGTCTTTGGTGAGGGAAAGAATCAGCTGGGTGTCGTCAGCGTAAGAAATGATGTTAAGGTTATGTTGTCACGCGATGGATGCGAGTGGACTCATGTAGACGTTGAAGAGGGTGGGACTGGGAGATGAACCTTGTGGTACTCTGCAGATGACTTCGGTGGCCTCTGATTTGAATGGGGGAAGTCGGACTCTCTGGGTTCTCCCGGCGAGGAACGAGATGATCCAGTCCAAGGCTTTTCCTTGTATGCCGGAGTTACTGAGGCGTTGTATGAGGGTGCTATGACAGACTGTGTCGAAGGCGGCGGAGAGGTCTAGTAGGATGAGGGCAACTGTTTCTCCGTTGTCCAATAGTGTTCGGATGACGTCTGTCGCTGCAATGAGGGCGGTTTCGGTGCTGTGTTTGGCTCGAAAGCCAGATTGAGAGGAGTCGAGGGACTTGTTGGATTCAAGGAAGGTGGCGAGCTGGTTATTGACGGCTTTCTCGATGACTTTGGCAGGGAATGGGAGGAGGGAGATGGGGCGGTAGTTCTTAAGTTCAGAGGGGTCTGCTGTAGGTTTCTTCAGGAGGGCGCTGAGTTCGGCGTGTTTCCAGCTTTCTGGGAAGGTAGCGGAGTTGAAGGAGCAGTTGATGATGTCACGGAGTTGGGGTGCGATGATGGAGTCTGCTTTGTTGAAGATGTGGTGGGGACAGGGGTCGGTTGGTGAACCAGAATGGATGGAGTTCATTAGGCGGATGGTGTCTTCAGTGGAGATTGGGTTCCAGGTGCTAAGGTTGTGAAAGGGCGATGTAGGTTCGGAGGAGGGTGGAGTGGACTGTTCTTTGGAAGTGTTCTCAAAGCTGTTATGTATGTCGGCTATTTTGTTGTAGAAGAAGGAGGATAACGAATCGCAGAGGTCTTGGGAGGGAGTGATGTCGTTTGAGGCTGCAGTGGGGTTGGTAAATTCTTTGACGATGTTGAATAGTTCATTGCTGTTAAGGGCGTTGTTGTCGAGTCGATCCTTGAATGCGGATTTCTTGGTGGTCCGGATCAATTGGTGGTGTTTGCGGGTGGCAGCCTTGAAGGTGGTCAGGTTGTCAGTGGTTGGGTTTTTTCTCCATGTTTTTTCGAGAGTACAGCATAGTTTCTTGGATTTTTTAAGGTCATCGTTGAACCAGGGGGCCTTTTTGTTACCTTGTTTTATCTGGTTGTTTTTCAAGGGTGCTAATTCGTGAATGCTGTGAGTGATCCATTGTTTGAGTTTGGTGGCAGCCTCATTTGGGTCCGATGAGAGGGCGGGAGGGTTTTGGTTGAGCGAAGTGAGGAGTTGGTCGGTGGTGATTTTGTTCCAGTTTCTACGAGGAATAGGTTGTGGGGGGTTGTGGATCATGGTAGTTTTGTAGCTGAAGTGAACGCAGCTGTGGTCCATCCAATGGAGAGTTGTGGTGTGATCGAAGGAGATATGTTTGCTGGCGGTGAAGATAGGGTCGAGCGTGTGTCCGGCAAGGTGGGTGGGGGTGTCAACAAGTTGTTTGAGCCCGAGATTGGCCAGGTTGTCCAGAAGGGTGGTGGTGTTGCTGTCGTTTATCTTTTCCAGGTGGAAGTTGAGGTCTCCCAGTAGAATGTAGTTCTCGGAGTCGAGGACATGTGGGCTGATGAAGTCGGTGATGTCTTTGCTGAATTGATTACGGGTTCCTGGTGGCCTGTAGATGAGGGTGCCTCTAAGTGTGGTCCTGGGGTTGGTGTGGATCTGGAAGTGGAGGTGTTCGCCGGTTGCAAGGTTATCGTCGGAGCTGGTCGTGATTCTGATGGTGTTCTTATGGACGATGGCGATGCCCACTAATATCAAAGCTTCAGTAAAGTATCCTGAAGTGGATCCTGATAAACTAAAGTGAGTAAATAAGTTAAGTAGTTGAGACATAAGATAAGGAGATAATTCTTTATAAAATTCCGCAGGTAGACCGCCTGGCCCTGGGTATTTACCCAGCTTAAGGGATTTAAGAGCAGATTTAAGTTCATCCAGTGAAATTGGTAAATCCAATTTTCCCTTCACTGATTGGGTAATTTTGGGTGGTCCACAGGATTGCAAGAATCTATCAACATTACATTTATCTACGGCTTAGAGATTACTGAATAGATTTGAATAGTGGATCAAAAATTCTTTAAGAATTTCTTTGTGCGACAGTTTACCATTCAAGCCATTTATTGCATTAATTTGGATTTTATCATTTTTAATAAGCAAATAGTTTGCCAAAAGTCGCCCAGATCTGTTAGCTTTAAAATTAAATGTAGCCTTTTTATTCGAAATTTGCATCCCAGCTCTTCTTCTAAGTAAGGAGCTTAACTCATATCTGAGTTTCTGCAATTGCATTTTATATTTATTATCATGAGAAATAAAGTGCTGTGCATATTTGTTTATCAAACTCTTTAAGTATAGGGTTGAATGCTTTCTTATTGTGTGCCATAATTGATATTGTTGCTCCTTTGATATGAGCCTTAAATGCATCCCATCTATTAATTAACAAGAGAAGTAGATCCTTCTGGGTTAAATGAGAAATATGTGTGGGTTGCAACGCCACACACGTAGGGTGTCTCTCTAGGCACAGGTTGTGGATTGCTGTGTCTACAGCCAAATTCAAAAAGAATACTCTGCTCAAAATTGTTTTTCCATGTTGTTTATATTCAGATAAATTCAAATAAATTCATTTCACATATATTCTTGAACAATGTTTCAGGTGAAACTTCATGTTCCACAATGCATCATTTCTGCATATCAGGTTGTATCAATTAAACCTTCTCCCTATGCATTTCGGCATGTATGCCTTCATCAGGGGAATGTCTGAAACAAGCAAGAGTGATACCATTTTAGTTGTGAGGGCTCTCTACCTAATATGAGTCCACCACTGTTAAACTCCGTCATTTGAAAAAATAAACGTGTGCTCAGGGTTGCTATTCCATTCATGTGGATGTGAATCCATGTTAAGGCTCGAGACATAATGTAACAAGTGTTGCTTTGCGGTGTCTTGCAGTCACTGCCACCATATCAGGCTCCTTTTCCGCCCGGTCATCTGTGTGACCGGCGGAAAACTGGTGGACGGGGTACCTCCCACCATCCTAATATGGCAGGAAGAAATGGGTGGTGGGCGGGGAATAATGGCGGGTGGATCGCCACCGCCATACGGGCGGTGGCGATATGCCCGACATTATAATAGACCCCTTAGACTTTTGCCAAGCGTCAGCAATTTCCTATGTTAGAAGCAATGCTCTTCACTGTCCAAGGTAAGATTTACTGTATGATGTACTAAGATCTTGATTTAAAAATCCCCATCTCAAATGAAGAATTGATAATTAACCTGAAAATTGGGTAAAAATATGCAATGGGGAACATGACTTGCTGCAGCATGTCACAGAGTGAGTGAATTCAGCCGCTGAAAGAGGCGACAAAGAACAGAATCGAGCACCGAGATTTACCTGATGGTAATCTAGGAAGTTTGGAGCAATGTACAGAACTGTGTTTGATCCTCGGATCGAGTGCAGCTCATTATTCAATAAGCATATTCCAAGCTCATCCACAAAGCTGCTGTGAGGGGGTCATGTCTAAGCATGGGCGAATTTTGTGAATCTCGCGTTCGCGAATTTTGCGGATTTGCGAACTCGCAATCCGCAAAATCCGCGAATTCTCGCGAATTTGCAGATTTTTTTTTTTTTGTGTTTGCCACTCTCTGTCACCACTGCCACTCTCTGACTACTCATGCCACCCTCTGGCCCACCCATGCCACCCTCTGTTTCATCACAGCACCCTCTGGTTGTCCAGTTTTACATTATTGTGGCAAAGCAAAGCACACCTTCCCTGCCTCAAGTGACCTGAATTAATTTGGGGCTGATTAATGTGTCACAGAATATTTTTTTAGCTGGCACCTGCTTCCTTAGTGCTTCCTGATTAGTGATCTTTTGCACTTGCTAAGTGCTTTCATTGTTGCAAAATTAGTTACAACACCTGCCCTGCCCCAACTGACAATAATGAATTAGGGGCTGATTAATGGATTTGAACTTCCAGCCTGGCTCCTGCTTGTCTCCCTTAGCTGTAATTCAGGACCTTTGTGGCATATGTGTAACTATTCTGAGGTTCAGAGCAGGGTCACATAATAGTTGCAACTGGCAACTGAACTCTGGAGGGGCCCCTCAGGAAGCACTACAGGAAATGGCTACTAATGATGAGCCTGAACTTTTGAACCTGGTAAGTAGTTTCAGTTTTGCTAAGATCGTATTTCTGCAATTTAGCGCCTATTCGCGGGGCGCGAAGTTGTACTGGAAAGCCGCGAACTCACGCGAACAGTGCGAGCAAGCCATAAAATCCGCTGCTCGCGGATTTGTGGATTTTGCGGGAGATTCGCGAATCTCGCGGATTGCGAATTTACCGAAAATCCGCAAAATCCGCGAGCGAAACGGATTTTCCGCCCATGCTTAGTCATGTCTGCTAAGGTAGCCATTGGATTCCTGCTTTCTGAGATGGTTTAAACAATTCTAGGGCAGAACAGTTGGCCTCAGGAATACATGTGGAATAAGGACTCTCTTGTTTTTCTGGTGGAAGCCCAGTACTTCCTCAGCTGATGGAGGAAACACAGATCTTCAGCTTTGTTGATTTCACTCCTTGATTGTCCCTCCAAGGATGGGTTAGTGTTCTGAGTGCAGCCGCGGCTCGTGCAGGTAAGAGCTATGGGGTGTTGGGTCTGGGATTGGGGGGATTCGACAGACGACCACATTGGAAAATGTAATACATTATTACCTGCACGGACTGCGGCTATCTGAGTGCAGCCCATTGTTTTGTGCTATAATTTGGTTTATTGGAACCACTTGTGGTGAAGTCTTCATTTCAGTGGAGTAAGGGGCGGTGGTGTAAATCAGCATTGTATTCAGAGCTGGGAAAAAGTGTTTCTTAGGATGTGTCACTGCAATGAGGCTAGTCATTGGGTGGGAACAGAACAGTGGTCAGCATTGAATGATGAATCTGAAAGTTGGAATTAATCAGAGACACATAAACCATAAAGATCACAATATGCAGAGGTCAAGAAACATGCTGCTGTAAGTTGTTGTTGGACATGAGCGATTTGTGAAACTGATAGGAATATGTTGAATCTGGTGTGTTTTCAAGGACGCAGAGATTATGGTCTTCCAGCATGTTTATGCTAACAGAGTTTATAGAATCTATAAAAGTTTCTGTAAAATCTGATTAATGTGCTGGAGGCCTTCCTTTGAGGAAATTATGTGAGATTCCCAAATAATTACAAGAAAATACACATTATTAGAAATGCCAGCTTCAGCATTTTCATCTGTTTCTCCTAGAAAAAATGCTTCCTTGTGTCCATTTTTGCCATAAGACCATGTGTCATGCTAAAAATAGCACAAAGTCATACATCACATGAACAACAGCCTCTTGCGTCTAGTACCGTGGGACTCATAGTACTGACCGCAGGCCGCCAGCCGGCCCAGCAGGCTTTCCTTGGCAGCTCGCGGACCTTGGAGGTAAGGCACCCATGGCCCCCCAGAGGTGGAGAGAGAGATAGAGAGAGAGAGAGAGAGAGAGAGCGGGATAGCGCGAAGATGGAGAGAGAGAAAGTGGAGAGAGAGAGATAGTGGGGAGAGAGACAGTGGAGAGAGAGAAACAGTGGGGAGAGAGTGGAGAGAGAGTGAAAAGAGAGTAGAGAGAAAGACTGACTGACTGAGAGACTGAGATACTGACGGGGAACAGCGTTTACAACGCAACTTTTACCACACAGTACCTTTACCACGCAACTTTTACAACGCAAGTCGTTATAACGACTTGCGCTGGGGGGCGCTGTAGGATAGGGAATAGTATAATTTACTATCCAAAACCTTCCCTACTATCCACGGGGACTGGAGTTGGAAAAGTAAATTAAACTATTCACTATCCAGCAACCCCCAACGCAAGTCGTTGTAACGGCTTGCGTTGTAAAACCTGCGTGGTAAAGGCATGCGTTGTAAAAGCATGCGTAGTAACAACATACATCCATACTGACTGACTAGGAGACTGACTGACTGAGAGAGAAACTGACAGAGAGAGAGACTGACTGACTGAGAGAGAGAGAGAGAGACTCGCTGACAGAGAGAGAGAGAGACTGACTGCCTGACTGACTGAGAGAGAGAGAGAGAGAGAAAGAGAGAGAGAGACTGAATGAGGAGAGAGACTGACTGACTGAGAGGGAGAGAGAGACTGACAGAGAGAGACTGACTTAGAGAGAGACTGACTAGACTGACTGAGAGAGAGACTGACTGACTGATTGAGAGAGACTGATTGACAGAGAGAGAGATTGACTGACAGAGAGAGAGACTGCCTGACTAAGAGAGAGACTGACAGAGAGAAACTGGCTGAGATAGACTGAATGACTGACTAAGAGAGAGAGAGAGAGAGCGCGAGAGAGAGAGAGAGAGAGACTGACTGAGAGACTGGCTGACAGAAAGAGAGACTGACAGAGAGAGAGAAAGAGATACTGACTGACTGAGAGAGAGAGGCTGACTGACTGAGAGAGAGAGACTGACTGAGAGACTGACTGACTGACAGAGAGAGAGACTGACAGAGAGACTGACTGAATGAGAGACAGACTGACAGAGAGAGACTGACTAAAAGAGAGAGACTGACTGATTGAGAGAGACTGACTGACAGAGAGAGACTGACTGACAGAGAGAGATGCTGGCTGACTAAGAGAGAGAGATTAACAGAGAGATACTGACTGAGAGAGACTGACTGACCGAGAGAGAGTGAGAGAGAGAGAGAGAGAGAGAGAAGAGAGACTGGCTGACTGAGACTGACTGGGGATAGACACTGACTGACTGTGAGAAACACTGACTAACTCACAGAGAGGCTGACTGACTGAGAGTGAGAGAGAGAGAGACTGACTGAGAAAGACTGACTGACAGAGAGAGACTGACTAACTGTGAGAGAGAGAGACTGTGATGGAATTGGGATCAACGTGTGTATGAAGCTGTACAATGCCTCTTAAGCTTGCTATTGTCTGCTAATAAATATGTATTATCAAAATGTGCTCTTTGTAGTCACATCTGCTTTTAAAATACAGCATTGTCGCATTATCTAATGTTTTAAAATAGGTTTGATTTTTTTTACTGTAGCCCCAACCCCTATTGATCCTGCCCCCCACTGAGTACACCCCTAGCGGTGCCACCCTTGGCCACAAACCACACTGTAATTTTGGCCCCTGACTGAAAGTTTGTGAGTACCCATGGTTCAGTACGTCCACGTTTTACTTTTAACCCTGCTCTTGTTAAAGAGCGAGTAAAAAATATCAAATTGCACAAATATTGTGTCAAAAATATTGTGGGTCAGGAATATCGACAGACAAATTCTCGTGGTCAAGAATATCAATTTTAGGTAAGTAATATTGATTTTAAAAATATCTAAGCGTTTAATATAATTTGCAAAAATATAGTTGTTAAAAAGATCAACTTTTTATTCATGTTATGTATTTTAGTATATATTTTATGTGTGTGATGTATGTTTTTTGTATAAGAATTGTTTGTATTTTTATTATAAGTGTTACAATTTTAGTAGTTATTAAACACGTTTTATTTGAATTTTGCGTTTTTAGTTCTGTAGGGGTTGTGGGTTTATAGGGAATAGGGTGGGAAGTAACTAAATTATATTACATTTATTGTTGAATTTTTATTGATTAATATTTGTTTAATTTAGATGTTATAGTGTTAAATGTGTAAATTAATGTATTATTAATTATCTAATAAGTAGTTGTTAATTAATTTAAATGAATTATTTAGTAATTTATTATGGTAATTTTGTAATTTATTTTAGGTGTGTATTGTGGTGTTTATAGGTGTAAATGGTGGGAAGAAATGTATTTTTATTGATGAATTATTAATTCGTTGTTAATAATTTAAATAAACAAATTAGTAGTTAATGATGGTAATTGTGTAATTAATTTTAAGTGTGTGTTGTGGATATTATAGAGTTAAAGAATGTGTACTTAATGAATGTTCATTATTTTTGTATTCATAATATTTTTTAAACTCATTAATTATGTTAAATATGGAAATAAATGTAAATAAAAATGTTGAAGTCTTTTTTTATTGGTGTGGTGTTATTGGGTAGGAAATAAAATAAATACATTTATGTTTTGAATAATTAGTTTGTTTGCTAATATTTGCTCCTTTTAAATAAATATTGTTTATACATATATTTATTAATTTATTTCATATAATATTTGTACTTTTGTTATCTGTAATAAATATAATATTGTGTTCTTTTTATATGTTTAATATATTTAATCATATATTTTTAAAATATTGTTTATTGTTTTTAAGATTATTTAAAAAAATTCAATTGTTTTAATGTTATTAGTAATTTTTGTTTCTCTGCTATCCATCACTTTCCCTACTGTTGCACTCACTGGAGTGGGAATAGTAATGTTTACCCCTCCGCTATGTAATACTTTCCCTACTGTTGCACTCACTAGAGTGGGAATAGTGATTTTTACCCCTCCGCTATCCAGCACTTTCCCTACTGCTGCACTCACTGTAGTGGGAATAGTAATTTTTACCCCTCTGCTATCCAATACTTTCCCTACTGTTGCACTCATTGGAGTGGGAATAGTAATTTTTACCCCTCTGCTATTCAATACTTTCCCTACTGTTGCACTCACTGGAGTGGGAATAGTAAATTTAATTATTCCGCTATCCAACATTTTCCCTACTGTTGGATTTATTGTATTGCGAAATATATGTTTACATTTTTTTAAATAGTTTAATGTTTGAATTAATTATAGCATTTTTTTGTATTTTTATATGTTTAATATATTTAATCATATATTTTTAAAATATTGTTTATTGTTTTTAAGATAATTTTAAAAAATTCAATTGTTTTAATGTTATTAGTAATTTTTGTTTCTCTGCTATCCATCACTTTCCCTACTGTTGCACTCACTGGAGTGGGAATAGTAATGTTTACCCCTCCGCTATGTAATACTTTCCCTACTGTTGCACTCACTAGAGTGGGAATAGTGATTTTTACCCCTCCGCTATCCAGCACTTTCCCTACTGCTGCACTCACTGTAGTGAGAATAGTAATTTTTACCCCTCTGCTATCCAATACTTTCCCTACTGTTGCACTCATTGGAGTGGGAATAGTAATTTTTACCCCTCTGCTATTCAATACTTTCCCTACTGTTGCACTCACTGGAGTGGGAATAGTAAATTTAATTATTCCGCTATCCAACATTTTCCCTACTGTTGGATTTATTGTATTGCGAAATATATGTTTACATTTTTTTGAATAGTTTAATGTTTGAATTAATTATAGCATTTTTTTGTATTTTAAAATATTGATATATGTATACATCTATTTTTATATAATTTAAAAGTTAAAAATTAAATAAAGATAATAGTCAATACATTATTTTAAAGTAAATATATGTATATGTATAAATTAATATGTTTGTGTATTCATATTTTTTATTAAGTTTATTTTTTATAATTAGTTAAAATGTATATTAAATGTAATTTATTTTGTTAAAGGTACTATTAATATTTCATAAATGTAATATATATTATTTTATTTATAGCTTAAAATCGATAATTTTTACATCTATATATTTAACTGCGATATTTTTTATTTGAGATTTTTGTACTTACCTGTTTAAGTATAGGGAATCAATATTTTTGCATTCTAAATTTTGTTTTCGATATTTTTTACATTGATGATTTTAGCATCGATATTCTATCAGTGAACCCTCTGTGAGCAGTTCAAAAAGGAAAAATAACATTATAATAAATCAATGTTATTAGCATTTTTTTTTCTGTACTGGCTTAGGTCGGTGTGAGACGGGCTGAGCTGGCCAGAGTAGCAGGAGGAGTTGTGGGCTCTCTCAAGTTTGGACGGCTTTCTTGGGCCGGCCAAACTGTCCGGCACACTTAGCATGTTCTCCACCCTGCTGTATTGCACAGGCTGGGTGGAGAACATGCACAGGCTCGCAGTCACTGTCTGAGCGCCGAACATACTCGCTCAGGCAAACCACAGCGCTGCTGTCATGCTGGTGACAGTATCATCGTGGCTAGGGGAGCCTGGGACCCTGTGTGCATCCTGCTTTTAGGAGTTGATGACTGAGAGGCGGTGGCCGGCCTGCAGGTAAGTGACTTTATTTTTATTCTTTTCATCCCCCGGCACCCCTGTTAAGTAGCAGCCGCCACTGTCTGTCTCTCAACTTGCAAGCTTGAATCACCACTGCTAACTACTTTCTCTTTCTATGGCTACATACTTCTAATACGAGGGTTTCCATCCATGTATGAATACATGAAAAATACATTGACTCTGTCTGTAGCCATACCCTGGCCACAGCACACATTTCTGTCTGCTCTGACATCAAGATGGGTCTGTGATATCCCACCTCTGATTTGAGAGTGTTTTGAGTTATAATATGGCTCCTCCTTTATCCTGTGTCAGGAACACTGTGATCCAGCACATGGCAGCCTCAGTACCAGACCTCAATATTCATAAATTGTTGCACAATCCTTCTATGACCACCACAACAGATGCTCCTATTTGGTAAAAATACTATAACAGATGTCAAGAGATGGTGATGGCACTACTGTTTGCAGGACAACAAGCCCTCACCCCGCTTTAGGGAGAATGCGTCATCATTGGGCCCCTCATGGCACCAGTTCGGAGTGTTTTCTGGTGCGAGTTACTATCCTCATACAGGGGGGCTCATGAGGGACAGTCAGAAGTAGAAACAGGTCGTGGGCTTCCTGACGAGCAGTGGTGGGAATTGTATGAGGCCGGAGTTGTAGTGCAGAGGGGAAAGTTAAATATTAAAGCTATTCGCGGAACGAAAAACCTTTATTGTACCAGCAATGGTAGGTATAAAAGGAAGCAGGGATTAATCCTACCTGTACAGAGAGGCACCCTCAAATGAGGTTTATGGGCATTCACCTTCCTCTTATTATGCACATTTCAGTCTCTCCTGGCAGATTGCTTAAATGTACGAAAACAGGAGGCTACAGAGGGGGGCCGATTCTGATTCGGGAGAAAAAACCGTTGTACCACTTGTATTCGTAGCCGTCTCCGTACGAATGGAAAAAGACCGTCCGAACTGCGTAGTACGATCCGCATCCCGTAAATACTTCCGAATATCAGCGAACCATACGAACCATAATGGAAGACCCGTACGAAATGGCGTCGAAACCCAAACTGTACGATTTGTAAACATGCCGTACAACCAAACAAGTAGGATTCAGACCCGGGACCTAGTACGCGATTTGTACGGGCAAACCTAGTCGTGCCTGAAGCATGATTTGTATGGAAAACATCGCGTATGAGCGAGCCGCACCAACAAACACGAACCGCACACCAATCAATAAAACGTACACGAACTCCTACCCTGAAAACGTCACGTATGAGCGAGCCGCACCAACAAATACGAACCGCACACCACTCAATAAAGCGTATGTGAACCCCCACCCCGAAAACAGCACTTATCAGCCAGCCGTACCAACAAACAAGAACCGCACACCAATCAATAAAGCGCACACAAACCCCCACCCCGAAAACGTCACGTATGAGCGAGCCCCACCAACAAATATGAACCGCACACCACTCAATAAAACGTACGCGAACCCCCACCCTGAAAACGGCACGTATCAGCCAGCCGCACCAACAAATACGAACCGCACACCACCCAATAAAGCGTACGCGAACCCCCACCCCGAAAACGTCACGTATCAGCCAGCTGCACCAACAAATACGAACCGCACACCACCCAATAAAGCGTACACGAACCCCCACCCCGAAAACGTCACGTATCAGCCAGCCGCACCAACAAATATGAACCGCACACCACCCAATAAAGCATACACGAACCCCCAACCCGAAAACGGTACGTATCAGCCAGCCGCACCAACAAATACGAACCACACACCACTCAATAAAGCGTACACGAACCCCACCCCGAAAACGGCACGTATCAGCCAGCCGCAACAACAAATACGAACCACGCACCACCCAATAAAGCGTACACGAGCCCCCACCCCAAAAACGGCACATATTAGCCAGCCGCACCAACAAATACGAACCGCACACCACTCAATAAAGCATAAACAAACCCACACCCCGAAAACGGCACGTATCAGCCAGCCTCACCAAACAAATACGAACTGCACACCACTCAATAAAGCGTACGCGAACCCCCACCCCGAAAATGGCACGTATCAGCTAGCCGCACCAACAAATACGAACCGGACACCACTCAATGAAGCTTAAACAAACCCACACCCCGAAAACGGCACGTATCAGCCAGCCTCACCAAACAAATACGAACTGCACACCACTCAATAAAGTGTACGCAAACCCCCACCCCGAAAATGGCACGTATCAGCCAGCAGCACCAACAAATACAAAACGCACCCCCCCCCACTAATAAAGCACGCGAACCCCTAAACCAGCACAAGGAGGGTGCAAACAAGTTGCACAACACCACAAAACATGTCTCCTGTGTACACAACATTTTAAAACAATGTCCTGGCCACATCCAAACAGCCAAACAGAGGGCCCAAGTCACAACCACCCCTTATAACACACCAACCAAAAATTCAAAATAAGCCACACCCACAAATGGACCAATAAAAGGGCCCACACATACAACCCATCATCCATTGCAACATACCTATTTGCGCAGACACTGACAGGACACCAACAACTGCACCCATACACGTTCGCACATACATCCTATCTCATTCACATCCACACCACCCCCTACACAATCAGACCCACACACCCTCATCCATACATACCATCACCCCCTCAATCACATACACCCCACACCATGACCACAACAAAGAATCCAAAGTTCACTAACCCGGAGATGGAGATCCTCGCAGATGAAGGCATCAGAGTTGAGCTACAGCTGTTTAGTACATTGGTCAGACAGACCAGCATTGCAGAAAAAACACGCCTGTGGGAGAAGATCGTTGATAAGGTCAATGCTGTTGCACCTATCAGGCGCACCAAGAGGGATTGCCAGGCCAGGTGGTACGATCTGCGGAGGATGGTCAAGAGGAAGATGGACGAAGACTACGCCAATGCACACCACACTGGAGGTGGTGGTCCCCGCAGACCTGCCCAATACCAGCCCTGGGAGGAGAAAGTCATAGCCCTGCTACCACAGGTGGGAGTTCACAGAATCGAAGGAGCTGTGGAGCCTGGTGAGTATCCAAACAACTTATGTAACATGGGGGGACTCCCAGTAGGGCCTAACAGTATGGGGGTGGGTGGCCATAACTCCCAGCAGTGCCCAACAGTATGGTGGTGGGTGGCCATGACTCCAGCAGTGCCTAACAGTATGGGGGTGGTATGTGGGTGGGTGGGCATAACTCCCAGCAGTGCCTAACAGTATGGGATGGGTGGTCATGACTCCCAGCAGTGCCTAACAGTAGGGGGTGGTATGTGGGTGGGTGGCCATGACTCCCAGCAGTGCCTAACAGTATGGGGGTGGTATGTGGGTGGGTGGTCATGACTCCAGTAGTGCCTAACAGTATGGTGGTGGTATGTGGGTGGGTGCAGAGGACTCCCAGCAGTGCCTAACAGTATGGGGTGGTATGTGGGTGGGTGGCCATGACTCCCAGCAGTGCCTAACAGTACGGGGGTGGTATGTGGGTGGGTGGTCATGACTCCCAGCAGTGCCTAAAGTATGGGGGTGGTATGTGGGTGGGTGCAGAGGACTCCCAGCAGTGCCTAACACTATGGGGGTGGTATGTGGGTGGGTGGCTATGACTCCCAGCAGTGCCTAACAGTATGGGGGTGGTATGTGGGTGGGCATGACTCCCAGCAGTGCCTCACAGTATGGGATGGGTGGTCATGACTCCCAGCAGTGCCTAACAGTATGGGGGTGATATGTGGGTGGGTGACTATGACTCCCAGCAGTGTCTAACAGTATGGGGGTGGTATGTGGGTGGGTGGCCATTACTCCCAGCAGTGCCTAACGGTATGGGGGTGGTATGTGGGTGGGTGGTCATGACTCCCAGCAGTGCCTAACAGTATGGTGGTGGTATGTGGGTGGGTGGGCATGACTCTCAGCAGTGCCTAACAGTATGGGGGTGGTAGGTGGGTGGGTGGCCATGACTCCCAAAAGTGCCTAACAGTATGGGGGGGGTATGTGGGTGGGTGGCCATGACTCTGAGCATTTTCTAACAGTATGGGGGTGGTATGTGGGTGGGTGGCCATGACTCCCAGCAGTGCCTAACAGTATGGGGGTGGTATGTGGGTGGGTGGCCATGACTCCCAGCAGTACCTAACAGTATGGGGGTGGTATGTGGGTGGGTGGTCATGACTCCCAGCAGTGCCTAACAGTATGGGGGTGGTATGTGGGTGGGTGGCTATGACTCCCAGCAGTGATAGGGGTGGTATGTTGGTGGGTGGTCATGACTCCCAGCAGTGCCTAACAGTATGGGGGTGGTATGTGGGTGGGTGGGCATGACTCCCAGCAGTGCCTAACAGTATGGGGGTGGGTGGTCATGACTCCCAGCAGTGCCTAACAGTATGGGGGTGGTATGTGGGTGGGTGGCTATGACTCCAAGTAGTGCCTAACAGTATGGGGGTGGTATGTGGGTGGGTGACCATTACTCCCAGCAGTGCCTAACAGTATGGGGGTGGTATGTGGGTGGGTGGCCATGACTCCCAGCAGTGCCTAACAGTATGGGGGTGGTATGTGGGTGGGTGGTCATGACTCCCAGCAGTGCCTAAGAGTATGGGGGTGGTATGTGGGTGGGTGCAGAGGACTCCCAGCAGTGCCTAACAGTATGGGGGTGGTAGGTGGGTGGCCATGACTCCCAGCAGTGCCTAACAGTATAGGGGTGGTATGTGGGTGGGTGGTCATGACTCCAAGCAGTGATTAACAGTATGGGGGTGTATGTGGTGGGTGGGCATGACTCCCAGCAATGCCTAACAGTATGGGGTGGGTGGTCATGACTCCCAGCAGTGTCTAACAGTATGGGGTGGTATGTGGGTGAGTGGCCATGACTCCCAGAAGTGACTAACAGTATGGGGGTGGTATGTGGGTGGGTGGCCATGACTCCCAGCAGTGCCTAACAGTATGGGGGGGAGGTATGTGGGTGGGTGGTCATGACTCCCAACAGTGCCTAACAGTATGGGGTGGTATGTGGGTGGGTGACCATGACTCCCAGCAGTGCCCACCAGTATGGGGGTGGTAGGTGGGTGAGTGCAGAGGACTCCCAGCAGTGCCTAACAGTATGGGGGTGGTATGTGGGTGGGTGGCCATGACTCCCAGCAGTGCCTAACATTATGGGGGTGGTATATGGGTGGGTGGGCATGACTCCCAGCAGTGCCTAACAGTATGGGGGTGGTATGTGGGTGGGTGGCCATGACTCCCAGCAGTGCCTAACAGTATGGGGTGGTATATCAGTGGTTGGCCATGACTCCCAGCAGTGCCTAACAGTATGGGGTGGTATATCAGTGGTTGGCCATGACTCCCAGCTGTGCCTAACAGTATGGGGGTGGTATGTGGGTGGGTGGCTACAACTCCCAGCAGTGCCTAACAGTATGGGGGTGGTATGTGGGTGGGTGGCCATTACTCCCAGCAGTGCCTAACAGTATGGGGGTGCTATGTGGGTGGATGGCCATGACTCCCAGCAGTGCCTAACAGTATGTGGGTGATAGGTGGGTGGGTGGTCATGACTCCCAGCAGTGCCTAACAGTATGGGGGTGGTATGTGGGTGAGTGCAGAGGACTCCCAGCAGTGCCTAACAGTATGGGGTGGTATGTGGGTGGGTGCCATGACTCCCAGCAGTGCCTAACAGTATAGGGGTGGTATGTGGGTGGGTCGGCATGACTCCCAGCCGTGTCTAACAGTATGGGGGTGGGTGGTCATGACTCCCAGCAGTGCCTAACAGTATGGGTTTGATATGTGGGTGGGTGGTCATGACTCCCAGCAGTGCCCAACAGTATGGGGGTGGTAGGTGGGTGAGTGCAGAGGACTCCCAGCAGTGCCTAACAGTATGGGGGTGGTATGTGGGTGGGTGGCCATGACTCCCAGCAGTGCCTAACATTATGGGGGTGGTATGTGGGTGGGTGGCCTTGACTCCCAGCAGTGCCTAACAGTATGGGGTGGTATGTGGGTGGGTGGTCATGACTCCCAGCAGTGCCTAAAAGTAGGGGGTGGGCGGTCATGACTCCCAGCAGTGCCTAACAGTATGTGGGTGGTATGTGGGTGGGTGACCATGACTACCAGCAGTGCCTAACAGTATGGGGTGGTATATTGGTGGTTGGCCATGACTCCCAGCAGTGCCTAACAGTATGGGGGTGGTATATGGGTGGGTGGCCATGACTCCCAGCAGTGCCTAACAGTATGGGGGTGGTATGTGGTTGGGTGGTCATGACTCCCAGCAGTGCCTAACAGCATGGGGGTGGTATGTGAGTGGGTGCAGAGGACTCCCAGCAGTGCCTAACAGTATGGGGGTGGTATGTGGGTGGGTGGCTATGATTCCCAGCAGTGCCTAACAGTACAGGGGTGGTATGTGGGTGGGTGGTCATGGCTCCCAGAAGTGCCTAACAGTATGGGGGTGGTATATGGGTGGGTGGGCATGACTCCCAGCAGTGCCTAACAGTATGGGGGTGGGTGGGCATGACTCCCAGCAGTGCCTAACAGTATGGGGGTGGGCGGTCATGACTCCCAGCAGTGCCTAACAGTATGGGGGTGGTATATGGGTGGGTGGGCATGACTCCCAGCAGTGCCTAACAGTATGGGGGTGGTATGTGGGTGGGTGGCCATGACTCCCAGCAGTGCCTAACAGTATGGGGTGGTATATCAGTGGTTGGCCATGACTCCCAGCAGTGCCTAACAGTATGGCAGTGGTATGTGGGTGGGTGGCTATGACTCCCAGCAGTGCCTAACAGTATGGGGGTGTTATGTGGGTGGGTGGGCATGACTC
Organism: Lissotriton vulgaris; assembly: GCF_964263255.1. Taxonomy (NCBI): domain Eukaryota; kingdom Metazoa; phylum Chordata; class Amphibia; order Caudata; family Salamandridae; genus Lissotriton; species Lissotriton vulgaris. The sequence goes on from NC_141693.1 coordinate 292,737,920, forward strand.
CCAGCAGTGCCTAACAGTATGGGGGTGGGTGGGCATGACTCCCAGCAGTGCCTAACAGTATGGGGGTGGGCGGTCATGACTCCCAGCAGTGCCTAACAGTATGGGGGTGGTATATGGGTGGGTGGGCATGACTCCCAGCAGTGCCTAACAGTATGGGAGTGGTATAAGGGTGGGTGGCCATGACTCCCAGCAGTGCCTAACAGTATTGGGGTGGTATATCAGTGGTTGGCCATGACTCCCAGCAGTGCCTAACAGTATGGGGGTGGTATGTGGGTGGGTGGCTATGACTCCCAGCAGTGCCTAACAGTATGGGGGTGTTATGTGGGTGGGTGGGCATGACTCCCAGCAGTGCCTAACAGTATTGGGACGGGTGGTCATGACTCCCAGCAGTGCCTAACAAGTCAAGTCAGTCAAGTCAAAGAATTTATATAGCGCGCTACATACCCAGAGGGTCTCAAGGCGCTTGAGGAGGGGTGGGGAATTATTTGTCAAATATCCACGTTTTAAGTTGCTTTCTGAATGCTAGGTGGTTCTGAGTAAGGCGAAGGTAAGTGGGAAGTGAGTTCCAGGTTTTAGCTGCCAGGTAGGAGAAGGATCTACCTCCCATGGTGGTTTTGTTGATGCGAGGTACAGTGGCGAGGGCTTGGTTGGATGATCGTAGCTGGCGGGGGGGGGAGTAGAAGGACAGTCGTGTGTTGAGGCATTCCGGTCCGATTTCGTAGAGTGCTTTGTGTGCGTGGGTTAGGAGCCGGAAAGTGATCCTCTTATTGACGGGAAGCCAGTGGAGGTTTTTCAGGTGACCAGAGATATGTTCTTTACGCGGGATGTCTAATATGAGCCTGGCTGAGGCGTTTTGGATTCGTTGGAGTTTTTTCTGGAGTTTAGCGGTAGTACCGGCGTAGAGGGTGTTTCCATAGTCCAGTCGGCTCGTGACCAGGGCGTGGGTGACCGTTTTCCTAGTTTCGGTGGGGATCCAACTAAATGTTTTTTTGAGCATGCGAAGAATGTTGAAGCAGGATGAAGAGACGGCGTTGACTTGTCTGTTCATCGAAAGTGAGGAATCCAGGATGACGCCCAAGTTCCGTGCATGGTCTGTCGGGATGGGTGCTTTTCCAAGGGCTTCTGGCCACCAAGAGTCGTCCCATGCAGAGGGGGAGGTACCTAAGATAAGGACTTCTGTTTTATCTGAATTCAGTTTCAGACGGCTGTGTTTCATCCATTCGGCTACTTCTTTAATTCCTTCGTGTAGGTTAGTTTTGGCGGTGCTGGGGTCATTGGTGAGTGATAGGATCAGTTGAGTGTCATCCGCGTAGGAGATGATGTTGAGGTTGTGTTGGCGTGCGATGGCCGCGAGGGGGCTCATGTATACGTTGAAAAGGGTGGGGCTGAGTGAAGATCCTTGTGGCACGCCGCAGATTACTTCAGTGGCCTCTGACTTCAATGGTGGAAGGCGGACTCTCTGGGTTCTTCCGGTGAGGAACGAGGTGATCCATTCTAGTGCTTTTCCTTGGATTCCAATGTTTCTGAGGCGCTGTAGAAGGGTGCTGTGACAGACTGTGTCGAAGGCTGCGGAGAGGTCGAGGAGGATGAGGGCGACTGTGTCTCCATTGTCCAGTAGAGTTCGAATGTCGTCTGTTGCTGCGATGAGGGCGGTCTCCGTGCTGTGTTTTGCTCGGTAGCCGGACTGTGAGGAGACGAGGGAATTGTTGGCTTCGAGGAAGGCGGCGAGCTGGTTGTTGACAGCTTTCTCGATGACTTTGGCCGGGAATGGAAGGAGCGAGATGGGACGGTAGTTTTTGAGTTCGGTGGGGTCCGCTGTGGGTTTTTTCAGAAGGGCGCTGAGTTCAGCGTGTTTCCAGCTTTCCGGGAAGGTGGCGGAGTTGAGGGAGCAGTTGATGACGTCTCAGAGGTGCGGTGCTATGATGGAGTCTGCTTTGTTGAAGATGTGGTGAGGGCATGGTTCTGTGGGGGATCCTGAGTGGATGGAGTTCATCAGGCGGATGGTGTCCTAAGTGGAGATTGGGTTCCAGTCATTAAGGATGTTCGAGGGTGGTGAAGGTCCAGCAGATGGTTGGGTGGGTTGGTCTCCGGGTTGGTTGTCGAAGCTGTTGTGGATGTCTGCAATTTTGTTGTGGAAGAATGAGGCTAGGGAGTCACAGAGGTCTTGAGAGGGGGTGATGTCGTTGGAGTTGGCCGTGGGATTGGTGAATTCCTTGACGATGTTGAAAAGTTCCTTGCTGTTGTGGGCGTTGCTATCTAGTCGGTCCTTGAAGGCGGTTTTCTTGGCCTTTCGGATCAGTTGGTGGTGTATGCGGGTGGCGTTTTTGAAGGCGTCCTTGGTGCTGGTGGTTGGGTCTTTTTTCCAGGCCTTCTCAAGGGAGCGGCAGAGTTTCTTGGATTTCTTAAGATCATCGGTGAACCAGGAGGCCTTCTTGCTGCTAAGTTTGATTTGTCGTTTTTTCAGTGGTGCTAGGATGTCGGCGCTGTTGGATAGCCATAGGGTGAGGTTGGTGGCGGCTTGGTCGGGGTTTGAGGAGTGGGCTGGGGGGTTTAGAAGAAGCGATGAGGAGATCTGGTCGATGGTGATTTTGTTCCAGTTTCTTTGCAGAGTTGGTTGGGGGGGGTTGTTGGGTTTGGGCTTGTTGTAGGTAAAGTGGACGCAGCTGTGGTCAGTCCAGAGGAGAGCCGTAGTGTGGCTGAAGGAGACATGATTGCTGGAGGTGAAGATAGGGTCGAGTGTGTGACCTGCGATGTGGGTGGGGGAAGTGACCAGTTGTTTAAGTCCGAGGTTGGCGAGGTTGTCCAAAAGGGTGGTGGAGTTATGGTCGTTGTTCTTTTCAAGGTGAAAGTTGAGGTCTCCCAGAAGGATGTAATCTTTGGAGGGGAGCGCGTGTGGAGTGATAAAGTCTGTGATGTCCTCACTAAATTGTGCGCGGGGTCCTGGAGGTCTGTAAAGGAGGGTGCCTCTGAGTGTGGTTTTGGGGTCGATGTGGATCTGGAAGTGAAGGTGTTCAGAGTTGGCGAGATTGACGTCTGAGCTGGTTGAGATGTGGATGGATTTCTTATGGACGATAGCGATTCCTCCTCCTGTGTGGCCGGTACGGTCCTTGCGTATGATCTTATAATCTTCTGGGATGGCAATGGTGATGTCTGGGGCGGAAGAGGCGTTCATCCATGTTTCTGTTAGGAAGGCGACGTCCGGAGAGATGGTGTCTAGTAGATTCCATAGGGCGATGGCGTGCCTGTGGACCGATCGGGTGTTGAGCAAGATGCATTGTAGGTGGTTGGGGTCGGGAATCTGTGGTGTGATTGTAGCGGAGTTGTTGACGAGTAGCATGAGAAAGGTCCATGGGTGTGTCCAGGAGCGGCTTGGACGCAGGTGGGGGAGCGGCCGGGGTTAAGGGCTAGGAGGGTGGTGGCATCGTAGGTAATGCGGGAGGGCTAGGCAATGCGAGGGCCAGGGGGACTGGCGCTGGGCGCGGTCCAGGCGCGGACGGGCGTAGACGGGCTTACCTTTGGCGCACCTTCGGCGTGGCCGTAGCGCGTGGACGCTGCGCGTGGGACCATCAGACATTAATGGATAGTGGAGGGGGCGGAGCGTGGGCGGGTCAGCTGGGAGGCGGTAGCGGGGAGGCGGGGCAGGGGAAAGCACAACAACAAAATGGTGGGAGGGATAGGAATCGAAACCAACACAGTGCAATGCCAGCTATGAAGGAATGCACTGAAAGCAGGTAAAGCGCAAAGGACTGAATACTGCTAGGAATATGTAAAAAGCGCTACCCAATGCAGTTATGTTCAAGCGCTACCCAAATGAGCCAAGCACTAGCGCTATGACAATTAAACACGAAGGCTGATAGTTACTTTAAACGCCACCACAATTAGCAAGGCACAGAGCACAAGCGCTATGAAAATAAACACGAAGGCTGATTGCTACTTTAAGCGCCACCACAATTAGCAAGGCACAGAGCACAAGCGCTATGACAATTAATTAACACGAAGACTGATTGCTACTTTAAGCGCCACTACAGTTATCAAGGCACAGAGCCCTATGAGTTAATGAAGCCAAGAAGTCTCAAGAGCTACGATACCACACACGAGGGCTGCTTGAAAACGCTTCAGCTGTGGGCACTGGAAGGAGGATTGCAAGCAGGAGCCAGGCAGCGTGGGGGAGCAACCGTTCGGGACGAGGTCCAGGCGGTATGGGGTTGGTATGTGGGTGGGTGGCTATGACACCCAGCAATGCCTAACAGTATGGTAGTGGTATGTGGGTGGGTGGGCATGACTCCCAGAAGTGCCTAACGGTATTGGGGTGGTATATGGATGGGTGGGCATGACTCCCAGCAGTGCCTAACAGTATGGGGGTGGTATGTGGGTGGGTGGGCATGATTTCCAGCAGTGCCTAACAGTATGGGGTGGGCAGTCATGACTCCCAGCAGTGCCTAACAGTATGGGGGTGGTATATGGGTGGGTGGCCATGACTCCCAGCAGTGCCTAACAGTATGGGGGTGGTATGTGGGTGGGTGGCCATTACTCCCAGCAGTGCCTAACAGTATGGAGGTGCTATGTGGGTGGATGGCCATGACTCCCAGCAGTGCCTAACAGTATGGGGGTGGTATATGGGTGGGTGGCCATGACTCCCAGCAGTGCCTAACAGTATGGGGGTGGTATGTGGTTGGGTGGTCATGACTCCCAGCAGTGCCTAACAGTATGGGGGTGGTATGTGAGTGGGTGCAGAGGACTCCCAGCAGTGCCTAACAGTATGGGGGTGGTATGTGGGTGGGTGGCTATGACTCCCAGCATTGCCTAACAGTACAGGGGTGGTATGTGGGTGGGTGGTCATGGCTCCCAGAAGTGCCTAACAGTATGGGGGTGGTATATGGGTGGGTGGGCATGACTCCCAGCAGTGCCAACAGTATGGGGGTGGGTGGGCATGACTCCCAGCAGTGCCTAACAGTATGGGGGTGGTATATCAGTGGTTGGCCATGACTCCCAGCAGTGCCTAACAGTATGGCGGTGGTATGTGGGTGGGTGGCTATGACACCCAGCAGTGCCTAACAGTATGGGGGTGTTATGTGGGTGAGCGGGCATGACTCCCAGCAGTGCCTAACAGTATGGGGGTGGGTGGGCATGACTCCCAGCAGTGCCTAACAGTATGGGGGTGGTGGGCGGTCATGACTGCCAGCAGTGCCTAACAGTATGGGGGTGCTATATGGGTGGGTGGGCATGACTCCCAGCAGTGCCTAACAGTATGGGGGTGGTATGTGGGTGGGTGGCCATGACTCCCAGCAGTGCCTAACAGTAAGGGGTGGTATATCAGTGGTTGGCCATGACTCCCAGCAGTGCCTAACAGTATGGGGGTGGTATGTGGGTGGGTGGCTATGACTCCCAGCAATGCCTAACAGTATGGGGGTGTTATGTGGGTGGGTGGCTATGACACCCAGCAATGCCTAACAGTATGGTAGTGGTATGTGGGTGGGTGGGCATGACTCCCAGAAGTGCCTAACAGTATTGGGGTGGTATATGGGTGGGTGGGCATGACTCCCAGCAGTGCCTAACAGTATGGGGTTGGTATGTGGGTGGGTGGCTATGACACCCAGCAATGCCTAACAGTATGGTAGTGGTAGGTGGGTGGGTGGGCATGACTCCAAGAAATGCCTAACAGTATTGGGGTGGTATATGGGTGGGTGGGCATGACTCCCAGCAGTGCCTAACAGTATGGGGGTGGTATGTGGGTGGGTGGGCATGACTCCCAGTAGTGCCTAACAGTATGGGGTGGGCAGTCATGACTCCCAGCAGTGCCTAACAGTATGGGGGTGGTATATGGGTGGGTGGGCATGACTCCCAGCAGTGCCTAACAGTATGGTAGTGGTATGTGGGTGGGTGGGCATGACTCCCAGCAGTGCCTAACAGTATGGGGTGGGCGGTCATGACTCCCAGCAGTGCCTAACAGTATGGGGGTGGTTTGTGGTTGGGTGGCTATGACTCCCAGCAGTGCCTAACAGTATAGGGGTTGTATGTGGGTGGGTGTTCATGGCTCCCAGAAATGCCTAACAGTATGGGGGTGGTATATGGGTGGGTGGGCATGACTCCCAGCAGTGCCTAACAGTATGGGGGTGGTATGTGGGTGGGTGGGCATGACTCCCAGCAGTGCCTAACAGTATGGCGGTGGGCAGTCATGACTCCCAGCAGTGCCTAACAGTATGGGGGTGGTATATGGGTGGGTGGGCATGACTCCCAGCAGTGCCTAACAGTATGGTAGTGGTATGTGGGTGAGTGGGCATGACTCCCAGCTGTGCCTAACAGTATGGAGGTGGGCGGTCATGACTCCCAGCAGTGCCTAACAGTATGGGGGTGGTATATGGGAGGGTGGGCATGACTCCCAGCAGTGCCTAACAGCATGGGGGTGGTATGTGGGTGGGTGGCCATGACTCCCAGTAGTGCCTAACAGTATGAGGTGGTATATTAGTGGTTGGCCATGACTCCCAGCAGTGCCTAACAGTATGGGGGTGGTATGTGGGTGGGTGGCTATGACTCCCAGCAGTGCCTAACAGTATGGGGGGGTATGTGGGTGGGTGGGCATGACTCCCAGCAGTGCCTAACAGTGTGGGGGCGGGTGGTCATGACTCCCAGCAGTGCCTAACAGTGTGGGGGTGGTATGTGGGTGGGTGGCCGTTACTCCCAGCAGTGCCTAACAGTATGGTGGTGGTATATCAGTGGGTGGCCATGACTCCCAGTAGTGCCTAACAGTATGAGGGTGGTATGTGGGTGGGTGGTCATGACTCCCAGCAGTGCCCAACAGTATGGGGGTGGTATGTGAGTGGGTGCAGAGGACTCCCAGCAGTGCCTAACAGTATGGGGGTGGTATGTGGGTGGGTGGCTATGACTCCCAGCAGTGCCTAACAGTACAGGGGTGGTATGTGGGTGGGTGGTCATGGCTCCCAGAAGTGCCTAACAGTATGGGGGTGGTATATGGGTGGGTGGGCATGACTCCCAGCAGTGCCTAACAGTATGGGGGTGGGTGGGCATGACTCCCAGCAGTGCCTAACAGTATGGGGGTGGGCGGTCATGACTCCCAGCAGTGCCTAACAGTATGGGGGTGGTATATGGGTGGGTGGGCATGACTCCCAGCAGTGCCTAACAGTATGGGGGTGGTATATGGGTGGGTGGCCATGACTCCCAGCAGTGCCTAACAGTATGGGGGTGGTATATCAGTGGTTGGCCATGACTCCCAGCAGTGCCTAACAGTATGGGGGTGGTATGTGGGTGGGTGGCTATGACACCCAGCAGTGCCTAACAGTATGGGGGTGTTATGTGGGTGGGTGGGCATGACTCCCAGCAGTGCCTAACAGTATGGGGGTGGGTGGGCAGGACTCCGAGCAGTGCCTAACAGTATGGGGGTGGTGGGCGGTCATGACTCCCAGCAGTGCCTAACAGTATGGGGGTGGTATATGGGTGGGCATGACTCCCAGCAGTGCCTAACAGTATGGGGGTGGTATGTGGGTGGGTGGCCATGACTCCCAGCAGTGCCTAACAGTATGGGGGTGGTATATCAGTGGTTGGCCATGACTCCCAGCAGTGCCTAACAGTATGGGGGTGGTATGTGGGTGGGTGGCTATGACTCCCAGCAGTGCCTAACAGTGTGGGGGTGTTATGTGGGTGGGTGGCTATGACACCCAGCAATGCCTAACAGTATGGTAGTGGTATGTGGGTGGGTGGGCATGACTCCCAGAAGTGCCTAACAGTATTGGGGTGGTATATGGGTGGGTGGGCATGACTCCCAGCAGTGCCTAACAGTATGGGGTTGGTATGTGGGGGGGTGGCTATGACACCCAGCAATGCCTAACAGTATGGTAGTGGTATGTGGGTGGGTGGGCATGACTCCCAGAAGTGGCTAACAGTATTGGGGTGGTATATGGGTGGGTGGGCATGACTCCCAGCAGTGCCTAACAGTATGGGGGTGGTATGTGGGTGGGTGGGCATGACTCCCAGCAGTGCCTAACAGTATGGGGTGGGCAGTCATGACTCCGAGCAGTGCCTAACAGTATGGGGGTGGTATATGGGTGGGTGGGCATGACTCCCAGCAGTGCCTAACAGTATGGTAGTGGTATGTGGGCATGACTCCCAGCAGTGCCTAACAGTATGGGGTGGGCGGTCATGACTCCCAGCAGTGCCTAACAGTATGGGGTGGTATGTGGGTGGGTGGCTATGACTCCCAGCAGTGCCTAACAGTATAGGGGTGGTATGTGGGTGGGTGTTCATGGCTCCCAGAAATGCCTAACAGTATGGGGGTGGTATATGGGTGGGTGGGCATGACTCCCAGCAGTGCCTAACAGTATGGGGGTGGTATGTGGGTGGGTGGGCATGACTCCCAGCAGTGCCTAACAGTATGGCGGTGGGCAGTCATGACTCCAAGCAGTGCCTAACAGTATGGGGGTGGTATATGGGTGGGTGGGCATGACTCCCAGCAGTGCCTAACAGTATGGTAGTGGTATGTGGGTGGGTGGGCATGACTCCCAGCTGTGCCTAACAGTATGGAGGTGGGCGGTCATGACTCCCAGCAGTGCCTAACAGTATGGGGGTGGTATATGGGAGGGTGGGCATGACTCCCAGCAGTGCCTAACAGCATGGGGGTGGTATGTGGGTGGGTGGCCATGACTCCCAGTAGTGCCTAACAGTATGAGGTGGTATATTAGTGGTTGGCCATGACTCCCAGCAGTGCCTAACAGTATGGGGGTGGTATGTGGGTGGGTGGCTATGACTCCCAGCAGTGCCTAACAGTATGGGGGGTATGTGGGTGGGTGGGCATGACTCCCAGCAGTGCCTAACAGTGTGGGGGCGGGTGGTCATGACTCCCAGCAGTGCCTAACAGTATGGGGGTGGTATGTGGGTGGGTGGCTATGACACCCAGCAATGCCTAACAGTGTGGGGGTGGTATGTGGGTGGGTGGCCGTTACTCCCAGCAGTGCCTAACAGTATGGTGGTGGTATATCGGTGGGTGGCCATGACTCCCAGTAGTGCCTAACAGTATGAGGGTGGTATGTGGGTGGGTGGTCATGACTCCCAGCAGTGCCTAACAGTATGGGGGTGGTATGTGGGTGGGTGCAGAGGACTCCCAGCAGTGCCTAACAGTATGGGGGTGGTATGTCGGTGGGTGGCTATGACTCCCAGCAGTGCCTAACAGTATAGCGGTGGTATGTGCGTGGGTGGTCATGGCACCCAGCAGTGCCTAACAGTATGGGGGTGGTATGTGGGTGGGTGGTCATGACTCCCAGCAGTGCCTAACAGTATAGGGGTGGTATGTGCGTGGGTGGCCATGACTTCCAGCAGTGCCTAACAGTATTGGGGTGGCTGCAAGGGGAGTGCCAGAAGGCTGGAAGGTGGAGGGTGAGAGGGTGCAAGGTGTAGGCTAGGAGGCTGCACTCATCCTATATGGCCCAGGTACACACCCATGCTCCATGCCAATGCACAGGGAGTGTGAAAGTACTTACAAGATAGCTGACACTGGGCCCTGGTGTAGGCAGCACAAGCCCCTCCTGTGACCAGTACAAACACAAACACCATGACAAGGTCAGATATCCTGCATCGGAACTCACAACCACCGTCATGGCAGCATGCTTCATTGGAGGACTGACACACCACGAGGGACGTCCACTTTGCAAATCACACTCAAATTACTACCATGGCCTGTCACACACACCCCTTACAGAAACAGAGCCTCTGGGGACAGGCAATGGAGTGCCCCACTGTGACAAACGTCAAGTAACACAACAAAACAAATACTGAACTGATGACGCATCCAAGATAAAAAAGCACAGTGCCGAATCACAAGTCCATTGTGCCTCTCACACAATGCTGTAGCCACAGCTCATGGACGCTGTGGATGCACTTAAGTAGCACCATGGACTTGTTCATTGACAAGGTGATGCATCTGTGAGAAGTGCCACGTTCTAAAGCCCTGTGCCACAAGTAGCTGTACTGGTCCAGGGGGGTTGGCAGTGGGTGGCCGTCATGCCACAGCAACAGCTCACAAAAGTTGCTGACTGAAATTAGAAAAACTTCCCCACTGTCTCTATCATAAACATGCTGCATTTAAACCCTGTGCATGCTTGAACCAGGCATAAGGATTGGCGCTGCTTTGTGTAGATTGGGACACACAGAGCGCAGCTGGATGTGTGTCGTGCTGGCGACACAAGCCACAGCAATGGCGGTGGCGGTCATCGTAAACAGTACCGAACTTGTCAAGGACCCCTGAGCACATGTCAATCTGATTCAACAACATACCCATACACAAGTGAACCATGACAACAATCCAAAGCAGGTGGAACAGTGCTAATGAAAATGGATAGCAAAATTGGATGCCGCATGATAGTGCATTAACAGTGTCTGTCTCTCACACCCACAGGGCAACGTGTGGAAACTACCTCCAACCAGGGGGAGATGGATCTCAGTCCCAGGCTCAGCAGGACCCCGACCTCACCGGCAGCGACGCCTCTCAACATACTGTGGTTGACCCCCAACCAACCTGGCCCCTCTGGATCCCAAACCCATGCAGCAGCTGGATCAGACACATCCGTGCCAACCACCACACCCATTCCCGCCACATCCCAGTAGACAGCTCAGAGCCCTGACCATAATCCACAACAGAGCCAGTCTGATAATGAGGGACAAGGTTCGCCGGGCACCCACGAGGTGGCAGACAACACCACCACTGCCATCACTCATGGGTGCCGTCGATCCCATGTGCCCACAAGCACAGGCCAGGCTCGTTTTGGCAGGGGTGGTGGGAGTGGCGCAAGGTGGAGGCGAGAATCTGACCAGCAAACTGCAGGGCCCGGTATGTCAGAACTATGAAACATCATGGAGGCATACCGGCGGGACACCAGGGAGTTCAACCAGGTAGTGGAGGCCCTCAACGAAATTAAAAGTCAACAGGTCGAGCAACATGCCAGTCAAGAACGACACCAGAGACAGATGGTGGCAAGACTTCTTGACGGTGCGTAGGAAAAAAAGCCAATCACCCCGTCAGATTGCTGTCAACATGCAGCACCATCCCTGTGTCACCAGGCCAGAAACATCAAGGCAAAGAACAACACCAGACACAGGGAGGGAGGAAGAGGAGGATTTGTCTGACGGAGCGTCCCTGGCATTGTCAAGGCCTGCACGTGAGGGTCCCCCAAGGAAGGTGGGTCTTCCACGGCTAAGACGTTGAGAGGCAGTTTACTATGCAAAACTCCCAGGTTACCTGGTCTGGCATCTTGCCTTTGTATGCAACAGCATCACCTTATTGACTCTCCCACATGGACTTGCTGGTCGCAGTGTGCCCAATGATGCCAAGCACTGTGGCCTGGACTCTGTTGACTCAAAATGTAAGGCATCACATCTCCAGCTGTGAACTTTGGATTCCCCCACTTTTTGTACAGCACCTACTCATGTTTCACGCACAAGATCAGAAAATAAAATAAATAACATAATACGCAGTGGTGGAGACGTTTGGTACCCAGATGCAAAAACATATGTGTGGGGACATGTAAAAAAGTGTTGAACAAACTGCAGCCATCCACACACAGGGATCTGAGTTCGGTTGGGGACACACATAGGTCACAATATTCCAACAACTACATACATGGATGGCAATACACACCTGTGATGGTTACAAAATGCAGAAGGGGGGGTTGGCTTGCAATACTGCAATTACAGACAGGTACAGAACAGTCACTTGGAGGTGTACAGATCATGGGTAATATGTAGGTGTGCACGGAGGGAGTACCAGGATCTTTGTTTGGAGGTATAAGAACTATCTGCCGCATGCAGTTGTACTGTGGATGTCATGAATGGTGCCCAGGCCAAGGGTGGCAGGACGGACTGCGGGCACCGGGGTGTTGGATGGTAGACGTCCATATTAGTTCATTGGCCTGGGGCGTACCTACTGAGTGTGGCTGAGGAGTATGAAGGTGAACCTGCAGTTGACTGTGGAACTATTGTAGGTATCTCAGGTGGATGGTCATGCGGCAGTAGCAAGGAATGTTCAGGATGAGGTGTGTGCATGCACCCTGGAGTTGCAGAAGTACTCCTGGAGTCTGGTACTTGTACCTGTGTAGAAGTTCTTGCTGTAGTTGGGCTGGCTGGTGTCGTTGATGTCGACCAGGCTGAACACCACCTCGTCAACAGACATCGCCATAGCCATCCCAGAAGGCTATAAGATCTCCCGCAGACAACGCACCAACAGAGTGGGATGAGGAATTGCCATCATCCACATGAACACTCCCAGAGTCACTACCAACACCAACGACTCCCTCCACACCACCTAGCACATGCACTTACAGATCCACACTGACGCCAACAGCACCCTCAGAGGAACACTCATCGACAGACCACCTGTACCCTGACCACAATCCATCAACTCCATCCCTGACCTCATCAACACGCACGCCCTCGGCTACACGGATTACATACTCCTTGGGGGGCATGAACCTCCAGCTTCAGAACAACAACGACGCAAACTCCACTGCCATGATCGACAACCTTGTCAACCTCGGATTAAAACTACTCATGACAACACCCACCTACACCGCTGGACACGCACAGGACCCCATCTTCTCCGCAACTCCACACGTCTCCATCAACCAGCCCACTGAACACCACTGGACAGACCACAGATGCCTCCACTTCATCTTCAGTAAACCCACCACACCGCCCCGCACACAGCACATGCCACGCCGCTGCTGGTGCAAGGCCACCGTGGACTAACTGACCGCCACCCTCGCCCTGGGACCACCCACCGACCACACCTACCCCAACTTGGCTGCCATCAAGCTCAAACAGTGGATCAACGACTGCGCTGACACCCTCGCCACACTCAAGACCTCCTCCACCTATCACAACAACAAGATAGCCGCATGATTCTCACTAAAGACCTCAGGCCCTCTAAGTGCACCTGTCGGAATCTGTAGAGGAGCTAGCTCCGCAACCAAACACCATACAGCTACACCACACACAAGAGCGCCACACACAGACACCACCAACTCTTCAGGACCGCCAACAGGACAGCCTATACAGCAACGCACACAACAGCAAACAGCACATCAACATCGTGATTGAACTCACAACTCCCAACTACAACACCAATGACATAGCACCACTGCAAGACCTGTGTGACTCACTGTCCACCTTATTACACCGTAAGATCATCGACATCCACAACAGGTTCCACTCCGCTACCCCACCACACAAACGAGTCCACCCCCCCCCCCCTTAGACCAACACCTACAAAAATTGCCTGACCGCCTGGTACAACGTCAGAGACGAAGACACCATCAGGACCATGGAGTCCATCCACTCAGAATCCCCATCTGACACATGGCTTCGCAACATTTTCAACAAATCCAGCTAAGCCAGCGCACCCCTTCTCCCAAAAACAATCAACATCTCCTTTGAGACAGCTACCTTCACCTTCAGTGGGAGCTGGGAGAATGCTGAGATCAACGTCTTAGTGAATATACAAAATGCGGGCCACAAATACCTCAAGAAATTCAGGGCCATCTCCCCTTCACAGAAAAGGTCACATAGAAGATCGTCAACAGACTGCTGACCGGCTACCCCGAAGACAACAACATCATGGGACCATCCCAGTCTGGATTCCGCAGCAGCCACAGCACCGACACCACCCTCATCACCGCCATCAACGACATCAGCATCCTCATGGACAAAGGATAAACAGCCTTCCTCATCCTTCTGGACCTATCACCAGCCTTCCACAGGGTCTGCCAAGACACCCTAACAGCACGCATCCATGACGCCGGAATCCAAGAGATTGCCCTGGCCTGGGCCTCATCCTTCCTCTCCGGCAAAACCCAGAGCATCTGCCTCCCACACTTCCATTCCAAGACCACTGAGACCATCTGCAGCGTCCCACAGGGATCATCCCTCAGCCCGACGTTGAAGAAAATCCACATGGCACCACTCACCATGTTGCACTACAACATAGCCTCAACATCATCTCCTATGACAATTACACACAGCTGATCATATCCCTCACCAAAGAAGCACACACTGCCAAAGGAAACCTCCACAGAGGCATGAAGGCTGTTGCCAAATGGATGAAGGACAGCAGGCTGAAGCACAATTCTGACATAAACGGAGGACCTCATCCCCGGCCCCACCACCTCTGCCTGTGACGTGACGACTCCTGTTGGTCAACATCGCTAGGAACAGCCCCAGAACCCACTAACCACGAACGCAACATGTGGGTCATCCTCAAATCCTCCCTCACCATGACCAAGCAGGACAATACCATCTCAGCTTCCTGCTTCAACACCCTCTGAATGCCCCGCAGGATCTTCAAATGTATCACCTCAAAGAAGTGAGAAACATTCATCTGGGCCCTCTCCACAAGCTCACTGGATTACGGGTACGCCCCCTATGCAGCTACAACAAACTCATGAGACGACTGCAACGCATCCAGAACGCCTCGTCACGTAGGATCGTCTAATTCCCCAACATGCCCACATCACACCACACCTTAAAGGCCTGCACTGGCTCCCTGTCAACAACAGGATCATCTCCAAACTCATCATCCACGCACACAAAGCTCCGAACCATGCCGGACCAGCAAACCATAACAACCGACTCAGCTTCTAAACACCCACCCGCAGCCTCCGCTCAACAAACCTTGCACTTGCCACACTCCGTCACTTCCGGAAAACCACCGTCAGTGACAGATCCTTCTCCTACCTTGCCTCAAAGACCTGGAACACCCTCTCTACAAGGCTACAACAGACCCAGGACCTGCTGGCCTTCAGATGACTTCTCAAGACATGGATTTTCAATCTATAACCCCCCCCGCCCCCCCCCCCCAGCGCATTGAGACCCTCACGGGGAGGTAGGGCGCTCAAAAATTGAATAGATTAATTGTTTGATAGATGGCTTAGCCAAATTGTGTGTGTAGGATTGCAGAGCTGTAGATGATAGTTACAATGAGGGTGGTCAGGCTGTTGGTGTGATACCGTATGTGCAGATGTTTGACAATGCGGAGTGTGTCCTTGGTGTTGTATGTGACTCTGAGGGTGTACCTCATTAAGGTGGAACAGTCATAATCCTGGTTTTGGTGTGTGGTCCCTGTGGGTTTTTAACTATCCGTCTGTGATGGCTATGTTGAAGTGGTGTGCTGATGTTGCGTACTACCACGTTACAGTAATGAAGGCGATGTGTGGTGCTGTTGTGTTGACGTGGTAACGAAGTACAATGTGGTGCTGCTGGAAATTGTGTGTGTGCTGTACAACGCACATGACCTGGTTGTACGTAGACCCACTGTTATGTGGGGCTGCATCGTGTTGCCAGTATGAGTTGCACACACAGGCTGAGAAGCTGTCATGGGTGTGTTTGTGGTAGCGTGAGACCAGGTGGATGATTGTCTGGTGTTCACTGTGTGCAGGGTGGCTGGAGCAACCAATCAATCAATCAGGGAATTTGTAAAGCGCACTGCTTACCTGCTAGGGTCTCAAGGCGCTGGGGGGGGGGAGCTGCAGCTAGTAGTCGAAGAGCCAGGTCTTAAACAGTCTTCTGAATGCCGGGAGGTCTGTGGTCTGTCGTAGGAGGAGGGCGTTCCAGGACTTTGCGGCACGGTGGGAGAAGGATATACCCCTGGAAGTGGTCCTGTGGATGCGCAGGACGGCGGCCAGGGATAGGTCGGTGGAGCGGAGTTTCCTGTTGGCTACGTAGAAGGAGAGTCTGTCGTTGCGGTAGGCTGGGCCGGTGTTGTTGAGTGCCTTGTGTGCGTGGATCATGAGTTTGAATGTGATTCTTTTGTCGACGGGGAGCCAGTGCAGGTCTCCCAGGTGTGGCGTGATGTGGTCACGGCGTGGGACGTTGAGGATCAGGCGTGCGGAGGCGTTCTGGATTCTGTGGAGTCTGTTGATGAGTTTGGACGTGGCTTCAGCGTAGAGGGCGTTTCTGTAGTCGACTGCTGACGAGGGTGTGGGTTACGGTTTTCCGTGCATCCATCTGTAGATCTTGCAGAGCATGCGGAGAGTGTGGAAGCAGGAGGAGGAGACTGCATAGACTTTGTTGGTCTTGCTGAGCTTGGAGTAGAGGATGATCCCTAGGTTGCGTGCGTGGTTGGTTGGTGCTGGGGGGGTTCCCAGTGATGCTGGCCACCAGGAGTCGTCCCACGCTGAGGGATTGGTTCCGAAGATGAGGACCTCCGTCTTGTCCGTGTTCAGTTTGAGTTGGCTTGCCTCCATCCATTCGGCAATGGCCTTTATGCCCTGGTGTAGGTTGGATTTGGTGGTGAGGCGGTCTTTGGTGAGGGAGAGGATCAGCTGGGTGTCGTCTGCGTAGGAGATTATGTTGAGGTCGTGTAGTCTGGTGATGTGAGCGAGTGGGGCCATGTAGACGTTGAACAGAGTTGGGCTAAGTGAGGATCCCTGGGGGACGCCGCAGATGGTTGTGGTGGATCCGGAGTGGAACGGGGGGAGGTGGACTCTCTGAGTTATGTTGGTGAGGAAGGAGGTGGTCCAGTCCAGGGCCTTGTCTCGGATCCCTGCATCGTAGAGGCGTGTTCGCAGTGTGTGGTGGTCAACAGTGTCAACGGCGGCAGAGAGGTCCAGGAAGATGAGGGCCGCTGTCTTGTCTCTATCGAGTAGGATTCTGATGTCATCTATGGCGCCGATGAAGGCGGTCTCGGTGCTGTAGTTGCTGCGTAAGCCTCACTGGGAGGGGTCCAGGATGCTGTAGTCTTGTAGGTAGCGGATGAGCTGGGTGTTGACGATCCTTTCCATGACTTACGCTGGGAACGGAAGCAGAGAGATGGCCCGAAAGTTCTTGAGGTCGCTTGGGTTAGCCTTGGGTTTCTTCAGGAGGGAGTTGATCTCTGTGTGTTTCCAGCTCTTCGGGAAGGTAGCAATCTCGAAGGAGAGGTTGATGATGTTACGCAGGTGGTGTGCGATGATGCTGACGGCTTTGTTGGCGATGTGGTGGGGGAGCGGGTCAGACGGGGAGCCTGAGTGGATGGTGCTCATGGTCCTGGTTATGTCTACGTTGCTCACATTGTTCCAAGTGGTCAGGGGGTCGTGGTCGGTGGGGCTCCGGGTGTTCGTTTTGGTGGGGTCCGTGGGGTGCATCCGGGTGGTGAAGCTGTTGTGGATGTCGGTGATCTTGAAGTGGAAAAAGGCATCAAGGGGGTTGCACAGGGCTTGTGATGGTTGGATGTCGTAGGTGCAGGAGCTGGGAGAGGAGAGCACTTTTACGATGTTGAATAGCTCTTTGATGTTGTGTGCGTTGTTGTCGAGGTGGTCTTTGAATGAGTCTTTTTTGGTGGTCCGGATGAGTTGTTAATGGTTGGGGATGGCGTTTTTGTGGGTTGTGCGGTTGGCGGGTGTACTGTCATTGAGCCTGATGTCCTCCAGTTTCCGGCAGGTGCGCTTGGAGGCCAGGAGCTCAGGGGTGAACCAGCTAGCACTCTGGCTGGTGTCTCTGTCAGTGGGTTGTTTCATGGGAGCTACGGTGTTGGCGCAGTCCTACATCCAGAGTCTGAGGGTGCGGGCACCCTCCTCGGGGTCAGTGGGGCTGGTCGGTGGGTTGTGTGCGAGGTGTGTTTCTAGTTGTTCCTTGGTGACTTTTCCCCAGCGTCGGCGGGGATCTGTAGAGTGTGGTGGTGGGAGAGGGGTTTCTGGAAGGTGAAGTGGACGCAGTGGTGGTCGTTCCAGGTGAGCTCGGAAGTGTGGCGGAAGGCAACGTGGGGGCTGGCGGTGAAGATGACGTCGAGCGTGTGTGCCGCGATGTGGGTCGGGGTAGTGATGATCTGTCTCAGTCCGAGGGTGGCGAGGTTGTCGATCAGGGTGGAGGAGTTGCTGTTGTTGTTGTTTTCTATGTGGTAGTTCAGGTCGCTGAGCAGGATGTAGTTGGTGGAGGTCAGGGCGTGCGTGCTGATGAAGTCAGCAATGGAGTTGCAAAATTGGGGACGTGGGCCTGGTGGTCTGTAGATGAGGGTGCCTCTGAGGGTGGTCTTGGGGTTGGTGTGGATCTTGAAGTGCATGTGTTCGGCGGTGGAGAGGGTGTTGTCGGTATTTGTGGAGACCTTGATGGTGGTCTTGTGGATCATGGCGATGCCTCCCCCGGCTCCATTGGTGCGGTCTCTACGTGAGATCTTGTATCAGTCGTGGTTGGCCACTGTGATGTCTGGGGTGGAGGCATCGTTCATCCAGGTCTCGGTCAAGAAGGCGACGTCTGGTGGAGTGGTGGTGAGCAGGTCCCAGAGCTCGACGGCGTGCTTCCATGCGGAGCGGGTGTTGAGCAGGATGCATTGTAGTTGGTTGTGTTCCGTTGCTGTGGTGGTCTCGGCGTTGTTGTAGCAGCAGAAGTTGCAGTTCTGGCAGGTGAAAGGGGCGGGTGTGCCCTTGGGGGTGGCCTTGTAGCAGTTGGGGGTGCGTCCGTGGTTGAGTGCAATGAGGGTGCTGGCATCCTAGCGGTGGCCTGAGTTGCGGGTGGTGTGAGGGCCAGGGGTTCTGGCGCTGGGTGCGGTCCAGGCACGGACGGGCGCAGACGGTCGCGCAGCGGACGCCATTTAAGGGTAGGTGGGGAGGGAGGACCAGCTAGGTGGCAGGAGGCGGGAAAGAGGGCAGCGAATGGGCAGGGGGGCGGTCCGCAGGGGAGGCAGCGGTGAGAAAAGAAAATGGGAAAAGCGGAGCAAGAGTCTGTTGTGTCACATGAGTCAGGAAAGGAGCTGAGTGTCTTGCAGTGTGCTTGTTGCCAGTGCTGACGGACCTGCCTATGTCATGGAGGTTGTGCAAAGGTGGCACAGACAAGCTGCGGCATGCTTTAAGAATAGATGGATGGAGGAGTATCTAGTAGGCGTGTGTGGTGCAGGATCGGTGCTGCGTTGTGGCTGAGGATGCAGCAGCAGGAATGAGTGAACACATGACGGCAGAAGGGGTGAGACAACATGCTAACACAAAACCAAGGATTCTAGCAGGGCACAAATTGACATGTGCATGTGAAGGCTGGAGTGTCTGGTTACCCATGGGTCACTGCAAGCAAAATGTGTGAACAGTCCCCAGAGATCATGGGCAAAGGATTAGGCAGCCTAAGGCCAAGCGGGGCACAGGACACACAGCGTCAGCAGGTGTAGCCTGCACGTCGTATGTAGCAAGGTAAACAACACATACCCAACCATGTATGTCAGGCACAATATGGTACATTTGCCCTTACCAACAGCATGCATGTTGTCGCTGTACACGTAAACACGTATGAACAATCCTCATAAACAATGCCATATTGAACGCATGCAGACTGGCAAGAGATGTGCGTTGACAGCAATGAGGCTCAATGTACTATGGTAAACACACTTACTACACAATAGGATAAAGTTGTTTGTGAGGCCATGCTGCATTAGCCAATGTACATGCCCAGTGGCATTGCTCTGAAGACAATAACAGTCATGCAATGATGTTACCTCTAATGCTGCTGGAAGATTCCCCACACGACTGCCAGGGACTGTCCGTACCTTTGATCATCAGAGTGGTGCGATGATGAAAGGGTTCCATCTCCAAATAGCCCCTTGGTCTGAGTACAAATGACAGACACAAAAGGGAGGTCAGGCGAGGGAAGAAGAGGATGGGAACTGCATGGAGGGAGATCAGAAACAAAGAAAAACAAGCATAGGAATTCAATACTTTTGTCACAGAATCACAGAATACCTTGGAACCTACACTGTACCAGTCACACCTGTGAAGTGTAACCACTGCCACTGTACCCTATGTGTGGTCACAGATTGAGTGATGAGACTAGATCAGATGCTTAAACACCGACACATGAATAGGTAGTACAGTGTATCACCTAAACAAAGTGTAACGCTCACAAGGCTGCCACTATGCAATTAGATCCATGCAGCCATCAAATCTTTCACAGTGTATGATTGAGGGTCCTAATCTCAGAAAATGTAATGTATAGCAGTGCTACTGACACAAAGCCAACAATCCTTATTTAGCCCTGTGAATCCGTAAGGGTCATGACGGGAAAGTAGACATCACCCGCGAGAGCCGTTAGCAGCTCCTCCAATGAGGAAGGGAATTACCTAAACACAAGAAAGACCCACAGGAGCCACCCATTGGCTCTTGCAACTGTGCCCCACTATGCTAAACTTGACAAGCAGGTGGGACCAAACTCAACAGCGAGTAATTAGGAACAAAGCCAAAAAAATAAGCCTGCCGTGACCATGAGATGCTGCACGGCACAAGATAATCCGGTGAATAACCTCACTCGACTGGTGCCACGGAGATTTTACATTTGCTACAGCCCAACGTTGTGATGACATCAGCGCAACATACCTGGCATCATGGGAATGGAAAGTTAACATCACCTCACCGAGAAGGCTAGCGAAGCAGGGTTCTCCACCGGCACTGAGGTAACGACATGACAGTGACATGACATACTGGCACAAGGGGCAATGCATCCATGGAAACAGACTCACAGGGCAGTTGAATGAACATGTGGGACATACACTGGCCCACACCTACACAACATGGTTTTTGGTCAATCAAACTGTACTGGACCACAAGGTTGAGTGGATGATCCTGACACATCCTGCTGCACACAGTACGGCTGCAATTCCCCACAGAGGCCGTGGTTCTGATGTCCCACACAATGTCAAGCTGTGGTATTTGCAATGTGTCAGGGTCAAGGTTTACACACATTGATGCATTCACCACAGTCAAAACTCACCTACAGATGACTGTCAAGAAGGGTGACTGTCCTGTCATGGGAATAGGGCAACATGAAATTAGAGACATGGTAATGTTACATGTATGTATGGTCCAACAACATGTGCATGAACATTTTCCAAACATTTGAAAACATACCAACACAAAACAGCCTGTTTGTAATCCTTACCCAAACTGACATTTCAACAGGTCTGTGCATGTACCGCTGATTCGGCTGACGTTGCTATCTTCATGAGGAATAGCAGGAGGACTAAGATGACACCAATGGACAACAGGCAGGTCGATTTGGGAATGACAGTAATGCAAGGGGTCACGTTCAGAATAATTCCATTCAGACATGGACATTTATAGTACACTAAGAATGTAGTACACTTGTACATTCCATGTTCACACATTGTACGTATGTGTGTGGCATCACATCAGCACTTGTGTGACACTGCACAACAAAAACAAAGTGACATTGCATACAGTCAGCTGGACACACAGTATGCTACACATGCCACTCTATGGTACAAGCTTGCACAATATTTTACTAGGACTCACCATCATGAGAATAAGAAGAAGTTGAGTATGACTGACTTCGGATATCATCCTCGTCCTCCTCCTCATCGCTTGCATCCTGGCCAAGGCCCTCATCCTCAATGGGTGGATGTTCCAGCTCATCAGGATCGAGGATGAGTGCACGGCCTTCTCAACTGCCATGTTGATCAGCATGCAGCACACAGTGAAGATGTTACACACCTTGAGCGGGGCGTATGGGAGGGATCCACCAGTCTTGTCGAGGCACCTGAACCGGCTCTTCAGGAGTCCAAACGTTCTCTCTATGACTCGCCTGGTCTGCCCATGTGCATTGTTGTACCGCTGGTCTGCAGCTGTTCTGGGGTTGTGGAGCAGAGTCATGAGCCACGGCATGAAGGGATATCCTGTGTCTCCTACAAATTGACATAATGGCAATGAGTGTGTAATGTGATGCCGTCAGAGAAATACATAAAATTGAGACATACATGATAAACAGAGTTTACCCACCAACAAGACATGCACGATGGTTGCGCAGCTGCAGCATCATCTGTGGTACCCTGCTACGCCTCATGATGAATGCATCGTGTCACAATCCTGGAAAACGTGCACAAACATGTGAAATCAGCATGTTAGCAAGAGACACCACCAGGGCATTTATGGAGTGGTAATGTTTCCTGTTGCGGTAGGCCTGCTCCTGAGCTTGTGGTGGCACCAAAGAAACATGTGTTCCATCAATGGACTCAATTACATGTGGCATCTCACCCAGGGCATAGAAATCACCCTTGACACCTGTCAACTCTTCTGGAGTAGGGAATTTGATGAATTCATCAATGTGACTCAACATAGCAGCTAACACATCACGTAGTACACGGCTGAACATGGTCTGGGACATCCCCCCCCCCCCACATCGGCTATGGTAAATTAGAACGTACCTGTGGCAAAGAAATGTAGGGCTGCCATCACCTTTACCTTGGTGTCAGCACAGTTGGATGCCTGTGTCGTGGTAGGAGATGTGGTTCCAGCCTGTCCGTCAAGTCCTGAATTAACTGCTGTGTGAATCGGTATCGGCGGATGCAATCACATTCCCTCATGGCATCCACGTCTGGCAATGGCCTTGGCAGAGGGGGTGCCCTGCATGACATGTTTGTGGAAAAGGTGTACAACTGTCAGCCAACAACTATTACAATGTACATAGCACATGCATCAATGCTTCAACACATCAAATCACCATTGAGTCTGGCATGGGCTGTACATCAAGGACACATATGCCAGCTGGCTGGCACTCCTCCATTAGAACGTATACACCTGTTGTATGTGAAATGGACATGCCATGCGCACTAATGATCTGGTGGGCTGGTCTGAGTGAGCAGGACAATGTATCACATCCGTGACACACGTCACATGACCTGATTGAGAAGGTTCTCAACACATCCAGACAGCTGACTGCAAGGCACACACCCACGTCACATTTGCCATCAATTGCACAAATATGTAATATTGTGAATGAGGTGTGCATTTAACTAAAGTACATCACAGCCATTATCTGAATGCATTGCAGACCTGTATGTTTGTGGACAAAAGTTCTATGATGCCATCACACACATGAGCAGTTAAAATGTCCCTGTGGCATGGTGTGCGTATATGGGAAACCCTTGCTATCACGGAACAGATCCATCCTAGATGCACCAACAGCAGATTAAGTATACGGGATACAAACAGCATGCCTAATCTTTCACATGGCATACACATCCATCACATTGTCACACAGGGTCATGCTGGGCATCGATTTTACAAGTGAGACAGTGCCCCTGTCCCTGGCATCATGTGACAGATGCCCGTACTGAATAGTGTGCCATCCCTGTGTTGATGTGCATCACAACATGTTTATGAGGATACTTATGTGACAAGTGTAAAGGTCATGTGACCCACATACTGCCCCATCACAAATGACATGTCTCAACAGCTAATCACACCTCAACTGTGGCACATGATCACATGCCCTGCCATGTGTTTTCCTGGTATCACTATTGTAATGGTCACATGCGTGAGCTCGTAAAACGCACGGTACACATGCATTCACTAGAACCTTTCAAACACCCAATACTCCAATAGAACGTGCGTGTGTATGGGTCGTTTCACTTTTACATTTGAGCCATACGCGAGCGGAGCGTACCCCAATAGTACGTGCGTGTGTACGGGTCGTTTCACAATTACATTCGAGCCATAGGCGAGCAGAGCGGACCCCAACAGTGTGTGCGTGTGTTGGGTCGTTTCACTCTTACATTCGAGCCATACGCGAGCGGAGCGTACTCCAATAGTACATGTGTGTGTACGGGTCGTTTCACAATTGCATTGAGCCATACGCGAGCAGAGAGTACCCCAATAGTACGTGCGTGTGTACGGGTCGTTTCACTTTTACATTCGAGCCATACACGAGCGGAGCGCTCCCCAATAGTACGTGCGTGTGTACGAGTCGTTTCACAATTGCATTGAGCCACACGCGAGCGGAGCATACTGCAATGGTACGTGTATGTGTGCAGGTCGTTTAACTTTTACATTCGAGCCATACACGAGCGGAGCGTACCCAATAGTACGTGCGTGTGTACGGGTCGTTTCACAATTGCATTCAAGCCCATACGCGAGCGGAGCGTACCCCAATAGTGCATGAGTGTGTAGAGTCGTTTCACTTTTACATTCGAGCCATACACGAGCGGAGTGTACCCCAATAGTATGTGCGTGTGTACGAGTTGTTTCACAATTACATTCGAGCCATACGCAAGCAGAGCGTACCCCAATAGTACGTGCGTGTGTAGGGTCGTTTCACCATTGCATTCGAAACATACGCGAGATGACCGTACCCAGCCATTGCGTGTGTGTATGCGGGAAGTTTCACTATTGAATAAGTAGCATTCGCGATGGAAAAACGCACCGTACTTTTGTGGGGATCCCAGGAAATACATAGGGAACATCTAGGGGACGAGTAGAATGCCCAGAATGCAGGCTAGTTGTCAAGGAAACAGAAATTTGAGTGTGTTCTATAGGTGTTCTGAAAAATTCAGTTGGGCAAAACTGTACAATTTTGCAAAATTTGTTGTGGTGCTCAAGCTCAATTTTTAAACCATGCAAATGCGTGTCATGGCCTTATGTGTAATGTGATTGGATGAAACATAGGATGCAACGTTATCTGGCCTATCACACTGTACTCCTTGGACTGACAGCCCCAAAGCAGCACTGATTTAAGGCTGCGTGTGGCTGTGAGAGGCCACTTGCCTGCACAACATTGGAGCGGACCACACTGCTGCTGTCTCTGCATTCCCTGGACCCTGATTTTGCTGAGCATGGAGAGGGCACCTGCATTCAGTAAGGAGGAGAACTAGGCCCTGCTGGATGCCCTCCTGCCAAACTACAGCAAGCTGTATGGGAGACCAGGGGAGCAGGTGAGTGATGACTGCACTACCTTGGACTGTGCACCTGTTGTATGTGTGACACTACAGCCATTGTATATTAATGGAACAGAGATGCAATGTGGTTTTTGTGAGTGCCGGGTGTGTACATTGTGGTATCTCCCATGCAGTGAATGATGTGGTTAAATAGTGTTTACTGCTTACCTGCATTGTGCTAACTGTGACATTCAATGCAATGTGAATCACACTTTCAGCTGTGCCACACCTTGCATGTTTTTTTGGCAAGATTTACTGAGGTGTAACAGTGTTCCCCCCAGAGTGACAGATGAATGTACTCACTGTTGATGATTGTTTTTCATGACCTGTTTGGATGTTGTACAACTGCATGCTTTAAAGTCATGGACATTGAAGAGTGTGAATGTTCTTTGTCACCTGGGAAATGTGTATGTGATGTTTTGAAAAACTGATGCATGGCGTATGCCACAGCTGTACCCATCTGATGTGACAAGTGTGCAGTGCCTTGTGCATGACTTGAACAGTTTGCATGACGCCTGTGTCACATTTTTCTAAAGTGTGACATGTGCAAAATGATGTTGTATACACTGTTGACAATGACAAGCAAATGATCTGTGCCAGGGTGTGCATGTGTAGTCTGCTGAGGGTTCTTGGGTGTAGTGGGATATGTGACAGCATGTCACGTGCTGTCCACCACCCTGAAGTAGCATATCTTGTTCAGTCTGTGCCATGCTCAGTGAGTGGTTTGCACCCCCTATGGCATCAGTTGCCTTTCAAAGGCATGTAGTGCATTGGTGTTTGCTCATAGGCCACATTCACATGGACAATGATGCAAGTCTGGTCAGCATCCTATGCCCTGTTTTCATTGTCAATGTGGTGCAAGTGTGTGTCTTTGGGACATGGACCAGGTATACTAATGTTGTTTCACTTTATCTTCCTGACAGGTATCTGCCTATGAGAAGGGGAAGATCTGGCTGGATATAGCCAGGGCTTTCAGGAGTGAGGGGGGCCCTCGCCGGAGGATCTGTAACATCAGGAAGAGGTGGCAGGACAGCTGGTGCTGGACCCGCCGTATCGCCCGGGTCCAGCTGAAGCTTGAAGCTCCACGCCGGCATGGCGGCACCCGTCACCTCACCCCTCACATGCTCTGGGTCCTGGAAGTGGTTTTCCCAGACCTCCATAGGCAGTTGCAGGAGGGAATGCAGCAAGGAGGGGGTAGGTACATGTCTGTATGTTGTCATGTGTGTCACACGCTACATGTAGTGCTCAGAAGCCTGGTAACGCTCCCACAGTTGGGGTGGTGTGGTCAGACAGGCAATTTATGCTTTGTCATTTCGATGCCCCATATTCAGCTGATGCTCTTTTACATCTCTTACCCTCCTCCACATGTGTCACCTGCTTTGGGTATTTCATTTTTGTGCATTTACTCCTAGGGTAGAATGTATTACTATGCATATTGCTTAGCACATCATCATGTTGGAGGGAGGTCTGGGACACGTGTTGGTACCTTACCTGTTCCACGACCTGTGCACTGTGTTAGCCCTTCATGATTTTTTGGCACTGATGGTGAGTCTCAACATGGAGTTCAGCACGGGTCTGCCTCAGTGGCCTTTGTACCTGGTATACTTTGTATTACTGATGTGTTAGCTACATGTGCACAATGTTTGGCTTGTGCATACTCACACTGGGCAGTGCGTGTGTGCATAGTCAGAAGAATATTTTACTGGTTGTTTGTGACTAATATGGATGGGCTGCCACACAAGGTGATCTTGGTTTAATTTAAATTGCTGCACAGTTATTGATACCCTGATCATGACTTTTCACTACTTGAGCTGTATCACTCACATTGACGGGGTGATGGGGTTGTTGTGCAGGGGAGGTGTGATGTGTCAGCCTGTTTTGCCTTGTCAGTGGTGAGCTGTGTATGTAATTTCTGATGTGAACTCATCACTATGCACTTACCCTGTGATGCTGGACAATGCTGTCATTGTTGGATTCAGTGGCTATGTTGTTGGCTCACAGAAATGATTGTTCCACATAGATTTGTGCAACATGTATGTATTGGTGGTGCAACGCAGTTTTGTCTTGGTGTGCACACTACGATATTCACATTTACCATGTGGTTGAGGGTGTGTCAACAATGCTGCAATGTTTTTAATATTCACAATTGCAGGCACATTAGCTTAGGCATTTTCTGGATTTTGGACATGTGGGCCATTTCACTTGACAGCCAGTGTGTGTTATGTGCTAGGAACTGTATGATCGGGTGATAGATGCCCCTGTGAGGAGTGTGACAATAGTGTGTGGTGATGGAGGGTCTCTCTGTACCAATCATATACTCACACCCAGTCAACAGGTCAGGGTTTTATCCATCACCTTTGTGTTGCACACTCTGCCCCCGAAGTTCAAACATGGTCATGTGCAAATCTGTCTGTCCATGTGCCTAATGGGAACAGTCCAGTCAAAAAATGTAAAGCCATGCCTTCCCTGGACTGCAAACAAGGTTCCTGGGACCACTTCCTGGCATTACAGCCATCTTTAACCATGCTTGTTTGTATACACATCTGTGTTTCACGCAAGCCTGGCTGTAGACGGCTGTGATGCCAGTGAGAGGTGATAGGAAGCTTGTTTCAGGTCCAGGGATGGCATTACATGGCAGTTTGGGCAGGACTGTTCCCATGTTGGACAGGGTCAGACAGATTTGAACATGACCATGTATGGACTGGGGTGGCAGAGTGGGCAACAGTACGGTGATTGGTCAACACCTGAGGTGTTGACATACAGTGGCTCATCATTGTGACTCTCATTCTAATTGTGGCCTGTCTGTTACTTGTGTCTTTGTATACAGGGAGCGTTGTGTCTATTACAATTGCGCAGTACTGGACTCAAATATGTGCTGAGTTATGTGGCATGTGACTCATGATGCATGCCATGATTAGAAATGTCCCCAAATGATGTGTTGCTCAGATGTCTGATGTGTACAGGTGACT
The DNA here is from genome assembly GCF_964263255.1 of Lissotriton vulgaris. Lineage (NCBI taxonomy): Eukaryota > Metazoa > Chordata > Amphibia > Caudata > Salamandridae > Lissotriton > Lissotriton vulgaris. The sequence goes on from NC_141693.1 coordinate 292,765,562, forward strand.
GATATATATTTTTACTTTCTACTTTCCAACAGCATCATTACCCGAAAGTGGAGGAGACACTAGCACGGACCAGGCAGAGGGACCCAGCCACAGTGCCACCAGCTTTGAGGTGTCGGAGGGAGGCAGTGGCACAAAGGGTGAAGGGAGTCAAGCGGCTGGACGTCATGAGCAAGACACCTCATACCATGTGGACGGCTCAGCTTCGGACTCCCAGGAGGAGGGGGAATATGCAGCAACAGCATCTGCACCCACTATGTCTGACCCCTCCTCCTCCAGACCCATCTTCACCCTCCCAATTGCTAGGGCCCCTTTGGTCCGTGCTGCCCCCGTGTCTCCTTCGTCCCCGGCACCGCAGCCCCTGCCCCTGTCTCCTCTGCTGCTCTCAGTGCTGAGTCTGTGGACATACTCCGGCAGATTCAAGTTGGTCAGGCGTCAGTGCTGACTGTCCTCCATGGACAAACCAAGATCATGACACAGTTGTTGTCATTCATGGAGGGCATGTCATCTGACATGTCTAACCAACATCGGAGTTTGTCGTCCATAGACTCAACACTGATGGCAGCACTTGCCATCCTGCAGAGTCAACCCCCCTCCTTCCGACCCATCCACATACCCCTATCCCATGCCTGTCCAACATACACGCAGACGCACCAGATCACACACCCCAACAGGAACACCCAGCACACCCACACGTAAGTCGAAACGCAGACCTCCAGGCACCCAATCTCAGGGGGATGTACGCACAGGGACAGGGGACATACATCACCCACACACAGACACACTACACCTGACTCACAGCCCTCTACCTCCTTTTGCGCTGCACCTGGCACTGTGGAGGAATCCTCCCCACCTGCACCCACTACACATACCCTTCCCTCTCCAGTCCCTGCGGTGCTGGACACTGACTCCGATGATGCCCCCCATGTGTCCACAGACCTCTGACTCCACCATGTGCAGGCAAGTTTTGGAGTGACTACCTCCACAATGTCACCACTGTTGTGAACAGTATTTTGGACTGGCCATTGGCCTTCTGTGAGGCAGGACTCATTTATTTATTATTTAACATGATGGCGCTCAATAAAGCATTTTATTTTTTATTCTAAACTTTTGCATTTCAGGCATTTGCTTTAGGTGCTGTGTGCCTACGAGGTGGTGTAATGTTTATGTTTTGGTATTGTGAAAGATGTCTATTTTTCTGATGGGAATGAGGTGGACCATTGTATCTCTGTGCTATCCCAATGTAGCAGCACATTATTTAGATTGGTGTGTGTGCATTTTACATACAGACATTATCCAAAAGAGTGTCCCTTCCTCAGTGTCACATGTGATCTTCACTACAGACAGTTGCACTATTGTTGTGGTGACTTTTGTAAGGATTTCCCCTAGGATTGTACATTCCCTTCGGCAATGGCCATGCGTGCTCACAAATGACAACAGATAATTGGTCATTGTCATCCATACTACTCCCATCCATGCTACTCCCTGTGCTTGGGTTTGTAATGTGTAGTGCTGCCTTCAGGGGGTCCCTCATAATTTTTCACACTATGCATGACAATGTTATCCGCCTTGACCTCATGATTCAGATTGTAAACTTAGAACTTTGTGCACACAAAACACATTTGGGTGCTTTGTATCTAGGGGTTTTGTAGCCTCTTCTTTCCATCAGGGAGTACATGTTTCACCACCTGGACATTCACATCATGTCCGGGATGTACATGACAATTTATTAGTCCATTTGTGCTTCATTTTTTGTTGGTCTGTTACATGACTACACACTATTGAGTCATGATGGTGGGGGGTGTGTGGCAGCAAAATACATGGGTGGATATGCATGTGGGATCAGACAAGAAAATAACATGTGGTGTGTCACCCAGTGTGTGACAAGATACCATTCTACGTGAAGTAGGTCACTGCTGTGAGTGATGTGTTGATATGCAACTATCCTTACAGGTTAGGGATGTACACAGACAGGCATGTAATTGTTATATGCTGTTGACAATGCACACCCCTATGACTGAGCACTGCTGGGAGTCCTATCCAGCCACCCCTCCTATGTCTGGGCATTGCTTGGAGTCCTATCTACACCCCCCCTATGTCTGGGAACTGCTGGGAGTCCTATCCAGCCACCCCCTATACTGTCTGGTCACTGCTGGGAGTCCTATCCAGCCACCCCATCCTATGTCTGGGCACTGCTGGGAGTCCTATCTACACAGAGTATGTGCGGCACGTATCACTATTGCAATGGTGATATGCGCGTGCGTGTGGCGCAACATACCCCGACATTGATGATGTATGTGCAGCACTTATCACTATTGCAACGGTGATATGCGCGTGTGGCGCAACGTCATTAATGGCGTATGTGCGGCACGTATCACTACTACAATGGTGATATGCGCGTGCGTGTGGCGCAACATACCCCAACATTGATGGCGTATATGAGGCACGTTTTGCTATTGTGATGTTGGTGTGTGGCGCACGGTACAGGTATACTTAGGTTGTTGAGGTATGTTGTACTCACCCTCTGCGCCGTCGTCAGTTTCGATGTACGAGGTCATAGGCGTACAGGACTGGGATGTCACGGACGATGGGGTTCATGTCGTGTATGCCACGTACCGGGGTGCGGGTCGGTCCGGACTCTGCTTTTACAGCAGTTTTCAGCTCTCGTAGCAAAAGGGTCGTACGGAGTGTCGTCGACACGGATTGTACTTCCTGGTTCGGAAAGGGCCGCCTATTAACGTTCGGACGTAGCGTACCGCGTCAGCCGGATACAATCCGTATGTACTTTCTAGTTGTACGGTGTTTGGTACGAGTCGTACGAAGTGGCGCTTTAGGTTCGGATCGTAGTTGCTTGTTCGTACGGTGACGTTGAAGGTGTACGATTCGTACGGGAAAAACGCTCCGTACAGCTAATCGGAGCGCTTTTTTCCGAATCGGAATCGACCCCTAAGAGTAGGAACTCATGGATACAAAAATATTTTTGAATGACCAACCTTAAATGTATCCTCTGCATACTCTGAATACTGACCACAACGGCGAGCCCCAGTACATCAGATTTAAGTTGGAAAACCTAAAGGGCAAGGAAAGGATCTTACGAGTGCCCTCTGATGAAACCAGGGTGAACTTAAACAACGTTGCTTGTCACAGTAGGTCATCAGGATGGGTCACAAAGAAGGGTACAGTTGATAAGTTAGTTGTCCTAATTGAGTCAGTATTTTGACAATAAACAATTAGACTGTGGCAGGGATCAGCTGAGTGGGAAATATCACTCTTAAATGAGCTGAGATCTGCAGTTCCTAGCCAAGGAACTACTAATAATTGGTGAATTTAAAAGCTTCTTTATTCAAGGTTGAGCATTGGAATCCTTGTCCTGGTACACAGGGCACAAGTCCTAAAAAAAGAAGTGGGGAGATTAACCAGGATATGCAGTAAACAAGTGAAAACAAGACACGTGCCATCACAGCGCATGATGTCACGACATGTGACATTGCACGTGACATCACAGGAAGTGACATCACTGGAAGTGATATCACAAGAAGTGACATCAGATATTAAGACCTCACACATATGTTTATCAAGCATGAGTACATATAAGCGCATTATGATATTTAATAAATGAGATTTGGCATTTGGGTTGTGCAAAAAAGTGGCGCAATCCCAATGCAAAATCTGCGCCTCAAGTAATACATTTATTTTTGTGTGTCGTTGAGGGTGGAGCCGGCATGTGTGTGGATGATCAGAAACCATGATTTAATCAACTACAACACCTATTGATTAACCAAACATGGTGGCATTTGATCGTTGATAACATTAAGAGAGCCGTGAACGAGGCATGTTGAGATCTAATGTAACGCTCTAGGTAAGTTAGGATTACTTTGGTGGTGCCCAGAGAGTTGGACAATGGATCTGCAGTGGGAAAACGCTGGGGTGCATCTCAATTCTGTCTTGGGTAATTTAGGAAATAGCTTGGGTTTGGACCACATCTTTCCTTCAATGAGAACGTCCAGCATGGCATCATCAGGCTGGCAGAGATGAGCCTGAGTTGCAAGAAGGGCATGAAGTCTAGGATATTGACACCCCCCCGCCCCCCTCCCCTTCCCCGCGAGTGGTTGTTTCACGAACTAGTGGTTACGGGCCTGGGTTTTCCACTTCCTTTAGGTTGCCTTTTGGTTGGGTCAAGATGTTGAAGGCACCTAGGAAAAATGGCATACTTCAGATCGTCTTTATTTTGTAAGACCTCTCAAAGATGCCACTTTCCACAGCAAATAATATCCATGGCGCTGAAGGGGTGGTTAGCACAAACAGAGCTGTGCATACATGCACACACCGGATCAAAGGTTACTATTGGGGATAGGTGTCACACTTGTCACTATTGTCGAAGTGCAGTAGTCTGAGTGCCTTGATATACATAGGAATCATAACAACATATGGATATTGTTTAAATGAAGACGTGTCAGTTAGCATCTCCTTTGTAACGCTGAAAGGGAAGCATACACAAATGTGCCTGCTTGCACGAAGAGGCGCGAGGCACAATGCAGGAAGAGCAGGCCCAGGAATAAAGTGTTCATTTTCTGCTTCTCCATGCACACGATTGCATATACATCTTCTTTTCTTTCAACGAACAATTTTTGTTGACGGGCCCTGCATGGCTTGATAAATGGTTTACTAAACTTTGCACGTTTAAATTGCCTTTCGAGCGCTTCTGTGCTCCAGGAAAAGGCATGGAAAGCAATTATTGTATGCAGATCATGTGGAATATTGCATCTGGCGTGGGGGAGGAGAGAGGAAGAAATATTGAAGCCAGAGGGGCGGGAGGTTTGAGGAGAGAGAAAGCACCGACGCCTCTTCGGGCTATTACAGTGCAAAGTTCTGCTTTCATTACTGCAGCCACAGGCTCCAAGACAAATGAGCAGAGATGCTATTTCCAGGCGCTAATGGGCTCGGCAAACACCACTCAGGGGGATACGGCGTCTCCATTCCTCATCTTAAATAAACAGGCGCTGAGACAGGATGGCTGTTTCATTTTTCAGTAATGAAGCAGGGGACAGAGCTGCAGAGTTTAAGGGGGTGGCAGGTGAGATCATTGTTGTCACCATTCCTGGCACACACTCAAGGGCATCTATAGGCCTCTTCTTTTAAATAATGTATACTCAGTGTTAGAAGGGGCGTTCCCAGGGGAGGACAGAATCGGTACCTGACCACCCTGTGACCCACCTCTCCTAGGACTACAGCCGAGCCCTGGCGGGAGATCCTTCTGCGGAAGGGTCTCGTATCTAGGATCTTACGCGCTGAGCTAGCACCACTCGACAAAGAGACACCACACCGTAGGTTCTGAAGAACGTATTCTTTATCTAGTAAAATATCAGGATCTTTATGATCCATAAGGTTCGTATTTACAAGTAGAGCAAGGGCTCATAAAGTCTCTGTAAGGGGTAGGGGTAGCGGGACAGTCTTAAGGATCAGGGTCAATGCAGGTGCCTATCCGGCGCACAGCTCTCAATCCTCGAGCCGGGAGATACGATACGATCTTGGTTCTAGCCGGACCAGAACAGTCTCTGAGCCGCGACCAAGTCAGCAGGGCTCAAGTAAGGATGTCGGAGGTCTTACGATCTTTTCGGGAGCAGCGATCCAATCAGCAGGGCTCAGGTGTTCTTAAGGTTGCAAGGGAGCCGTGACCACGTCAGCAGGGCTCAGATGTTTCAGGCAGAAGTCCGTCTCTGCCAGATGGTAGCTGCGACGATGTCAGCAGGGCTCACCAAGGTTCCAAGGTCCGAGTAGTTTCTTCTTCGATGTTCCGTTGAGCCGTGGCCACGTCAACAGGGCTCTCTTAGTTTCAGGATTCAAACTCCCGATAGTCCCAGAGCGCCCCTTGTTATAGGTCTGCTCCTCTTTGATGTCCGGAGTCCTGGCAGGCAGGGGTCTTAGCACCTAGCGGTCGCTTTTCGAGGTTTTCTGCCACGCGGCCCCTTTGATCCTTTCAAGTTGGGTCTGGAGGGATCCCCGACACACAGCAGGCGTGGAGCCAGCCCTCAGGGAGGCTGGAGGGGCGATCGAAACCCATCTCTCAAGGGGAGGCTGGAGGTGTGATAGAAACTGCTCTTCCCTCTCTCGCTCACTGGGAGCTCTCTACCCCCCAGCCGGGCATGGCGCGTCTAGGGCCGAGGTCGCGCTGGCGCTGGGGTGGCCATTTTAGGTGCAGGGGACTGGTCACCGGAGGCCTTCGGGCCGATAGGGTTTGGGTGCGTCCGGTTCTGGGGGGAGGGGGGTGAGGACGGGTAGGCCGTGATAATCAGGGGCCTGGTGTGGTGCATGGGTCAGGGTTGGGTCGCTACGGGTCAGGGAGGACCACGCCACGAGGCCGGGCCTAACATGCGTCCCCTCCAGCTGAAGGCTGGAGAAAACTACCCATCCTCTTGGGGGTTCTCTTCGCTGAGGCGGAAGAATCTAGAGAGGCCGTCAGTGTTGGCGTGGTCAGTACCAGGGCGATGCTCTACTGTGAAGTCCATCCCGTGGAGGGAGATTGACCATCGCAGCAGTTTGGGGTTTTCTCCTCTCATCTACATGAGCCACTGTAAGGGTCGATGATCTGTTTGGAGTCGGAAGTGGGTTCCGAACAGGTAGGGTCATAGCTTCTTTAGAGCCCAGACTACAGTGAACGTCTCGCGTTCGATGGTGCTCCATTGTTGTTCTAGGGGCAGTAGCCTTCGACTAATGAAGGCTACGGGCTGATCTATGCCTTTCTCGTTGAGCTGGGAAAGAACGGCTCCAATGACATGCTCAGAAGCATCGGTTTGACCACAAACTCTTTGGAGTAGTCGGGGGCTTGGAGCACTGGGGCAGTACACATTGAGGTTTTCAGGGCGTCAAACGCCTCTTGGCAGGAGGGGCTCCACTGCACCTTTTTAGGCTGTCTTTTGGAAGTTAGTTCTGTGAGGAGACCCACTAGGCTGCCGTAACTCCCAGGCCAGGATGGCATCGATCTTAGGCTGGAGAGGGGCAACCTGCCCGCTTCCGACCTGGTGCCCCAGGTAGACCACCGATCCTTGCCCAATCTGGCACTTGCTGGCTTTCACTGTTAGGCCTGCCTGGAGCAGGGCCATCAACACCTTCCGGAGGTGCCGGTGGTGCTCACTCCATTGGGAACTGAATACCGCGATATCGTCCAGATATGCGGCGCTGAACTCTTCTAGCCCGGCCAGGACTTGGTTAACCAGTCTTTGAAAGGTGGCCGGGGCATTTTTCATTCCGAAGGGCATCACTCGGAAGCGATAGTGGCCATCCGGGGTGGGGAAGGCGGACCGCTTCTTGGCTCCCTCTGTGAGCGCAATTTGCCAGTATCCGCAGGTCAAATCAAAGGTGCCTGGGTAGCGAGCACACCCGAGGCGGTCAATGAGCTCGTCTGCACGGGGAATCGGGTGAGCGTCGGCTCGGGTGACTGCATTGAGCCCCCGGTAGTCCACACAGAACCTTAGTTCTGGTGCGACCCCAGGGGCAGCTGCTTTTGGGACCAGTACCACCGGACTGGCCCAGGGACTGTCTGAAGGTTCGATCACCCCCAGGATTAGCATCTTCGAGACCTCGGCCTGGATGCAGGTCCGGACTCTGTCGGGAATGCGGTAGGCTCGGTGTCGCACCGGCAGGCTGTCTCCCGTGTCCACGTCATGGACACACCAGTCGGTGGCCTTGGGGACGAGAGAAAAGAGGTTTGAGAACTGCCCCAAGAGCTGGCGGCAGTCTTCGCGTTGCTGGGGAGTGAGGGAGGGAGAGAGGCTCACTCCCTCTACGGAGCCATCTTTCTCCTTGGCACACAGGAGGTCAGGGAGAGGCTCCGTTTCCTCTTCCGCCCCGTCATCTGTGGCTAGGAGCAAACTCAACTCCGTTTGCACGAAGTGAGGCTTGAGGCGGTTCACGTGAAGGACCCGTAGGGGGTTCAGCGGGGTCTGGACGTCCACCAAGTACGTGACTTGACTCTTCCGCTCCACTACTTTGAAGGGTCCTGTCCATTTGTCTTGGAGGGCGCGGGGCTTCACCGGGGCCATCACCCAGACCTGCTGGCCCGGCTGGAACTCGACCAGAGTGGCATTCTGGTCATACCAGCGTTTCATTTCCTCTTGGCTCGCCTCGAGGTTGGCCTCGGCCAGCTCTCCGAACTTCCGAGTCTGGTTTCGGAGGGTCAAGATGTATCGAAACACATTCTGCGGTGGGTCTCGGGTGCCGTCTCCCACCCCTCCTTGACGAGGCTAAGGGGTCCCCGGACAGGATGACCATAGAGCAATTCAAACGGGCTGAACTCCAAGGACTTTTGGGGGACTTCCCGGTAAGCGAACAGGAGGCAGGGGAGGAGGACGTCCCACTTACGCCGGAGGGGCTCTTCTAGGCCCATGATCATCCCCTTCAGAGTCCGGTTAAACCGCTCTACTAGGCCATCTCCCTGGGGATCGTACAGGGTAGTGAATTTGTAGGACACTCTACATTGTTGCCACAGGGACCTCATGTATTTGGGGATTAAATTTGTGCCGCGGTCGCTCACGACCTCCCGGGGAAAACCTACGCGGGAAAAGATTCCCATCAATGCCCGGCCCACCACGGGGGCCATTACTGTGCGGAGGGGAATGGCCTCGGGGTATCGGGTGGCATGATCCACCAGGACTAGGATAAATCGGTGACTTTGAGATGTCAAGGCGTCCAGGGGCCCTAAAATGTCGATTCCGACCTGCTCAAAGGGGGTACTGACGATAGGGAAGGGTTGGAGGGGAGACTTGCCCTTTCCTCCACTTTTGCCACTAGCCTGGCACGTGGGGCAGGATTTGCAGTGGGCACCTACGTTGGCTCGCATTTTTGGCCAATAAAAATTAGTAACTAAGCGGTTGTAGGTCTCTTCTTGGCCCAAGTGTCCCGCCCGGGGTACGTCATGGGCCAAGCCCAGGAGGAAGTCTCGGGAAGCGTAGGGGTACCACCAGCACCCGGGCTGACCCTAGCTCGGCACACTTCTGCTCACTGTACAGGAGGTCATTCTCCCAATAAAGCGAATGGGTTCCGGACTGGTCTCCAGCAGCTTGGGCTTCGGCCTGTTGCTGGGGTCCGACCAGGGAAGGGCAGGTAGCTTGTTCCCGGCAGAACTCCTCTCGGGAGGGGCCCCCTTCATGGAGCCACTGTGCCAACTCGGGCAGATCCCCTAACTCCGTGATCTGTGCGGGATCGGGATGTAAGGGTCCGTCATCGGCAACGGTTTCTTCTCCTGGGAAGAGGTCGTTGGGCTTGGCTCGGCCGTTCCTGTCTTCGTCAACGGGGGTGTGGCTGGGAGGTTCACCCTCGACTCCCCCGAGGGGGGGAAGTCGGGCAGACATGGATCGTGTGGTGGCGCACACCCATTCGGGTAGGCCCATCATTCCTAGGTGGGTTTTGATTCGACTTGTCCCCACGGGGAACTTGCTAGGTCGTTGCCCAGCAGACAGTCCACAGGTGTTGAGGTTCGAACAGCCACTCGTAACTTGCCGGTCACTCCCCCCCACTCGAATGGTACCAAGGCCATCTTACACCAGCTCTCTGTATTGTCGGAGGAGATTACGGGGCAAAAGACATTGGGGATGATTTGATCCTCTTTGACTAGATGACCGAGGACACCGGTGATACTTGCCCCGGTGTCATGGAGGGCCTCCACTCGGTGGCCACTAACCGTCACTAGCTGCCGGTATTTCTTGGTGTTGGCGGGTAGGGGGGCTCTGGGAACCATTTCTCGATCTCCTAGGGAGACTAGGGCCATGGCAGCAGGTTCCCACTCTTGGTGGTCCTCAAACTCTTCCCCTAGGGCTACAGTTGCCATTTGTCGGGATGGGGGAACTGACGTGGTTGATCGCTGGGCCATGGGACACTGTGGGTCACTGGCGTAGTGCCCGAGCTGTTGACACCGGAAGCAGGTGATATTCGTTTGGGTCCCTGGCCTACCTGGAGGACCGGTATTGGCTGGAGGAGGGGCTGGGAAGCTTGGGGGTTGGTTTCTCGAGGGGCTATCCTGGGGACCTGACTTGAATTCCCTCTGTCTTCCGTGGTTTCCCCCCCTCTCTGGCGGGGAGGTGCCTGACTGTTTCGGGGGTATTCTCCTACGGGGCCCCGGGGGACCCGGGTGTTCACCCATCGATCTGCTTCGACGGCCAGTTTCCTCGGATCTGCCAGCTTGCTGTCGAGCAGATTCTGGCGTAGTTCCACAAAGCAGTTTGTGGACAAGTGTTCCCAAGCAATGAGATCGAATAGTTCTTCGAAGGTAGTGACCTTGCTGCCCATGATCCACCCTTCTAAGGCTCGACTGTAAAAGTTCACGTACTCCACCCACGTGGTGCCAGGGATCTTCTTGCAGTCTCGGAACCACTGGCTATACATCTCGGGGGTGAGCCCGTATCTTGTTTAGAGGGCCTCTTTCATGTGGCTGTAGGAGGTCTGCATGGTGGACGGCAGGTCGAGCAAGGTGTCTCTCTCCTCGCTCAGGAATCGACCCCACAACCCGGCCCCCCAATCCTTCTGGGGGACTCGGTGGGAGGTCATGGCTACCTCGTAGGCTTTGAACCACTGCTGGATGTCATCGTTCTTATAATACTCTTTGACCACATCCTTGGGGATGTGGACTTTTGGCTGTACCGGGGGAACGGTCTCTCGGTTCCCCGGGGGCCGGGCTTCTTCGCTCCTCGCCTTGAGCTCGATCTCCTTTAAGCTGCGCTCATGCTCCAGCTGAAGTCTTTTCCCTTCGTGCTCTCGTTGGAGTTTTTTCTCCTCTAACTCCCCTTGTACTCACAATTGTTCTACTGCTAGCTTTTTCTCTGCCAATTTTATTTCGCCCTCGATTTTTAGTTTGGCCATGTCAAGTTCGTGATTGCGGCTTCTCTCTCTGTCCACTAGCTCTTCTGGGGATAGGCCCCCATCTGGTGCATTGCTTCGTACCTGGGTGCTGCTGCTTCCCCCTTGGAAGAGTCCGGGTTCATCCGGCTGCTCCGCCTCTCCGCCGTTTCTTTCTGTTTGGGGAAGGGGGGCTCCGGACTCCACCCAGGCTTTCAGGGCTTTCTGCATATCTTCTTTTTTGTTTAGAACAGTGGTAGCGATTTTTCGTTCTTTACAAAATTGCTTCAGTTCTTTGTGCGTATACTCTTCTAATTGCTCCGCACGGAACATAGGTCTCGCGCGGTTTCAGTGGGACTCATGGTGCTTTCTTCTGCCGTCTTTGTTCGGTAGTGCGTCCGCCGCTCACTGTACGATCTCTAGATTGTGGGCTCGGATCCCGTCGCTTGCCACCAATGTTAGAAGGGGCGATCCCAGGGGAGGACAGAATCGATACCTGACCACCCTGTGACCCACCTCTCCTAGGACTACAGCCGAGCACTGGCGGGAGATCCTTCTGCAGAAGGGTCTCGTATCTAGGATCGTACGCGCTGAGCTAGCACCACTCGACAAAGAGACACCACACCGTAGGTTCTGAAGAACGTATTCTTTATCTAGTAAAATATCAGGATCTTTATGATCTGCAAGGTTCGTATTTACAAGTAGAGCAAGCGCTCATAAAGTCTCGGTAAGGGGTAGGGGTAGCGGGACAGTCTTACGGATCAGGGTCAATGCAGGTGCTTATCCGGCGCACAGCTCTCAATCCTCGAGCGGGGGGATACGGTACGATCTTGGGTCCAGCCGGACCAGAACAGTCTCTGAGCCGCGACCAAGTCAGCAGGGCTCAAGCAAGGATGTCGGAGGTCTTACGATCTTTTGGGGAGCCGCAATCCAATCAGCAGGGCTCACGTGTTCTCAAGGTTGCAAGGGAGCCGCGACCACGTCAGCAGGGCTCAGATGTTTCAGGCAGAAGTCTGTCTCTGCCAGATGGTAGCCGTGACGATGTCAGCAGGGCTCACCAAGGTTCCAAGGTCCGAGTAGTTTCTTCCTCAATGTTCCATTGAGCCATGACCACGTCAGCAGGGCTCTCTTAGTTCCAGGATTCAAACTCCTGATAGTCCCAGAGCGCCCCTTGTTATAGGTCTGCTCCTCTTTGATGTCCGGTGTCCTCGCAGGCAGGGGTCTTAGCTTGTCGGGGTTTCCTGCCACGCGGCCCCTTTGATCCTTTCAAGTTGGGTCTGGAGGGATCCCAGACACACAGCAGGCGTGGAGCCAGCCCTCAGGGAGGCCAGAGGGGCGATCAAAACCCATCTCTCAAGGGGAGGCTGGAGGTGTGATAGTAACTGCTCCTCCCTCTCTCGAACACTGGGGGCTCTCTCCCCCCAGCTGGGCATGGCGGGTCTAGGGCTGAGGTTGCGCTGGGGCTGGGGCGGCCATCTTAGGTGCAGGGGAATGGTCACCGGAGGCCTTCGGGGCCGATAGGGTTTGGGTGCGTCCGGTGCCGGGGGGATGGGGGTGAGGACGGGGAAGTCCAGTGTGGTCTGTGGGGTCATGGAGGGAGTGGGCAGGGTAGGCCGTGATAATCAGGGGCCTGGTGTGGTGCACGGGTCAGGGTTGGGTCGCTACGGGTCAGGGAGGACCACGCCACGGGCCAGGTCTAACACTCAGGACCATTGGAATTATGCAATTATGCGTTGTGGCTTTTTTCACATAGTTATGGACTTGCACACATTTGTCACATAATCCATCGTAATGCGGTATAATCTGCAGGTTTTAACTAGGGGTGGGCGATAAATTCCACTCTGCTGGTGGAGTTGGCGGAGTTTTGGCCACTCCCCATTATGCATGCATCGTGGAGTTACGGACAAATTCTGCCAACTGCCACATGGCAGAGTTTCTTCTCTCGTGTGGCTGGCCAGCAGTAAATCGGTGAGCGAGATTTGGGTTCTCTTGTGTGATATTCGGGTACTAGGAAGGCACCCAGTAAGATTTTCCTGAAGCAGGCAGTCGTGACCATTCACGGTCAGAAAGCTACTGCTGGAGTAGAAAATCGACATGAGAGGTAGCAAAGAAGCAGGTGTGCCACGTACCAGTGTTTGAAAATGTTCTTGTTGATTACACTAGCAGAACTGTATTGGCATAGTGCATGGGCAAGTCAGGGTTGAGGTGCAGTGGCACAGCTATGTGCTGGGGGTTGTGCAGAAAATGGTTCTTGTATCATGGCAGAGCTGTGCACCCACTGGATATGTATATGTCAGGGGTTGATGCACAATGACAAACAAACATGCTGCAAAGAAAACATGCTGTAATAAAACACTGGATACATTAAGGTTTTAGTTTCTGACAATAAAAACTAACAGTTGTGGCTGGTGACATTTCAAAGCGGTGGGGCATAAAAGTTGGGGATAAATAGTATGTTGTGAGTAAGCCCAACCCAGTGATTGTGTGTGTGGGGGGAATGTTTCTCCACTCAAGAAAGGTTTGTAAAAAATAAGTGGCAAATAGTACAGTTTGAAGCAATTTGGAGAAAGCAAGAAGGGTTTTAAAGCAATTATGAATGTGATCTCTTGAAACATTTAAACACATTTGAAACAAACTGGATGAAGCGTGGAATGTGGTGAAAGCTCTAGGACAAGAATTGTCATCCTTAAACAGCAGAGAAATGGGCCAAGTTATCCAGCTAAGAGGTGAGTGTGCATGGCTGGGCTGGGACGAATCCCATCCTTTTCTTTGATGCTCATGCTACTCTTCCATTCTGGGCCTGAGGGTGCTGATGGAAAGTGCACGAGTCTGTCGATCTGGACTGTCAAGGACTTGCAGTGTACATGAGTAAAACACCTACTGCTTAATTCTCTATTCTATGTAAGCAGAGTTATTGTTCAGTGTTTTAGTGTTGCAATACACTATGTTCCCCTCACCATACAAGTTAAGTCCGTATAGCAGTCTAGCACCACTTGTCCGACCAGCAAAACAGTGATACTACATCTCATAATAGGCAAGTTCTGTTTGTCAACATTTCAAAACTTGCTGGGAGGCCCTATATAAGGATTTATGTTGCTCATAGTTGGAAATAAAACATAAATCAATTTCTCTTACTAAGCACACACACATTTTTGGAGATTGTGCATAGTACTAAAATTAGCTTATGCCATGGACATGCAGCTAAGCAAAGCAGCTCAAGTTCTGCTAGCTTTCATTAAATGTATGTTTCAACAGTTAGTTGTGTGACACGAAAAGTCATATGTATGCTTTGCTACTGTAGTCCAAAATAAATATACTGAAGCCCTTCAAGCTCGCCACCAAACAAACCGCACATGAAATGGTTAAGAGTGAGCTATACGTGCACAACTAGTGGCCATCCTTTTGAACACGGGTTTGAAACACATAATAGAAGAAAACAGAGACAGTTCTACAGGAGCCGTTAATTAATCTGCTCGTTAATTAACAATACAGATATAAGTTGTAGGCAAGTACTCCTTTTGGCATGGTTACCCCCCACTCTTTGCCTGATTCTGATGCATCTTTCACCGAATGTGCACTGAGTTCCTTCTAAACAGGTTCCCAGTGCCTGTGTTCTTTCCCAAAATTGTACCTTTGTTCCCACTATTGGCCCACCTTTGGTACACATATAAAAAAGGTACCAGTGGTACCAAGAGCCTTGTGACCGGAGAGGGTCTCTAAAGGCTGCAGCAAGTATTGTGCCATTCTGGGTGACCCCTTACCAAAGACATGCACACTTCCACTGCAGCCTGCGTGTTTGGGTGCAAATAAAAGTGAAGAGCTGACCTGGCACACATCCCTGTGTACCAGGCCTACCAGCACTGCAAGAGGCATATGTGAGTCACCCAACAGCTGGCGTTACAGCCTCAAGGCAGGGTGCACTATGAGGACATAACTGAATGAGCTGATATGCCCCTATAGTGTCTAAGTCCATTCTTAGACATTATAAGTACACAGTGAAACCACACTGAGTACATGCTGGGAGCTTGTCACTACAAGTTACACTGCTCCATGATGTCTTCACTGAATTTTAAAATGTATTGTACCAAACAACTCAGATTAATGAGCCCACACTGATACCAGATTTGGATTCATTAATAAATATAACTCAGAGAGCACCTCAGAGGTGCCCCGAGCAAACCTACCAAACCACGAGTGTGTGCCTGACTGGTCTGCAACAGCCTAGCACCTCTAGACATGTTTCTGGCCCCCTGAGGTGGGAGCCTTTTGCTCTTGTGGGTAAGACACAAAACCTGCTCTGGGTGGAGGTGCTTCACACATACCACCAAGCAGGGACTGCATAGAATGGTGGTGAGCCTCAAAGTCTTCCTGCCCTTTGTTATGCTGAACAGGTCCTCTCTAGGTCTGGGTGGTAAACACCACTTAATTCGCGGAGTTTGCAGAGTTTTCTGCACACTGCAGACTTATGGAGTGCAGAAAACTCTGCTCCACATAGTGCAGTGGTGTTTTTTCTTCACTCGTGCTCGTGAACTGTAAATTGGCGAGTGCGAGCTGCCGCTCGGGTCGAATTTTTACCCAAGTGGCAGGAAGATAAGTGCGAATGGCAGTTCACACTGTACTCCGCCACTTGAGGAACTCTGCTGAGTTTTTTGTTCCGCATAGCAAAACTCTGCAAACTACGCCCAGGCCTGGTCCTCTACAGCTAGTAGGGATGCCTGCTCCGCTGACCAAGCCCCACTTTTAGTGGCACTGTCTGTATGAAAATTAGTATACAAGAGAGGTCTGTCTCCTCTGAGCCAGAATCACCCTTAAGGTGCCCTGAGCAGAAGTAACCCCCTCCTTAGGAATATGTCCCCTCCCCAGAGAGAGTGGACATACAAATAAAGTAGTCACCCTAAAGGTGAGTAGCCTGTTGGCTACTACCTTCTAACCCCTGTAGCACCCCTAAATGAAGTATTTAGGGGCAGCCCAGAACCTTAGTCTTCAGATTACTAATGACCTACGAAGAAGAGGACAAAGAAGAGCTGTGCGACAGCGCAGACTGAAGACACCAACTGACTTAGCCCAAGCCCTACCAGTCTGTCTGCAGTCCTCAAAGTCCCTGCTACAGAAGAGTTGCTTGATCCACAGCCCATCAACCTCCAGAACCCTGGGAGGACTGCCTTGTTCTAAAAAGGCTCCTGATCTCCCATGGACAGCAGACCAGTCCATAAGAAAATCACATTTAAAGACCAATGCTCTGCCTGTGGAACTGCAAAGTCGACTACCTCTGCACCCGACTCCCACGGCCTGAGTCCAAGAAGACCACTGGTCCAGAAAAGGTTCCCTAGCGATCCTGAGCAAAAATCTCCTGTGGATTGCCCCTGCTGCACACCCCACCGATGCCTGCAGCCTCTGCACGATGACCCCCCCCAACTGCGACTGCACTGGTAAGCTGACTTTGTTCTGATGCCAAAGGACACCTCTGCACCCGTAACCTCTGGGCCTTGGGGAGATCTACTGATGGTGTTCTGATGCTCCAGCACATCCCAACTTACATGTGCAGCTGTAGGTTTCTTTCATCAAGACTCCTGGCCTGGAGGAGGAGCTATGCGAGCATCCGTGATGGCCGCATGAGCACAGAGCTCCCCGGACCCCCGCCACTCTTCGCAACTTATCCTGACAACATCCTGAATTCTTGGACGGATTATTGAAGATGAACCTTGGCTGACTTCATAACTCTTTTCAGATTTTAATTCGGACTCGGGGAACCGAAATTACATCGATTTGAACT
Source organism: Lissotriton vulgaris (assembly GCF_964263255.1). Lineage (NCBI taxonomy): Eukaryota > Metazoa > Chordata > Amphibia > Caudata > Salamandridae > Lissotriton > Lissotriton vulgaris. Next base: position 292,782,159 of record NC_141693.1, read on the forward strand.
TTTAAGGTCCACCTTGCGGCAAGCCGGGGACTTGGCGAATTGTGAAGCCGGGACGAAGTTGAATAACAACGGCAGTGGGGTCTTCCCCAGTAGCCCTACTCCAACTTTCGGTTTCATTTCTGGGTCCTGGCATGGTCTGATTGCGAGAAGGTTCCGCTTGGTCGGGGATCTGTCCAGCCTCTATTCAGTGTGAGTGAGACTTTACCATCTACGCAGATTGGGTCAAGTCGTGTGTTTGTCTTGGCCGCACAAGCCAGTTTTTGTGAACTGTTGGTGCCTTGCCCGCAGGCGGCCATTTTCACTAGGTCTCGCGGGCCCCTCCGGGGTGCATCTTCCAGCATGGCAGCCAGGGGCGAAGCCGAGAAACGGAAGACTAAGACGCCACTTCGTGGGGGACCGGCCAATCCAACGTTATGGACCGGTACACTCAATCCAAAGGATCCCCTGGAGTCGCCAGCCGTGCCCCAGAGGACGCCAAGGAGGACTCAACTGCCCCTACTGATCTGTCCTTGAAGGACATCATGGACGCCATTACCAACATGAAGGAGACCATCGGCCAGCAGTATGAGGCTCTCGCTCATAAAATTGATACGGTTGCCATTGATGTCGCCCTGATCAGAGCCGACCTGTCCAAGACCAACGAGAAGGTGAAGTCGTTGGATCTGAAGACTTCTAGCCTCATGGCCAATGTGTCGGAACTTCAGACCGAACTTGGCAATTTGAAATCGGCTAATGACCTGATGTCCCATCGGCTGGAGGATTTTGAGAATAGGGCAAGGCGCAATAACATCCGCGTCATAGGTGTTCCGGAGAATCCCGAGACTCACTCGATTGACCTCCTGGTTGAAGATCTTCCGCCTGATTCATCAAACAAAATTGCGCTCGCAAAGGGCCAGATTCTGAGAATCTGGCCCTTTGCGAGTGCAATTTTTGCATTTGGGATTCAGCATCCCAAATGTAAAAATCGCTAATTGCGATCTCGCAATTTTGCGAGGAATTACATTTAAGGAATCTCTATTTGAGATTCCTTAAATGCAATTCATCATCCAATTTTATTTTGCGAATTCGCAATTTCTGGCCGCAATTTACCACGAGTAAGTGTTATCGCCTGGTCGCACACTCCGGGTTCACCACTGGTTCTAGAGGGGTGGGTATTCTGGTTCGGTCTTCTCTCCCTCTAGAGATTGATGATGTAATCCTCGACAACAGAGGGCATTATGCCGCCCTCACTGGTAGATGGGAGGGTAAGACTCTTTCATTGCTCACTGTATACGTTCCCCGGGTCTCCAGAACTCTACCTTCTCAGATGTTGGCCGTGTGATGCTGGAGCTCCCTGATTGCATTCTCCTTATGAGTGGGGATTTTAATTCTGTGCTTTCTGGCATTATGGATCGTCACCCCCCCAGGGATCTTCCTAATTCCCAGTCATGGCTTAGTGGGTTCTTGGACACCTTTGGTCTGGTAGACTGCTGGAGGTTAATGCATCCGACACAGAGTCAGTACACCTTTCACTCTGGGGCTCATGGGAGTCTCTCCAGACTTGATTACATCCTTATGCCCGCTGCCCAGTCTTCCTCTGTTAGGGAGATCAGACACCTGGCCCGGGGCATTTCGGATCATTCTCCATTGCGGCTCTGCATGGACACTGGGGTGAACGCTGCTGGGCGGATCGCCCCTATCAACCCCTGGTACCTGCGTAATCCTAAGACCCGTAATAGTCTGATAAAGTCCCTAGACCACTATTTCCTGGAGAACGAGGGGTCTGTTTCGTCCTCTGTGTCCCTGTGGGAAGCTTTTAAGACTGTTATTCGTGGACAGGCCCTATCTTTAATAGCTGAAACTAAGAAAGCTAGGAAACAGGAGGTGGTGAGTCTTGAGGCAGAAATATTGGAATTGGAGGCTGACCTAGAATCAGGCGTTACCCATGACAGACTCCACGCCCTTGGTCTGAAGCAGCTAGACTATAAATCCCTTGTCACGGATGCTGCCAAGACGGTGTACAGGGAGCAGCAGGGTAGACTGTACGATGTTGGGGATAAGGCGGGTAAATTGATTGCGTGGCTTGACAAGAAGGAAAGAGCGAATCGTGTGGTCCCTGTGATTCAGACTTTAGATGGTGAGAGTGTGACTGACCCGAGTGAGATTGTGGAGTGTTTTGTGGATTATTTTCGTGCTGTGTACTCCCCGGTGTCTGAGAGAGATCAGAACGACTCCCATTCATTGCTGCGTGACATTGCGCTGCCCTGCCTCTCTGAGGAGGATCGAGAGTGCCTGGAGGCTCCGTTGTCTGTAGACGAGATTGCGACCGCAATTCGTTCTCTCCATTCGGGCAAGGCTATGGGCCCGAACGGCTTGCCTATTGAGCTCTACAAACTGCGCCCGGATAAAGTCGCACCATATCTTCGTGATATGTTTATGGAGTCACGTGACCTTGGCACCCTCCCTTGTGACCAGCGTTTGGCAACGATCGTGGTAATTCCCAAGGAGGGCAAGCCTCGGGATCGCTGCGCATCATACAGGCCCATCTCCCTGTTGAATGCTGAGCCTAAGGTTCTTGCCAAGGTTCTCGCCAATCGTCTGCTTACAGTGATTTGTGACCTGATCCATCCGGATCAATCCCATTTTATTCCACATCGGAACACTGCTCTCAACTTGCAGCGCCTACATGGTGTTCTCGTGAGGGCGGGGTCTCTTCCGGAGCCGGCCATCTTGGCTTCCTTGGATGCCACGATGGCCTTTGATACGATAGAATGGCCGTATCTCTGGGCCGCCCTCGCGAGATTTGGTTTTGGTTCGGAATTTGTCGGGTGGGTGAAACTTTTATATAGGGAACCGCTGGCTCAGGTGGTGGTCAACGGTCGAGTGTCCAAGTCCTTTACTCTCGGGAGGGGTACTAGACAGGGGTGCCCGCTGTCCCCCCTGCTCTTTGCTCTTGCTTTAGAGCCTCTTGCAGCCTGGCTCCGATGGGAGCAGTCGATAAAGGGCATTCAGTGGGCCCCCGATTTTGAGGACCGAGTCTCGTTGTATGCCGACGATATTCTTTTGTACCTTACCTCCCCTCGTAAATCCCTTAACGTCCTGTTTGAAGTTCTCACCTTGTTCGGCAAGAATTCTGGCTTGATCATAAATTGGTCTAAATCTTGTGTATATGTCATCTCGGGCGGCCTTCCTCCATTACCAAGTAGATTTCCCATTCAGATCTCTCAATCCGGCTTCAAATATTTGGGGATTTTTATATCGCTAGATCCAGCTGCCCGCTATGAGCACAATCTCCTTCCTCCTCTCCGAAGGTCGAAACTAGACATGGTTCGGTGGCGTAGATTGCGGTTGTCGCCGCTCAGCTGCGCCGCACTCTTTAAAATGATGTTTCTGCCTTGGTTTTTATACGCACTCCAGAATTCGTTTGACGTCATTCCGGCAAGCTACTTTCGGGAGGTGGAAGGCTTACAGAGGCGGCTCGTTTGGGACGGCCGCGCACGTATTGCTCTTGCAAAGCTAACTCTCCCCTGGTATGACGGGGGCATGGCGCTCCCGGATATCAGGAGGTACTATTGGGCCTCCCAGTTGTCCGCAATCAACCACGCAATGTATGCACCCAGCCCAAATCCGGCTTTCGAGATGGACAAGCATCAGTTGCCGGGCGGTAACTACAACAGGGCGCTCTACTCTCGGACAGCGGGGAGGAATCTAACGGGACCCACCAAGATTGCTGTGAGTGTGTGGAAGGATGCAAATGCGGCCATGGGATGGAACGGATCGATTGACACGAGCGACCCCTTTGTATGTGTCGGAAAGACTGGGATGCCTCTGGACAACGAAAGGTTTTGAGAAGTTGGATATGATCGGTATAAGCAGAGTGGGTGACCTTTGGGTGAAAGGCACGGTTAAGACCTTTGAGGTACTTCAGAATGAGTATGAGTTGAGTGATAGAGAGTTTTTCAGGTATGCACAGGTCCGCCATGCCTTGATGTCGGTCTTCGCTGCCGACACTAATGTTACCGAGTCCTCCCCACTTGAGGACTGTATACTCGATGGTCATCTGCCCGATAGTACGATTTCGTTGATTTATAAGAAGTTAATCAACAATCGGGCAGATCTCCTTGTGCGTCTCAGGGAGGCCTGGACTGGAGACGGGTTGGAGTTGGATGACGAAGACTGGCAGTCAGCACTGTCTTCCCCGAAAGAGGTCGCCATTCCCGCCCGTCTCCGTCTCGTCCAACTTAAAATTCTTCATCGGGTGTATGTTACTGGTCCTCGGTTGGTTGCCATGGGCTTCTCCTCAGATGGGTTATGCAAGCGCGGGTGTGGTTTGAGTGCTACTTTCCTCCATATCATTTGGGAATGCCTGGAGGTGGCTGCGTATTGGACTCGTGTGCATGCTGTAATGGAGTGTGTCACCGAGGTCGCTCTGCTGCCTGAGGCTCGGAGATGCTTGTTGAATGTGTGGGAGCCGAATGATTACAACGTCGCTCAGGCCCGGTGGGCGGCCCTTGGGAACATGATCGCAAAGAGGGATATTGCGCAGCTGTGGGGTTCCCAACGGCCCCCCACCGTGTCAGTATGGAAGGAGAATATGGACTGGTGTATGTTTAGAGAGAAGATTGTGTATTTGGCTAGGGGCAAGCCTAGGGCGTGGAATAGAATCTGGGGTCAATGGAACGCTTATCGAGGGAACATCTGTACACCCCCATTTGAGAATCTGAATTGTTGTGTTCTGAGCACTCCTTATTTTTACCAAACTCTAGTTGGGTAAGCGCGAGTGACTTCTGAGGAAAAGAGAACACCGTGTGGTTTTTGCTACGAGCTACGCCTGTTGAGAATCGGAGTTTGATAAGGAAGTGCCTTAGAGTCGAGCCGGTTATCCACGTGTTGGACAAGTTGTTGGAGTAGTAGCAGGAGTTGGTTTGGACTTTGAGAAGCTCATGAGAGCCAGAGGCAAGGATTCACGTGTTTCAGTTGTTGCCCCTGACGAAGGGACCCTACTTTAGTCCCGAAATGCATTGGGCGAATTACAACATACACAAGAGAATCTAATGCTTTTCTTCTTTTTTGTATAAATTGTTTAAAGCTGCTTTGACTATGGATGTAATCATGCTTATGTAAATCATTAGACAATGGTTTTTGAAGAAATTGATTGATTGTTAATATGAATATGAATAAATAGTTCGTGTATAGAAAGCATAAAAAGTTTGATCGATAAATTTTATTTAAGTTGTGCGCAGCTAAGGCTGTGTTAACAGTGTGTTGACCAGCCACATTTTCATATGCACCCCCATTTGAGGACAATCCGGACATTTCTCTATCCCCCTGATCCTGACATTCCTGGAAGAATCTACTCTTTGTCCTAATTTTCTGACTTGCCCACTGACTCCCCCCCCGGCCATCTCCATTGCTTACCTGGTTATCTATCCATTATTGAGGGTCCCCCCATTGTAGCACGACTTGGTCCATAATACTCTCCGCCTTGAGATTTGTTTGTCTGTTTTTTCTTTTTGTTCTTTTCTAAAAAAACAAAAATAACTATATCCTGGTTCCATCCTGTGTTGCTGAGAATTGTATCCTGTATTTTGCCGGACCTCTAGGGGATCGGCCGCTGCTTTGTGATGTTCAATGACTGCTTTTTATGCTCTAGCGGCCGGCCCCTGTGGTTGTAGGCCCATACTTGTAACTATATTTGCATTGCGCAATAAAGTTTAAAAAAAAAAAAAAAGACTCCTGGCCTGAGCATGCAACCTTTTTCCGATTTCAAGATTCTGTATTTGTTCGAACTGGTCACCCGTCGCTGTTTTAACACTCTGCACCCGACCGCCCCTTTGCCGCTGACATTGTATATTTGGTGCTGCCTTGTGTCCCGCCCTGTGCTTACCTTAACCTCCAGAGACTGGGTTACCAAACCTTTCTACCTACCTGACAGTAGTACCACTTTGATTGCCCCCTTTCTCCATTGGAAACATTGGCACCAGACACGAGTTTGACCTCTGCACCCGGCCGCCCCAGTGCTTCTGGTGGTGCAGTGAGGCCACTTACCTGGTACTGATTCTTCATTTCAAAGCTCAATACCATAAATCATTTTCTTGCCTGCATTTTGCTGATTATGCTTCCTCCCATTGGATAACACTGTACTGATTGAAAAATGCAGTGCCCTTTTTTTACAATGAAAAACAGTGATATTGCAAAAAGTATTTTACTGCAACAAAGTATCTTTGGTTCTATCAAATAAATATACTAAAAGTAATATTTTTACAAACTATTGGTTTTGGATTTAGTCATTGAGTGTGCTACAAATGCTTAGCACTGCCCTCTGATAAGCCTGCTCAACTACACTACAATAAAAGAGAGCATTAGTATTATCTACTTTAGCCTCTGTAAAGCCTCTGGGGATCCACTGGATTCTGTGCACACTAAACCTCATTTTGGTATAGTATATACAGAGCCAGCATCCCACATAAGTTCAAAACAAAAAATGAAAATACTTCCCAATTAAAAATTACGCATCATACCAAAACAACTTGCTCTTGCAGTCCAGTATTGATTTCGTATCATGCCTCATAAGAAAAAGGGTGTGGGTGCAGAGCACAAAAAAATTCAAGTGCTTAGACTTGAAAGAACAAAGTTGAATGAACCCTGAAATTATTCAACTTCATGATAGGTCTAGGAGAATTGCTTCGTTAATTTTTAATTGCAGAAACGTCAGGACATAAAATTAAACCAAAACGCCAGGCAGATTTATTCATGGCTGAAGTGTGAAAAAGTAAGCGCTCCATTGTTTGAATTTTTATGTACTTCACATACCCCAAGGCAATTCATCACCCATAAATCAATTTGAATATTGGTGGTACCACATGCATGGATCATGTTCCATTGAGCTGTAGTATACAACGCTAAGCACAGTTGTGAAGTTAAAATGCAAACATGTCGAGGATTCGTGGCACCGAGAAACAAGGTATCACAGCGCTTTACATGAGTAGCAGTTTCATTACAAATGGACACATTCATGTTTGTTAGGCACAGGGAGATTAAATGATTTGCCCAGAATCACAGGATGTTGAGTGTTCTTGCCTAGACTTGAACCTTGTTTCCCAGCTTTGAGGCTGATCGCCCTAGCCGCAAGGCTACATCTTCTCCCCAGTCTAAGCACGGCAACCAGCAGTTTAGGTGTGTGTGTTTTGAACTAATACTCTTAGTCAAATTGTGCTTCTCACTCTGAAAGGCTGCAACAATTCTGGTTGTGAACCTGCAGCTGAGACAGTCCTGGCAGGTGGGGGCCCTTCATCAATGGAAAATGAACTGCCCATTGTTAGACGGGGACCCGGAGGGTCGGCTGAGCAAGGGGGAGAGGCCTCCTGGCGAGGGCCCTCTCCTTCAATCGTACGGACGAGCAACCACTCCCCCCACAAATGGACGCCACACAAAGATAGGTTCTGTACACTTTTATCGGTAATCGTAGGCAGGTTAACTTGACGATACAGCAGGACCAGGATACGATGATCCCGTCAATTCTAGTCTCTTGGGAAAGGGGGTAGCGGGACAGTCTCAGTACCGGTCCGGTACAGGGGTAGCGGGTGTATAGCTCACAATCCTCGAGCTGGAGGGTTCGCAAGTAGGGGCCGCGGCAGCGCCAGCAGGCCTTCAAGATGGTTCACGAAGAGGATGAGCCGCGGCAGCGCCAGCAGGCCTTCAAAGATAGTTCACGATGAGGATGAGCCGCGGCAGCGCCAGCAGGCCTTCACGATGGTTCACAAAGAGGATGAGCCGCAGCAGCGCCAGCAGGCCTTCAAAGATGGTTCACGAAGAGGATGAGCTGCGGCAGCGCCAGCAGGCCTTCACGATGGTTCACGAAGAGGATGACCCGCGGCAGCGCCAGCAGGCCTTCAAAGATGGTTCACAAAGAGGATGAGCCGCGGCAGCGCCAGCAGGCCTTCAAAGATGGTTCACGAAGAGGATGAGCCGCGGCAGCGTCAGCAGGCCTTCAAAGATAGTTCACGAAGAGGAGCCGCGGCAGCGCCAGCAGGCCTCCAAGGATGAGTTTGTCTTGGTGTCTCTCGACTCCAGGATACAACTGGTTTCCTGCTTTGGCGCTACCCCAGTTATAGGTCTGGCGCCCTTTGATGTCCGGACCCTCGCACTTGGAGGTTGGGGGGTCCGGGATGAGGGAGTCCAGACACCAAGCAGGGGGGTGGAGCCAGCGCCCAGGAAGGCTGGGGGCGATCGAAACCTGGCAGAGGGGAGCCATCGACACTCCTTCTTCCATTGACTCGCCAAGTGGTCTCTTTACCCCCTGGGTGGATGGGGGCACCTCGATGTCGGGGCTTGGCTGGCCCTGAGGCTGAGGTCGACCCGTGGCCACGAGGCCTGGTCGCGGCGGGTCCAAGATGGCGGCTGGGCCGGGGCCGGTGGTTCGGGAAGGGACCCGGGCCAGCCGAGAATGTTATGGTTATGAGCCGGGGTTCCGTCGGGGAAGAGCTGGGGGTTGACCCGGCGGGTTGCAGGTGTTGTTCTTGTCCGGGGAACAGGGGTAGCAGTAGTCCGCGACCCGCCATGCGGGGAGGGGTCGGGCCTGCCACGAGGCCTGTCCAACACCCATTAGCTGGCCTAGGGCATAGGCCAGTCGGGCAATGGCTGCTAATCGGCCTTGCTCATCTGACCCTGGTCCCAGGAAAGTGTGTGCTCTCAGGTTTATCGTTGACGACCAGCAGAGACCTTGTGTTTCTTTTCCTTTGATTTGGAGGCTTTAATGTAGTCTCTCGCGGTTCCCTGGTGAAACAGTCCTTGACTTTTCAAGTGCTGCCCACTGCACTCGCTCTCTTGCTGGCCACTGTCCCCTCTCTCTTGCTTCCCACTGTCCCCTCTCTCTTACTGCCCACTGTCCTTTCTCTCTCTTGCTGCTCACTGTCCCCTCTCTCTTGCTGCACTGTCAGTATCAAATATCATATTATTGTGTTTGTAGCTGTTCTTTTTTAATATTAACAGAAAAACCTTTATAGGCGTGGTCTATAGACAAGAAATAGATGTACACAGGGGATTTCAGTCAAACTCCCTACCGCTATAGTAAGGGTTAATGGATCAACTCACATCAGCTCTATTCACTGTGACTGATGGCATTTACCCTTGTACATGTGCACATCCTCTTAGAACAGAGGTTCCCAAACTTTTTTGTCCCGTGGCTCCCTTGTCCAAATTGGCAGTTGGCCGTGGCTCCCCACCATTTTTTTACCCGCGCACCGGGGTGCCGCAGCGCACACTTTGGGAAACACTGGTCTACATGAAGAATCAAGCCTAGACGTGATGAAGGATTCAGAGAGTAGCCATCACCATAAAACTTTATTTGCAATCACAAAGATCTTATAAAGTACATGTCAATGCATACAACACCATAATAGAGTAGTATAAAGCACTCCCACTAAAAGTAACCAGGCTAGAGAAAGGCTCAAGGAGCTCTGTGGCGTTACAAGAAGTGTACGTGGGGTGGGCTCTGATCATGGGCGTACGCAGAAATGTTTCCAGGGGGCGCAAATTTTTAACTTCATCACCATCCCCCTTGCACCCTTTTCCCCTCTGCTTTACACCCTTCTCCCCCTACCCCTTGCACCCTTCTCCCCCCTGCCTTGCACCCATCTCCCCTCTGCCTTGAACCCTTCTTCCCTCCCCCTTGTACCCTTCCCCCCTCTGCCTTGCACCCTTCTCCCCTCTGCCTTCAACCCTTCTCCCCTCCCCATTGCACCCTTCTACCCCCTCTGCCTTGCACCATTCTTCGCTCTGCCTTGCACCCTTCTCCACTCTGCCTTGCACCCTTCTCCTCTCTGCCTTGCACCCTTCTCCCCTCTGCCTTGCACCCTTCTCCCCCTCCGCCTTGCACCCTTCTCCCCTTCTCCCTTGCACCCTTCTCCACCTTGCACCCTTCTCCCCCTTCGCCTTGCACCATTCTCCCCTCCGCCTTGCACCCTTCTCCCCTCTGCCTTGCACCCTTCTCCCCTCTGCCTTGCACCCTTCTCCCCTCTGCCTTGCACCCTTCTCCCCTCTGCCTTGCACCCTTCTCCTCTCTGCCTTGCACCCTTCTCCCCTCCGCCTTGCAACCTTCTCCCCCTCCGCCTTGCACCCTTCTCCCCTTCTCCCTTGCACCCTTCTCTGCCTTGCACCCTTCTCCCCATCCGCTTTGCACCATTCTCCCCTCCGCCTTGCACCCTTCTCCCCTCCGCCTTGCACCGTTCTCTACCTAGGACCCTTCTCCTCTCTGCCTTGCACCCTTCTCCTCACTGCCTTGCACCCTTCTCCCCTTTGCCTTGCACCCTTCTCCCCTCTGCCTTGCACCCTTCGACTCCCTCTGCCTTACACCCTTCTACTCCCTCTGCCTTGCACCCTTCTACCCCCTCTGCCTTGCACCCTTCTCCCCTCTGCCTTGCACCCTTCTCCCCTCTGCCTTGCACCCTTCTCCCCTCTGCCTTGCACCATTCTCCCCTCTGCCTTGCACCCATCTCCACTCTGCCTTGCACCCTTCCCGCCTCTGCCTTGCACCCTTCTCCCCCTCCGCCTTGTACCCTTCTCTACCTTGCATCCTTCTCCCCTCTGCCTTGCACCCTTCTCCCCCACACAGGACGCACTGGCGATCCAGGGGGGGCAAGTAATCCCCCTTGCCCCCCTCTGCGGAAGCCCATGGCTCTGTTGAACCCAAGATGGCTCACCAGATCCCATCTACCCAGTGTTTTAAGTGGGCTGGGTCCCTATCAAGCTCTCCATTTTTGCCGTCAGCCTCAAGATGAAAAAAACAATCTTAACTCTGTAGCAGTCACTTCACTGCCTTTGAGGTAACACCAAAGAGACTCGTTATAGTTCTTTCAGTCTCATCATAAGGTTTTTAATGAAAAATAATAATAATAGGTTTTAAGTAAATCGTCGTGGAAGAATAAACAATACGCCCATCTCTGAAAGAGTTGTTTGTCTTCAAGGAAAAATGTCACTTTTTGATTCCTGTTTCACCACGAATGAAGGACGTGTCTCTCAGTAAATGTATTTCTGTCAGAGACCTGCAGGTGTCTCATGGCGCTCAAAAAAATCCTCCACTTGCGAGGGGGGGTGGGGCGGGGGGATGAGCTATCCCCAAGGAAGGGCTACAATAAAATTAACTAACACACCAGAGACCCCCAGGACCCTGCCCTGCTCAACTCCCATCCTAATACTTTACACTGCCCCTGGGGGTGCTTTCTCCCACCGTAGTCTAAACATCCAGTCATAGGCTCAAGGTGGTATGACATAGCATTGAGGGCCCCCGAACAGTGATGAGGGACACACGTTTCACCATCAGACATTCATTTCAAGGGTCACCAGGAGAGGATGTGGCTAAACGACTAGAGAGGCCGAATTTAAAGCTGGGGAACTGGGTTCGAGTCTCGGCAGGGATGCGCAACACCGTGTGCTTCTGGGAAAATCACTTTATCTCCCCGTGCCTAAAAATGAATGTGTCCGTCTGTAACACAACTGGTGCTAATGTAAAGTGCTCTTAGGCCTTTGGATGGAGTTTGCGCTATATAAAACTGCAAAAAAATACTTGGTAGGGTGCCTTGTGCTGCTTTTGGGGAGCATTGAATCAGATGACGTAGTAAAATTACAAAGAGCACGGCGCAAGAGGCTTTTCACATCACCATAAATTCATAAACAGCCTCTGAAGACGTTTAACCAGTAGGCACTTTATACAGCGCTATATATGAAGCTGTTTATGTTCCGTGGTGCGCATTGTGCCTACATGAAACAGTGGAGCTGGCAGAGTGCGGCTGCATCAGGGCATAGGCCTCGTCCTGGGCCGAGCTCTAGAGGACATAAAAAGAAGGACTTCAAGAATCTGTTTGAGGTCACCTACCAAGAGTCAAAGGTCAGCTGAACCTGCGTTACTTCAGAATCACCTCGTGTAAGGAAGGCTAAGGGACCCCTAAGCCTTAGGAGTGACCACTCATCTGGGCCCATTAACAGTAATTACAGAGTCCCCCGCCCCCAGACATTGCCAGCACGATGGACCTCCCTTCCTACAGATTTACGACACCCCCATCAGGGCCCTCCTTTCAGGACAGAGCTAGGCGCTCTTCTAACAAACAGGCTCATGTCCTCCACAGCACCTGGGTGTCCACAGTTCTATTTTTTTTTTACCTTTTATATTTTAAATCAGGATCCAAACTGAGGTTCACGTTCTCATGACCTGCATTGTATGCAAAACTACGTATCTGTACAATTTAATGTATTGTTTATCATTTATTGTTTAAAAGTTATTTAGATTTTACTTGATTTTCTCTGTCCCAGGAAACGAGTCAGCACAATGCTTAAACATATCTTTAAGTCTTGTCTCACAGCATAACAAACATATTGATACTGATAATCATGCCGTCTTATGTCTTGCTCACGTACCGCCATTGTTTTGATCTCTATGTCTACCTTAATCTGTAAAATTTGTGAAACGCTGTGATGCCTTCGGGTCAAGTTCGCGCTATATAAAACTCCACAAATTAGTGCTCTATATTCTCTTCGAAGACTTTCTCTCTCACACTCCCTATTTTTGTCCTAATCTCTCTGTTTTTCTGTGTTGTTGCCTCTCTCTCTGTCACACCTACCTATCTCTTGGTGCCTTTGTATTTTTATTTTCCATCTCTCTCTCTCCTTCTTATATGCGCTCACTCTCACAGTTACACGTTAAGTGTGTGTCTCACTCCTGTCCAAGCCGAGCTCGCCGAATGACGGACGACTGAGGGCTGTTGGTAGCAATTTCCCACAGTGTGCCCGCGGCGCCCGTGGCACCTCATTAAGGCGCACCGGGGAGCCGCGGCGCACAGTTTGGGAACCACAGTCTTAGAAGGTAGTCCACTTAAGTGTCAGGAATGGTAGGCCAATCTCTGCTTTCCTTTCTGATTTTGTTTCATTATGTCAATGGGTCATATACATTGTTTTTCAAGCCTACACTCCACCTCTAGATGCCAGCATTTGTAGTTTTTGCTCCTTTTACAATTTTAATATGTATTGACAGACCTAATGTCTCTGTGGCTGTTTAGATAGCAATATAATATACAGATATAGATAGAGGAGCTTTGGGTCAGCCCTCTTCATTCATTGCTCCGCTCAGCTGTCAGTCACATGATGCTTCTGTCCACTGCGCCACCATTATGGGGCAGTGGCTCGGACCACTTCAGCCATTGGCTTTCTTGCAGTGTGAATGGTGGCATTTTCCCTGATTATAAGTGCACATCAGCCTAAAAGAAGTGTGCTTCAGTGCCAAGGTTGATGGACCAGTGCTGAAGTACATTAACTCCATGGCTGCTAAGGCAATTCCCCTCCTGTGCTGGGAAATTGCTATATTCATTGTTTTATGACGAGCTGGGCTCGTCATCAGTGTATGAGGAGGCTACACCATGACGAGCCCAGCTCGTCATGAGTGTGGAAGGGGTTAAGGAATTCTTCATTCTGTAGTAGGGGATCTCTGTGTATAGTCATAATCTAGTGAATAGTCCCGCCCATGTGCGTGGACCCCGGCAATCAAAAATAATCTCTTAATTTGTCAAAATAATGCAGAAACTGCAAAGACACTTAAGAGATAATTTAAAGACAAATAATGCAGCCTATATCCACAGGCTACACTGTCCAGTACTTCAACTAGAAATTCCACCAAAAATCACCACACACAGCCCAGCCTGCCAGCTTCTACCATAGAGAAACTTGCCTCCCCTAGTCAAAGACTCAGGAATGATAGAGAGGAAGGTAGGGACAGACAAGCCCCATAGGCTGCCATTATGTGGCTTAAATAGGATACTGTGCCTTTAAGAGAACTTTCCAGAACTTCTCCCAGTATCCCAGAATGCATAGCAGGTCCCTCTACTTTCAGTTCTTTTTTCCGGCTCCTGCTTTCAGGACCCTGGCATTGAGCTCTCCCTTTTTCAAGGGTTTATTGGAATTGTTTTTGCACTTTTGCTTTCTAAAAAGTGTTGCTGTTACTTCTTGGTGTTCTCTTCTCCTTTTTGTGCTGTTTTAGGCGTTTTGGGGCTCCGAAATGCCTGGCCTTTTTGTTAAGTGCCCAGCATGTGAGAGGAAGAAGGCCAAGAGCGACCCCCATGATGTCTGCATCGTGTGCCTTCCAGAAGATCATGTCCCTGAGGATTGTGTCATCTGCCAGCAGCTTACTGCTCGGACCCTGAGGGACAGATTGAAGATCAGGCTGGCTGGCCTGGAGGATAGGCGTCTGCGGGCTGCAGGTGGGTCTAGGCAGCCTGGGAAGGTTCCCTCTGCCTCTGCTGAGGCCCCTGGGGGGCTCCCCGGGGGCAGGAAGTCCAGCAAACGGTCCCATTCTCCGTCGACGTCGATGGCATCGACGACGGCGTCGAGAGGGATGACGACGGCGTGCTCCCCTTCTCCCCGGGGCTCCGGGTCGAGACGCCGTGGCGGCTCGCCGTCGAAGGAGAAGCCGACGTCGAAGCCACCGTCGACGTCATCGTCTTCGTCGACGTCGAGATCTTACTACCGACGCCGAAGGCAAAGTGACGTGTATCGGCGCTCGCCGTCGACGCGGCACCGACGCTCGCCGTCGAGGCGACACCGTCGGTCGCCGTCGAGGCGACACCGTCGATCGCCGTCGAGGCGACACCGTCGATCGACGTCGAGGGGCTCCTCGACGTCGGGAACATCGAGACGAAGACGGAACGTCCGACGTTGAGAGGGCGACGTGAGAAGTCGCGGAAGAGGAGGTCGACGTTGAGGAGAAGAGGGTCGACGTCGAGGGGACGGCGATCGACGCCGGAGTCCAGGAGGCGCCATTCGACGCCGGAGAAGCGTCGCTCTGCGTCCAGCAGACAGCGGTCAGCGTCGAGGAGTAGGTCACCCTCTCCAAAACGGCGAAAAAGGGACTCTAGTCCCAGGAGTCACGCTGCTTCCAGTGGGGGGCACAAGAGGAAGCGGTCGCCTGCGGATGGGGATGGCTCTCCTCGCCCTTCGCCTAAAGGGTCACCGGGCTCGGTGTACTCGGAAGTGTACACCCCATCTCGGCCAAGGACTCCGACTCCTCCCCCTGTTCCTAAGGAGGACCCTCCGCCCAAACCGCCACTGCCTTCAGGAGACCCTCCTCCACCTCCGGTCCCTCCACATGGGCCTACCCCGCAGCCGAAGGTTCCTCCTCCGAGGTCCACTTCCCTGCTGTCCCTGCCTGTTCCTCCTAAGGGGACTCCGAAACCGAAACCCAGGGAGGATCCGACAAAACCCCGTGAGGAACCACGGAAGAACCCCTCCACGTAGACCGAAGGAACGCCCGTGAGCAGGCAGGTCTCGCTCTCGCTCTGGGAGGAAGGAGAGATCGCGGCGCAGATCATCCACGAGATCGAGACACCGCCATAGGAGGCGCGAATCTCGCTCCCACACGAGGTCCTCTGGAACCAGGGATTATTCCCCTACCCTATCGGGATCACTGGACACCAGAGTGTCCCCGATAGATGACCTGGTGGCCTTTCAGGACGTCCTGTTGAGGGGCGCTGCGAAGCTAGGCATATCCCTGACGGTGCCTACTCCAAAGACGTCGGTCATTTTCGAGACTCTCCATCAGAAGCATTTGGCTCGTCCTCTCCTGCCTCTGGTGCCGGGCCTGGAAGAACCGGCTATGGCTCTGTTTCTCACCCCGGCGGTGACGAGAGCGGCTCCCTCAAGATTACTAAAGAAGTACCGGGCTCCCGACTCGGATCCGGCCTTTTTGAGAGCGGAGCCTCCGCCTGACTCTGTCATCGTCACGGCCCCCGCAAGCAGCATGCCACTACTCCGTCCTCCATGGTTCCCCCGGACAAGGAGTCAAGGTGGATGGATTCGGCGGGGAGAAAGGTCTGTGGAACCTCAGCCACATCCATGAAAGCGGCGAGTGCCACGGCTCTGTTGGGCCGCTACGACCGCGCCCTCTGGGACTCCCTCGAGCGCTTTGCGGAGCATTTGCCTCGGGAGCAGCGTGAAGACTTCATGGAAGTCCTGAGTGAGGGGATGCTGGTGGCCAACCAGATAATCAGCGCAGCAGCGGACTCTTCCCTGTTGGCGGCTCACGGATTCTGCCACGGAATCAACCAACGGCGCCACGCATGGCTCCGGCTTACGTCCCTGAAACCGGACGCACAGCAGAGGGTGGCCAATCTGCCGTTCTCCGGAGAGACCCTCTTCGGAAAGCATGCGGATGATGAAATGGCCCGCATGAAGGCAGAGGCAGAAACACTTACGGCTGTGGGCCTGGAGAAGCCCAAGGAGACCAAGAAGCAGTACCGCCCCTTCCAGCGGCGGTTCGGCGGACAGGGCCGAGGAAGAGGACAGGCTTCGGGGCACTCGCAACAGCAGCAGCAGTTCCGTAAGCCGTTCCAGAAGCGGCAGAAGGGCAGGGGAGGCCAGCAGTCGGCTCCGGCGCCCAAGGGCCAGGCTGGGTCGAGGCCCTAGGAACTTACTTCCCCCGGATCCGTTACCCACTCCGGTAGGGGGAAGCATACAACTTTTTCTGGCAGAGTGGAGAAAAATTACTCAGGACAAGTGGGTGCTGAATATTGTTTGCAATGGATACAGTCTTCGGTTCACCAGCCCTCCTCCAGCGATTCCCCCGGTCAGCTCGCAGTTTCAACTGCGCGAGCTTCAGGCGGAAGCGGATGTCCTGTTAAGGAAAAGGGCGATAGAAGACGTACCTCGGTCTCAGAGAGGAAGAGGTCTGTACTCCCGGTTCTTTCTGGTTCGCAAGAAGGACAAGAACGAGTTCAGGCCCATTCTGGATTTGCGACAAGCAAACAAATGGATTCGCAGGGAAAAGTTCTGCATGCTGTCGTTGCATCAGATTTACCCTCAGTTGCAACAGGGAGACTGGCTTTGCGCTATAGACCTACAGGATGCTTACTTCCATGTGCCCATTGCACACAAACACAGGAAGTTCCTGCGGTTCCAAGTCGGCACCAATCACTATCAATACACAGTACTCCCATTCGGACTGAAGTCTGCGCCGAGAACGTTCTCGAAGTGCATGGCGGTGGTAGCAGCACACCTGAGGAAGACCAAGGTGTTCGTCTACCCTTACTTGGACGATTGGTTGATCAAGGCATCCTCCTTCTCGGAAGCGCGAGCACACTTCCAGAAGACGTGCGTTCTCCTGAACAAGCTGGGGCTGCACATCAACATGGCCAAGTCTGTCCCGACTCCGGTCCAATGCATACAGTACTTGGGAGCCTCCATCAATACGCTGTCAGCAAGCGTGTCTCCTTCGGAAGAGCGACGATTATCACTCCTTCGGAAGGCTCAGGCTCTTATGACGACTCCATCTACAACAGTGAGGACGGTGTCTTCTCTACTGGGATCGATGGCCTCTTGTATCTTCCTGACGCCACACGCACGACTGCACATGAGACCGTTGCAGGAGTGCTTGGAGGACCAGTGGGATCAGAGGAAAGGATCTTGGGACGACAAGATTCGACTGTCGCTGCATGCTCTTCAGTCTCTGAAGTGGTGGTGTTCGGCGGAGAATCTCCTCAGAGGGGTTCCCTTTCACAAGGACATTCCCACGCAGACTGTCGTGACGGATGCGTCTCTTCTGGGATGGGGAGCGCACTCCGGGACTCTACAGATTCAAGGCACGTGGTCACCGATGGAGGCCACGTATCACATCAATTTCCTGGAACTCAGGGCTGTTCACTTGGCACTGAAGGCCTTTCTTCCGTCCTTCCGGACCAACTCTCTGCTTGTACAGACGGACAATACCACCACGATGTATTACCTCAACAAGCAGGGGGGCTCGAGATCGCGCACTCTGTCACAGGAGGCGCAGACGATCTGGCACTGGCTCCTGGCCAGAGGACTGACGATAACGGCCACCCATCTACCAGGTGTGCAGAATGTTCAGGCAGACGCACTGAGCAGACTGCTTCAGGAAAACCACAAATGGGTCATAAACGACGAAGTACTAGGAGAAGTCTTCGCAAGGTTGGGAACTCCAGACGTAGATTTGTTCGCCACCGCCGAAAACAGCAAGTGCAGAGACTTCGCCTCCAGGTACTTCCAGCAGGGGACGCTGGGGAATGCGTTATGGATCGACTGGACGAACAGCTTTCTGTACGCCTTTCCTCCCATTCCCCTGATTCCGGCGGTGCTCATCAAGCTGGCCCGGTCCAGAGCTCGGATGATACTCATCGCCCCGGAGTGGCCCAGGCAGTGGTGGTTCACGGACCTGCTTCACCGGTCTCTCCTTCCTCACATTCGGTTGCCGTGCAGGCCGGACCTTCTCACGAAGTTCGGGGGACGGATGTTACACCCCAACCTCTCGTCTTTGAGTTTGGCGGCATGGCTCCTGAGATAGTGCAATATGGCCATCTGAATCTGCCCGATGATTGCATGGACATACTGAAGGAGTCCAAGAGACCTTCCACTAGGACTTCATATGCTTACAAGTGGAAGAGGTTTTGTATCTGGTGCCAGTCTAAGAACCATGATCCTACGACCTGTAAGGAGGATGTCATCCTTCCTTACCTTTTACATTTGGCGCAGTCTGGCCTTAATGTGCATTCCATTAAGGTTCATCTGGCCGCATTGACTGCCTACAGGAAATGCCCTTCACAGACTTCCTTTTTCCAGATCCCCGTGATCAAAGATTTTCTGGAAGGATTGAAGAAAGTATTCCCTCCTGTCAGGCTTCCCTCGCCTTCGTGGGAATTGAATGTGGTGCTGTCCAGATTGATGAAGGAACATTTTGAACCTATTCATAAGGCTTCGTTGCAGCACCTGTCCTGGAAGGCGGCGTTCCTCGTGGCCATTACATCAGCCCGCAGGGTGAGTGAAATTCAGGCGTTGTGTTGTAATGAACCTTATACTGTATTTCATGCTGCTAAGGTTGTTATGCGTACTCACCCTAAATTTCTTCCCAAGGTTATTTCTGATTTTCATGTCAACCAGACTATAACTTTGCCTACGTTCTTTCAGAACCCTTCATCCCCAGCGGAGAGGTCTCTCCATTCTCTGGATGTTAGGAGGGTGTTGAAATTTTATCTGGATAAAACCAAAGATATTCGTAGGTCTGACCAGTTGTTTATCAATTATGGATCGGTCAGGACAGGTCTGGCGACCTCTAAGCAGTCCATCTCTAGGTGGATTGTGTCCTGCATACAATTATGTTACCAAAAGGCTAATAAGACCTTAGGAGGTAAGCCTAAGGCTCATTCCACCAGGGGCAAAGCTGCCACGACGGCTCTGCTCCGGAACGTGCCGATTGCTGAAATCTGCAAGGCAGCCACTTGGAAGTCGGTTCATACCTTTGCTAAGCATTACTGCCTGGACACTGACGCCAGGGCAGACGCTCAGGTTGGACAGGCTTCGCTGCGGAATTTGTTCGCGCAATAGTGGCATTGTGTATTTATTCTCCACCGCCGCTTAGGTGTGGGGATGGGCTTGCCATTCTATTCACTAGATTATGACTATACACAGAGATCCCCTACTACAGAAGGAGTAGTTTCTGTCCTGTAACTCCAGTTCTGTAGTAGGGGTATCTCTGTTATAGTCATAAGCGCCCACCCTCCTCCCCGGTGGAGATTTTTCATCATGTAAAGAATGCGACAGGTCAGGCGTGCTTCGCCTTCAAAAAGAACTGAAAGTAGAGGGACCTGCTATGCATTCTGGGATACTGGGAGAAGTTCTGGAAAGTTCTCTTAAAGGCACAGTATCCTATTTAAGCCACATAATGGCAGCCTATGGGGCTTGTCTGTCCCTACCTTCCTCTCTATCATTCCTGAGTCTTTGACTAGGGGAGGCAAGTTTCTCTATGGTAGAAACTGGCAGGCTGGGCTGTGTGTGGTGATTTTTGGTGGAATTTCTAGTTGAAGTACTGGACAGTGTAGCCTGAGGATATAGGCTGCATTATTTGTCTTTAAATTCTCTCTTAAGAGTCTTTGCAGTTTCTGCATTATTTTGACAACTTAAGAGATTATTTTTGATTGCCGGGGTCCACGCACATGGGCGGGACTATTCACTAGATTATGACTATAACAGAGATACCCCTACTACAGAACTGGAGTTACAGGACAGAAACTACTCCTTTCCAGTGTTGCTCTCAAGAATATAGAATAAAAGTTCTGTTTCGGTTGTTCCACTACTGTTGCAATGTTTTTTTAGAAGAGCATAGGATTACCTTTGAGTCTTTGTTTAGTTCAATGAGTCCCTTCTTTTGTAATGACCTCTCTGCTCAACATGTATTGTAGTTTTTCTGGAGGTTACAGGTCTCATGCTTTGCCCATAATTGTTTTCAAATGCTCTGAGGTAATGAAGTTCGTGTTGGTCTTCTTTTTAGGTCAAGGCTTCCAGACAGCACAAGCTGTCTGATTACAAACAACACATTATGGGCTTACCAAGAACACAAATTGTCTTGCAGCCCACATATTTCTTAAAATTGGATGGTTTTACAGTCACTCTATTTTCTTTTTTTGTATTCAATAGCTTTCCTTATTTTAGTATGTCCAAATTTCTTTGAGATCATGTTATCTCTGCGCACATTTGGTGGGGTCTCCTCAGGTTTTTACCAGCGGCAGCCCCTCATCAATGGCAGAGGAGCGTCACCGCACTGCCAGGCTCGAACCCAGCAAATGAAAAATAAATAGATGTTCTAACATTATTTTATTTTTCATTTGCCCGCTCTGAGGCAGCGCCGTAGGGAGGGGTGGGCTGCGGTATGGGCGGGGGGTGGAGGAGTGCGATGTGCACTCCCTAAGTGCGCATATGTGTTTTTTCAGCCGTCTCAGGCGGACCAAAATACACATGCACACTTAGGTTTCTCGAGCCCTACTACATTAAACGATCAGGCTGGAGAAACCCCACAGACTCTCTGGTCTGAGCGGAGCATCTTTCCAGCCCGCTCAGCCACAGGGATTGGATGGGAGTCTTTGCCAGGGGCTGCTGGGACGAGGAAGAGGAGAGGAGGCGTGACATGATGTGTGAGGCAGCCGGCAGATTCATGTAAGTTCCTTTTTTTAATACATTATTTCTACCCCCCCCCCCTCATTGTTCGTGTCGGCCGTCAACCACTGGTTTTTATTATGTAATGAAAATTTGGAAGTGACTTTCAGGCATCAACTAACTGTGAGAGTGTTTTCATATGTTAGGCACAGGTCCATGATAATCTCCTTCACAGCTACCCAGTGAAAATGTTCATATTATTCAATGGGAGAATCTAAAACGTGGCTTTAACATGTCACCAATTTTCATGTCCTATTCCCTGTTCTCTCTTTACATTGCCTAACTGCACAAATTATACAGATGTGATTGCTTAAGCTGACGTTTAGTTCTCTGCTTCACAAGAATAAAGCGCCTCAATTAGTTTGGGAACCTTTGCCATACCAAATCATATGGCTCTGTCTGCAGGTTGCTTTGTACAGCTTAAGTGTATTCAGATACAGGTCTACAGTGTGTAGACTTTGAACAGAACATATTTAAACATTAACTAGCCCTTGGATTCACTCTGGGCTCTGGTTTCAAGAGATGCAGCTCAAGTCCTCCTTACTAAGACAAGAGGGCTGAAGATCCGCACAGCAGGACAGCTGTTTATTCAGAGAAGCAGTCCAGCAAAGTGGCAGTCCTTCCAGCAGCACAGCAGTCCTTTTTCCTGGTAGAATATCCACAGGTCCAAAAGGATACTGAACAGTTGGTGTCTGAGGTCCCCTTTTTATACTATGCTGTCCTTGTTCTGGAAGGTGAGAGAAGCTTCTAGACAGTGGATTTGAAGTACATGGAATTTCTTGCCTCCCCTATCCTGGCTCCAAGCTGGCTGCAGTAACAATGTTGGGTCTTTAGGACCTTTGTATGACGGGAAATCACAGGCTATTCAATTGTAAGTGGGGTGAAGCTGAGCTCCTCCCCCTTCCTGTCAGCAGATGGCCCAGCCAAGCACACCTAATCCCTCTATTGTCTTACTGTCTAGGAGGAATTCACAAAATCTAACTGTCAGTTACATCCAGTCATGTGTAGGGGTGGGCGGAACACCCAGAGTAATTTGGCAGAGTTTTGCAAACGGGCTGAAATCGGCACATCATGCTCCTCATGCTGATTTTTAGTGCCAAGACTTTGCTTGCGCTGCAAAATCAACGCAAAAGGCACCATGCGGCGTTCTATAGCATGCTGCTTCTTTGCTGTTGCTCGAGTAGAGATTCTGCTTGGGTATTTTTTCTACTCGAGGGGCAGCTTTCTAACTGCAAATGGTTGCGACCACCCCACAACCACCCGTATTGGGAAAAAATCTCACCAGGTGCCCGCATAGCACCTGAAATTCACTCTGAGGAACACCAATTCTTGTTCATGCTTGCCAACTTATTGTTGGTGAGCTTCACATGAGAAAAAAACTCTGCCAGATGGCGGTTGTTGAAATCTGGCCAAAACTCTGTGCCAAAACTCCACCAACTTCACCGGCGGAGGTAATATATTACCCACTCCTAATTATGTCTCGTTAGACAAGCTACAGGCACAAAAGGGCTAAAGGCAGGAACATGCCAACTTTTAAAAACCGAAATTAAGGAAACAAGGGCCACCCTACTCACATGGAACCAGGGTATCTAATATGTAACAAGGAACAGTGGTTCCTGTGGACAATGTATATAAAATATACCCGCAGGCGGAGAGCTCCGCTCTGCCCGCGGACTGCTCGGAGATTTGTCTACTACGTGTTCCGCGGAAAATGCGGAGAGGCAAATCTCTGCACGCTGCGCGGCACAGCAGAGTTGACCAGCCACCGCATCCCATCCGCCCTATTAACCGTTACTTACAACTTTTAAAAAACAACATTAAAGTAAATATAAACATCTTACCTTAGCTGCGGCATTCCCGGGCAGCCCTCCTCCTCTTCATCACATTCTCAGTTAAAACTGTGCATGCGCCTTTCTTGCGAGAAATGCACATGCACAGTTTTTACAGAGAACGCGATTAAGAGGAGGACAGCCCGGGGACGCCGCAGCTAGAGTAAAGTGTTTTTATTTACTTTACTGTCATGTTTTAAAAGTTGTAAGTAATTGTTAATAGGGCAGGTGGGAGGTGGGTGGCGTAGCGGAGCTCCACAGAGTTTGTTATCAACTCCGTTGCCCTCTGCGTAGCTCAACTACGTCTACTACGCACAGGATTAAGAAGTGGTCCAAAGGAAAAGTGAGAGACAAGCTGAACAACTTGGTTCTGTTTGACAAAGCTACCAACGACAAGCTGTGCAAAGAGGTGCCCAACTATAAGCTGATCACTCCTGCTGTTGTGTCTGAGAGGCTGAAGATCCGAGGCTCCCTGGCCCGGGCTGCACTTCAAGAGCTACTCAACAAAGGTTTAATTAAACTGGTGTCGAAGCACAGAGCTCAAGTGATTTATACCCGGAACACGAAGGGAGGAGATGCACCCGCAGGCACCGAGGAAGCTTAAAACGTTTTTTCTGTTGAAGTCTGTTCTAATGTAAATGTGTTAAATAAAAAAGGTTTGAAAAAAATATATATATATGTAGTAATCTTTAGCACAAAGGCAATACATATGGGCAAAGAGATGTCAGAGAGGGACACAAAATCCATATACAACAAGACACTGCTGAATGTAAACAGTTTATACAAATGTGCTTTCAAATTGATTAAAGCAAGTGCATGGTGTCCCAATTGAACATAGAATCTACAACAGCAATGGTGACAGATTGCGACATACAATTAGGTTTCAAATATTTTTTTAAAAATTACCTTAACAAGGATATTCAATGATTAATAACAGCCTTCTAGTACAATGGTAGGGACTGAGAAGTGGTTTGCTTTTTGTGTGTCGACGGCGTTTCGACCCCCCCATCAATAGGGGATCTCTTCAGGACCTAACATAATGGGACACCTGGGGTTTAGAATCCACTGTCAGAGTGTGAGGTGTGCACCACAGGGAAGTGAAAAAAAAAGAGAGGTACTGGCATGGGTCCCAGCCGGGCACCCTGTGAGTGGAAGAACTGACAGTATATAGGTGTACTTGTGGTTAAATCGCTGTATCCAAGAAGTAAAAACATGACAATCCATGTTTAAATGCGGTATCTCCGATCCACAAGAGTAATTATTTCCGCTGTGCGATCCTTTGCGTGAGGCCACTGTAGTTGCAAAACATACAAGATGATGGACGGAATTTGCACAATGGCAAACCATTCACCCCCAGTCACAGATCTGGGTTTAATCCATCGTTATTTTGCTCACCCAGCCATCCCAGTTCAGACATGGCCACATGCAAATCAGTCCTGACCCTGTGCCTCATGAACAGTCCAGCCCGAACTGCCAAGCCATGTCCTCCCGGACCGGAATCAAACATCCTAGGACCGGTTTCTAGCTATCAGCCGTCTTCAGCCAGAATAGCTTGACTCCAGTGGCGTAGTGAGCACGGGACCCACGTCTGGGCATACCTTTCCCACATAGGGTGAACAGTAAAACAAACAAGATGATGGACGGAATGTTGCACAATGGTAAAACATTCACCCCCAGTCACAGATCTGGGTTTAATCCATCGTTAGTTTGCTCACCAAGCCACCCCAGTTCAGACATGGCCATATGCAAATCAGTCTTGACCCTGTGCCTCATGGGAACAGTCCAGCCCGAACTGCCAAGCCATGTCTTTCCTGGACCGGAATCAAACATCCTAGGACCGGTTTCTGGCTATCAGCCGTCTTCAGCCAGGATAGCTTGACTCCAGTGGCGTAGTGAGCACAGGACCCACGTCTGGGCATACCCTTCCCACATAGGGTGAACAGCAAAATAATCAAGATGATGGACGAAATGTTGCACAGTAGCAAAACTTTCACCCCCCAGTCACAGTCACTGTAGTTGGCCTCGCATCCGTTAGTGAATATGGAAAGTAGTGGGAGCCAAAACTGCTGAAGTCCGTCTCTACTCGAAAAATTACAATAGACGAGCAGAGACAGACCTCAGCAGTTCTCGCTCCCACTACTTTCCACATTCACTACCGGATGTGAGGCAGACTACGGCGGCCTCACGCAAAGGATCACACGGAGAAAACAATTACTCTTGTGGATCGGAGATACCTCATTTAAACACGGATTGTTGTGTTTTACTTCTTGGATACAGCAATTTAACCACAAGTATGCCTATATACTGTCAGTTCTCTCAAGTTCAAGTTTCAAAGCTTTATTCGACATTTGTCATAAAAGCATTCACCTAGCCCTAATACAATAAATACTACAGATAAAATACTTTCTAAAATACATATTAAACATAGATAGTCGAATAAAATACATATTAAAATACAAAAAGATTTCCACAATTCATATAAGATATTATTCTAAAAAATATAGTAATTCATATGACGAAATGGAGGAATAGTAATAGACATAATTCATTATGATGTGATTGACATTAGCAAATGAGTACGGATTGTCCATGCCCAAGCCAGAAATTTTGCTACACCAAACACAAACGGAGTGGAACAATCGGATTCAAGTATCCTGAGGGCTACCGATTGGCTACGAGTGCCCATGTTTAGGCACACTGGCTTTAGCCATTTGCGTCTTGGACTCGAATACAGTGGACAACAGAACAACAAATGGGAAATGTGCTCAGTTTGATCTTTACAATGGTGACAATGTTCATCCCAAGCTGGGGACCAGTGTTTCTTAAAAGCATTCACTGGTAGTGTACCTATGCGAAATTGGAAATATAATTTTCTATCATGCGGTCGTTCAATTACGTCCCAAAATAGTTCGCATGAGGGGTACATTTTTATATCCAGAAAGCGAGTTGTTAGTTTTGATCTGGATCCATTACAAAGCATTGTAAGATACACCATTTCACAATATAGATCTTTCAACTTTGCTTTCGAGGGGAAACTAGCCACGTCTTTAGTATCCCATAGATGTTCCAATTTCAGCTTTACAAGAAGTCCCCGGAGTTCCTTTAGCCATGGGAAACAATGAAAACAATCGAACTTAACAACATCCGTCAGGGCTGCGGCATAGTGGCTTAGTTCAGGGGTCACCATAAGACGTCTCCAGTATAAAAGAGGCCGTAGCCTAGCTATGTCCTCTATACTTTTCCTACCAAGATCCAATTTTAAAGGAGATATGGGTGTGCTTTGTGGAACCATTACAAGCCCTCGCAGAAATCTATTTTCTGCACGTCCCAGTTCTCCCAGGTTTGAAAACCCCCATAGTTCGGATCCATATAAACAGGCCCCCAATACTTTCATGTTGTAAATTTCAAGTGCACAATTTACCGGCTTAGTTAGCGAGGCTCGATGTTTTAAAGCAATTGCGCCTGCTAGCTGTCTAAACTTCAGTACTGTTGTATTAATGTGCGATTTCCTATTCATATTTTCCTGTAGGATGATGCCTAAGTAGGAAAAAGAGTCCACCCTTTCTAAGGGAATACCTTTATATTTTATTACACCTTTGAAGGTGGACTGTTGGTTAAGGCACATGAATTTGGTTTTGGTAGTATTCAATTCAAGGCCCCTGCCATCACAAAATTCGCCAAAGGCATCAACCACTTTTTGGAGACCGCTGGGGGTGCGTGAAAGTAAGAGCGTGTCGTCCGCGAACATCAGGACGGGGACGTGGGAACCTGCTATAATTGGGGCGTCGCTAGGGGTTTTCTGTAGGTATTCGACAATGCCGTTTATATAAATTGAAAATAGTGTCGGCGCTAGGACGCACCCTTGTCTCACCCCACGCTCTACTGGAAAGGGATCTGTTACTTCTCCTTGCTTGCCCCATCTGATTTTGGCAAAATTATTTTCGTGGAGACGAACAAGGAGCGTAAGGAGTTCCTGACTTAGGCCTGCATCAGCCAGGGTCTGCCACAGTTTTTCTCTGGGGACCAGGTCGAAAGCTGCTTTTAGGTCCACAAAAACTGCATACAATGTCCCCTTCTTTAGTGTAACGTTTCTCCAATAGATGGTTAGGAAGTGTAAGACTTGGTCTACGCTACTGGTTAAGGGGCGAAACCCTGCCTGGTATGATGACAGTATGTTCTTTTCATCGATCCATTGTTGCAGTTTATTCTGGACTAGGCGGCCCATCAGTTTTTGGGCTGTGTCAATCAGACTAATGGGTCTATAATTTTTTGCCAGAGTTTTATCGCCTTTTTTGAATATAGGGATAATTTCAGCTCCCTTCCATGAGGCAGGTACTTCCCCTCCCATTGCCACAGCATTGGCCAACATTGTAAAATAACTACACCAGGAATTCCGGTCCGATAGAAATACGTCAGCCGGAATTCCATCCATGCCCGGCGCTTTTCCCCCGCTACACAATCCAATACATTACTTACATCCTTTTCAACAAATATTGGATTTTTGAAATGAACATGTGGGGGGGGGGGGTTGGTCATGGATGAAGGCTGGATTTCGGGCATACTGTGGTTGGAAAAACTCTATCCAATTATTTTTCGCAACATGGTTCAGAGGCTGGGCAGCTATCCCTCCCTTCACCCATTTTACTGAGGCCCAGAAACGTTTAGAATCCTTGGCAGCACAGGCCTCCTTTAGTTCATGCCAGCAATCCTCATCCCAGCGTTTCTTGGCCTGTTTTTGGG
The DNA here is from genome assembly GCF_964263255.1 of Lissotriton vulgaris. Lineage (NCBI taxonomy): Eukaryota > Metazoa > Chordata > Amphibia > Caudata > Salamandridae > Lissotriton > Lissotriton vulgaris. Next base: position 292,809,686 of record NC_141693.1, read on the forward strand.
TCTGTCTATAATGATTTCTTGCCAACCTAACTGTTATTGCATTTCCAGTTCTCAATTCCGTACTTAGGTTATGTCGTGCTATCCTACAACTCTTGTCGTACCATCCTTGACTATTTTGATCCTTTTTCTTTTTATTGGGTACTACAGTTTTAATAAAGAAACTTTGGATTTTACAGAATAGCTTCTCATGGGCCTCCATCATGTAGTGTTTGAAGTCAAACTTCCCACAGTGGGACTTGATCTTGTTAACTTCATCCGCTACTAGTTGTTTGAGGACCTCCAATTTAGATACATCTTCTAGTAACATACTCCACTTCAGGTGGCGATGATTGTTTGAGCACACAACATCTTGCGTCACCATTTCATTTTTGCTGGAGAGCTCCATGGCTTCTTGGTAGGAGTGAAGGGTCAGGCATAGGGGATTATGGTCACTTTCTAGTTTGTCTTTCACTACCATATCTACCAGTTTGCTCCAAGCCCTTACATCCAATAATAAGTAGTCAATTCTGCTAGCTGCTCGGCCATTGTCAAATGTATTTTTCCCTATTAGATCAGAGGGTGACCGTCCATTTACTGCTCTCAACCCTCTTGAAAGACAGAGACTCTTTAGCTGAATTGCCACTGTACTCCATTTCCTGATAGCAGGCACCTCCAGGAGAGGTATTCCCCATTTAGCATCCTCCTCTTCGGCCAGGATCCTATCCTCTTCACCCAAGGGTTCGAAGGTGGTATTAAAATCCCCGCCTACTATTACGTGAGGTGTTAGTGATAACATTTCGATGTGTTGCTCTAGAGTTGTTATGACCTCTGAGGATTTACCACCACCAACTCCCCTGGCATAGACATTAAACAGGGCAAGTTGTTGGCCATTTTCCCAACTGATATCAAGGGCTATGATGTCATTGGAAGGTATGGACCTTTGTTTAATTGTACAATTCAATGTCTGACGTATCCAAATTAACAGGCCCCCAGAGGGACGACCCACTCGATTTCTAATTGCAGGCATATGGAAATTCAAATACCCCTGCCGGAAGGTTGGGGTCAGTGACCAAGTTTCTTGCAGCATAATAATATCGTATTGATCAATGAAATCAACCCATTCCGGAGTATTTATCTTGTTTACTATGCCTGCTATATTCCAAGAGACAAGGGACATTAATAATGTCTCTTGTTGGTGTTGTATCTGGCCCTTTTCAGGTGCATTTGCAACTTCTTCAGTTTCTACGTTTACTATTACTCCATCCCTCAATATTGAGATCCTCTCGGTCACCTCTGTTGCTCTATTTGGACCCTCTATGTCTGTATTTGGATCTTCAGGAGCGGGAGTTTGGGATTCCCTAGGACCTATTGTCTGCTTTCCTGCTAAGTGCTCATTTAAGTTTCCTGTCCTTCCATTCATAGGGGGCAACTGTCTTTTAGGAGGGGCAGGGTCACAGCTTACGAGTCAGTCGCATTCGTTTAGGTCGGATAAGGCAGAATAATGATTTTCCAAGTTTAGCCCCCACTCACATATGGGGCCATTCCTAGCCCTTCTGTTTCCCACAACTGTCCACTTGGTTCTCAATATACTTGGTTTTGCTACAAGTCCTCTTCTACTATAAAAGAAATCCAACGTTAGTGGTATAATTTCCGCTGTTCTGTGCTGAGGAGGAAAAATATTTCGCAAGACATCTGGTAATACTTCAGGGCCCTTGAAGTTTAAAACCACACAATCCCCTTGGAATTTCTTTGTTTTAGTCCCTATCCACTTTACCCGTCTCACTGTTAGCAGATCATCTGATAGCTTTTCTTTGCCCCAGGGAGATATATGCATATTATTACTCAGCCACTGCAGTGCCTTATTTAGTAGAGAATCTGGAGACTCAATCTGCCCTAATTTCAGTGGTGGAACATTAGCAAGCACTAGGATCAGTGGTGAGGCCTCTACAATTAATTCGACAGGTCTGGTTTCTGTATTGAAATCGACGGTTGTGGTGTTGCCTAGAATTTGCACAGGTTCTATGGTTGAGGGGTTATTGGGATTATCACCAGGTCTGGAGCTAATTAGCTGAATTGGGGCTAGTATGTCTTCTGCACCTTCATTCGTGTTCCCCCCTGGTATGTTTCCTGTGTCTTGCTTTTCCTCAAGTTTATTTATTATTAGATTTGGAATTTCCCCCACACCATCGTTTGTTTTTTTCAGGAGGGTCTCTAATTTATTGACTTTATTAGTAAGGTGGTCTATTTTGGATATAAGAGGTTTTATTAACCCAGATATCTTAGACTCCAGCATACCCATAAGCTTATTTGATAACATATCCTCCCAACCTGTACTGCCATTCCCTTCCTCCCTTATTCCTTCTACAGCCCTTCTATGTGTTCTTCTAGGAGGGGTTGCTGGTTTATTCTTACTGGACCGCAATCCATCTCTTTTAGGAGGAACCTTAGTGGTCCCTCTTTTAGCTCTTGGTGCGGGGACAGGAGTAGGTGGGAAAATACTCTCAGTGTCTAACTCTACACCGTTACCAGAAATATTTAACTCTTCTACAGTTAATAAGTCGGCAATAGTATCGGGTTGTAGAGCAATAGATGCCGTAGAAACATTTGTCATTGAACAATCATTAGTTTCCTCAATAAGGTCAATAGTGTTTGTATCATCACTGACAGATTGAGTTGGTTCAATTTGGGCACAAGGTGGAGAGTCCATTAGTCCCAACGAAGACCTCCGATCGCTATTATTTTAGCCACCACCTGGACTAAATAGTTGTCCATGGTATTGGCCGGAGTGACAGGGGTTTTCTGTCTCGACATGTTAACCAATCAAGCCCAGTACAATACAGCAGCTAAATTGAAATGCAACAAGAGTAATAGACAGACTTATGTGGAGCCTGAAGATATATATGTCGCCTTACCACAGTCTCACTTGGGCTCGGGGGCCAAGAGGGGTGGCCCAGTCCAGTCTTTCACAGTCTAGAACGGGCTAAAACGGGCCCGCCCTTGGCCCGGGCTTCGCCCGGCGTCCCGCGAGACCGGGGTGACGCGCTATTTCAGCGCCTCCAGGCGCGCAGGTGACGCGGCGTGCACCGCTTGGGATTCTGGGTATGATAGTTTTGTACCCCCTCGACCGCACTCCTCTCGGCTACCACCGTACTCCGAGATGGCAGGGGAGTCGGGCAGCGGGAGGCGGGAGGGCAAGCACCAGTATCCGGATGGCTCCAACAGTTCGAAGAGGCGTCAGGACAGCAAGAGCGTTGTTTGGTACAGAGGTTCCCCCCTCGACCGGGGTGACGCGCTATTTCAGCGCCTCCAGGCGTGCAGGTGACGCGGCGTGCGCCGCTTGGGATTCTGGGTATGGTAGTTTTGTACCCCCTCGACCGCACTCCTCTCGGCTACCACCGTACTCCGAGATGGCAGGGGAGTCGGACAGCGGGAGGCGGGAGGGCAAGCACCAGTATCCGGATGGCTCCAACAGTTCGAAGAGGCGTCAGGACAGCAAGAGCGTTGTTTGGTACAGAGGTTCCCCCCTCGACCGGGGTGACGCGCTATTTCAGCGCCTCCAGGCGCGCAGGTGACGCGGCGTGCGCCGCTTGGGATTCTGGGTATGGTAGTTTTGTACCCCCTCGACCGCACTCCTCTCGGCTACCACCGTACTCCGAGATGGCAGGGGAGTCGGGCAGCGGGAGGCGGGAGGGCAAGCACCAGTATCCGGATGGCTCCAACAGTTCGAAGAGGCGTCAGGACAGCAAGAGCGTTGTTTGGTACAGAGGTTCCCCCCTCGACCGGGGTGACGCGCTATTTCAGCGCCTCCAGGCGCGCAGGTGACGCGGCGTGCGCCGCTTGGGATTCTGGGTATGGTAGTTTTGTACCCCCTCGACCGCACTCCTCTCGGCTACCACCGTTCTCCGAGATGGCAGGGGAGTCGGGCAGCGGGAGGCGGGAGGGCAAGCACCAGTATCCGGATGGCTCCAACAGTTCGAAGAGGCGTCAGGACACCAAGAGCGTTGTTTGGTACAGAGGTTCTCTCCCTCACAGGGTGCCCGGCTGGGCCCCAAATGAGTACCTCTCTTTTTATTTTCACTTCCCTGTGGTGCATGCGTCACACTCTGACAGTGGATTCTACACCCCAGGTGTCCCTTTATGTTATGTCCTGAAGAGACCCCTTATAGATGGTGGGATCGAAACGCCGTTGACACAATCCAAAAGGGAACCATTTTTCAGCCCCTACTGTTGTACTAAAAGGCTGGTATTAATCATTGAATATCCTTGTTATGGTAGTTTTTTGTAAATATTTGAAACTTAATTGTATATCACAATTTGTCACCATAGTATTTTTAAGTTCTATGTTTACTTTGGACACCATGCACTTGATTTAAGCAATTTGAAAGTGCATTTGTATAAACTGTTTACATTCAGCAGTGTCTTGCTGTATATCATTTTTGTGTCCCTCTCTGACATCGCTTTGCCCATGTTTATTGCCATTGTGCTATAGATTACTATATATTATATACATTGTCCACAGGCACCACCGTTCCTTGTTACACAACTTTCTAAAAACTGCATTTTCAAAATTGTAATGAAAAATCTGACTTTACTATTAAAAAGGGTTTATCATTACATTTTCATAGACACCAAATATGTCATAGGACCTGCTCCAAATTGAAAACTACAGCTTATTAAATGAACTAACTTTAGTGAGTGAGTAAAAAAGAAAATTACATTAAAAAAAATAACTTTTAATGCAGAATGGTGAGGGGAGATCATAAAATAAAACCTTTTTCTGCGCCAGCTCCTCTTGTGTAGAGTACAGATCCTGTACCAAGGCTGGCATACTCCAGACTATGTTTCAAAGGGGGTTCCTAGGGTTTACTTTGCACACAGCAGGCTAAACTCTTTATGTTTAATTGATGTGTGCACTCAAACTCATATGTTTTAAGTTGTCTGCCACGGATATGGAGCACTCTGTATGATGTTTTCATTTTTACAGCTTGCATCCTCAGATTGCTTTCTCATTCTTACATCCTTGGATTGCATACTATCTCAGAAACCTGCCTCCCAGTATCCTCCTCAAACCCTGCATGAAAAAATGGAACTTCATTGACTTCTGCTTGATTCCTTTCAGCTTGATTTCTCTCTTTTATTTCTTCAGTCACCTTCTTCTCACCTCTCATCCTCTACATGTTTTCTATTTCTGAGTATAACTCCCTCTTAGTCTCGTGATTGTCTGCCTTAATCTCTCTTCTTGTAACTCTGCAAAATGCTGACACCTCATTTCATAGATCACAACCTCTCCTGCTTTAAAATTCCATCCTTGTAACCAAACATTACCTAATCTATGCCAGTCTATCTATCTCACCAACAATTCACTTAAAACCACATAGCCACCACTAATGTTTAACCATAACTGGTATTAATATAATCTATCACAAATAACTGGGGTACATCCATGCAATGTTTTTTTCTTGAGAACACATGAATAATAGAAATAACCGACGTTGAACGACTGGAATGAACACTAACCTTGGGTTCCAGAGTAGCATGCTACTTGCTGTAAAGTGCTTTAATGCCTTGTCGGGAGTACTAAGCATACATAAATACAATCACAATAAGAAAACAGAAACTCTGGTGCCAAAAAGCAGTTTGAGGTGCACTATCCCAGCAAGATGCTTCTGCCAAATGCCACAAAGCAATTCAAGAAGGTACTTACGCGTAGTACAGTTGCGAGTGTGGAGCCTCCACACTTTGGGCAGAATATCTGCACGGCACACTGCAGAGTTTCGCTGTGCAGAGATTCCGCCCTGAGTGCTGAGATTAGCCACAAGTGCGGAGACTCTGCGGTGAGAGTGCAGACTTCACACTAGTAACTTTACTACACATAAGTACCTTCATGACTCTGGCTTTACCTGTCTACAGTGTATCAAGGAGGTTTCGCTGCTGTTAAAAAAAAGCAAGTCTGCGGTCATATACACACTATTGGGCCCATGAAGGTTTAGGGCTTTTGAGTTGAGGGTTCAAGTTTCTCTGTGTTGCATTAATGTACTTGTGGAATGCAAAAATGTCTGCTCGGGAAAGAAGGAACACCTAACATTGTTTTATGGAAAAGGCTGCTTTATTCTAAAGCAAATAGAGATCACAATACCACATCCCTCTGCCAAGCCATTCACACTAATGCTCCTAACATTGTGCTAATAAAATCAACACTAGCCCATCTCCCCAACCCTAAACATTACCCGCCCAGATGTCTAGCCTCCCCCCTCATCCTTAAGGTCAAATCCCGTTCACAGTTATACTTCATGAATTCCACTTCTTCAAACATAATCTCAAAGGCCTTCCTTTCCAGCCTGCACAGGGCAGGCCACCAGGCCCTTGTTGCTGTTCGTTCTCCCTAGTTCTCAACTCGTTGGCCTTTCATGCTGTTTCCTTAATCTGATCTCTTTCATCTTCTACCATAAAAACCTCCTGTGATGTGTTCTTTCTGCCACCCCCCCCATTCCCTGTTTCCCACACTTCACACCTTCTATCACCACCAATTCTCTAGTAGCCCCATCAATGTCATCAGGTACTTTTTGCTCCCCAGCAAAGACTAATGCACTCCATTCTGAATGAACAACAGGTCATTTGAACTGAATTTCCTCATAATGTAGTACTTACTTTCATAGCTATAACGAAACCTAGTATATCACTGTTTACTTATTTGAGTGCCCTATTTATGGCTGCCTGCTTGCGATCCCTTCTCCAGTCTCCTCCAAAACATTTCAATGCAGTCCCATCTATCCTGATCCACCTTCATACCCTTCCTTATAATCTTTAATGGTTGAACCAAATAATTTCCCCCAAGTGGATCATTATCATATCTGGCAGGGAGTCCCACTCACTTAACTCCCAAGGCATTGGCAACGGCTGCACCATCTCATTCCTCCAACTCCATGTCACACCACCTGTTCCTTCTCATTATCATAGCCCAGTGCTGCCAGTTTGATTGCCTCTTTGCCTGATATCCTGCCCACTTCACAATGGAATGGCCAAATATCCAGATCAACTTCGTCCCTTCTATCTCCCTGTCCTGTCAGAAAATAAAGCCCCCTATTAGCACTTCTAGCTCTGCTACCTTCCCCAGGGCCTACATACCTTCGATAATTTCTGCCTGCCCAGTTTCTTCAGTCTCTCCTCATTTCATTTCAGGTCACACCCTTCTCTTGCAGCCCCTATCATGATTGAGAATGAGCTGCATTTTCCTGGTTGCTATTCAATTTCTATTCAGCATTTACTTAAGACCCCTAACACCTGCCTTGGCCCTGCCCCCTCCTTTCTGCTTACTTCTTACATGCCAACATTGGGCACACCTCTCTGCATCCACTTCCACTTCTGGTATGTCATACTCCTGTGCACTGTCTACTTTCCTCATGTCCCTTCACTGTGTCTTGACCCCAATACTTCAGAAACCCTCCAAGTCCCAAAGAAGTAAGACTGCAAAGATAGATTAATGTAGTGTCGACTCTTAAGTGGACAAGCATTCTGTTCTTGTCTGCTCCATGATATCTTGCAGAATTCCCACTGTCATGGCCTTCCTCTCATCTTTCATCTTGCCTTACTCTCTGGTACATTTTTACTCACTTCACCACACAATTCACTCCCATTTGGTTTGGAGCCTCAGAGGCATTTTCCATAAAATGCAATCCCAGCCAAATTCTCTGAAATTGATACTGACGACAGCTGTTTCTCAACCATCTCCGCGATGTCATCCCTATGTGCTTGCATGCCTGTCCCATCAGTGCCTCTTCTCTTTGCTCCACTCCTGATAACATCTACCTGATCTTTTCAATATGATTGTCTATTGGCTATGTCCAGAAAGCTCTCTGCTGTTCTTGGTCTCACATGTCTTCTGGTACTTCCTCAGTGGTCTGTAGCTGACTGCTTGTTGATCACACCCGCTACTTACTGATTGACTATAACAAAATAAATCACCATCCTGTTTGCCTGCAGTGGCATTTCCTAGAATGGTCTCACCATGCTCTCCCATCCACTTGCTTCATTCGTTTGGTCCTTACTATCTCTTTTATGTCGTTGGTCCTGATGGGTTTTTGTATGACTTTTTTGCGCATTTCTCATCCATGTTAACATCAAAATTACTGAGTCTTTGTAATCATTTTCACAAATTAGGCTTGGCCCATGGAACATTTTTGACGGCATCATTTGTCTTTTCCTTAAAATGGGAAATAGTTTCACATATGTAAAAACAGACCTGTTTCTCCTATTCACAATGGTTGTAAACTCTTGGCCAGTATTCTTGAGATGCACCTTAATTCTTTAATGCCAAAATTATTTTAAAATGTACAATACTTTTTTATTAAAGGAAGATTACTATCAGATGACTCAAGATGCTGTGTGAACAGCATAGCTAAATCATCCCTGTTTGACTCTGGATACTGAAAAAGCTTTTGACCACACAGATTCAGATTTTATCTCAAATACATTCGTTTTGGGATATTTTGGCCTTATGTATAGGAAATCAATTTCTTTATGGTATGGGTGACCTAGTCATTTTTTGTCAACAATTTCCAGTTCCCATTTTTCTCCCAAAAATGGGGAGATAGGCAGGGTTGCTCGTTCTCTCCTCTCCTTTTTGGTTTATCTTTAGAACCTCTTTTGCCAGGTTTTACCAAATTTCTACATCAGTGGTTTTAATTTGAGAAGTAGTGAGATAAAGATTTCTGCATACACTGATGATATCCTATTGTATATAGATGAACGTGAAACTAAAGTGCCAGAGTTGATGAATTTTCGTTTGTTTTGGGTTATAAGTTGAATACTATTGTATCTAAAGTCCTTTTTGTACATAAATGTTACTTAAAATATGTTTAACAATTAAATTTAGCTTTATGTAACACAAAATATTTATATTTTGGAATGTGGTTCACTTTTTCCAATAGACATAGGATTAATTTTGACTTAGAGCATATTAAGCAAACCTCAGTATGCTTGTAAATAATTAGTCCCCTCTATTCCTCTCCCGGTATTTGTTCAGACTTGATTACAATTATTTTTTTCCTGTTGTTTATACATTTTTTCTATGCTACCTAATAAAATACCTGAAAGCATTTTCTTTTGATTATAAAGAATAACAGCTCATGTTCTTCGGGGTAATAGAAGGGGCAGACAACTGCTTTCAAAACTGAAACTTAATAAGTTACATCGTGGAACTATACTACCTGACTTCATTACGCATCAGTTAGTCTTTTCTTTGAGGCTCGAACAGCAATGCAAGCAATGGCTTGGGTAAGAATAGATAGTGTGATTGTCTCACAAGTCACTTTCAAAGGATCTTTTATTGTCTCTGAGGCTCTCAATTTTTTCCGATCCAAATTTAGCCATTACAAACAGATTACTCTCTCCACATGTTAGTAACAATTTGTCTGAAAAAGATTACTTTTTATGGTCGCCTATTGGTACAACCATTGTATCGATTTAATAAATGATTACTTTTTTAAAGGTCTTTATATGACAGAGGCATTCTTTGGGTGCCCCTGCTTGTTAATGATGCTAGTTGATGTTCTGTTCAGCAGATACATGAACAATATTCGATCCCTGGATCCCTGTGTTAGCATTATGATAAACTTGCAGGTGTTTTGTAATATTTTTTTTATAGATTTCGAAGTCATCCCTTCCCACCATCAAAAAATAATAATATGTTTTTTAATCATTTTAATACTCCACCAAAATCTTCTATTATGTATTCTATAATAAAAGCCTTAAATGAAAATAGTGGTAAGTCTAAAGTTGAGGTGTCAAACAAAATATACTAAAATGTTGTAATCATTTAATTTATGCTCAACTATTTTGAAGAAATTCTCATGTACCTCTTATGCAGCTAAAACTTCCCAAACAATTTATTGATAATGTAGTAGACATTTACATCGGCCTTACTCCCTAAAATAAATTGTTATTCCCAGAATTCTGGACACTCACTATGCAAAATGAAAACTTGCATATCACATGTGATGTTTGATTGCCAACTGGTTTAACAGTTATTGGTTCAGGTGTTAATAGAGGTGGGCAAGCCAACAAACGTACAGAGAGAGCAGAGCTAGATGCATGCCAAGAGTCTGGCTCTGATCTTAGAGGCTGTGCCCGAGTCAAGACGGAAAATGTTTAGCACTGCACTGAGAAGTACTTATTAACAGGGACATGTTTTAAATCTGAACCATTAGTGAACTAAGAGGCAAGACAGTTGTCATGTAAACCCTGTAAGTGGCCCAGATTGTTAAAGACCAACATTATAGTCTATAAAAATAAAACACAATATGTTTTTGTACAACTGGTGTCCTGAACTCACATATTTGAAAAATGCTTTCATATGTGATAGAGAAAAAACAGGAGTTTCGGTGAAGTAAAGAAAATGTCTATGATCACACAATTAAAGCTGGGAAGCAGTGATTTATCCAGGTATTCTGATTTCACTTGATTTTGGATTTGTTTTTAAATCTCTGTAAATGTTTCTGCAGTTTCTATATAGTGTGAACTAGACTTATGGGAGCACATTACATGAGCACCAGTTGCATTACACAAGATCACATTATTTTTTTATAGGCATGGTCAAAGGGATAATAAATGTATTAATTGATTTGTCCAGAATCACAGGATTTTGCGCCAATGCTGACACTCACACCTGATTCCCTAGTTCCAAAGTCGGCAGCTCTGGTTGTAGAGCCACATTCTGGGTGGAGTACGGGTGGCAGCCAGAAGCCACATGAAAGCTCAACTCATTCCTGGCTACAGGTTCCAACAGGACCACGAGCTGAGCCAGTGTCAGGCTTCAGGCTTAAACTTGGCTCGAGCATTCAATAGTTCACCCATCTCTAGGAGTGGAATAAAATCAATGCATTTTAGACTCTATTATTCTATTATCTGATTATCTGTTGGTAATATTTTTTAGGTCATCTAATTGCCATCCCTCCATCTCCTAACACTCATCTTTCAATGGCACAAGAAGAAATGTACAACAGTTTATGCAACAGTTATGCTAGTGGAGAAGTGTGGCTCACTGGTTAGAGCAGCAGACCCTAATGCAGAGGTCTGGCCCGGGACCAGGTTCAATTCCCACCTCGGTGGGTCTTGGGCTCAATTTCCTCGGACCTGATAATTCTCACCTCAGTGCCTATTCTAATCATGGGTCCCACTCTGCAACTCTGGGCAATAGCTTGCTTAATCTCCACAACGGCCCCAACAGCGCTGGGATGCCGGGCTTCACCTTGGGGGTGCCCAGGAGTGGACATTTCACAGGGAAAAACCAGGAAGGGTTCCACAGTGGTATGTGTTACAGTTCCAGGACACCCCAGGTGGGGTATTAGTGCGCTGTACCAATTACATTACTACAGTGGAAGCTATACTTTGTTTACTTTATATTTAATTTTTATATGTAAAATAAGCCATCTTTTATACATTAACTGTGTTAATTATACAAAAGCTCTTTGTTTCTGATCAACATGTTTTTATTTTATAATGCCCTTCTCTCTTCCACCATTCCCTTTTTTCTCTTATCTTTCCCTTTTTTTCTTTATATCATAATTAACATTGGTTGTTTTTCATATTTTATTGAATAGTGTGATTTATTTTTAAATTGTTACTTGTTTATGTTGTTAGAAGCACTATTTTTGTTCTCTTAAAGACAACTATATTACTCTGTGTACTTCTACAGTAACATTTTTGAAACCTTAAAAATTTACTGTGAGAAGGCAAGAGAATGGGTCAAAAGGTTGATGAGTGGAAAATGCAGTGATCTAGGTGAGGGGAGATCAGAATTCAAATGAGAAGTTTTGGAAGTTAACCATGGTCAATTGTGCAAAGGTTGTAAAGCTGAAAGAGAAAGCAATAGGAGATGGTAGATATCTGCTAAGAGGAGTAAACATTGGTCTCAATGATGATGCCCATTCACTAAGGTGGAGAGAGCAAGAGGAGAAGGGAGGAAATTGTTGGAAGAGGTTGGGTAGAAGAGAGGACCCACGGGATAGAGAAAAAAGCTAATGATTTCAGTTTTTGAAGAGCTGGGGTACAGTGTCTATTAAGATATTCTGGAGTCAACAGACACATGGCAAGTAGAGAGAGAGTTAGGGAGAACTGGAGCCACAGATGAGAAAGAGATGAATAGCTGGGTGTCATGAGCGCAATAGTAATGGGAAAGATCAATTGAGGTAATGAATGCTCCAAGAAGAGAGGTATTGATAGAAAAAGGAAGATGATACAGAGCAGATCCCTGGGAAACCAAGTGAATGGGCAATTACTAGAAGACGTGGAGGCCCAAGAGAATGAACAACTACAGCAAGAAAGATAAGAAGATAAGACAAATTACCTGGTCTGGCCGCTTCTGACTAAAGTGTACTTAGGAATCATTCATAACCTAGGGTGCCAAATACCCTAAACCTAAAAACTCCCTCATTAGGCTTGGAACAAAGTGAACATGGCTGTCCTACAGGAAACTCTAAAGTGCTCGACACCCCGGCTTTCCATTGATGCCAACAAGGATGTATCCTTAGTGAACCAATGGCATCTGGATGCTGCCAATGGTGTTGCCCCTAAACAAGCCTCCTATAAAAACAAGCAGAGAACCACCCCTGTCTCCACCTGGTTCTTTTTTGAACTAGGCACTGAAAGAAAAAAGTGTAAAAAATGTGATCGATCCTGGAGGAGACAATTCCTAAATGAGGACAAAACGGCCTACAAACTGGCCCTCAAAAGCTACCATAATATTATAAAAAAAGCCCACTCTAATTGTTATGCTTTGAAAATTGCTGACATCGATAATAGGACCAAAGAAATCTTTAAGATTGTTTCTTGTTTTATGGATGCCAAAACATGTGCTTCTGCGGTTACTCTCACCCTTAAAACAGGGCAGGAGTTAAGCCATTTTTTTAATCCAAAATTATTAAAATATAATCCCACCTTGGTGTGCCCTTGATTCCCTCTACCTTTGACCCATCCTTTATGCCTTGTGACTCCACCGCCACTAACCAACTGGTGTAAATCTCTGCATCAAATGAAGAAGAACTGAAAAATATTTTCCTATTGTACAAGTCGGGCTCTTCACTAGACCCTTGCCCCCTCATATCCTGGGACAATTAACGGATGTTCTTTGTCCTGTCCGTGCAAAGGTATTTAACACTTCCCTTCAGATAGGCTTGGCTCCAGTGATATGGAAAAAAGCCAATGTTGTTCCACTACTGAAACCGCAGACAGCAAGATATTATCCAACTTCAGACCTTCTCCCCTTCTTTTGGGAGCCCCTAAGATCTTAAAATCAGTTGTGAACAAATAACTCTTACAATTCTTAGAATCTAATCATCTGATACACCCTTCCCAATCCGGCTTCCTGACACAACACAATACTGAAACAATACTACTCCAAGTTTTCGAGTCATTAAAGGCATTATTGGATAAAGGACAGAACACTGCCCTAATTTTTCTAGATCTGTCAGTGGCTTTCAACACTGTCGCCCATGACATTCTTTTACACCGTCTATTTGAGTGTGGTATCAGGGGACAAGCCTTGCAATGGCTGACCTCCTTCTTAACAGAGCGAGAACAATCGGTTTGGACAAAATCTCAACTCTCCATGGCCAAACCACTCAATTGTGGAGTTCCCCAAGGCTCCTCCTTAAGTCCAACACTATTAAATGTTTAGTTGTCCCCTCTTGCCACCCTGGTGAAGTCTTTCGGTATCACTATTGTAGCTTGAACTGACGATACGCAGCTGATGTTTTCTTTTGAAGATAACTCAGATACCAGCAATGAATACTTCTCTATTTGCATGAGAGTAGTCCACCCAACACCAATAAATTCCGGATAAGAATGAAATTCTTCTGTTAGGGTCCAATTCAGCAAGAGCTGGCCTGCCACTTGGCCAAGAGACAGACCCTCCCCTCCTCCACCGACCCAGTCAGAAACCTGGGAGTTATTTTTGATAACAACTTATCCTTCAATTCTCAGATCCATTCAGTCGCTAGAAACAGTATATGGATCCTTAAGGCTCTCAGGAAAGTCCTACCCCTTCTTCCCTAGGAGGCATGCAAAACAGTAATTCGAGCCAGAATTCTTTCTAGGCTAAACAACGCAAATGCCTATACTTGAGTCTGCCTGCCTATCTAATTTGCTTTCTCCAGGTGATCCAAAATATTGCAGCCCGTCTGCGCTAGAATTTTAAAAAAGGAGCTTCAACTTCATCATTTCTCGCTAAACTGCACTGGCTTCCAATTTGTAAAAGAATTACTTACAAAGCACTCACTCTAGCACTCATTCTAACACATCATGCCCTGCACAACCCAAGTCCTGTTTACTTGAACAAAAGAATGGAAAAGTACCATCCTAGCAGAAATATTCGGTTCAGTAAGGCTCACTTGATTTCCACCCCCTGGGCCCACCCTTCTAATATGGACAACAAATGGGAGGGTGGGAGAAAGACAACACAGGCGCAAGGAGGGAATAAACTAGCAAGGGAACAAAGAAAACAAGAGGGAGGATGGGGGAAAGGCAACATGCACAAATGGAAGGAGGGTAGGGGAAAGGCAGCATGGACAACTGGAAGGAGGGTGGGGGCAAGGAACCACGAACAAGCGAAGGAGGCAGGGTGGGGGCAAGGCACCACGAACAACTGAAGGCAGGAGGGAGCAAGGCAACTTGGAAAAACTAATTGTAGGGTGGCTGGGTTTCAAGACAGCAAGGGGAGCAGGAGGGACGGTGGGGGAAAGACAAGGGACATCATAGGCAAGGCAAGGAGGGAGCACGTCAATACGGACAACAGAAAGGAGGGTAGGTAGAATTGCAAGACAACATGGATGGGGGATGGAGGAAACTAGCAAGACATCATGGGCAAAAAGACGGAGGCAAAGCACCGCGAACAATGGAAGGAGGGAGGGTGGGGCAAGGTAACACGCACAGCTGGAAAGAGGGTGGGGGCAAGGCAACACGGACAACCTGAATACGGGTGGGGACAAGGCAAAACGGACAAGTGTAGGGAGGGTGGGGTGTAAGGCAACATGGAGAGCAAGAGGGAGAGTGGGGAAAAGCAACATGGAGCGTTTGCTGGAGGGTGGAGGAAACGCAACACCGATAGTGTGAGGAAGGTGGGACAAGGCAGCAGGGACAACGGAGAGAGGGAGGGGCAAGGCAACATAATCAATATAAAGAAATACAGTCAAAGGGAGGGAAGGTGGAGCACAGCAACACAGTCAAACTCAAGGCAACAGTTAATGGGAGGGAGGGAGGGTGGGGCAAGGCAACAAAGTCAATGGAATGGAGGGTGGGTGGGGAAGTCAAGTGTGGGTGTGGCCAAGGCAACAGGGACAACGGAAGGAGGGAGGGAAGATGCGGCAAGTCAACATGGACTACGGAAGGAATACGTTAATCAATTAATCAGGATATATATAGCGCAGCTAATCACCCAATAGAGTATGCAGGGAGTGTGTATGAATTGGGGCAAGCAAGTAGAAAAGGGAGGAACACAGAGGGGAGGGAAGTAAACAAGGAAGCCAAAGGAAAAGGATTCACTCTGGTAGAGAACTTCAACACAAGTAAAAAACCGAGGTAAAAAATGGGCCGTGGAAGGACACAAGTCATGCATCTATGATTCCAGGGAACAGACAAACACACAAGGAGGAAGAAGCATACAGCTGCTGACTACTAAGAAGCAGCAAATGAGAGTGACAGTGAAGACAACCAATAGTCAGCAATGGGTGGTCTCTAAGCCTACTGATAGAAAACAAAGTCTCAAGAGACACTGCATGCACTGGTTTTTCAGGTGCATCTGCGAACGCTGAATGGACTTTAAGGGGCAGTATTAGTTTTGTGGGGGATTCACATTGTACCAGCTGCACTATAGTTGGCATAAAGATATTTTAGGTCTTTGCGCGAAGTGCTGTCTGGATCATGGGACTGAGGCAGTTCTGGAGTACTTCGAACAAGTGTTGTTTTGATTTAATTGGAAAGAATTCGTTATGCCGTACATACACAACTGCATAACTTTTCAAGTGCAGTACGGAGTTTACATGAAAGCATTAGTTAAGCAGAACATGCACAAAGAGGTGCTTGAACACTGTTGCATGCAATTTACAGGATAGCATCAGTTAAGCAGTCAAACTATAGAGCACTATGTGCACTGAGGTGCATGCACTGTGCTATATCAAATTCACAGGATTAATTGAGGAGTATGCACAAAGTGTAGCCTGGCCAGTATCGCGCTGGGGCCCATTTGAAGTGCAGTATAAAGTGTTGTATGAATTAACAAAACAGAGTAGTTTTTTGCTACTGCGTTTTCTGCATAATTATGGTTTTGTGCGCTTCACAAATAATCAATTTTCTGCTGAATAATCTGCATATTTTAACAACAAAGATGGTTAGTCACCTTTCTGTTGCTTATTGCGATATTTGAGGGTTAAGCTAGGACTAATGAGATAAACTGTGTTCTGACAGTGTTAACAAGTGTACAAATCTCAAAATAATGAAGTAATGTTATCATACAATATGCCACATTGTGCGCAGAGCCACATGAATTATCTGATTATGCAGTTGATGCTTTTTTAAACATAATTATGGATGTGCCATATTTGCCGCAAAATCCGTCACCTCAAACGCATCAAAAGTTACTAAAATTGTGACAACGTGTTTGCATGACTGGACTGAGAGGATTGTTGCACACAATGCCGTTTTAAATGGAAGAGGCTGAAAGACGGGTGAGTGCATGGCATTAATTGCCTTAGCGGGAAGTGTGGGGAGGAGGGGATCCTGACAGTTTATTTTCCTGCTAATTTTCTCGCAGATTTAATGTGTCGCTGTTTAACAATTCATAATTTTTCAGCATGGTCACACAATTGATCACGTTTCAATCGAAAAGCCATAAGTAACATCACTTTCTATCATTTGCACCGATTCTACACTTGCACATGACAAAAGTAAACAACAATCTTTAAATGGCTCCCATACCTGTTAACTTTATTTAATCATATGCCCTTAAAAAGGGCTACTGCTTGACTGCTTTTTCTCCAATATGTACAATAGGGCTTTGTGGGACAGCCGACTGAGGGATGTCTGTCCCCCGGGGTAATAGGGGGAACCAGGAGCAGTCTAGACGACTGGCTGATTTGGCCTGCATCTGGTAAAGGATGTAACCCAGGGTATTTATATTGCGCCTGTTAGTCAGGAATTTTTACAATTTATTGGGGCGTGGTTAGCTTAGGGCTAGGTTAGCCAGCGTCTTTAGGCAAGCGTTTGCCTCCATTTCTTCCTGTCCCATATGAGCAGAGCAGGACGAAAGTGTTTTAGAAGCACTCCAACTTTTGAAGGAGGCCGGGCTTTTGGATCTCCCCGCAGCTGGAAATGTGTTCGCATGGCCGATGCGGCTGGTAAGGAGTTCCTCTAGTGGAGTGGTGGCCGTTGTATTGGTGTGCTCTCTACCTAGGGGCCTGGTGGCACGTGCGGTGAATGTGAGGGGGCAGCACTCCTACGCACAGAGTGGCCCCGGTCAAGTCAAGTCAAGTCAAGTCATAACATTTATATAGCGCACTACATACCCAGAGGGTTTCAAGGCGCTTAGGAAGGGGAGGTGGATTATTTGTCAAATATCCACGTTTTAAGCTGCTTTCTGAACGCTAGGTGATTCTGGGTGAGGCGAAGGTAAGCGGGGAGAGAGTTCCATGTTTTGGCAGCCAGGTATGAGAAGGATCTGCCTCCCATGGTGGTCTTGTTGATGCGAGGTACAGTGGCGAAGGCTTGGCTGGAAGAGCGAAGTTGGCGGGAGGGGGTGTAGAAGGATAGTCGAGAGTTGAGGCAATCTGGTCCGATGTCGTAGAGTGATTTGTGTGCGTGGGTAAGCAGTCGGAAAGTGATCCTCTTATTGACGGGTAGCCAGTGGAGGTCTTTAAGGTGACCAGAGATGTGTTCGTTGCGTGGGATGTCTAATATGAGCCTGGCTGAGGCGTTTTGGATTCGTTGTAGTTTCTTCTGGAGTTTAGCGGTGGTACCTGCGTAGAGGGTGTTTCCGTAGTCCAGTCGGCTCGTGACTAGAGCGTGGGTGACTGTTTTCCTTGTTTCGGAAGGGATCCAGCGAAATGTTTTTCTGAGCATGCGAAGAATGTTAAAGCAGGAAGAGGATACGGCGCTGACTTGTCTGTTCATTGAGAGTGAAGAATCCAGGATGACGCCAAGGTTCCGTGCGTGGTCTGTCGGGTTGGGTGCATTTCCGAGGGCTTCCGGCCACCAGGAGTCATCCCATGCAGAGGGGGATTTACCTAAGATGAGGACTTCTGTTTTGTCTGAGTTCAGTTTCAGACGGCTTTGTTTCATCCATTCGGCGACTTCTTTCATTCCTTCGTGTAGGTTAGTTTTAGCGGTGCTGGGGTCCTTGGTGAGAGATAGGATCAGTTGAGTGTCATCCGCGTAAGAGATGATGTTGAGGTTGTGTTGGCGGGCGATGGCCGCGAGGGGGCTCATGTATACGTTAAAGAGGGTGGGACTGAGTGAGGATCCTTGTGGTACTCCGCAGATGATTTCAGAGGCCTCGGACTTGAATGGTGGGAGGCGGACTCTCTGGGTTCTTCCGGTGAGGAACGAGGTGATCCATTCAAGTGCTTTTCCTTGGATTCCGATGTTTCTGAGGCGTTGTAAAAGGGTGCTGTGGCAGACTGTGTCGAAGGCTGCAGAGAGGTCGAGGAGGATGAGGGCGACTGTGTCTCCATTGTCCAGTAGAGTTCGAATGTCGTCTGTTGCTGCGATGAGGGCGGTCTCAGTGCTGTGTTTGGCTCGGAAGCCAGATTGTGAGGGGTCGAGTGAATTGTTGGCTTCGAGGAAGGCGGCGAGCTGGTTGTTGACAGCTTTCTCGATGACTTTGGCCGGGAATGGAAGAAGCGAGATGGGGCGGTAGTTTTTGAGTTCGGTGGGGTCTGCTGTTGGTTTTTTCAGAAGGGCGGTGAGTTCAGCGTGTTTCCAATCTTCTGGGAAAGTAGCGGAGTTGAAGGAGCAGTTGATGACGTCTCGGAGGTGCGGAGCTATGACGGAGTCTGCTTTGTTGAAGATGTGGTGGGGGCATGGGTCTGTGGGGGATCCAGAGTGGATGGAATTCATCAGGCGGATGGTGTCCTCAGTGGAGATTGGGTTCCAGGCGTTAAGGGTGTTAACGGGGGGAAGGTGGTCAGCTGATGGTAGGGTGGGTTGGCTTCCGGGTTGGTTGTCAAAACTGTTGTGGATGTCAGCAATCTTGTTGTGGAAAAAAGAGGCTAGGGAATCGCAGAGGGTTTGAGAGGGGGTGATGTCGTTGGAGTTGGCCGAGGGGTTGGAAAATTCCTTGACGATGTTGAAAAGTTCCTTGCTGTTGTGGGCGTTGTTGTCAAGTCGATCTTTGAATGCTGTTTTCTTGGCTTTTCGGATCAGTTGGTGGTGAGTACGGATGGCGCTTTTGAAGGCGTCCTTGTTGCTGGTGGATGGGTCTTTTTTCCAGGTCTTTTCAAGGGAGCGGCACAGTTTCTTGGATTTCTTGAGGTCGTCATTGAACCATGAGGCCTTCTTGATGCCAAGTTTGTGTTGACGTTTTTTCAGTGGTGCTAAGGTGTCGGCGGTGTTGGATAACCAAAGGGTGGGGTTGGAGGCGGCTTCGTTGGTGTTAGAAGAGAGGGCTGGGGAGGTTTGAAGGAGTGATGTGGAGATCTGCTCTGTGGTGATTTTGTTCCAGTTTCTTTGTAGAGTTGGTTGGAGGTGGATGATGGGTTTCGGCTTGTTGTAGGTGAAGTGAACGCAGCTGTGGTCAGTCCAGAGGAGATCTGTAGTGTGGCTGAAGGAGACATGGTTGCTGGAGGTGAAGATGGGGTCGAGAGTGTGACCTGCGATGTGGGTGGGGGAAGTGACCAGTTGTTTAAGTCCGAGGTTGGCGAGGTTGTCTAAGAGGGTGGCGGTGTTGCGGTCGTTGATCTTTTCAAGGTGGAAGTTGAGGTCTCCCAGAAGGATGTAGTCTTTGGAGGGGAGCGCGTGTGGGGTGATGAAGTCCGTGATGTCTTCACTGAATTTTGCGCGTGGTCCTGGTGGTCTGTAGAGGAGGGTGCCTCTGAGTGTGGTCTTGGGGTCGATGTGGATCTGGAAGTGAAGGTGTTCGGAGTTGGCGAGGTTGGCATCAGAGCTGGTTGAGATGCGGATTGTTTTCTTATGGACGATAGCGATTCCACCTCCTGTATGGTCGGTGCGGTCCTTGCGTGTGATCTTATAGTCATCAGGGATAGCGATGGCGATGTCAGGGGCGGAGGAAGCGTTCATCCATGTTTCCGTTAGGAAGGCGACGTCAGGAGAGATGGTGTCTAGTAGGTTCCAAAGGTCAATGGCGTGCCTGTGGACCGAGCGGGTGTTGAGAAGGATGCATTCTAGGTGGTTGGGGTCGGGAATCTGTGGTGTGGTCGTAGCGGAGATGTTGTCGGTGCCGCTAAATTTGCAGGAGAGGCAGGAGAACGGTCCATGGGTGCGTCCAGGAGCGGCTTGGACGCAGTTGGGGGCGCGACCGGGGTTAAGGGCTAGGAGGGTGGCGGCATCGTAGGACACGGGGGGGGGGGCTGGGCAGCGCGAGGGGCAGGGGGTCTGGCGCTGGGCGCGGTCCAGGCGCGGACGGGCGTAGACGGGCTTACCTTTGGCGCACCTTCGGCGTGTCCGAAGCGTTAGTGGACGCTGCGCGTGGGCACATCTGTCATTTAAGCACCTTGAGGGGGGAGGGGCGTGGGAGGGGCAGCAGGGAGGCGGGAGCGTTGCGAGGAGGAAGGGCTCAGGGAGACAACAACAAACAAGATGGAGGAGGTAAAAAGTCGAGTGAGGCTGGGGCACTGAGAAAGTTCACAAGCGCTTTTAAACACAGGTAGTTTCTATGTTAATAGATAGAGCGCAGCTCCGTTCCGTCGCGCTGATTATATGCCAAAAACGATACTATGTTGCTAAATACCTGAAACGCTGTAGCGTTATCAGTGGCACAGAGTAAGCAGACTGAAGAGGAAATCACAAGCGCTATAATAAATGCACAGACACAAGCGCTAATGCAAATGCGCAATTCAATTACAAGCACACAGATGGTCAGAGGTTAATGGAGGGAGTAACGATACCACTGGAGCCAGGGAGCGTGGGAGCGACCGTGTCTGATGAAGTCAGGGCGGTCACAGATGTCCTTTCTACGGGGTCTACAGTAAGGGTCAGTGGGTGGGAGGGGCAGCAGGGAGGCGGGAGCGTTGCGAGGAGGAAGGGCTCAGGGAGACAACAACAAACAAGATGGAGGAGGTAAAAAGTCGAGTGAGGCTGGGGCACTGAGAAAGTTCACAAGCGCTTTTAAACACAGGTAGTTTCTATGTTAATAGATAGAGCGCAGCTCCGTTCCGTCGCGCTGATTATATGCCAAAAACGATACTATGTTGCTAAATACCAGAAACGCTGTAGCGTTATCAGTGGCACAGAGTAAGCAGACTGAAGAGGAAATCACAAGCGTTATAATAAATGCACAGACACAAGCGCTAATGCAAATGCGCAATTCAATTACAAGCACACAGATGGTCAGAGGTTAATGGAGGGAGTAACGATACCACTGGAGCCAGGGAGCGTGGGAGCGACCGTGTCTGATGAGGCCGGCTTTAGGGCAGTGCGACTGGTGCCACCGCATTGGGCGCTGACCTGTGGAGGGGGGGTGCTGTGACCTCAGGGGGGGCACTGTGCTTAGCAATATCTCATGATAGGAGAGATGAGGGGCACTTTTGCAGGTGGTAGTGAGAAAATCCGAAGAGGAGATCATGGGGCCTGAGGGCACCAAAAGTGATTTTGTCACTGGGTCCCGCCAGAGCTAAAGACGGCCCTGGCCCCGGTAGTACTAGGAGCTAGGGATGGGGCTAGGGAGGGGCAGTAGGTGATAAGCTGTATAGAAAAGCCTTTGAGGTGGGGGGAGTCTCAATGAAGGCCACTGTTAGAGGCAAAGTGAAGGCCTCTAAGGGGCAGGTATTAAGCCTCACGCTGCCACCGACAATCGGCCGGGAGGGGTGGGAGCACGCATTAAGCCCTGAGCAGTAATCTGAGGAATTGGCACAAAGTGGGAGAGAGGCAGAACAGTCTGGGACCATTGATTTTCTGCAGACACTGTTTTTTGAGGGTGATTAAAACCCAGTGCTGCTCTCAAAGAGGCAGTTGCAGGTTAGCCAGGGAGAGGATTTCCATTGGGCCACAGGTATGCTTGTTGGAGAATTGAGGGGAGCTGACCATGATCTTCAGGGGTATTACTATTGAGACTTTGATGAGGATAGGTGGAGGTGCCTCATGGGCGCAGGAGACAGGTAGAGGGGAAAGGGGTGGTGCAGGCACCAGGTGAGGAGTAGGGAGTTGGCGGTATTTGGCTTCCAGTGACATTGGGGAAAATTGGTCAGGTAGACAACAGGAACAGAGGACAAAAGAGGAGGTTGATGCCAAACAGGCAGCGCAATGTGGCCGGGCCTCAGCTATTGTGGCAGCCGTTTTAGAGTGGAGTGATTGGGAGCCAACAGGATTTGAGTTGGGGTTCACTTCTCGAAAACCCCACAAAGTGTATGCCAGGTAGGCAAAAGGGGGCCAGAAATGTGGTGGGTTATAGGGTAGGTCAGGATTTGGGGTAGAGCAGGGTCCATGATATGCCAGCAAGTGTTCCAGGGTGTTGCACACTGGGCCTACTAGACCAAACCAGACCTGGGGAGCACGGTGCAGCTTACATGCCCCAGGGAGAATGGAAGGCGTGGCCTAGAATGATCAGCCCGACTGCAATGAGGGACCCATGTGTATGTGGCACAAGAAGGTCCTGGGAGGCCTCGACATGGCGAACACGGGAGTGGAGTCGCCCCTCTATCTCGGGGGAGAAACACGTGTCAAGACAGCCCGCATCAGTGGAACGCCTGAGAGAGTATGGTACAGACCCTCAGAAGATGGTACCCTGTAGCCTTGGGGTAGGGCATCAGGAGCGACAAGGTGTGGCAGTGGCAGGAAGTGGCCCTACATTGAGAACTTAGGGAAAAAGAGGGGTCAAAAGAGGCGGAATACAACCTGACAAAACGCCCAAAGGCACCCATGGCCATTGCGAATTGGACAACAGTGTTCCTTATAAACGCCAGCATTTACTGTGAGACATACCCAGAGAGGAGTGTCCCTTTATTTAAGTATATGAATATTATACGTAAGGCACATATTTACTTTGTGAGTAATGCCTGGTCCAAATATGATGAGGAGTTTCGAGCACATGTAGCATGGGATTCTGATGCAAAGTGGGGGTAGTTAGATGCAGACTTATGGCAGCAAACAATGGGTTCAGCCAAATTTGTAAAGACCATATTTACAGCAAGTGGTTTGCCCATGGAATCTCGCCCTTTCAGGCCTGTCCGACCCGGGGAAAGGTGGAGAATTCCAATATGAGACAGAGAGACTCAACAGGTGTTTTCTGGGATTTTAAAAAAGAGGTGTGCATGAGGGAGTATTGTTGATTCCAGCATGAATGCTCCAAGGGTGGAAGGAGGCATCCACTTGTCAACTGCTATGGAAATACTGGGGGACGTCAGGGACTCAGCAAGGAGGTCAAAACTCACAATGGTAATACATTTCAGTGGGGGTGGGAGCAGCTAACACAAGAGGCTACCGGGAGGGGAGCAAAAGGAACTCAAGGAAAAAGCTCTTATGCTGGTGAAGATAGATAGGTTCACATACTGGCTGAGACCCTACCCCAATAAGGAAGAAGCACATTGTTGGACAGGCCTCGTGGCAGGCCCGACCCCTCCCCGCATGGCGGGTCGCGGGCCACTGCTACCCCTGTTCCCCGGACAAGAACCACACCTGCAACCCGCCGGGTCAAACCCCAGCTCTTCCCCGACGGAACCCCGGCTCATAACCATAACATTCTCGGCTGGCCCGTGTCCCTTCTCGAACCACCGGCCCCGGCCCAGCCGCCATCTTGGACCCTCCACGACCAGGCCTCATGGCCTCGGATCAACCTCAGCCTCAGGCCCAGCCAAGCCCCGACATCGAGGCACCACCATCCACCCAGGGGGTAAAGAGACCACTTGGCGAATCAATGGGAGAAGGAGGGTCGATGGCTCCCCTCCGCCAGGTTTCGATCGCCCCCAGCCTCCCTGGGCGCTGGCTCCACCCCCCTGCTGGGTGTCTGGACTCCCTCATCCCGGACCTCCCGACCTCCAAGTGCGAGGGTCCGGACATCAAAGGGCGCCAGACCTATAACTGGGGAAGCTCCAGAGCAGGAAGGCAGTTGTATCCTGGAGTCGAGAGACACCGAGACAAACTCATCCTTGGAGGCCTGCTGGCGCTGCCGCGGCTCCTCTTCGTGAAATATCTGTGAAGGCCTGCTGGCGCTGCCGCAGCTCATCCTCTTTGTGAACCATTGTGAAGGCCTGCTGGCGCTGCCGCGGCTCATCCTCTTCGTGAACCTTCTTGAAGGCCTGCTGGCGCTGCCGCGGCTCATCCTCATCGTGAACTATCTTTGAAGGTCTGCTGGCGCTGCCGCGGCTCATCCTCTTCGTGAACCATCGTGAAGGCCTGCTGGCGCTGCCGTGGCCAATCCTCTTCGTGAACCATCCTGAAGGCCTGTTGGCACTGCCGCGGCCCCTACTTGCGAACCCTCCAGCTCGAGGATTGTGAGCTACCTACCCGCTACCCCTGTACCGGACCGGTACTGAGAATGTCCCGCTACCCCCTTCCCCAAAGAGACTAGAATTGACGGGATCATCGTATCCTGGTCCTGCTGTATCGTCCAGTTAACCTGCATAAGAATACCGATAAAAGTGTACAGAACCTATCTTTGTGTGGTGTCCATCTGTGGGGGGGAAGTTGCTCGTCCGTACGATTGCAGGAGAGGGCCCTCGCCAGGAGGCCTCCCCCCCTTGCTCGGCCGACCCTCCAGGTCCCCGTCTAACATTGGTGGCCAGCGGCGCGATCCGAGCCGACGCATAATCGTACAGAGAGTAACTCGCCCCACGACACACAGCAGCAATGACGACAAAAGAGAGTGGAACAACCGCAAAATTTCAGATGGAACGGCTGGAAGAATACAGCCACAAATAATTGAAACAATTCTGCATAGACTTGGGCATCGCTACCACGGGACTGAGCACCGAAGATGACCTCAAGCACGCCTTGGAGTCTTGGGTGGAGACGGAAGCGTCCCCACCCCAAAATGAAAGCATTGAGACCACAGAAACAATTACCACCCCTGTAGAAGAAAGAAGAGCGGGCCTCTCGTCCGAAGAGGCCAGAGAACGGGAGAAGAGCCGGCTCCACGAGTTGGAACTGGCTCGACTCCGCTTAGACGGAGAACTAAAACTGGCAGAACAAAAGATAACCCTCGAACACTTACGGCTCCGGGAAGAACGAGAAGAGAAAAAGAGCCAGAGGGAGCTGGAAGAAAAAAGACTAGCGTACGAGCATGAGCGCAATTTAAAAGAGCTAGAAATTCGACGACAAAACAAAGACCTTAGCGTCCCCGAGAACCAGAGCTCCGCTCCCCCTACGGACCCCAAGGTCCACATTCCCAAGGACGTCGTCGAGAATACTACCGGAACGACGATTTCCAGCAATGGTTCAAGGCCTATGAGGTAGCCATGATCTCCCACCGAATTCCGCGAAGAGACTGGGGAGCCGGGTTATGGGGGAGATTCGTCAACGAAGGAAGAGATGCCCTGCTACAACTTCCCGACCACGAGATGACATCCTACGAACACATGAAGGCCGCCCTTCTCACTCGCTATGGGCTCACACCTGAGATGTACCGGCAGCGATTTCGAGACTGTAAAAGAATCCCTGTTACCACCTCGGTGGAGTACGTGAACTTTTTTAGCAGAGTCTTCGAGGGATGGATCAAAGGCAGCCAGGTCACCACCTACGAACAATTATTCGACCTTATTGTGTGGGAGCACCTCTCCAATAATTGTTTCGTGGAACTAAGGCAGCATCTCCTCGATAGCAAGCTGACTGAACCTCGGAAACTCGCCATCGAAGCAGATCGATGGGAGAGCACACGGGTCGCCTGGAGTTGGCCGGGCGAACAGAACAGAGCCTCCCAAGGGTCCCACCGCCCACGGGGGGGAGGAGGAGGCCAGGGTCGGGGCCGGGACACCGTCACGGTGCCCCCCACTAGCAACCCCCCGTCCCCGGCCGGAAGAGGAAGCCCTCCGACGCGACCGGGATTCCGCTCCAACCTGGTCTGCCACAAATGCCAGCGACCCGGCCACTACGCCAATGATCCAAACTGTCCGAGAAACCAGAGTCCAGTGAACCGCCAGATCACCGCCGTCGCCCTAGGAGAGGAGCAAGGCGAAGAAGAAGCCGAAGAGTGCGAACAATACCAGCCCGAGTGGGAACCTGCCGCCATGTCCCTGGTCTGTCTAGGGGAAAGGGACATGGTCCCGCGGGCCCCCATCCCCGCCAACACGCAGAAGTACAGCCAGTGGGTCACCATTAATGGACGCCGGGCTGAAGCCCTCCGTGACACAGGAGCCAGTGTGACTGCAGTCCGCTGCCATCTGGTGACCCCCGATCAAATCCTACCCAACGTACTTTGTCCAGTGCGGTCTGCGGACAACTCCGAAAGCCTGTGCCAGATGGCCCGCGTCCCCTTCGAGTGGGGGGGAGTGTCAGGCATGCTGAAAGTGACTGTCCGAGACGATGCCCCCATGGACGGCCTCCTGGGGAACGATCTCGAGAGCTCCCCCTGGGCAGCCGTTGAGCGAAGAGAGCACCTGGGGATGCTTGGCCTCCCTGAATGGGTCTGTGCGATGACCCGATCCATGGCCGCCCGCGCCATCCCCATCACGGAGGAACCGGAGTGGCCCAAACCTCCTCCGCCGATCGCCACAGAAGAGACCACACCTGAGCCTGCTCCTCCGGGGCCCAACAACGAAGAACCTGACCCACTCCACGACCTCCCGGAGCTGGCCCAGTGGCGCCAAGAAGGTGGCCCCACTCAGGAACAGTTCCGCAAAGAGCGTGTCCCTCCCTCGAGGGGCTTCGACAGCAAGCCATAGCCCAGAGCGCAGGGGATGCCTCGGGGGCCCACTGGATCTACTGAGACAACGGGCTACTCTACAGTGAGCAAAAGATTGCCGAACTGGGAGCCAGCCTCTAACACACATTTTCTACAGGAAGGTTTTACACTGGGTTTCAGACTGGGGTGCACAGGCTTGAGAATAAGGCATTAGGCGGAGAATTTAAGGTCAGTTCAGACACAGCCACAAGTGGTGCGGGACAGTTACCCAAAGAGGGGGAGGAAGAGAGGATGGCAGGGCATTTTGAAAGGTGGCCAATAGAGGAATTGATTGTTTTACTGATATGGGGGTGGCCAAGAAAGAGGTAGGGCAGTTCTGGCTCATTCAGCACCTGCCATGGTTAAAAGGCCAATCAGTCTTGTACTGCATTGGGGAAGACTTAGCGTCAGTGTCTTACTTCTCCGTGGACATGGCCATGGTGGAGCAGGCAGGGCTGTAGCCTACATGGCAAAGTGTGACTTAAAATCTGCATTTCGGTTACTCCCGGTGCACCCGAATGGTTTTCAATTGCTGGGTATCCAATTTGAGGGGGCATGGTATATGGACAAAGCACTGCCTATTGGGTGCTTGATTTCATGTGCACTTTTTGAGTGCTTCAGCACTTTTCTACAGTGGCTCCTCATGCATGCAATGGGTCATGAGAAGGTGACACACCATCTCGGCGATTTTTTCTTTGTCACAGACTCTGGTTCTGCAAACTTCCAGCATCTGCTGGTAAGTTTCAAGGAACTCATGAAGGGCATGGGGGTTCCATTGGCACCAGATAAAACGAGGGTCCGGTGACCACCATTTCATTTCTAGGAATTGAGGTGGATTTGGTTTGCTATGATAGCGAGCCTTCCAGCTGAGAAGAAGTTGGGGATATAGGTATTGTTGGACACGATGTTGAAAAAAATAAAGTCACAGTGGGAAAAGTACAGGTGCTTTTAGGCCACTTCAATTTTGCTTGTATGGTTGTAAGGGCAGGCAGAACTTTATAGCAGAGGCTGGGATGGCACTCTCTGGAGTTTCCTACCACACCGTCATGTGAGGCTATCCGCGGGGTTGAAGGCCGATCTGAGGATGTGGTGGCATTTACTGGACTCCTTCAATGGTATTCCTATTAGAGTGTAACAGGATTTTGACTGGGATGTTCAGATTTATTTAAATGCATCAAGTTGCTTAGGATTTGGACTGTATTGTTAGAGACACTGGTGTGCAGAAGAATGGCTGGGCGACTGGAGGAAAGGAGGATGCAGAATAGCCTTTCTTAAATTTTTTCCACTAGTCATACTGTGGCGAGCATGGTTGCAGCACAAGTACTCTTTAGAATAGACAACATGTCTGTGGTTCAAGTTGTTAACAGGCAATCGCCAAGAGACACACAGATCCTTAAGATGCTCAGGGTTTTTGACCTTGAATGTTTATGACAAGACATTTAATTTAGAGCCAGGCATGTACCAGGTGTGGACGAAGACACTGCAGAGGCTTTGTCTCGTTCACAGTGGGAGAGGTTCCATGGTCTGGCCCGGAGGTGGACAGAGACATTTCTCAGATCTTGGATGCCACCGGACTTATGGACTGTGGGGGATAGAGGATGTGTCAGCTGGTAGTCGGGTCTATGGCGGCATCCACGCGTAAGGCATGTTGCCAGGTTTGGGGTGAGTTTCTGAGTTCAGGAGTTTATCGCCGCTCAGATTAATGGGCCAGAGTTGAGGACGTGGTGCAGTTCATTTTATGGCTGACCAAAAAGGCCTTCTTTCCAGAGTAATAATTTTCAGGGAGGTTGGCAGGCATTGCTTTCATGGGAACATTCTTGTGGGATTATTAGGGAACAGGTAAAGGGGGTTCAAAAGAAGAGGCCTCTTTCATGGCAGTTTTTTTTGCAGGGTGATTAATATTTTGCCAAAGGTATGTTTTTCACAGGTTGAAATTGTTCTCTTTTCAACATTAATGACGTGGATGTTTTTTGGATCATTAAGGGTATCAGAGCTCTTGGGAGGTCAGGGTGAACAAGGCTTGATAGGATCAAAGGTACTTTTCTAGTTTGAGGATTTGCACAGTGGCAGGGGACATAAAGCTTAGGGAGCAAGTGGAGAGAGTGGACGAGGATGTTTTCATACACCATCAAGGAGATGGGGTCACTTCTTTTCAACTGTTAGTTGTATTGAGGAAGGCAGTTACGGAGCTGGGGTTGCTGGCAAGTGAATTCGGCACTCATTATTTTCATATTGGGGCAGCGACCGAGGCAGGTAAGAGAGGGTGGTCAAGGGGCAGATAATGGGACTACGCAGGTGTTCATCAGATTGCTTTCAGAGGTATGTTATAGACAGTGAAGGCAGGGCGGGTGGCTGTTAGCGCGACAATCTGTTTACACTGTTTTCTTTTCCGGGTCCGTTGGCTACTGGCTTGTCGGTGTGGATTTTTGAACATTCCTTCATAAATTTGGCAGTTTGGCTGCAGGGCAAAGTGCTAAAAGGTAGGAAGTTGGGTTTTAACCACAGGTCATTGACAATTGAGTGGTTTGGTAAGGGTAGTATGAGATGGAAAGAATTGTTGCCCAAGCTCAACAGGATTATGTCTAGGAATACTTGTCTGTATATTTTGATGATTCATTTAGGAGATAACGACATTTTGGTGGAGAAAGGTTTGGCGCTACAATGATTCATGAAATAGTACTTGAGGGAGATAAGACTGCAATGGTCATGGTGTTTCATAGCGTGGACAGAGTTTATACCTAGGCAGCCGTGGCCCATGCAGGTAAGAGCAGTGGGACGGTGGGGCCTGGTCGGGGGGTTTCCGACGGACGATGGTGGGGGAAAATTAATTATTTATTTAATTGTCCCTCGTCATGGGCTGTTGAAAACCCCCTCTCCCCGACTCACCGCTCTTACCTGCACGGGCATTGGCTGTCCCTAGGAGATGGTGGAGAGACGCTGCCAAGCCATAAGCCATAGATGAAACCAGGACGAAGGTGAATAGGTAAATGTGGTGTTTCTGCAGGGATCAAGGTTTCGGCTGAATAAAGCTTGTGGATTTGCATTATGAAGATATGGAGTTTTTCATGGACAATGGAGTGCATCTTTTGGAGTATGGGATGAGATTACACTTGGAGTTACGGGAGTTTTTGGTCAGTACCTTGCAGAGACAGAAGTGAGTTGTCTTGTGTTGGGGGGGGCAGAAAAAGTCAGGCTGGTGCCTTTCTTTTCTGGTGACGGTTGGCCCACAAGTTTGCAGGCCTTCAATTAAGGTTATTTTGGAAAATATAGGCCAAGCAGGCAGCAAGAGAGGGTCTCAACAAGCCCTCACCGTAAGTCCTGAGTTAAATTGTTATGTCATAGGAATAGCAAGATAAGCACATGTTAATGAGTTCATTGCCAAGCAGAAGGGACAGTTTAAAGTGAGTTAATCGGAGAAGTACAATAGGTTAGGATGTCAAAGTTTAAAGAGTATGTACACGGGGAGGGGCAAACTTAGGGGAGGGGATAAGGAAGGTAGGTAGTTTAATGTATAGTGAGGTTTTAGTTTTAAAAGGCCTTAGGCCTAGGATGTTTGTGTGATATGTACCTGTTTCAATAAAGCAGCTTTTTCCACACATAAAAGGAGAAAGTGGTCTGTAATGTGCCCCATTTCACCTAATAGCGCTTTGGAGGCTGGCTGCCCGAAACTAGGTCTGTCTCCAAGGGGTATTGGGGAACCAGGCGCAGTGTTGAGTCTTTACCGGATGTAGCCCAATGAATTTATATTGCTCTATTTTGGGGCTGCCACCGTGTGCACCAACCACACAAAATGTTTGGTGGCAGCCACAAAATGGTACAATATAAATTCCTTGGGCTACATCCTTTACCAGATGAAGCCCAAACCAGCACAGTCATCTAGACTGCGCCTGGTACTCCCAATACCCCCGGGGGACAAACCTACCTTCCGTCAGATATCATCCAAGCTGAGGTGGAGGGGAGGTTTCATGAACTACGGGAAGGAGGGTGGAGACAAAGGAACAAGGAAAATAGACAGAAGGAAGGCGTGTAAGGGAAGCAGACTGGCAGGGAGGAACATGACCTGGGGAGAAGCACACGAAAGATCAAAAATATACCCTCTGGTAGAGTGTTCAAACACAAAGAAATAAGTAGCCCCAAGAAAATTGAGCAGTGAATTGACACAAGTAATGTGTCCATGCTCCAGGTGAGGGATAAACACAGGAAGAGTAAGGAAGCCTACAGCAGCTGACCAATCAAAAGCAAACAGATGGGAGTGACAATGAAGCAAACTAGTGATAAGCAGTGGGGGGTCTCTTTGCCAATGACAGAAAAGGAAATGTCTGGAAGTGACAGTGCATGCGCTGTCTAGGCGAGACGTAAAAAGGTATAGCTTGCTGTTGAAGCTAAATAGGGTACCTCGGGAACCTGGTTAGACAGTTTGCATGGCATGAACATTCATGCTTAAGAAAAATGCATTGGTGATAGCTCAGTTTTGCAAGACAAATCCACCTAAATGTGGAACCACTTACAGATAGAAAGTTCTATTTTCTGGTCCAGTTGCTGTGGGCAAATTTTGTTTTTGTACCTGTCAGGGTGAATGTATTTCTGTGCAAAATTCAGCAGCACCGGTGCAAACTACGTTATCCATCTATAAATGATGCTGAACATTTCCACTTTCACTATATGTAATCCTTCCCCTGGGTTTGCCATGTTCTAACATGGTAGCCTGAGCTACTTGGGCATAACAAATTGTCTTTTCCCTTTGCTGCTCCTCTAACAGTCAAGGCAGTAGAGTGCTCCTTCTCAAAGTTTGCACCTCTTGAAAATACAATGGAGAGCGCAGCAGTTCTGCGCCTGGATCTGAAGTATAAGTACAATTGATCTTGCTACAAAAAAAGGCTATCTGATACAAACTCAGATTCCAGATTTCAACAAAGGTAGATAGGTCTCCACAGATAAACAACCACTGTCATAGCCAATAGGTCTCGCATTTGGGACCTTTTAAGCATTTAGTTATGCAGAACAATATCCTTGGTGCAACAACATCAACTGTTGCATGGCTAAACACTTATAAGGTCCCAAAGGCGATACCTATGCTTGTTTGCAATTGTGAATAGTGTCTAGAACTGATGAATGTATACTTTAGCATGCTGTTGGTTGGCCAATTTAAAAAGTACTTTAATCAGAACATGGTACTGAATCTGAACCCGCATTCATGCACACATTGCATTATAAATGCATGCCATTTTATTTCTCTCAAACAGAATGGTTTGGGAGACATCTCTTACAGAAATGTTTGACAAACTATTCTAATTCTAATGTTTTCGGCAAGTGTTAACCACAGCATAGGATTTCTCAAAGACTAATTAAATAACTATATACCTGGAAACGTTAAGATGCCGGAATTCCAGGGTGTCTATAACTCTGGCTCGAAATCATTACACAAATTCATCTAGGCCAGGAGTTCAAATAAAGAACAAGGAAGTCAATTACTGGTTTAAGGTGGTTCAACTGCAAGAAGTAAGATGTTTACAATGTGGTGCAATTATTTGTTGGAGAGTGTCGGGCTTCTTAATGATAACATGAAGAGCATATTGCTGGATACGTCTAGGGACAGTCCTAAACACCTTCGTGTCTTCTGTCAGCAGCCTGATCTGTGCCATTGAGAGTGTGGGCGGAGCTTCTAGTTCCTACCTTCATACTGCATGCCTCGCAAAGGCTCGACCTCTGATATGCACATTGGTCAAGTCAAGACTGGATTCCGCTTGCTTAAAACAAAATGTTTAAAGTTTGCCTGTGCTTTTTTTCTCTTTTCTTTTTAGCACCCTACTTAGAGCAGAGTTCATACCAGATATTAGTGGGTAAAACATGTTTGTTACACCCACAAAAGTCCTTTGTTATAACCCGAACTCAACGATGCACATAACATGTCTCTGAGGCATTTACTTGGCTAAGCATTTCAACCAAGTTACATTCATGTCTTACTCTACATAAATAATGCACATTGGAGACAACACATGGCACTATTACACACACCAGACTTCAAGTTCATAGCTGCTGAAGAATTATCCATTTCAGCTGTACTTCTTTGAAGTTATTTTCATATATCTCCATACCAATCATTAAGGGGAGGGAAGTGTGGGAGATAGTGGGATTTGTACAGTCACTGACATCTTCAATATCAACAGAACAGCAGCTCACAGTAGTCGGTAGGTTGTGGATTTCCGGTGGGGGGTCATTCTACTGCATGGGCATTTTCTAGCGAGTATCATGCGCTTGGGTCTTCATTGTGGCCGCAGCACTGCATGTGTAAGATGGCAGAGGGGGAAAACCTCATGTTGGGAAAGGTCGACTAACTGTATGGGACAGGGAGAATGGGGGTGTGGCGGGGGAGAACAGGCAGTGAGTAGGATCTAGTCGGCCCCAGGTCTGATCTAGGTGTCGGATGCGCAGTGGATATTGTGTGGCATTGATGTGCGAGAAGGTGAGGGGGTGGGTGTAATGTGTGGCAAGGGTGGAGGATGGGTGGCGTGCATGAATCTCAGGGTACATGAGATGCTGATACATTGCTAGTTGAGTAGGGTACGCCCAAAATGTAAGAATTCTGACCAGAATGTATGTGCATCATATTTACCAAGACGTGCAGCCGCGGGATGCGCTCTGTGATGGGGGAGGGGCGAGGCGCTTAGGAGAGCAAGCGAGTATGCCCAAAATAAAAGAATTCTGACCAGAATGTATGTGCATCATATTTACCAAGACTCGCAGACGCGAG
The DNA here is from genome assembly GCF_964263255.1 of Lissotriton vulgaris. Classification (NCBI taxonomy): domain Eukaryota; kingdom Metazoa; phylum Chordata; class Amphibia; order Caudata; family Salamandridae; genus Lissotriton; species Lissotriton vulgaris. The sequence continues at coordinate 292,843,447 of NC_141693.1, forward strand.
ACGTGCTCTGTGGTGGGGGAGGGGCAGAGCGAGGCACTTGGGAGAGCAAGCGAGTATGCCCAAAATGTAAGAATTCTGACCAGAATGTATGTGCATCGCATTTACCAAGACGCGAGGCCACGAGACACGCTCTGTGGCGGGGGAAGGGCGAAGGGAGGTGCTTGGGAGAGGAAACCAGTATTCCCAAAATGTAAGCATTCTGACCAGAATGTAAGTGCATCGTATTTACCAAGACGCCCAGCCGCCAGACGCGCTCTGTGGTGGGGGAGAGGCGGGGCGAGGCGCTTGGGAGAGCAAGGAGAGGAATGCCAGATGACACCTGATCGCGCACTGAAAGGGTGACCGCGAGCGATGCGAGGAAAGCCAGATAGGGCACGCATAACTGTGCGCGTAACCACACACTCTAGGCCACACCAAAAGCTGTGGTCGGCTTTTTGAAGCCCACTAACGAAAAGTCCCACCACGGCAGTGCATGCGCTGGCATAGGCGAGACCTTAAAAGATCTCATAGTCATATGTGGAAATCCTTAGCTGGAGATTTGTGAATAGCATTTGTGACTCTGTAAATTTGTACTACTGGAGCACTGCTTCCCATGCTCAAAAATGGTTTGTAACTAGGCCCCAATAAATCCAGGTGGGTGGTGAAGTGGTTGATTTGGGTAGTCTGGTGGTCCTCGCTTCTTGATGACTTCTCCACATGCCTCAGCAGCAGTCTGGTCTCTTCTTCTCCCTCACAGTTCCCTTTTTTGCAACCTACCAAAACAAGTAGCTCTGTATGCATTTTACATTCTGTGATGTACTGTATTTTTTATATATATATTTATTTACTACATTTTATATCGATCTAATTCTGACTTCCTGTCTCCCACACAGACCTTATAAACATGTAAGTTGGCCTGTCCAGTAGACTGTCCACCCATGAATACCTGATTGACCAATGATTACATCGTCAGGATTCTGAACAATGGAGAGTCCTCTGATTGTTGGGGACCCGTCATTCAGGACATTGGCTGTGATCCTTGTGTGATTAGCTAAGGGGAAAAGGTTCCAGGGCACTTAGAGGCAAGATATCTCCCACCTTTATACTCTATAAGAAGAATGGCTATTTAAATGTTTTGCAAAGATTGAAAGAAGCAATGTGAGATGTCTCCTACTTACGTCCCTCTCAAAACCTCATTGGGTTAAGCTTCCAGTTGAAACAGCCTCAGACTATCTTCCCGTGCATCTCACGTCTATATGGAGCTCCTGGGAACGTTATATAAACTGCCTACAAAGAGTACAAAATCGGGCAGGCAAATTATGCCTCAAAGTGCAGAAACACGACCACTCCAAACCAGCCATAAAAGCATCCCTATCTAATGCTTTTGGTAGAGTTGAGGATAAAATTCAAGACCCTTTGCTTGCCATCCATGAAGCTTATTGGTATGAATGGCCTCGATGTCTCCTAAACTTGTGGACCCAGTACACTAGGCCAGGGATGAATGCCAACCTGCGCTTATCTGCCCACACATCTTCAGATGACTGAAACACAGCAATAGATTACTTGGAATCCAAGGTCCCTAGACTCTGGGATTCCTTGAGCCCTATCCTGACACCAGAACCCAATCAAATCAGATTGAGAATACTCTTAAATTCTGATCTTTTCAGATGACCTGCAGCTAAGGACTTATCACCATTTTTGGGTGATAGATCGATATCACACTGACGACTTAGGAAGGACAATTGTGGAATATTGAATAGAAATCACTCCTCACATTTGGTTGGACTCAGGCTACCTGAATTCAGGGATGAGTATAACAGGTACAGTACTCTTCGCAATATAAAATGCCTAAATATACAATTCCTAAGTTGCTTGATAATTTAAAAAGACAGTGCTGATAGGCCCTCGCTGTGAGCCAATAGTTGATGATGAAACGTTACCTTATTATTCCTGGCCTCTTAAAGCTCAATGTAGTCCATAAATGACCAGGAAGGTTATGCAGACAGATTAGTTGGGTGGGTCAAAGACGCTCTTACATGAGTGGAGAATCTTGGAGTAACAATATCCCAGGGAGCAAAACTAACGGAGCACAAAACAGCAATTCGGGCAAAAGCACAAAAACTAATCTTTGCGTACCGATTGCTAAAAGCAAAAATGAATTGCCCAAATTACAGTCACCTCCTGAAGGTCATGTCAGCACAAATATTACCATCATTATCTTACGGTCTCGTCACCTGGTGTGGCAAGGAAGTAGACCTGCTCAACGAGCTCCAAACAAAAATTTATAAAGCAGTTTTTAACCTCCCTAAGAGTGCTTCAGCTCTGCAAGTAAGGCTGGAATTCGGTCTGCAAAACCAGAAATATAGGAGCATGAGCGGCTTCATAAAACTGTGTCACAAATTAAGATCTGCAGATCCGGATTCGATGAATTGGTTAAACTTGGAAGCCATAAAAAATCAAGGAGCAACTGGAACCCCTTGTCCTTGGGGAAAATACCTGAAAACCTGCGTGAAAGAGCTGGGGCTGGAAGGAATTTGGGAAACTGTGACGGACAAAGCAACAATAAGTAGACTAGCCAATAAGGCAGCAAGGTCAAAATCTTTTCAAGAGGATAAAGCGTTACTGCTCAAGCGGAGACATGGTTGGACTATAATCAACTCCTTCACAGCTGGTCGACCACACGCATATTTAACCTCGCATTTTAACGTGCACATAAAAAGAGCCTTTACAGCCTACAGGATGGGTATGCACAGTTCGAAAGACTTAGCACCTTCTTGGAAAGAGAAACACCAGACCGAGAGCTGTAGACTTTGTGGCTACAAAACGGAATCATTAGCCCATTTTTTGTGCGTTTGTCCGGCTCTCCTGGTGCAACGTCGAAGATTATTGAAACAGATCTGTAACGAGTTAAAAATCCGCACCTGTAGGCAAGCGGTAACTTGCTGGCTAGGAGGGAGTTCAATCATTTTAGCATGCCGGGGAATAAAATTCATGGCAGAAGTGAATAAATGCCTAAGTCTTGTGGAACAAGGACATGATGAAATAAGCGGTGTAATAACTCTGCCCTGATCCCTAAGACCGCTAAATCCTGCATTAATTTGTACCAAACATTCTGACCTCTTAATGCCGGTGGGAGCTTACCTGAGGAACCTTGTTTTAAAATTGTGTAATCATTTTAACAATGGAAGAGTTCAATCTTCTTTTTAGTAGCATTTATTTTTCGTATCACAATATTGACATGTGGAAATTGTAATGATTTTAATTAATTATGCAATAAACCTCTTTGACTTTGACTTTGAGTGGAGAAGTGTGGCTCAATGATTAGAGCTGCAGACCCTGATGCAGAAGTCTAGCCCGGGACCAGGGTTCAATTCCCCGCCTTGGTGGGTCTTGGGCTCAAAATTCCACGGACCTGATAATTTTCGCCTCGGTGCCTATTCCAATCATGGAGTCCCACTCTGCAAATCTGGGCAACAGCTTCCTTAATATCCACAACGGCCCCCACAACGCTAAGGATGCCTGGCCTCCACCTTGGGGGTGCCCAGGAGTGGACGCCTCACAGGGAAAGCCAGGATGGGTTCCACAGCGGTATTCATGCAAGCGCCTTGAGACCCTTGCGGGTGAGTAGTGCGCTATACAAATATCAATTTACATTTACGTGAGGGGGGGGACCAAGTCACCTTCCCCTTCCTTTCCACGGCAGATTCAGAATGTGCTACAAACTGTTTATGGAAGGCTGTGCTCTGTGAAAGAGTCGCCCCCTCTAAGGCCAGTGTTAGGCTCCTCTGGGATTCATATGCATAGCTCAACTCTTTACAAGCCACCTAGAAACTTTTAGTTGGATTGAGAGTCAAGCTCTTTGTACGTACGTGTGCTCAGAAATAGACTTCTAAGGCTGTATGGTTTAATATGAGAGAATGTTTTATGATAGGGACATATTGGATGTAAATGTGTTCTCTCAGTAACTATCTCTCAGTTACTATAACATTTCTGTGTAATATTAATTGAGCAGCCATATCGAATTTCTTTTTCTCTAATTTTCTAAACAGTTCTTTTTGAGCCTTGATTTCTTACTGCTTCTGCCGTTTTTGTTGTGACTTTTGAAGCCAATGCCACCAAGGGCTGTGCCAGCGGGACCACAGGGCACGGCAGCATCTGTCACCCATGGCTACTTTGAACTGATGCCGATGCTACTTTTCTAAATCCTTTTAGACTCTGGCACAGTGGCAAGTTAGCACTGCTAATGGAAAACACAGGGGTGATATCTTTCAAGAAATGCTAACAGCATATTGAATTAAGAGATTCATTTGAACAAGCAGTGCCAAAAGAATATATATATTTTTTTTTTAAATGAGTGGGCTAATACCCTACTTGATGTTGTTATGTTATGTTACGTTATGTTATGTTATGCTATGCTGTGCTATTTTGACATTTATAGCACACTCCTTACCCTGGCCAGCACACCCTGGTGCTGAGGGATTATTGGACTAACCGGAGAAATGGAGAAGGACGAGAAAAAATTTGAAAAGCCAGGTTTTGAGTTTCTTTGTGAACTCTTGGGAAAGGAACACCCTCCAGTTGGATAGAGGTGGATACATTGGGAATGAGCAAGAGAGAGACCATAAGAGTGAAGGACATTAGCTTCATTGAGGCAGGAAATCCTGTGGTTGACGTAGCTGCGACTGGTGTTGTTAAGGCCTTCGAGGATGTGATGGAGAAGCTTAAATATGACACGTTTTTGAACCTGTAGCCAGTGAAGGTCCAGAAAATGATGAGTAATTGACAAGCATGCTGAGAGGTTCAGTGCAAGACTGACATCAGTGTTTGTTACCACTTGTAACCTCTTAACCAGATAATACCTACATAAAGACCTTTTCTATAGTCCTGTCTGCTAGTAATAAGGGCTTGAGTGACTGTCTTGCAGGTATAAGTGGTTTGCGAAGAAGCTGCAGAATGCTGAAGTAAATAGCAGAGACAGTCAGAATTTGACTGGCCATTGAGAGTTGATTGCCAATTAACTATCCACAGGAGCTAAGCTGAAGTGGCTGGGATGGAGACAGGGCCCAGTTATCTGGACTGCTACTCAGTTATCTGTGCCACCAGTCACTGGACCAGTGTGCAGTACTGTGTCCAAATAAGATTACCCGAGTTCAGCTGATAATCACTTCTATGAGTGCACTGTGAAACCGTGCAAGACTAGGGAAAGTACCACTTCAGGCAACTTGGAAGGTGAAGTAGGTAAAGCTTTGCTGGCCACCTGCATGTGTCCAAATGGCCTGTAGTATGTAGCTTGCTCTCAATCATACATATGCCAAAAGAAACAAGAACAGGCTGTTAATTCCAGTATAGAGAAACTGGGGCGCTGGAGCCCACAAAGAAACTGTTGGAGCTGTTTTTTTGTTATCACTACCTAGGTATCCCACATAACATAGCAACAAGTATTACAATAGCATTACATTCAGAGAAAGGAACCAAAGTCAATTTAAAAATCTGGGGCCTGGTGGGTAAAGCCCTTGTGTAGTCACAAACCGTGCAATCCACTATATTACAGGGTTTTCAACTGCAAAAGTGTTTTCTTTACGTATAAAAGCCGTTTTAAGAGTAGGAAATGTGTTTCTTGCTCATTAAAGGACATTTATGATCCTTTCCGAAACACAAATAGGAGGAGGCATGAAAGTGCGCCCTCTCCAATTTCTGAGTTGGAAAGGAATGTATCAATAATAAAAAACTACAATTGCAATTGCAAACCATTGATGAGTTACCAATTGCCGAGTTGGGGTGGTAACTTATTACAAAGGGGAAGAGGTCCTCTTATAGCACCTTCCCCTTTGGGAACCGTGCTGGCATCCTTTAGGTGAGTAGGGAGTAGTTCAGGGGAGCACAACCCGCTCTTCCTCTTGCAGTTTACCAAAACTAAAAACTTTTTTAAAATCACCACTGGTTCTTTTAAGGAGCACAGGCTGCTTTTAAAAAAGTGTTCCTTTTTAGAATGCAGTCATACGGATAGTAGTCTGCTGTCCCTTACAAGATACCATCCCCGTGATTGCAGCCAATCACAGGAGATCGCAAACTGCGACCTTGCTAAAAAAAATATTATTTTGGCAAATCATTCTGTGATCCCCTGCGGTTCAGTATTTTGTGAACCGACCTATTATTTGATCGCTCATTTCACAAAATACTATTCCATTTGCAAATTTAGTGCGCAATTGAGACCACTTGTCAAGTCTGAGTGATGAAAAACCTCATATTCCTATCTTCAAAAGGTTAGTTAAGTATCATTATAAAGGTCTGATTATAAGATTCTACTCAAATTTCGTCCCTTGCCTAAACCCCTGTTTATGCATGAGTTGGAATTATAAATTGTTAGGTCAGACTCTTCCTGTGCCTTACCCTCGAACCTACATCACACCCAACTCAGGAAACACCAATGGCTCCCCGTACAGAAGAGATTTCAATTCAAGCTGCTGACCCATGCACACAAACAGCAGCGGCCAGCATGGCTTGCAGGTGGCGGGTGGGTGGGTCATGGGTCACGTAGGGAATATCACGCGGGGGTCGCCCATGTTTTTTTTTTAAAAACAGTAAATAAACTTACCTTTGCACCGGCTCCTGGGTCCCACGTCTCCGCTCCTGATCCTCTCTGATGGAAGCAAAGTCAGACCGCACTGACCAATCACAATGCTGCAATGCAGCATTGTGATTGGTAGGCACCCAGGCTCCCCTGACCAATCACAATGCTGCAAGGCAGCATTGTAATTGGTTTTGAGTGTCTTGGTTGGATGCTCAACCAGGGAATGGGAGCCTGTGCTTGTTCTCCATGCAGGCTGTAATGCAGCCTGCATGGAGAATGGGGAAAGTGTGCATGACTGGTTTGGGCAGCCCGAGAGGGCCAACCAAACAGTCATTGCCGACTTAGGAGTGGGCAAACAACAAAGCAGCCCTGCCCACCAGCCAGTCCGCAAAGCAGCAGGAAGCTACATTTTTTACTTAAAGTTATTTTCAATGTATGCTTCTTTGCACTGCTTAAAAGCAGTGGGACGGCGCTCCTTCACCATAGCGGAGGAGCTGCCACTGTACAAAAAGCTCGACACAACCAAGTACCCGCCTACATTAACCACCGCCTGAACTTTCAACAACCATTGAGAAGGCTAGGCTCCACCTCCCTTTTCACTTGCCCATACTCCCCGCATTTACCGAAGCAGAAGTGGAGGACGTTCCTTCACCCACATCACAGAAAAGACCTGGAACAGCCTCCCCACGCACCTCCGGACCATCACCTCACTTCCGGAATTCCGCATCACCATCAAGACCTGACTGTTCGAACAAGACTCTGGGGCATGCAAGTGCCTGGATACCCTATCGGGTGATTAGCCACGCTATATAAATCCTGATTGATTTATGATTGATTTAACGCATCCGATAGTTAGTGAATGAGTTATATAACTCAAACTTTGTTAAATTTCAGCAGGTCACACCTGCTGAAATTTAACGGTGGAACATATGGTGTTTACCTTATCATCAGGGCTGGACTGGGAATGCAAAGCGACCCTGGAAATTGAGTAAGGCCGGCCGCGGGGGAAGGAGGGCTGTAAAACATACACAGCTGCTTTTGTTACAGGGGACCAATATTGCAGGCTCCTGGTGACAAAACTGGGCCCCTAGGGTTTCAAAACAGGCCCCCAACCTGGCGGCCCACTGGGGAAATGCCCGGTGCCCGCTACATCCAGTCCAGCCCTGCTTATCATGCAGATTTTTGTGCATTAAACACCAAAATCTGCATGTTAATCCCAAACAATTCATAATTGGTGATACTTATCGCACTCAATAAATAACATACCCCGGTACATAGTTATTTATAATGTATGATACATGTTATTTATTTTTTTATATCATTTATAGAGCGCCTGAATCACACCAACCGGGTTCTCTCCACGCTGTGAACTGCCTTAGCTTACCCGGGAAAAGAGCATTAAAACAGTGTGGTTTTTAGCAGCTTACTGAAAACTAGATCGTTGGAGCAAAGCCTTAGTTGGATGGGCAGTTGGTTCCAGTAGAGTGGACTTTCACAACTATGACCTAGACCACAGGGGCACCTATGAATTACTTATTTTGATGGTGTACCATACGAAGCAGAACTTTTGCAACTAACTCCCCTATTTTAATTAATGAGGTAGGAGGTACATCCACATTGTGCCACATTTAAAAATTGCCCAATCCCTTTGTGTAAAACCACAGTTGTGAGATGACGAATAACACACACCTATGTGCCAAACTCAGACACACAGAAAAAAGTGTGTGTGAGCGAGATGGCGCCTCACGGGCGCACCACCGACGGGAACCTGGCAGGCACTCACCAGGATTGCCCTGATCTCATCATTGGCACCATCAAGCTCGAAAGAAAAAATGTGTCCAATACCAAACAAAAAGTGGGTTTGTGAAGATGTGCAGTGTAAATGAACCACGAACAACACATGTAGGGCCAGATGTAGGTAATTTCCATTTACCGAATGGAAAGTACCGACTCATACGAATCGGTATTCCCTAATCGGTAAATGGTATGTAGCTAAAAAGTCGGTAAAAGTTACCGACTCGGTATGACTCGGTAAGCCAAATCGGTAATTACCGAATCGGAATTGACCGAGTCGGTAAAATCCGAGTCGGTGAAACCCAAGCAATCCTAAGGGCCACATTGCCCATAGGAATGAATGGGATTCACCGAATCGGAAATTCACGATTCGGATTTCACCGACTCCGAATTTACCGATTCGGTAAATACCAATTTGGGAGTTTGAAACACGCCATGTGAGCCTGTCAACCAATCAGGGAGAGCCTACACACCCCACAGCCAAGGCCCTGTGAATCCAACCAATGAGAGAGAGGCACCCCACCCCAGTACCTGGGAGTGGCCACACCCATGCAGGTGGAAACCAACTGAACAAACAAATCTGCAGAGGAGAGAGGAGCAGAGCATCCACAGGCAAGCAGACTGACAGAATGGAGGCACAGGAAGGACAGAAGGATGCTGCTGAGAGGAAAAGGAAGCTGAAGTTCAGCCCAGAGGAACTACAGGTGGCTGTGGATGAAATTGTCAGCCACTGCAGCCAAATATTTGGGAGGCAGTCTCTGCATGCTGCAGAGACTGTGAAGAGGAACATCTGGTTAGCAATTCAGGGCAAAGTGAATGCCATAGGAGTCACCCACCGGGACCTTGAGGACATCAAAAAGCGGTGGTATGACCTGCGTATAGTGACCAAGAAGAGGATTGCAGGACACAAAAAGGATGCAGGTTTGACTGGAGGTGGCAGGGCCAAAGCCCCAAAACTTACACCAATTGAGGAGCAAGTTGCATCCACCATGGAGTCTGAATGCATCCATGGGATTGGAGACCTGGATAGCACAGCGAAAGCAGCCAGGAAACAAGGTAAGAGGCATGTACCCACATGCACCCCCAGCTATCCCAACCCTGCACCCCACTGTGTACACACATGACACAGCAGGAGAGGTCAGAATGTCTTGCTGCAATGCATCATGGTAGACGTAGTCATGTAGACACAGAAGCAAAGTACACCACACATGACTCAGCAAGGCATGCCACACACATCCCCAAACAAGCAATGTGGACTGTGCAAAGGTGTGCAGACCATATAATTAAGAAACACACACAGACAAACTACAGCATTGACACTATGTCAATTTCATTCCACAGGAGAGTCGTCACGCAGTTCTGCACCGCCGAGGGAGGAGAGGGCAGCACCATCTAAAAGAGGGGAGAAAGAAAAAAGGAAAAGTCGTCACAGCGCAGGAGAAGGTGGAGACGACCCTACCCAGGACCCCTCATCACCAGACCCACCCACTACACCGATCCCAATGTCCCCTCTGTTGTTTGGGTCTCCTGACCTCACAAACACGCCCATGCTGGGAGGGGAAAGTAGCCAGGTGGAGCCCCCGCAGAGGATTCTGCAGACCTCTGATTCAGAGGATGAGGAAGATGTCCCCCAGAAGAGTGCGCCAGTGCCTGACAGGCCATGACCAACTATGTCTGCAGGCTCAGCGCGCACTACTGTCCTTGGCAGGAGGGCACGTGATGGTGGGGAGGGCCAGGATGGGGAGAGCGTGTTCTGTGGGCTGGAGGGCACGATGGTGAAGGTGCAACGCCAGCAGGCCAAATCACTGCAAGCCATGCAGCGGCCGGTGCGCGGTTTGAGCGCAACAATGTCCAACATGGACAAGGGCATAACCCAAATGGCTACTAGCCTGGACCTTATAGCACAGGGGATCTCTGACATTTCTACCTACATGGGGTCCTCTCCGACAAACTTGACAGGGAACATCTCCAGCGTGCCAGGGAACGGCAGTACATGCGCTAACAGACCAAGGCCATGAACAGGTTCGCTGCCAACACAGCTCTCCTCTGCAGACGCTCCATCTCAATGCAGGAAGCAATAGAGCACTGCTGCACTGACTTAACCCGGAGCATGGGTAGAGTGACCTCTGCAATGGAGCAGATGTTGACCTCAAACCTAGGCAATGCTGGTGACACGGGTGTGGAGGAGACTGAGGGGTCAACCAGCAGGAGTGGCTCCAGTACACCTGTCCAGGAGGTGCGCAGGAGCGGCAGGCACAGCCATGCAGAGTCAGGCACCAGCAGGGAACCTGAAGGACAGGCACCTAAATCCCACAATGTGGTGCGAGGACGCAAGCACTGAACTATGCAGGGGACTGACTCTACTGCACACAGTGACAGCAACTGAGTATGTGCAGCCAGTACAAAAGGAAAGGGAGTTAGAGGGAGGAAAAAGGCATAGGCTCACCCTCCAAATACTGTAGTCAACATAAGATTTCTGAAAACAGAAACCTGAAAGCCTAGCCGGTCACTATGATTCCATTCACAACACTCATTGGAGTTGGCCTGGAAGGTATAGTAGATGGAAAAAGAGAATTGCTCTTTTTCTTGGTGTCCCCTCACTCACCAGGGTTGCCCCACGGTGACATGCTTCATCATAGGGGCCATCCCAGTCCTCTTCGGGCTGGGGCGTGCTGTGACTTGCGAATTACGTAGGAGCACTTATAATTGACTATGTGTGGTGCAGGTGTGATAGTGGAGTGGTCTAAGTGATGTGTTTAAAAATACCTGCCCAGTAAGCTTTCATTAAACTTTATTCCTGCTTCTAGTTGGTAACATTAAAATATGGGGTTTAAAAACTAGGATACCTAAACGCAATGTGTTAAGGTGTACCTATCAACTCCTGTCAACATGTTTCGTGCATACCCCAAGCACTACTTCGGGACTACACAGGGACCAGCCCTGTGTTCGCCACTCCTTAACGCTGCAAATGAGCTTTTTAATAAAATGCTGCAATCAACATTTAGTTCATGCATATAGTACCTACGTATTCATTTGAATCACGAGGTTCATGTAGTGGGACCTAACTGTGCCCCATGGACTCGAAGGGGTTCAGTATCCCAGCAATTTGCTAACAGGATACCTCCCTCTTATAAGCACCTACTCACGCCTCCTGAAGAGCAGCTTCCGTTGCCTCCACAAAAGTGGAGGTGCGCGACAGTACACCCCCCTCCTGTGTTGCAAAATTATAGTGACCAGTGCCATATTGCACAATCTTGCTACCAAGGAAGGCACAGAGGTGGAGTTGACACATCGTGAGTACATAGATGAGGACCAAGAACATGCAACAGGGCCAGCCGCAGTAGATGGCAGATTGAGACGGACTGAAATTACACAACGCTATTTCTAGGTACAGTATGACACACACACAGGTATACTTCCGGACATGAGTAGTTTATTCTGCACTACTTCATGATGGTCACATGACTGTACGTCAATGTCACTGGCTGCACATACGATTTCTGAAAACAGAAACCTGAAAGCCTAGCCGGTCACTATGATTCCATTCACAACACTCATTGAGGTTGGCCTGGAAGGTATAGTAGATGGATACCTCCCTCTTATAAGCACCTACTCGCGCCTCGAAGAGGCGTGAGTAGGTGCTTATAAGAGGGAGGTATCCTGTTAGCAAATTGCTGGGATACTGAACCCCTTCGAGTCCATGGGGCACAGTTAGGTCCCACTACATGAACCTTGTGATTCAAATGAATACGTAGGTACTATATGCATGCACTAAATGTCGATTGCAGCATTTTATTAAAAAGCTCATTTGCAGCTTTAAGGAGTGGCGAACACAGGGCTGGTCCCTGTGTAGTCCCGAAGAAGTCCTTGGGGTATGCACGAAACATGTTGACAGGAGTTGATAGGTAGACCTTAACACATTGCGTTTAGGTATCCTAGTTTTTCCACCCCATATTTTAATGTTACCAACTAGAAGCAGGAATAAAGTTTAATGAAAGCTTACTGGGCAGGTATTTTTAAACACATCACTTAGAGCACTCCACTATCACACCCGCACCACACATAGTCAATTATAAGTGCTCCTACGTAATTCGCAAGTCGCAGCACACCCCAGCCCGTAGAGGACTGGGATGGCCCCTATGATGAAGCATGTCACTGTGGGGCAACCCTGGTGAGTGAGGGGACACCAAGAAAAAGAGCAATTCTCTTTTTCCATCTACTATACCTTCCAGGCCAACCCCAATGAGTGTTGTGAATGGAATCATAGTGACCGGCTAGGCTTTTAGGTTTCTGTTTTCAGAAATCGTATGTGCAGCCAGTGACATTGACGTACAGTCATGTGACCATCATGAAGTAGTGCAGAATAAACTACTCATGTCCGGAAGTATACCTGTGTGTGTGTCATACTGTACCTAGAAATAGCGTTGTGTAATTTCAGTCCGTCTCAATCTGCCATCTACTGCGGCTGGCCCTGTTGCATGTTCTTGGTCCTCATCTATGTTCTCACGGTGTGTCAACTCCACCTCTGTCCCTTCCTTTGTAGCAAGATTGTGCAATATGGCACTGGTCACTATAATTTTGCAACACAGGAGGGGGGTGTACTGTCGCACACCTCCACTTTTGTGGAGGCAACGGAACCTGCTCTTCAGGAGTCCAGAGGTTCTCTCCACAACATTGCGGGTGGACCTGAGTGCCACATTGTATCGCCTTTCTGCTCTGTTGCTTGGGTTCAGGTACGGTGTCAGCACAAAGGAATGCAGGGCATATGCACTATCACCTGGGAGAGAACGAGAGGTACATGAGTTTCATACACATTCCACATGGAGCTGAGATACATTTCAGGGTGTGTGCTACATATTTACCTAGCAGATAACCATCTCCAAAATCGCCATTCTGTAGCCATGTGTATATTCCACTGTTCTGGAATATGTAAGAGTCGTGCGTGCTCCCTGGAAATTTAGCAACTATGTCGGTGATGATGTTCCCTGCATTGCATATCACCTGCACGTTGATGGAGTGCGTATACTTACGGTTTCTGTATATGTGTTCCGTGGCTGCAGGGGGGCATAGGGGAATGTGGGTGCCATCAATGCAGCCTATCACATGCGGGAAGTGAGCCAGTCCATAGAAGTCTGTTTTAGTATTGGCAAGTTCCGCAGGTGTGTCAGGGAACTGTATGTAGTCTCCCATTCTCTGAGTCATGACACCCAGGAACTTCCTGAAGAAACGGGACAGACAGCTCTGGGATACACCTCCTACTGCAGCTATCACACTCTGGTAGCTCCAAGAGGCAAGCAGGTGTATGCTGCACAGCACCTGGACATGGGGAGGTATGGCGTGGGCCCTGGGTGTTGGATGATCCAGGTATGGGTGGAGGTCCCTTATTAGGTCCATGATGGTATTGGGGTGCAGCCTGTACCTCTGGAGTATCTCAGGCTCAGTCAATTGGAACAGAGTGATCCTCTGCCTGTACACCTGCTCCTCCCTGTGCCATACCCTCAGTCCTGCAGCCTGTAGCCTTCGCCTCCTCGCTATCACATAGAGTGCAGCCATTTTGACTGGAGGGTTGCATTTTGGGAGCCTTTTTATAGCATCCACATGGTTACCACCACCTTTCAGTCCATGGTAAATACCGACTCCGAAATACCGAATTCGGATGAATTCGGTATTTTTGGCCTTTCCTACATCTCAATGGCCATGTTTTCCGATTCCTTATTTACCGAATCGGTGTATGCCGACTCAGTATTTTTCCTATCGTGAATACCGAATCAGTAAATATGGACTCGGAGAATTCCGAGTCGGTATTTTTCCGATTGATATTTACCGATTCGGTATTTTTTTGGCACCTACATCTCTTTCTCGCTATACCGCTCGGTAACGTACGATTTTACCGATTTTGGGCCGTTACCGACCGGTATTTGCCGACCTACATCTGGCCCGTAGTGTCAAAACAACATATAAACCAAAAACCACAAACAACACGAGTCTTTACTTTTATTCTGTCTCTGAGTTCAGGAGCTCATCGCCGCTCGGATTAATGGGCCAGAATTGAGGATGTGGTGCGGTCCATTTTATGGCTGACCAAAAAGGCCTTCCTTCCAGAGTAACAATTTCAGGGAGGTTGGCAGGCATTGCTTTCACGGGAGAATTCTTTTGGGATTATTAGGGAACAGGGAAAGGGGGGTCAAAAGAGGAGGCCTCCTTCTTGGCAGGTTTTTTGTAGGGTGATTAATATTTGCCAAAGGTATGTTTTTCCCAGGTTGAAATTGTTCTCTTTTCCACATTATTGAAAACCTAAAGGTGTTTTTAGGGTTTAGGGGTGGGCAGGGGCATAAGGTGGTAAGTGTGTGTTAGGGTTATGGGGTGGGTAGGGTATAGGGTAGTAAGAATATTTTAAAAAAAAAAAGGTGGGGCTCTGGATTTTTCCATCTATTAAGAAAAATGTATATTTATCATTATTTTTACAAAAAGGTGGGGGCATATAGGGGTTCACCCCCCAAAAAATTACACACACACACATATGTTTACCTAATCTTAAATATACTTACCTTTTCTTGTAAAGGCATGCGTGGTAACTGTATATTCATAGTACAGATGTGTGAGAAAGGCTTTGCATTGTAAAGGCATTGCATGCCAAAGGATGTGTGGTAAAGGATGCATGGAAAACATATGCGTTTTAATGTTATACAACCGAAGTAAGGGATGGATGATTTGACAACTTGTAGAGCACTTTGTGGACAACTTGTTGGAAACCCCTGTATGTTTGAATTTCCTTGCATGCTGCACTGTGTATTGCCAATTTGTTTCATTTTTATATTTTAATCTCAGAGATTCATTGTTCTTGTTGAATGTAAGGGCTTACCCACAACACACGTATTCCGTTTTAGATTGGCAGTGCTTTTTGAGTCTGTATGTGATGTCTCATTGGTCAGGATTTATTGTTCCTGCTTTCTGATGATGATTTTCAGCAACCGTTTTTTTTTTAACAAATATGAATGCTAAGAGTGAGTCTCAGATTTTCCTCAAAATCTTGTTGCTGGTTTTACCGTTTCTCACTCATCTTTTCAGGGGTACTTGTGCTAGAAGAATATACAAGGTTTTCCCACGAAACTGCCAATCAGATGGACACTGAAACGATATCAAAAGTTAGATTACAGGGGTTTTCTCCAACCATGACACAGAGTACTCGGCCTGTGAGGAAAAGTTTGCTTGCCAAGCCTCTCTCACTTTCTGGGATAAATTTGCTTCACACCACCGTGACAATCAAACTCTCTAAATGCACTGAGGACTAGACCGATCTCTGCAAGCTGTCCGACAGAACCGCTTCCGCAGCAGGTGGTATTTCAGAACTCAGTGATACTTCACCAAGGACACTTTGAAAAGAAGAATATGGGTAAGAAGGCAGTTAGTAGTTTTTGAGCATCCATTTTGAAGTGGACAAATCATATATGACTTCAACAGATGCAATGTCTCTGGGGCTTCCAACATATGCCAAGGTCCAGGAGGACTTAGTGCTTAGTTTGTAAAATAATAAGTGCGGGGGTCTCAACAGGAGGCCACTGCAGCCTGCAACACACATAGACCCTGCTATGCTGCCAACAATAGAAACAACACAAGTACTAACCATCAAACTCTCACAGGTGTGAATATTCGGACTATTTCAGGCCCCCAAAGCTATACGAATGGCTTGGGTGGCAGGTAATAGTCATTTTAATGTTTATTGAATTAAAAATAACGAGTGTGTGGTCACCACCAAATTAGCCAGACAGCGCCACCTTGTGGCAGCTGTCACAAGCGCTGGTTTTTGGAATAAAGTGCCGGTTTGAGCACGGAAACCACAGCTCAATCTAATCTAAGCACTTGTTGCAAATCACACCTCACACTGAAGACTGAGGGATACCTTGCAGCCTATTTTAACAATTTAAGTCAACGACCGTCACCTCAACCGAATCACACAATATCAGGAGTTTTCTGTACAGGTAATTCACTGGCACAAGAAACGAAACTCCACCAATAAAAAGTCAGCACCTTCAACACTTCTCTGGAGCATACCCATGGCTCTAAATGGTATAAACCCGGCCCTGAGAAATAAGTGCCGGTACTTAGCACCGGAAAGCACAGGCACAAATTAAGCACTGGACTTAGTTCATGCCAGATTTGCAGTATCGACAGTTACAAACAGTGCTTTAAATGAGCAGGTACTCACAGGTACACAGTACCTGCACTTTTTTAATTTGAAAGGGAGAGTAATTGCACTTCATAATTCGGGTGCAATACTTTTAATAGGAGAGTACCTGCGCTTCTCTGTAGCAAACAGGTACTCTGGCACACTACACTTTTCAGATTTCCATTTCAAGCACTAGTTACAAAATTAAACACTATTCCACAAGAAAGGTGTTTGTGTTCTCACAAGGGTGCTTGCCAGGGTGGTCAGCTAATGACCACTCGGTCCATCCATCTTTAAAAGCATCTTCTGCCCAATCTTCGCTCTTCTTTAAGGCTCCAGCGTTCCCGATTGTCCCTGTGTCCCATAAGGCCAGTCCACATGGGCGTCCGCAGGTAGGGGCAAGGGGGGGCACTTGCCCCCCCCTGGATCACCCGGCCTGCAATGTTTGGTGCTGTGCCGTGGTGGTGGTGAGTCAGTGTGGCATTTATTTTCCATTTTAATTTCCATGATTGTTAGAAATAATGGACAGATGATCGGAACTTCGGAAGTTGGAAGTTTTAATTTTGTAAGCAGGCCTCTTACTTGTATCATTTTAGGCCAGCAGGCAGCAGCACCAAATCCCTATGACATCATGACGGAGAGTGCTGCACCTGGTGCGCCACCTATCTTATGCTGCAAAGTACCGCGCCGGGCGCGCCCGCGCTTAAGGTCACACACACAGCCCCCACCCAGACAGTGGTGTTTCCAGGCCAGGGCCGGGACACCGTCAATATTTGGAGCAGGTCAGCCCGCCAAGCAGGAATTCGGGAACACGGCTGCTGACCGTTCCGAGTAGGATTTTTCAACTAGCGAAGGTCTGCAAGTAAGGCTCAGAGAATTTCCTGGAAGTAAAGAGTTTGTGACACAGTAAGTTTTTGATTCTGAGATCTATAGTACCACATGAGACTTTGATTTGTTTGTGCAACATATTTCGGGGTGGCGAACAGCAGTGCTTCTGAATGCTTATAAAATCCCAGAGGCGCCAATTCTGAGAGATTAGAACCGGGTAAGGTCGTCATTTGATTAAACTTTTTAGCACTGGATAAAAGGCGGGCTACAGAGGGAAAAGCTGATCTGAGGGAGCCAGTCAAACATTTCCAAGCGGTTTTCATAGTGAACATGTGAAATAACAAGAAATTGGACAGATATTTTTTTTCTGGTTTGGGTATAAAAGATCGAATGTGATTTTACTGTCTCAGCTGGTATGGTACACTTGGATGAATAGTTTATGCATGAGTCTTTAACAGAATTCAGAAAAGGTCTGGATACCACACATGCGCAATCGTGCCTGAATACCTAAATGGTCTGTAGTGTTACACAAATGCATAATTTGCAGCTGTAGACTTACACTGTATGTAGTGTTACACATATGGGTAGTCATGTCTGAAGACCTATATGATCTGTAGTGTTACACGTATGCGTAATCGCTGCTCTAGACATACATAGTTTGTACGTGGTGTTACACGTATGGATGGGTATTCATGGCTTAAGACCTACATTGTCTGTGGTGTTACATATTTGTGTAATCACGGCTTAAGACCTACATGGGCTGTAATGTTGGACGCATGGGTAATCATAAATGAAGATTTACATGGTGTATATAGTGTCACACATATACGTAAATGAGGCTGAAGCTGTTACACGTATGCGTAATCGTGGCTGACGACCTACATGATCTGTAGTGTTACAGCAGACAAGTAAACAGGTGGAAGACATAGTTTTTGCCTCCCCGCCGGACTGCATCCATCTGAAATGTGTTTAATCTCATCAAAAATGAATGTTTTGTGTGTATTATCTGAAGGCGGTTTAGGGGTTCATGATCTTTCCTGGCATCAGCTTAGGTCCCACTGGTTCACTCACTGCCTTTGTTGGTTAAGGGCGGGTTTGGGTCCGGGATGATTATGGTGCCTGCGTGGCAGGATGCATTCATTGCTGGCGCGTGGCGTCTGTGCTGGGATCAGCGCGTGGCACGGACACACGCACAATGCTATCTCCGGGGCTCTGCGTAAAACACATCTCTCACCCTGCGTGCACGAGGAAAGCCCAGGCCTCCTCGGATCCCAATGCCTTTCCTCCTGAGCGGCTGCGGCACTCTGAAATTTTACTTATTATTTGGGAATAATCCGCCCTCCCCTGCCAGCGGGTCCAAACACAGGCTCTGTTTGAAGCCAGTGTTTAGAGGCTTTCAAGTCTGTGCCTTATCATAAGGCCTTCCCAACTGTCGAGTTAAACTGTTGTCGCCTGCTGCCACATCGATCTGCCTCAAACTCATTTAGGCCACTGTTGAACCCTCTATGAGGCAGGTTTGGCCTAACGGCCCCTTTCTGATTTGAACGAGCTAGGAGTGCCCCCCACACGTACATACATCACCCTCTCTGCTATTGTTGCTACAAAACTCTACTCAGACTGTCACCTGGCTGTTACTCCTTCAGCTCCTCTGTTTCTCTCCTTGTGTTCACACACTCCTCCAAACTCAGCCATGGCCGCCCGGCAAGATTAGAGAGAGATTGAAGGTCCGAGCTTGCCTGCTCCCAAGCTTGAAGTTGAAGAGAGACAGTAAGTCATAAAGATAGCATGTCCAGGTCCTTGCGGCCGCGGGCTATAAATAGCTGATTTTGCAGCGAGGTGAGGTGATGTTTGAACCCCTTGGACTGCTCCATAAGGACGTTAACGATTTTGCCCCCCCCCTGGAAAAAATTCTGCGGACGCCCATGCCAGTCCAGCCTTGGTAATGGCAGGCTAAGTGATGTCATCCTGCACACGCACCTCATTGACCTCTGGCACGACCTTGGTCTACCGAGAACACTAACTGTGGGCACCTGAGAACATTTATTGTCTTTTCTGCATGCCAAGTGCGTGAGAAGCGTCGGGCCGCTGAGGACCTCTGATTAGGCTGGAGAGGCGTTTAATTAGGGCCTCTGCTCTTCCGAGCCTCACATTGCTCTTTCGCAGCGTAGTGCACGCATGCCGCGTGCATTCCTAAGCAGGATCACGACGCTTTGTCGCGCGGAGCTCTGCAGCTGCCGGCGAATTACAAATCTCCTCAGGTAGACTCAGACTGCGCAGTAATTATTTAACCACATGGCTGCTAGGCGTTTTCCCGTCCTGCGCTGCAATTTGTTGTTTTACTTTATTTCATGACGAGCTGGCCTTGTCATCAGCGCACGGCAGGTAAGCGCCATGACGAGCCCAGCTCGTCATTAGCTTCGAAGGGGTTAAAGAGCCAACATCAAATTTAAGACTCCCTGGGGAGCCGCTATGCTTATCCCTTTAGCAGGGGGCTGACGTTAATGCACACGTGCCAGTGAGCCCGATTCATGCGGAAGACTCTCGGTTTGTGAAACAAAACATGGCTTTATTTGAAGGGTCTCCAGCCTAAAATTGCCTCTAAAGGCCTCGACGTGTGCAAGGGACCTTTCGGCGCTGTGGTGAACGTTGTCTTGTGCCTAGACTGAGGCCTCTCGGTCTCTGGTGCTGTTGTTAGGCGAATCGCACTTCAACGCGAAGCACCAGGCCTGATTGGCCGCCATCAACTACAGTATTTCTCGCCTATGCTCTAAGTGTGTTCAAACAAGAAAATGTCTGAAAACGCGGAGATCAGGCACAAAAATCCAGGGTCAGGCTGACCGGTAGGGCAATCTGTCAGTGCCAGAAGTGCTGGTTTGCCACTCAGTGTGTGGGCTGTTTTTTTATTTAGCTGTTTGTGGGCCTGTTTTGTTATCTAGTGGCCGGTTTATGTTTTTACATTTGACTTCCCTGATATTACCACAAACATTGCCTGCAGCAATCTCATATCTATGTGGTCTCCCATACCACGTAAAACACATATACAGCATATCTTTACAAGTTTAAAACTACCCCAATTTGAAGCCATGGGCCCCTTTTTTCAGCTATTTTATTCACTAACGGGGCCACTTTTATTTTGGTGCCCAGACCTGTTTTCTGCCCCAGTCCGACCCTGCACAATCCTGCAAATTACAGTTTGAAATCCAAGTATATTCAGCTGAGTTATTTATCCTCCCAGGCCAATAAAAGAATGTGTCCTTGTGTAACGTAACTGGTACTCATGTAAAGCGCCCCAATACCTTCGAGACGAGTTTGCGCTATATACATCTGCAAAAATAAATAAACAAACCGAACTGAGGTGTTAGTATAACCTGCTAATCACAAGTTGCATGGACAGAGACAGCAAGGGATACATGAGGCCCTTATGCAAGTGTACCAGACTGGCATAGGCCCACTTCCAGCATGGGCATCAGGTGCAGGCATCTGATCCTGCCTCCTTCACCAGAGGATGCAGGAGCTGAGGGTACCATGCAGGAGCTAAGGGTACTACAACTTGAGGGACAGTAGAGGCATGCCACCTCTTTGCTCACTACGGCCACCGGAGAAAAAGATTTACGAGGCACAATTAGTGCATTGTTATGGCTCATGGGGCGACAAGCGGCAGCAATGAGGGAAATGGCTCACTCCAGAGCTGGCATGAAAAGTAAAGGCATCGATGGTATCCTTGACGTAGCTCTGGGGCATGGCTTGCTAATGTGGGATGGGAACTTGGCAGTGTGAGGAATGAGGATTCCTGTGAGTTTGGGGTCATAATGAGGATAGACAATCTTGGATTCCGGCTTTGGCTCAGGCAGGCTTTGTCACCTTCCTGGCCAGATTACAGTCTCGTGCCCTGCAGAGCTGTCGCCCGTGCCTCGCCTTTGAATGACCCTACAAGAGGAGGCCATGTGTAACACAAAACGATGCCCCCTGCAGAATGTAAAGGGGGGCGCCTGAATCTCCCATATCACAGATATTTGCTGGCCTGGAGCTCATTGGGGCAGAACCGCCAATTTGAAAATAAATATGCAAACTAGAAGGAGGCGTGGCATTGGATGGGAATGGGGCTTTATGTAGAGCAGGCGCGCAACAGCCATTGGCCTCAAAGGGCTTCAGCCCCCCCCCCCCCCGTCGTGTGTGGCAGCCCGGGATGAGACACTTCCTGGGCCCGCTCACAGCCGCGCCCAAGCACTTCACAGGTCTTTAAAAGACCTTGTGCATGTTAATGGGGCTTTGTTGTTGTTTCACCCCTTCTATGAGGCCCTGCAGCTCGACTCTGCCGATTGCCTAAACTGTAGGCCCTAAAGATTCAGCCCCCCGTGAAATTATTTCTTAGCATCCCCACGAAATATGACTCTAGTTGCGCCTCTGATGCAGAGAACTACCTTTGAGGGCCTTCTGACCACGTGCCCTGTCCCATCGCCCTCCTTGCCAATAAAACAAAAAACACAGAGGTTGCTTGGGCTGCAACCCATGCTTTGGGGTGTTTTCACACCACTTAATGGACTTTAGCTGCTTACAGCCTCCAACAAGCCTTGGCAAAGCCAATAGGTCTCGCTTTTGCGAGAGTAAGTGCTATTTGCATTGTAAATGTCAATGTTTTTTACCCATGTGTTATGGAGTGGAGTGGATGTATGTGGTGTGCGGTGGAATTATGTGGGTGGATTGGAATTATTAGTCGTAGAATTGTGTACTGTGGAATTGTGTGGTGTAGAGTGGATTTGTGTAGGAGAATTTTGAGTCATGATGTGACGTGAAATCATGTGGATAGTAATTATGTGCTATTGAGTATACTGGAATTATTTGGAGTGGGATTGTGTGTCATGGATTTTAATGATGAGGAATGGCATTTTGTTTTGTGGAGTTGTATGTTTTGTAGTTTAATTATGTGGTATGCTGTTGAAGTTTGTGGCAAGATGTGGATGTGGTATTCTGTGGTGAGGATTGGATGTATTTGGTTTGTTGTGAAAATGTGCTGTAGAGCTGAATTATGTGGTTTGTTGTTGAATGATGTGGTGTGGAGTTGAATTGGGTAGGCATGGAACAGTATGGGGTTGAGTGAAATTATGCTGACTGGTATTCTGTGGGATGATGTGGAGTGTATTTATGTGGGTTGTTGCTGTATGGCATAGAGTGGTTTTATGCGGCAGACACTTAAACTACTACACATCCACTACACTGACCTTCCCTCTATCGTATCTAAGAGTTGCAAGGATGTAAGATTTCAATTGAAGTGAAACTCCATGGCTTGAAGACAGAAGCATGCACAACTTAGTTGGTTCCGGAAGGAGGCTGTGAGGCTAGGCAGAGGCACAGAATACAAAGACCCAGGTGTGGGTGAGGATATTATGTGACTGCCATGCCTTACAATAGGGTGCACCATACCAAGCTCTCAAAGTGAATTTCTGAATACAATACTTCATACCTTTCTACCCAGTCTGAGCTGTTTGGGAAAATGGACTCATTTCACCAGAAGTGCAACTTCTGGAACGATGCAGTCATTTTTCATATCACACACAGCCATTGTTATCAGGATACTGTGGAGAACTGGGATCTAATTCCACCTTGTATCGTTAAGGTGAGGTCTCGAGAACATAGCCTGTGAATATGTTGCAATGCAAAGCACTACCTTTCCAGATATTAAGAATGATCTCAACCAAAACACCTCACCTGCAGTCCTCTAAATGTTTTCATAAGATATTAGTTACGGCACAACCCAAATTGGTTGTGGCTCAAGCTTGTAGATGTGTATAAGTCTGTACAAATATGCATAAACACGAATAACCACAAGAATTTGAATTAAAAGATTGAGGGAAGGTCAACAAACTAGTTCAAGTTTGGAAGACTGTCTCCTGGTGCTGGAAGGGAGTTCTGGGTGTAGTTGATAACCTCTGGCACACATCATGCCTCATGGTAAGATCTAGCAGAGAGGTGCATACAGCAACATGGAAAGTAGCACTAATTCAACAGTTCCCAGCACCAACGCTGGCCTTTATATGCAGTTTATGATTAACAGGAAACGCGATTGAGGAATAACATACTCTATGAAACAACACTCTACGATGCAACACACTACGACACAACACTCTACAACAATTTACTCCAATGTACTCCACTCCACTCTACACCACTCCACTCTATGCCCCTGCACTCTATGCAACTCCACTGACTATTCTTTACTCTAGCACACTCTACTCTACAATACTCCACTTTAAGTCACTATGCTCTACATCACTTCACTTTACACAACACTATGATATTCTACACTACATCACTCTAGGCCACTCTACTCCACTCTATGTCACTCCACTCTATGCCACTCCACTCTATGATAGTCCACTGCATGACACTCTACTCTACTCCTCTCCACTCTACGCCATTCTATTCCACTCTATGCCACTCCACTCTACAGCACTCTATGCCGCTGCACTCTAGGCCAGTCTTCTCCACCCTACACCACTCCACCGTACTCCACTCTACTCGACGACACTTCACTCCACGATACTCCACTCTATGACCCACTACAATACTCTACAATAGTCTACTCCACTCTATGCCACTCCACTCTATGACCCTCCACACTTCAACCCTCCAGTCTACAGTCCTCTAAGACACTCTATGCCACTTTTTTCCACAGTATGACAGTCTATTATATGACACTCCGCTCTACGACAATCAACGACACTCCATGCCTGTTTTCACAACTCTAAGACCTTCCATGACACTCTTTGCCACTTTATGCCCCTCCATTCTATGACACTGTGAAGTTTTTACAAACTCTGCGGGCCAGGACGTTCTTTTCCCTAGAGTTGGAAGGAACCTAGAGCGGGGAGAAGAAATACCCGCCGTGTTGAAGAGACTGTATTAAAACCAGCCTGTCTCCTTTAACATGCTGATGCAAGGACGAACCAATCAGGAGGACTGGGCAACAGGAAGATGGAAGAAAAGGAAGAAGGGAGGCAAGTGGAAAAGATCATTGAGAGGGAGCAGCTGACAGACACCGCGCAGGAAGGAGAAAGGGAGATCGAGTTACCGGATGAGGAAGGAAGAAGACAACGGGATGCAGAATCCTAGGAGGGCCCCAGCGTCACCGTGGATCCAGATGGCGACCCCCCCCCCCCCATCTCAAGGAGAAGAAGGAGACACAGATATGGGACGGAAGGAGTAGTGTGTGGCCCGAAGGCTACTTACTGAGCGCCACAACTCAGGAGAGTTGTGGCCAAGAGGGTGAGTAGAAAAAACGACTATTGCAGGGGAGGAGGGAGGGGAATATCTCTGGTCTCTCTCTTGCACTGGGTGAAAGGGACTGGAATTAAAAGAAAAATCCATTTACTACCTGGGTCTGCTGGAGATAAGTGAATAAGACAGAATCCTAAAGAAAAAAGGGAAAAGTTCCTTCCCTAAGGCTTTCCTTTAGAGGACCCTTAATTTTGTTATTTCCATTTTTTCTTCTTCTTCTTTTCCTACTTCCTTTTGGGGCATTATTATGCTTTCTAGTTGCAGGGTCACGTAACCCAAAGAGGAAGAAAACACAAGAGAAACAAAAGAAAAGAGAAACTAACAGACAAAACAACCTCATAGCAGGGAAAGGCACATCGGGTGAGCACTGCTGGTGTGGGGGAAATATTTGTAAGAATTCGAAAACCACATACTTACCCCACGCCTGTTCCTCCTTGTTCTTCTTTTCTATGAGCCTCCGAGGACCTCCATGGATGCTAGGAAAACCTGGAAGGGTCAAGACAGAAAAATCGGAGTTACTCTAGAAGTATTCACATCAGTAATAAAGTTTCACAAGTCATGAATATTAACAAATAAACATCATTAAGCCTTCAAAGCCGACTCCTTGCATTTACTTCTGACCAGTCTTCTAGGAAACCCAAAGACACTCTACTCCACTTTACTCCACTCTATGACACTCCATGCTACTCCACTCTATGCCACTTCACTTTGGGCAACTCTCCTTTATCCTACACCACTTAACTCTATAACACTACCCTCCATGATACACTACTCTTTGAACATCTAGTCCACTATGCAACACTTTACGTCACTCTATGCCACTGTAATCTATGCCACTCCACTCTATGACCATCCACACTATGGCCCTCCACTCTATGACCCTCCAAGACACTCTACAACACTGTTCTCCACTATATGGTAGTCTATTCTATGACACTTCACTTTACCACACTCTACAACACTCCATGCCTCTCTACCCCATTCTATGATCTTCTACGACACTCTTTACCACTGTACGCCACTCCACTTTACTCCTCTTTGGCCGCTCCACTCACTCCACTCTATGACTCTATATTCCATTCTAAGCTATGCCACTCCACTCCACTCCACTCTACAGTTCTCCGCTCAACTCAACGGCACTCCACTTTACTCTGTTCTACTTCACTTTACTCCAATTTATGCTACGCCACTCTACGCACCTCCACTCTACGTCACTCCACGTTATGGCACTCTATATCAACCTATGCCAATCCACTCTACTCCACTCCTCCACTCCATCCACTCCATCCACTAAATACCCCTTCACTTTATGCCCTTCCACTCTACGACATGGCATTCTACTCCATTCTACGCCACCCAACTCTGCAACACTCCAATCCACTCTATGACACTCTGCTCTACTCTGCGCCACTGTACTCCATGACTCTCCACTCTATGACCCTCCACTCACCGATCCTTCACTCTGTGACCCCATGACACTCTACAACACTCTATGCCACTCGACTTGACACCATGCCACTCTATGACATGCCACTCTACATCACTCCACTTTGAGCCACTCCATTCTACGCCACTCCACTCTTAGCCACTTCACTCCAACAACATGGCTAAAACACATTGGCAAGGCCAATAGCTCTAGCATAGGTGCGACTTATTGTCTTTGCCAATGTTTATTTTGTTGGCTGTCGCAGTCCTGCTTTTAGCAGCCATTGTATTTAAAGACGGTGTTATGAGGGAACAGAGTATGTCAGGAATGATAGGCTCGGTTTTATTTTTGCTCTTCAGTCCTGATGAGACAAGTGCCAAGCCAGAGCCAGATATGTGGCTGTTGACCGGCTCCGGGGACTGCCTGGCCTATACGGCAGGTATGGCGGGTCAGTGTGTGGGATGTTTTTTGGTTGTTCCTGAGCCTGTTTTATGGTCTTGTTCAGTTTTGTATAGGGCAAACTGGACCCAATGGTAGTACATTGCACCAGGTCAGATTAATATTTTAAAACACACAGGGATATTTTGGGTCCAAGTTCATTCCTGGTGGAAGGCCCGTTGTTCCGCCAGGATGATGAAGTACATTTCTCCATTGCCCTGGTGGAGAGACTGCCTACCAGATGTATAAATGACTGCCAAGCTGTTGGTCATTTATAAAGCATTGCCCGGAACAGGCGTCACCGCAGTTCCTGTCAATGTATTTTGCTGTTGGGTGCACTGCTCTGTTGACATGATGAAGCCCTGAACCAAACAGTTTTCTTTTAAAGAAAATGCATAATCTTTCTTTTTGAAAAAATAAAAAATGGCAATGCTCGCCTCGCCATGGGAGTTCTCTCCCACTGCAAGGAGAGCATTTAGCAGTTTTCACTGTCTAGTTCCGTCTTGGTTTTCCTGGCAGTGATGGGCAGTGAAAACTGACCTGTAATTCTGCTCATTTAAATCAGTGGGGAGGAATTACATATCGGCTTCCAACGGCCCTTACTCCACAGGGCCATCTGAGGAGACAGAGTATTTTCAACCTCGATTAAATGAATGGTCTCTAATTTGTGCGGGTGGACCGTTACCTTGCGGGTAAGCATACTCCATCACTGTTGCAAAGAAGGATGCTTACCTCCAAGATATAAATTGCGCCCTAAGTAAATTGCCCAGAATCACAAAATGTTGCGCCAACATGGATACTTGAATCTGGTTCCTCAGTTGCAGGGTCAGCAACTCTGGTCCTAACTCCTCATCCTCTTTCTGACTCTTCCAGGTGATTTTACCATAAATGTCACCTGCAGAAGGCACAAATGTGTGGTGTCTCCCATACCAATACAGGATGGGGCCTGATTCACAAAGGTAAAGTGAGCCGAAAGTCTAACTGCACGACTTTCAGTATTCACAAGGAGCATTTACTACTTGTACATGCCCTTTGTGAATACTGAAAGTCGTAAATTAGGCTTCACCTTCTATACATTATTTATGAGCAGTTACCTGTAACCTTTATTTTCCATGTGTGTTTAACTTCATTAACTTGTGCCTTTCACCTTAATAAAATTGTAGTAGATTACCACTTTTGAGCACGTTGGCGAATCACATGTAAATGTATCCAGTTGAATAATAATTAATGTAACCCCATTTATTGAATATATTTACACTTCAATAGCGATTTTGTGAATGCTAATGATAAATAATATTGTAATGTTCTTCCATTTTCATTCTCGAGTTAATGTAGCTTGCTGTTAGATCTTAGCAGAGCATTGAACACTGTAAAGCTTGCTAGTAAGCTGTTTTTTTGTTTTTGTTCTTTAGGGGTGTTATTGGGTTCCTCGTTCGTTAGATAAAAGGATTATTATTATGTATTATACTGTTAGTGAGGCCTGAGAATGGAAAGCGGACAAGCAGACATGGTTTAATGATTATTAACCCCTTCCACGCTGATGACGAGCTGGGCTCGTCATGGCGTAGCCTCCTCGCACGCTGATGACGAGCCCAGCTCGTCACGTAACATGCGCTTTTAAAAATCTCAGCGTACGAGCGGAATTCCGCTAGCGCGCATGAGGTTAAAGAAGCCTCTAGTACCCGGAATGCGGCAAAGATGCAGCTCTCAAGGACAAGCAGATGTGTACCTAATTGTGAGAGAATGGGAATTTATAGGGTTTGCTTACTCCCAGTAAATGCCACCATGGGATTGGCTCTGGATGGTTGGAGTGAGATATGGTGTTCTGGAATCTTTGACTGTGTTTATTAATTTTCCATAATTAGTTACTTTATACTATTTCCCTGACTTTCAGGAGAGCAGATCTCTCTCTGCTAAGTTTCTTTTGCAAGGAAAACTTCATGCTAGACACTCTCATTTCCTAATTAAATTCTACTGAGCTTTACATTATGCTGACATCTTCTTTCGTTTCTCTTTAAAAATGCCGACCCTCCAATATTGTTTAAAATGTATAGGGCGAGTTTCTTTATGGAACACCTAATTTTGATATTTTGTATTCTTTACATATTGATTGTTGCTGTTCTGTATTTCATAATACTAAAATGTAGACTACTTGAGGATCTTAATATTCTGGCTGTACTAACATATTTCCCTAATCATTTCCAGTTTTGTTAAAGGTGATTTGACAAATATTTGAAAAAGAAACCTATACGGTTGAATAACATCCACTCTGTCGGTATTGTGAAGCCACATTGGCTTCATGGTATTGAAATGTATTTCAGATGTTGCTTCCCTTTCAATGCTCAAGTAGACAACAAATGAACCATACGACCAGTGGGCGATTCTGTCGGATAACTTTACCAAGATATTGAGATTTAAATACCCCATCTCCATCATTTTCATCACTTATGTCTGTGAAATTTGGTGATGGAGATACATGAAGCTCTGGAGGCGATAGAAGAATTTTGATATATTATGTTTTAATATTTTTATTGCAGATAAAACAAAGTCAACAACAAAATATAATGGACACAATCAATTAAAAGAGTTCTCCCCACAGCCTCTAGTGACCCCCTCACCCTACCACTCACCCCACAACCAATTTACTAAGCAGTAATAGAGTCTGGGCACCCCTGGGACAGAGCATCAGCTCCAGCACTTCCACAAGGGTAACACAACCCACCCCGATGATCATTTCATTTCCCCCTTACCTTAGTTTATTTACCTGGACAGCCACTGCTCTCATAGACCACCCTCTCCGCAAGCATGCACCAGTCCATGTCTTGATTCCATCTGTTCAGTTGTGGCTGCTGTTCAGCTCTCCAAACACAAACAACATTACACTTTGCCGCCATTAACCCCAACGTCATCCAGAGCTGATCCACGGGAGTGAGGTCAGTAAGAATGTTGATATTTATTTACCCCCTCCATATTTCCTTTGTCCCCCCATCCTTGCTGCCCCTGGAGTCAGCTGCTCTTCTCTTTGCCTGCAGTCTCCTGTGCGAGCCTCCTCTGTAACTCATTTGACCTTCTTCTCCACATCCAAAGACTCTTAATACTACCACTGTCCTTCAGCCCCTGTGCCACCAGCCTTCCACCTCCCTTGCCCCACTCGCTTCACCCACTACCCACTGCCCTCCACTCTGTACTCTCTGCTGCCCTGTGTACTGCACGGAGAAGTGGGTTATTTGTAAGGGTGGGCGTAGTTCGCGAAGTAGCGCTACGCGAAGTGCACTTTGCACCACGTGAACTTCACGTAGAACTACGCAAGCTGCGAAGTAGCATGTTCGCACTGTGCAAGATGCGTTTTCAATGATTGCACAGTGCGGACAAGCATCCGGCACTGTGCAATCATTGAAAACGGCATCTTGCACAGTGCGAGCTGTAGTTTTCTGCTGCTCGAGTAGATTTTTACTCGAGCAGCAGCTTTCTCAACGCGAACTGCTAGTTTCTCATTGCGAGCGGTTGCGAGGATGCGCAACCACTCGCAATGAGAAACCTGACCTCCCTACGTTGAGAATTGCGCCGGGATGTCATTTTGCTTGCTCGCGGTCGCGAACATGACGTTGAGGACCGCGAACAAGCAAAAAATGACTGCTACGCTGCACTACGCGTGTTCGCACTGTGCTACGTGCAGCCTGCGTAGTGCGAAGTTGCGCAAACTTTGAAAACTACGCGAGCGTAGCGAAGTGCTTCGCCCAGGGTTAGTTATTTGGTGCCAGAGAGAGCAGAGCATTCAAACTGCTGTGGGCACTCCATGGAACCTCCTGTTCCGAGACGCAATGCTGCTGCAGAACCTGCCTGGTTACAGACTGTGACTAGTTACAGACTTCCGCAGAGATATACCTCAGGCTGTGAGGTATGTTTGTGACAGGTGTATTTTCTGTGTATCACAAAAATACTGCAGATTTGCGGGTTTTGGGCCACA